>NC_073253.2:83912500-85112500 GCF_029289425.2 Pan paniscus
GGCCATTTTCACGATATTGATTCTTCCTACCCATGAGCATGGAATGTTCTTCCATTTGTTTGTATCCTCTTTTATTTCCTTGAGCAGTGGTTTGTAGTTCTCCTTGAAGAGGTCCTTCACATCCCTTGTAAGTTGGATTCCTAGGTATTTTATTCACTTTGAAGCAATTGTGAATGGGAGTTCACTCATGATTTGGCTCTCTGTTTGTCTGTTCTTGGTGTATAAGAATGCTTGTGATTTTTGTACATTGATTTTGTATCCTGAGACTTTGCTGAAGTTGCTTATCAGCTTAAGGAGATTTTGGGCTGAGACAATGGGGTTTTCTAGATATACAATCATGTCGTCTGCAAACAGGGACAATTTGACTTCCTCTTTTCCTAATTGAATACCCTTTATTTCCTTCTCCTGCCTAATTGCCCTGGCCAGAACTTCCAACACTATGTTGAATAGGAGTGGTGAGAGAGGGCATCCCTGTCTTGTGCCAGTTTTCAAAGGGAATGCTTCCAGTTTTTGCCCATTCAGTATGATATTGGCTGTGGGTTTGTCATAGATAGCTCTTATTATTTTGAAATACGTCCCATCAATACCTAATTTATTGAGAGTTTTTAGCATGAAGGGTTGTTGAATTTTGTCAAAGGCATTTTCTGCATCTATTGAGATAATCATGTGGTTTTTGTCTTTGGCTCTGTTTATATGCTGGATTACATTTATTGATTTGCATATATTGAACCAGCCTTGCATCCCAGGGATGAAGCCCACTTGATCATGGTGGATAAGCTTTTTGATGTGCTGCTGGATTCGTTTTGCCAGTATTTTATTGAGGATTTTTGCATCAGTGTTCATCAAGGATATTGGTCTAAAATTCTCTTTTTTGGTTGTGTCTCTGCCCGGCTTTGGTATCAGGATGATGCTGGCCTCATTAAATGAGTTAGGGAGGATTCCCTCTTTTTCTATTGATTGGAATAGTTTCAGAAGGAATGGTACCAGTTCCTCCTTGTACCTCTGGTAGAATTCGGCTGTGAATCCATCTGGTCCTGGACTCCTTTTGGTTGGTAAGCTATTGATTATTGCCACAATTTCAGATCCTGTTATTGGTCTATTCAGAGATTCAACTTCTTCCTGGTTTAGTCTTGGGAGAGTGTATGTGTCAAGGAATTTATCCATTTCTTCTAGATTTTCTAGTTTATTTGCGTAGAGGTGTTTGTAGTATTCTCTGATGGTAGTTTGTATTTCTTTGGGATCGGTGGTGATATCCCCTTTGTCATTTTCTATTGCGTCTATTTGATTCTTCTCTCTTTTTTTCTTTATTAGTCTTGCTAGCGGTCTATCTATTTTGTTGATCCTTTCAAAAAACCAGCTCCTGGATTCATTAAGTTTTTGAAGGGTTTTTTTGTGTCTCTATTTCCTTCAGTTCTGCTCTGATTTTAGTTATTTCTTGCCTTCTGCTAGCTTTTGAATGTGTTTGCTCTTGCTTTTCTAGTTCTTTTAATTGTGATGTTAGGGTGTCAGTTTTGGATCTTTCCTGCTTTCTCTTGTGGGCATTTAGTGCTATAAATTTCCCTCTACACACTGCTTTGAATGCGTCCCAGAGATTCTGGTATGTTGTGTCTTTTTTCTCGTTGGTTTCAAAGAACATCTTTATTTCTGCCTTCATTTCGTTATGTACCCAGTAGTCATTCAGGAGCAGGTTGTTCAGTTTCCATGTAGTTGAGCGGTTTTTAGTGAGATTCTTAATCCTGAGTTCTAGTTTGATTGCACTGTGGTCTGAGAGATAGTTTGTTATAATTTCTGTTCTTTTACATTTGCTAAGGAGAGCTTTACTTCCAAGTATGTGGTCCATTTTGGAATAGGTGTGGTGTGGTGCTGAAAAAAATGTATATTCTGTCGATTTGGGGTGGAGAGTTCTGTAGATGTCTATTAGGTCCGCTTGGTGCAGAGCTGAGTTCAATTCCTGGGTATCCTTGTTGACTTTCTCTCTCGTTGATCTGTCTAATGTTGACAGTGCGGTGTTAAAGTCTCCCATTATTAATGTGTGGGAGTCTAAGTCTCTTTGTAAGTCACTGAGGACTTGCTTTATGAATCTGGGTGCTCCTGTATTGGGTGCATATATATTTAGGATAGTTAGCTCTTCTTGTTGAATTGATCCCTTTACCATTATGTAATGGCCTTCTTTGTCTCTTTTGATCTTTGTTGGTTTAAAGTCTGTTTTATCAGAGACTAGGATTGCAACCCCTGCCTTTTTTTGTTTTCCATTTACTTGGTAGATCTTCCTCCATGCTTTTATTTTGAGCCTATGTGTGTCTCTGCACGTGAGATGGGTTTCCTGAATACAGCACACTGATGGGTCTTGACTGTTTATCCAATTTGCCAGTCTGTGTCTTTTAATTGGAGCATTTAGTCCATTTACATTTAAAGTTAATATTGTTATGTGTGAATTTGATCCTGTCATGATGATGTTAGCTGGTTATTTTGCTCGTTAGTTGATGCAGTTTCTTCCTAGTCTCAATGGTCTTTACATTTTGGCATGATTTTGCAGCGGCTGGTACCGGTTGTCCCTTTCCATATTTAGCACTTCCTTCAGGAGCTCTTTTAGGGCAGGCCTGGTGGTGACAAAATCTCTCAGCATTTGCTTGTCTGTAAAGTATTTTATTTCTCCTTCACTTATGAAGCTTAGTTTGGCTGGATATGAAATTCTGGGTTGAAAATTCTTTTCTTTAAGAATGTTGAATATTGGCCCCCACTCTCTTCTGGCTTGTAGGGTTTCTGCCGAGAGATCCGCTGTTAGTCTGATGGGCTTCCCTTTGAGGGTAACCCGACCTTTCTCTCTGGCTGCCCTTAACATTTTTTCCTTCATTTCAACTTTGGTGAATCTGACAATTATGTGTCTTGGAGTTGCTCTTCTCGAGGAGTATCTTTGTGGCGTTCTCTGTATTTCCTGAATCTGAACGTAGGCCTGCCTTGCTAGATTGGGGAAGTTCTCCTGGATAATATCCTGCAGAGTGTTTTCCAACTTGGTTCCATTCCCCCCATCACTTTCAGGTACACCAATCAGACGTAGATTTGGTCTTTTCACATAGTCCCATATTTCTTGGAGGCTTTGCTCGTTTCTTTTTATTCTTTTTTCTCTAAACTTCCCTTCTCACTTCATTTCATTCATTTCATCTTCCATTGCTGATACCCTTTCTTCCAGTTGATCGCATCGGCTCCTGAGGCTTCTGCATTCTTCACGTAGTTCTCGCGCCTTGGTTTTCAGCTCCATCAGCTCCTTTAAGCACTTCTCTGTATTGGTTATTCTAGTTATACATTCTTCTAAATTTTTTTCAAAGTTTTCAACTTCTTTGCCTTTGGTTTGAATGTCCTCCCGTAGCTCAGAGTAATTTGATTGTCTGAAGCCTTCTTCTCTCAGCTCGTCAAAGTCATTCTCCGTCCAGCTTTGTTCCGTTGCTGGTGAGGAACTGTGTTCCTTTGGAGGAGGAGAGGCGCTCTGCTTTTTAGAGTTTCCAGTTTTTCTGTTCTGTTTATTCCCCATCTTTGTGGTTTTATCTACTTTTGGTCTTTGATGATGGTGATGTACAGATGGGTTTTTGGTGTGGATGTCCTTTCTGTTTGTCAGTTTTCCTTGTAACAGACAGGACCCTCAGCTGCAGGTCTGTTGGAATACCCTGCCGTGTGAGATGTCAGTGTGCCCCTGCTGGGGGGTGCCTCCCAGTTAGGCTGCTCGGGGGTCAGGGGTCAGGGACCCACTTGAGGAGGCAGTCTGCCCGTTCCCAGATCTCCAGCTGCGTGCTGGGAGAACCACTGCTCTCTTCAAAGCTGTCAGACAGGGACATTTAAGTCTGCAGAGGTTACTGCTGTCTTTTTGTTTGTCTGTGCCCTGCCCCCAGAGGTGGAGCCTACAGAGGCAGGCAGGCCTCCTTGAGCTGTGGTGGGCTCCACCCAGTTGGAGCTTCCCGGCTGCTTTGTTTACCTAAGCAAGCCTGGGCAATGGCGGGTGCCCCTCCCGCAGCCTCGCTGCCACCTTGCAGTTTGATCTCAGACTGCTATGCTAGCAATCAGCGAGACTCCGTGGGCGTAGGACCCCCCCTGCCATGAGCCAGGTGCGGGATATAATCTCGTGGTGCGCTGTTTTTTAAGCCCGTCGGAAAAGTGCAGTATTCGGGTGGGAGTGACCTGATTTTCCAGGTGCCGTCCATCACCCCTTTCTTTGACTAGGAAAGGGAACTCCCTGACCCTGAGTGAGGCAATGCCTCGCCCTGCTTTGGCTCGCACACGGTGCGTGCACCCACTGACCTGCGCCCACTGTCTGGCACTCCCTAGTGAGATGAACCCGGTACCTCAGATGGAAATGCAGAAATCACCCGTCTTCTGCATCGCTCACGCTGGGAGCTGTAGACCGGAGCTGTTCCTATTCGGCCATCTTGGCTCCTCCCCTCACAGCCTTTCAAAACCTTGGCATTGAGTCTCTAATGGGTTCCCTAGGAAAAACCATCCAACCCCTGTTACTGCATTTTCACTGATTAAGGAAGAATGTGCTCTGTATGGCCACTCTCAGGAAGCAGGCAGCATAAGGTCATCTGCTTCCTCCAGAATCCACTCATGTCTTTTTCCCTTTTGATCTGGGTATGTATTCCTACTCAGTCTTTATAATAAACCTTAGCCATGAGTACAATTATATACTGAGTCTCATGAGTCCTTCTAACACATCTTCAAAATGGAGGTTTTTATGTGGACCTCTGAAAAACTGTTTCAATAGTACAGGCAAATTTTAGGAAGAACAGAACTGGAGAAGTGGTACAGAGAAAGAAGGCACATACTTGGAGTTTAATAATAGATCATTTTCTAGTTTCTTAAAAAGATATTATCTTAATGTACAGCTTTGGAGAAGAAGTGAGGTATTATAGTTCCAATATTCACCACAGAGACCTATCAAATCAGGATCCTTCAGCTAGAACTGTTTTATGAGAAGACAAAAGGGGCTCAAGAACTGTCCAGAAGACATACAAAATGAAAATATGGGAGCCTTTAAGCTGTGGTTTTAGATGACTACTTTTGGAAGAAGTTATTAACTCTAACTCCATTGCCAAGAAAACAGAAGCACAGAGGAGCCTGTGATTATGAATAAGGATGCCATATTAGGAGTAAATTATCTCACAGAAGTAATTGGTAATGAGAAAGTAAATGGATCTGTCAAAAAAAAAAATTGTATTACCAACCCTTAAAATTCCCTCGGCCTTCAAAATTTGGAAACTAAAGGATATAAATATGCATCTTATGTCTTAAATCACTCTTGAGAATGGGTTTATTTGAACATCTTAGATAGAAGTTAAGTAACATACCTAGTTATAAGATCATATTGTTTAATGCAGAAATACGGAAGGTCAACTTGAAGATTTGCATCCAAGGCCTTAAAGTTTGGGTAATTGTTCCACGTCGCGGGCATGAAGTAGTATATATAAATATCCTTATACAATAGCTAAGGTGTACAACTATCTGCTTTATCGAATGTCATTAAATTTCTTACAGATCAAAGGCCCTTAAACAAAATGGTTTCTATGACTATCTTCTGTTTATTAGAAAATAATAATATTGGGCAAAATATGTGAATATTATTTTTAGTCCTCAATTCAAAAATTTTAGTGTTTAAAATGTTTAATTTCCTTTTGGTCTTCATAATAATATCAACCATATGATTTACAACTTATTAAGGTATTGAGTATAGATATTATGTGATTAAGGCAAATTCACAACTACGGAGAGAATTTCGGGAAAATCTTCTCTTTGGGGGCCCAATTTATATATCCTTCCAGAATTTCTTAGCTCCTTATGCTCCTGAGCTATGTGGTATCTGATTTCCTCATTTGCTGACTGGAGGATGAAAGCAGGGCCAAGTAAGAAGACCTGGAAGTGCCAAAAGTAAGTGTCCAACTAGTATATTTTTCTATCATTTTTATCACTGCCCCCTTACTAAACTTAGTTTATATAAATTCACAAAACTGAGATAACTTAGGGTTAGATTGTTAGATCAACTTACAAAAATCAGATATCTTAATGTCAAATTTTGTCAATCATTTCAAGGGTACAGGTAATCAAGAGACTAGGAGGACGTTTTCATAATTCTGGGATTATCAGTGTAAAACCGCAGGTTCCTTCTTATTACATTAGATTTAATACATAAGGTCTTCAAGCAATGCATGTGGTCTTTCCACTTACAAAGAAAGACCATCTTAATCATGAACATCTCCATTTTATATCAGTTATATAACACATGTTACATTTTCTAAAAACTGTATCTCAGAGTGATGGCTTTTTGATATATCAAGTTAATTAGGCTGAACTGCATTTCCTAATTAATCAAACATTAACCTATGTGCTTCTGGAAGAAATTTTACACTTGTAAATAAAATCTTTGTCTTTGTTCTATTTTCTGACCAAATATGACTTAGACTGGATAAGTTATAAACAAGAGAAATGTATTTTTCATGGGTTCTGGAGAGATAAGTCTCATATCAGAGTATCAGCATGGTCAGATTCTGATGAGGATTGTTTTTTGGATTACAGACTGTTGACCTTTCAATGTATCTTCAGATGCAGTAAAGCGGGAAAAGATCTCCTGAGGTTCTTTTTATATGGATACTTACGTCTTTTGTAAGGGCTCTATGATCATTATCTAATCACGTCCCAAGGCTCTACTTCTTAATACCCTCACATTACAGGTGTAGGATTTTTGACATATAAATTTTGGGGAGACGCACTTTGTCCACTGAAGGCCCCAATCAGGTGATTTAAATTTGGAAGATATACTGAATGATCTGATTTACTCAATTGGAAGGGAGATTATCCTAGGTGGGCCTGAATAAATCAGGTGAAAAATTTGTCAAAAACACCTTAGTCTCTCTTTGGAGAGAGACTACTTGTGGACATCAACTAAAATATTAGAGGGTTATTTATTTTAAGTAATAAATAATTAAAGACATCTATAAACAACTCATCTCCTGTCTTTATTCTCATGGTAATAAGGCAAGAAATATTTATAGTTCAGTGTGTAAACTACAGCAGTTCTGGAGAACTCTGACCCTGTATAATTTTCTCTATAGGCCGAGCGTGGTGGCTCACACCTGTAATCCCGACAGTTTGGGAGGCCAAGATGGGTGGATCACTTGAGGTCAGGAGTTCGAGACCAGCCTGGCCAACATGGTGAAACCTCGTCTCTACTAAAAATACAAAAATTAGCTGGGCATGGTGGTGCACGCCTGTAATCCCAGCTACTCAGGAGGCTGAGGCAGGAGAATCACTCGAACCCGGGAAGCAGAAGTTGCAGTGGGCAGAGATCATGCCATTGCACTCCAGCCTGGGCAACAGAATGAGATTACGTTTCAAATAATAATAATAATAATAATAATAATAATTTTCTCCTCTACATCTTCTATGCATCAGAACAGGGCTAGAGCCTAAGAACTCTATTTCGCTCAAGATTTTTATAGAAAACATTGGGAGTTTAACTTCTACAAGGATACTTTCATGTAAGATCCAGTCAGTGTGGAATCTGGTTATCTTTGGTTCAACTATATTTTCCTTTTCAATAAAAGTTATTTAGAAAATCTTAACATGCTTCTAATCAGACTTTTTTTTTTTTTTTTTTGATGGAGTCTCACTCTGTCGCCAGGCTGGAGTGTGATGGCATGATTTCGGCTCACCACAATGTCTGCCTCCCGGGTTCAAGTGATTCTCCCGCCTCAGCCTCCCAAGTAGCTGAGATTACAGGCATGCACCACTATGCCGGGCTAATTTTGTACTTTTAGTAGAGACAGGTTTCTCCATGTTGGTCGGGCTGGTCTTGAACTCCCTACCTCAGGTGATCCGCCTGCTTCGGCCTCCCAAAGTGCTGGGATTACAGGCATGAGCCACTACGCCCGGCCAGACTATATTTTGAAAGTTATGAATATTTAAATAAGATAAAACTATAGTCTTCTCAGTATTTTTTTCATGATCAACTTTTAGCTAAGTCTACCTCAATGTCAATGTTATAATAGCCAAATAATTATTATAACAGAAATCATTTGAACAGAACACAGACTTATCAAAGTAGAATGACTAGAAAACAGCTCTCTACATGGATATGAGTGGCTGAGCCCAATGGCCATGTCACTCCATGATTCTCAGTTTCATCTTGATGTCCTCTTGCTTCAGTTGATAACATTGCCACCACTGAAATGGCAATAGACATATCATGACCCAGAATGTGTAAACAAAAAAGACAAGAGGAAACTTTAGGAAGAGTAGAGACTTCCCTAAATTCTCTGGAACAATCAAACGTATGTAAATCATGTGGGGGGAAATAAGAAAATAATGGTTCTGAATTATAGAGTTCACATCTTTTATTCTGCAGAACTAGTATGTTCCCTGATCATGAAAGCACAATCATTCCAATTTGAGGAAAAATTAAAATGACATAAACAAGACAAACAACTCCAAATCTAACATTTTCAATCCAAATGGGCATTAGGAATTTCAAGGCATATTGCACAAATTCTGTATTTTAAGTGTCTTCCATGCTGTTTAATAATCATGTAATCCTAACATGCCTTTTAGAAGCCTGATTTATTTTTGGCCAAAGCAAAAAAGCAACTGAATGTTGAAAAATATCTATGTACTTCCATCTACCCAACAAGGACACTGATTAAAAGGCAATGATATTTAAATCTATACGATTGGTGACAAATGAACAATTCAAGTTCTTGGACAGAAATGTTTGATAATAACCATTAAAGAATAAAGATTTTAAAAATATATTATCAGCAGGTTATTTAATAAACTTCCCCACCTATCTATATCACCCATAATTGCCTGAGTCAGGTGTAGTTAACAGTCTGACTAGTTGTTAAGCAGAAGTATAAAACACTTTTATATTCTTCAAGATGCATAAAATTAAGATTTAAAGTCCAATTTCTGGTGGTATATATTTAGACTCATGCAAGGTTTTGTGCATGGGTGCTTCCTTACTATTAATATTTCAATCACTATGGTCTCATCCGAAATATAGCATCTTGGAGAACTGTGCATAAGTAGGTTCTTGCCAATATCTTTTGTAGCAATTTGAATATGCCATTTACTCAAAACTCCAAAGTGATCTATCCAAATGAATTTTAACTTGACTTATTACAAAATAGTTGTAACTAACTAATGTGTAATTCTTATAATGACCGATAAAGCTAACACCAAAAAAGTATTAATTTGTGTCTTGAGTAACAACATAATAAGGCTTTAACAGATATTGAAAGTCATTCGCTCATAGAAAGAAAATGCAATGCATTGTGTTCTAAATTAGATCCTGTAACAGAAAAAAGACTTCAGTGGAGAAAGCAGGTGAAATTAAAATAAAGTTGGTAGTTTAGTAGATTCTACCAACATTAATTTTATTTATGTATTCATTTATTTAGTTATTGATTTTTATCACTGTACTCTGATTTTGCAAAATGTTAACACTGGGAAATCTTGGTGAAAAAAATGTACAGAGTTCTGTACATGTTGTCAACTTTTCTGAAAGCCTAAAGTTATTTCAAAATGTCATTCAATTTTGGACAGCTTTGCAAGTTAAAAAAATTAAAAAGTTATTGTACTGAGCAATTATTTGTCTTCCTGAAGTTTGTGCCCATGTATTCTAATCGTATTCCTTGAGAAACAGTAGAACACTGTTAACACCTTCTCTGTGATGGACTGCTTCAGATATTTCAATGGACTTACCACATCACCAAAATGTTAACTTTTTCAAGTTAAATATTCTCCAGTCCTCAGCATTTTAATACCTTCACTATTCAATCACTTTTTCTCTAGAATTGAAGGTACAGAGTATGCTTTGTTCTACAGGTTGTTCTTGACAGCAGTCTTTCCTGACAGATGTAGACACATTTGACAAACATTTCCCAAATCAGACCCTCTATGGCTAGGACTACCAGCAGTTTCCCCATCAACTGTCAAATCCTCCTAATGACAGGAGTTCCTGACACCCACTGAAACTGACAGTGATAGTTTATATTAACATTAGTAATTTCCAGTAGTATTCAAGGCCCCTCATATATTTAACTGCTATTTTTGAGTAACTCTTCTACTCCTCATCATGATTATCATAATGCACCCAGGCAGAGGTTTCTTGGATACCAGAGGTGGGGATTCATGTGGCTATAAAACCCATCAGCTTAGTTTACTTGAGCTGCCATAACAAAATACTACAGACTGTGTGACTTAACTCATTATTTTTTTCTCTCAGTTCTAGAGGCTGGGAAGTCTAAGATCAAGGTGTTTGTTCCTGGTGAGGGCTCTCTTCCTGGCTTGCAGAAATCCACCTTTTGCTATTTCCTCACATGTACTTTCCCCAGAAAATGCGCTTGAAGAGCGAGCGCTCTGGTGTATCATTCTCTTCTTATAAAGGCAAATGTTCTGTCAGATCAGAGCTCCACCCTTAAAATGTAATTTAATCTTAATCACCTCTTTAGAGCCCCTTTCTTTGGTATATTTACATGGGGGTTAGGGCTTGAACATGTGAATTTAAAACAGACAAAATTCAGTCCATAACATTGTGCCCCTGGCCCTGACAAAATTCATGTTTTTCTGACATGCAAAATACATTCATATAATACCATCCCAAACAACCCTAAAGTCTTACCTTCTTTCAGTATCAAGTCCAAAGTCTGAAGTTCAATTTCTCATCTATATATCATGTAAATAACATAAGGGTAAAAGTCTGGGTATAATTCATTCTGAGGAAAAATTCATCTCTAGCTGTGAAACAAGACAAGCTGTGGTGCTTCCAAAATACAAAGGTGGACAGACATAAAACAAATATTTTCATTCCAAAAGGGAAAACCTGGAAGAAAGAAAAGGCTGATGGATTCCAAGTAACTCTAAAACATAGTAAAGCAAATTTCATTAAAGATTAAGGCTTAATAATAATTCTCTTTGGTTGAATACTCTACCCTTCAGGCTCACTGGTGTGGCAGCATCACCCCAATTGTACTGAGAGGGGATCCCACATTTTGACTCTCTGCAAAGGTCTTGCCCTCTGAAACCAGGGAGAAAATAGTCTTGCCCTTGGGATTGTGGTGGGAATGGCAGCCCTGATGACCTCTCAGTCACTTCAAGGTTATTATTTTCTTTTATTAAAGAGTAGCACACATTTGAATCCAAATAAATAGCATCATGATCTGGTCTTAACAGAATCCAGGAAAGTCAATGGCCTCCCTTTGTTGTGTCTCACTTTGTCTGTCCCCTTTAGTTTCACCTGGCAATGCTTTTAGTAGTAGAATAGGGTCTCGGCTCTACTCCTGGCTTCTGCTGAGATCAATGTTTCGGTCCCTGAGTTGCACCCAGGATGTCTTTATCAAATGGTTATTCAGCCACACCCACAATGTTCCCTTCAAACTAAAAACACACTTTCTCATTTTCTCCAATATGCATAGGCTGAAAATTTTTGAAAACTTCAGGTTTTGGTTACTTTCTGTTTAACAATTTTATTTTCAAATTATCTTTCCCCTTTTTCATTTTACTATAAGTAGTTAGGAGGAACAAATGTGCTCTTTTAACACTTTGCTTGGAAACTTATTTAGCTAAATGTCCAGTTTAATCATTTGGTCACAACTTTTACCTTCACAAAACACTAGAACATAGTTCATTCAAGATCTTTGCCACTTTACAACAAGGATCACCTTTCCTATTGTTTTGAATAACATGATCCTCATTACCTTCTGAGGTTTCACAAAAATTCTCTTTTATATCCATATTTCTAGCATCACCTTAAAACTCTTCCAGCCTCTACCCATTACCCAGTTTCAACGTTCCTTCCACATGTTTAGATATCTGTTACAGAAGCACCCCCACTTCTTGGTACCAAAATCAGTATTACTTAGGGTTCTCCATAGAAACAGAACCAGCCGTATACACACATGCACACACAGACACACACGAACATACACACACGGACTTAAGAAATGGATATGCAATTGCAATTTTGGAGGCTGAGGAGACATAAGCTCTGCAGTTGGCAAGCTGCGGAGAAAATAATGCAGTTGGAAGGTTTGAAGTCGAAGAACAAATATTTCAGTTCTTTTTTTGTTTTCCTTTGGAGATGGAGTCTCGCTCTGTCGCCCAGGCTGGAGTGCCGTGGTGCAATCTCGGCTCACTGCAAGCTCCGCCTCCCGGGTTCACACCATTCTCCTGCCTCAGCCTCCCAAGCAGCTGAGACTACAGGCACCCGCCACCACGCCCGGCTAATTTTTTGTATTTTTAGTAGAGACGGGGTTTCACCCTGTTAGCCATGATGGTCTCGATCTCCGGACCTCGTGATCCACCCGCCTCAGCCTCGCAAAGTGCTGGGATTACAGGGGTGAGCCACCGCGCCCAGCCATATTTCAGTTCTATTCTGAAGTCAAGGTAAGACAGATGTCTCACCTCAAGCAGCCAGGCAGAGGAGTGCTCTCTTATTCACAGGAGAGTCAGACATTTTTTTTTAAAGTCTATTTAGGCCTTTAACTAATTGGATGAGGACCACCCACGTTATAAATTGCAATGTTTTATTCAGTTTACTGATTTAAAATGTTACTCTTCTCCCCAAATACCGAGAATATGGTTTGACCAAATATCTGGACACCCAATGGCTCAGTCAGGTTGATCTATAAAATTAACTATCACACATATGAAGTCAACATTTTGTTTGTAAGATGAATATTTCTCTAGATTGAGTGGCCATTTTTAGTAGCCCATTCTCGGAAGAAAAAATGGAAATATGACAAACAACTCGTAAATGGTTCCAACTTAAAACACTCCATCTAGCAGAGTTCTTGCTGAGTTTTCTAGTGGCAACCACAGTGAGGCTTATTTGTTTCCAAGAAGCTGAATTAGGAAATAAATGTTCTCTATGTAGCAACATCTTAGCTACTCTTTAAGTCTTCTTTGAGAGAGGCCATTGTATTACCCTGGACTCAGGTGAAATTGTGCTCCCGATAGGTGTCCTCACAAAGGTTGCAGTTAAGTACATCCAAAACTTTCATGGGGAGTTTGAACTCATGTAACTGAGGGAATTGGTAGGAATTCAATTTTCTCTCAACATAGCTGCTTCAAAACAAAAAGAATTAGGTTCAAGAAGTAAATCCTACCCCCAAATGGTAATTCTGGGGATATTACAGTTTTCCAGTTTAGACATATGTATTATTACAGATTAATAACTCAAGCCATTTTAATTTTGAGGCCTCCAAAATTAGAGCTTGAGAAAGGGGGAGTGTATAAGCAGTTTGGGACACTATCCCCTAAAATAGGATTGAAGGAGCCAAGAGAGTTAGGAAAGGGTCAAAATTGCTACTGAGATTGCAGAAGTCCTCCCAGAACTGTCTCGTCATTCGTCTATAAGCTTCCATTTCTCTTGATTGAGGTTTGGCTCTGAAGATACTCATTTCTGGCTATGTTTGCCTGTACATGCAGAAAACTCCACAGAAAATGCCCAAAAGAAGAAAGCAGAGAGCAGAGAGCAGTTAAGTCTAGTGCCAAGGGTTGCAACTGTCAAGCCAATGTGACTACCCAGGGAATTTTTCAATAGGAGTACAATTGAAATCGGAAGTGGGCTAAAGTTATGTCAAGAGCCACTGAAAATACGTCGACATAATTTAGAAGTTTCTTTTAGTGAGTGTTGATGTGTCAAACTTTAAAGTTTTGTTTTTTGAATATATCTTTATTTCATAACTAAAAAAACTTTACAGAAAATTCAACTCAATGTACAATTCATTTGTTTTGAGACTGTAAAGATATGCTACTTCATTGCTGAGGTGAGGAATCTATCAGTAGTGCAATTGGCATTCTGTTTGATGTCATCTTTCTCATTAGCTGTTTATGAGGTATTCTGTTTTACATAAGGTTTTGACTTTTATTTTCCTGTATTTAAATGTGTATTTCTTGTAATTCCTTGTCTATAATTTACTGTGATTCTGGAGTTAAGGATGCCTTACTTTAATATTTTTGGAAAATTTTAAGACATTATTTATTTGAGCACTACCTCCCCACATCTCTATTCCTTCTGTCTGCAACTCAAGATTAGATGTATCTTATAACTTTTAATTTTAATATATGTAACTATTAATTTTTTAAAATAGTTGCTATATTTTGTATTCCAACTTAATTCCATATAATTTCTTCAGATATGCATTTAAGCTGGGTAATTTAATTTTTCTCTGTGTACAAGTTGCTGTGTAGATCAATTCAAATTTTACTTTCCATATTTTGTTTTTATTTTTAAATTTACCATTTGTCTTATATACAAATCTATCTTGTATTGTATATTATCTTGTCTTTTGTTCATGTATTTAGATTTCAGAGAAACAAAACATTGATTTTGTATTTTATATTCTTTAACTGATAATACTATTTACTGAAACACTCAAAATTTTATTTGGCATTGTTTGATATTGTTCACTCTAAGACATGTGAATTGTTTCTTCCTGAATTGTGTGAATTGTGTACTTGTGTTGTGTATAGGTGTGAATTGTTATTGTATGCATCTCTGTGTGTGTTTGTCTTTATGTGATGCAATAACTTAAAAGTAGAATTAAGGCTCCAAACTACTAAAAATAATTTACATTTATTTTTAATATTCCTTGAAATTCTTTACTAGTATTCAAATCTTATTATTTTTAGTTGTACTCCCAAATAGTGAACATCATTTTTTTTTCTCATGATAAGATTATGATTCCAAATACTCTAGAAGGAGCTTTTGGCTTTTCTTTGATTATTTAATGATTTATGTTTTGTTTGCTTTGTTTTGTTGAAGAATCATTTCCAGGAATATCTCAGAACAAGACAGGCATAGTATTTTATATGTCTTAAACTAACTTAGAGCACAGCATTAGGGATTTTGAATGTTTGGTACAATTCCTGGGAACTGTTGCATTTTTATGGACTGGTTTTTAAAATATTTTCTCTATTCTTTTCTTGGAAATTGATTTATTAAAATGTTAATTTGGGGTAATTTGGAGAAACAGTATTTTCTAAGAAATTATATCTTCAAAATATTTTAAAAATTATTTACACAAATTTAGAAATAAATACCTTCTGTATATATTTTAAATTATTTTTATTCCAGTGATTATTTCTCCTTTATAGTTTCTTACATTTACAACTCTTCTTATTTCATCATTAGGTTAGTGAGTGGTGTGTCAATTTTGCATATTGAAAAACATATTTATAATGTTTATTCCTTAAGCAGTTCAATTTTATGGGCATTTTAACTTATTAATTTTTGAATTTTATACTATCTTCAATTTCTGCTTTCTTTTGCTTTACTTTGTTGAAGTTTCAAGTATTTTAAGTGATTATTTGATTAATTTCTTATTTTAAAATTTTGTTTAAAGAAATGTTAAACAGTATTCTCTATTGTATGTCATAAATTCTAAGATGTATTTTTTCATTTACATTATTTTAATGTAACTTTTTATTTTTATTTTGCCTTTGACTTAAAATGCCTGAGAATGCAAAGTCCTTTTTATTATTATTAATGTCTCTTTTATTTTGTTTTGACCATAAACTGTATTTTCTTAATTTTACTTTGCAGTTCCTACTGTGACCTTTTAAAAAATGATTCAATACAAGTTTTCTTTTAAAAATGTCCACTTCTCCTGGACCAGAAGTGTCTGAGCTCATTTTGTGCTGTTATAACAGAATATCATAGACTGGGTAACTTACAAAATAATTGTTTCTCACAGTTCTAAGGAAAGTTCAATATCAAATTGCTGGTATCTGGTGAGGGTCTTCCTGCTTTGTCATCCCATGGCAAAAGGGGAAACAGGGTAAAAGAGAAAGACAAAATGGCCAAACTCATTATTTTTAAGGAACCCACTCCCATGATAAAACCACTCCTGAGATAATAGTATTTCCATTCGTGAGGAAGGAGCCTTCATATTCTAATCACTTCGCATTAGGCTTCAACTTGCAACACTATTGCATTGGGGATTAGCTTTACAACACATGAGTTTTGGGGGATATATTCAAACTATAGTAGAAGTTGTATTTTTATTATAGAAAAGCAGCCACATATAAATGTAAATACAAAGTGCTCCTAACTCATTTGAACAACATGGGGGTTGGGAGCACTTACTTGCCCCATGCGATTCATGGTTAAACATCTGAGATAGAAAAACAACCACATATAAATGTAGATACAACATGCTCCTAATCCCTTGAACAACATGGGGGTTAGGAGTGTGACCCATCCCCTGCAATTCCTGGTTAAAAATCTGAGTCAAATTTTTGACTCCACCCAAATTTAACTCCTAATAGCTTAATGTTGATTGGAAACCTTACTGATAACTTATAGTCAGTAGATTAACATGTGTTTTTTATGTTATATGTATTATATACTGCATTCTTACAATAAACTATGACAGAAAATAAGATGTCATTAAGAAAATCATAAGAAGAGAAAATACATTTACTATTCATTAAGTGAAAGTAGATCATCATAAAGGTCTTCATTCTCATCATCTTCATGTCGAGTAGGCTGAAGAAGAGAAGGGGTCAGCCTAGCTGTATCAGTAGTGGCAGAGGCAGGAGAAAATCCCCATGAAAGTAAACCTTCACAGTTCAAACATGTGTTGTTCAACGATCAACTGTACATACAAATATATGAAATGCCTTATTGGTTATGTTATTTACACTTAATTGATTATAAACCTATGCTTTTTATGGATGAGAGAAATTGATTATAGTATTCATATGAGAAAATATATGAATACAGCAAGAATAACTAAAATAATGTTGTATTAGTCCATTCTCACATTGCTATAAAGAACTACTTGAAACCTGGTAATTCATGAAGAAAAGAAATTTACTTGACTCACATTTCCTCAGTCTATACAGAAGGCATGGCAGGGGAAGCCTCAGGAAACTCACAATCATGGCAGAAGATGAAGGGGAGGCAAGTACATCTCCACATGGAGGCAGGAGAGAGAAAAGGAAGGAGGAATTGCTACACACTTTTAAACCATCAGATCCCGTGGGAACTAACTCACTATTAAAAGAACATCATGAGGGAAGACCACCTCAATGATCCAATCACCTACCTCAGATTCCTCCCTCAACATGAGGATTACAATTCCACATGAAATTTGGGTGGGGACACAGGGCCAAACCATATCAAATGTGTTACAATAAGCGTTTGGTAGCATCTCTACTAGATAATAAAATATACATATATAATACATATCTCATGTTATAAGCAAAATATTTGTGTTTCTCAAAAACTAATATGTCAAGGCCTTAAACTTCAGTGTGAGTATGTTTGGAGACTGGACATTTATGAAAGTCATTAAGGTTAAATGAGTTGATAAGGATAGGGACCTGAATAGATGGAATTTTTGTCCTTGTAAGAAGAGTTAACAAAGTACTCTGTGTGTGTGTATTTGTGTAGGCATATTTACATACACTCAGGAAAGATGATGTGAGGCCATAGTGAGAAGGTGGCATCTGCAGCCAGGGAGAAAGGCATCATCAGTAATTAAATCAACTAGCACCTTTATACTGGACTTTCCAACTTACAGAACTGAGAAAAGAAAATTTTTTGTTGTTGTTGATGTCATCCAGCCTTTGTTATAGCAATCCAAGTAGACTATAATATACCCCATAATAAAAATTATTTGGAAGCCAGGTGTGGTGGTGTACACCTGTAGTGCTTACTTATGGGTAGCTACTCATGAGGCTGAGGTGGGAGGATTTCCTGAGGCAGGGAGTTTGAGGTATAGTGTAATATGATTGCACCTGTGAATAGCCACTGCACTTCAGCCTTGGCAACATGACAAGACCCTATCTCAAAAAAAAGTTTTTGTATTTTTTATGAGAAAATATTAAAACCAATGGAATAGACTAGAAATACAGATTATTTCAAATCAATGACATTAAGACTATTTTATAAAAGATAACAGGGACAAAGGGAGCCATTTAACAATGAAACTGAATTTTTGCCAGCCATATACACCATATAGACTCAAATGGAACTAAATGTAAAAAAAAAATAAAATAAAATATGACTTTAAATAGAAAACAAAGATATATAAATACTAGTAAAAAAACTACGTGATTTCTTTTTGGAAAAATAATTTTGTGAAGCAATTTTATTGTATTTATATTTGAACATAAATTATCTTGTCTATAGAAAATATATTATTTGGATTTAGGAATATCAGTTTAAATTTAATTTCTGTCAATTTTCTAATGTTTCCTGTTAATTTCTAGATTTTAGATTTACAGAATAACCTAAACCCATGCTGAGTTTTAGGGGAAAGAAGTTAAGCAGCTGGTCTGGAATCCATTTATCTCCAAATTACAAGGAAAAGTTGCTGGGGAAAGATGCCATAGGGGAAAAACGGTGACTTGATCTTATCTCCTTGTAAATATACTACTATCTTGATCTTCTGGTAAACAAACTACTGATATTTGCTAGAAGGAGAGTATTATCTATGGATTTGTCTTAGCAGTATGACCATGGTTTAGGATTGTGTATAATAAACAAAACAAAATCCATGGATTTATTAGGCATAACTCCCTGAAAAATGTCACACAATCACTGAAATCATCTGGGTATCAAAAAAAGAAGCTTCATAACCTCAACTCTCCCTGTTGAATGTGGTGACATACAAATGGCACTTAGTGAACTCCTCCATAAAATAGGCCACAGGGAATGCATCCAATATGAGAATGAGGTACCACAGAAGCCACACAGGATGTGGTAGACCTCTCCCACCTTTGCTTATGCTTCTTGCATGATTGTATTCTTCAGCTTCATAGTAAAATATAATACTAGATAAGATCTATGATTTGTGTCAGATTTGACCATTTAATTTTTGTGTTAGTTAATGTTGGCATTGTGAACAAGAACACTTCTCAGACTCATAAATCATAATGGCTAAGGCACTTTTTAGAAAAAAAAGCTGGGGTGAAAAAATATCATGAGTATCTGATGAACGAATTACTCTCTACTCATCCTTGATATGAGGCAAATGATGAGATAAATTCATGTGAGAAAATCTTATAAGTAAAATATGGAAAAATAGACCCAGTGGAAGTGGCTAAGTGGATGGTTAGGCAGTGTAAGGCTTAAGGAAAGGTACCAAGATTTCAGTTCTTGGGTATTATTAACGGTTCTGAACCAGCCTATAAGTCTAACACAAGAAATGGGTAACACGAGAGAAAAATCTTTTTGTAAGACCAATTCCCTTGTCACTGGAAAGCTTTCTAGGTTTTTCATGACTGTAGAGAGGTATCAATTTACTTGCAAGATAACTCAATAAACATAATATATTAATTGTAGAAATAAATGGAGTATCCTTTTAAATAGCTGAATTGTGTTATAGAATAATACTGCTAGAAACCTGGTTAATTATATTGGCATATATCCTTAGAATTAATGTTCAGAAGATGCATCACTAACTTTTAAATCTACTGAATGGAATGGATTATTTGAGTTTCCAACAAAGCCTGAAAAAAATTAAAACATTTATGATAAGGAGTTTCCAGGCACATATACCAGCTAATCTGCACCAGTAGATAAATGCAAGAGTTGGGCACATCTACCCTGACAGGGGAAATTGCCCTATTCTTCTCCACACACTAATAGAATCCTTCCTCCTAAGTGGCTGAAATGTTAACAATATCAATGGTTTTATATTGTCATTAAAATCATCATAGAGGCAAATCTAATTTTATGCCATTGGCAGGGATGTTGATAGATGTGGAGTACAGGGAAGTTCTCAACCTTGGTGGCCTTGGCTAAACTTGCTCTTGGGAAGCTCAAGTAACATTCAGCAGGCAGAGTTTTAGTGAATCAGTGCTACAAACTAAACGTTTGTACACCCCAAATTCGTATGTTGAAATCTTAACCCGCGACCCTCCTATGGTATGAGGAAGTGGGACCATTTTTAATGATTAAGACATAAGGATAGAGCCCTTATGGATGAGATTTGTGGCTTTATAAAAATGACTTTGGAGAGTTCCCTGGTCCATTCTGCCATATAAACATACAGTGAAAAGACTGTGCTTATGAGACACAGAATGTGACAGTGCATTGATGCAGGATTTCCCAGGTCCAGAACTGTGAGAAATAAATTTCTATTGCTTATAAGCCATGCACTCTACACTATTCTATTATAGCAGCCCAGAAGGACTAAGAAAATCTGCACAGAGAAACTGCATAAGGAGAAAAATAGTCTATACCTTAGAAAGAAAAAGGAACAGGAAAACATGAAAAGCAGGCTAGAAAATGACAGCCAGGTCAGCTGGGTGGATTTATTTATTTGGGTTTAAAAAATACAGTTGAAAACTAAATATATGGAGTTTTATATTAAGGGTTTGACAGCTTATTATCAAAGCCTGATGGGTGAAAGAAGCAAATCCAGCCAACTCCTCACTTTTTAAGCACACTGGAAAATTTACTCTCTATATCTTTGTCTGAAAAAATTCAAATCCAATTATAAGAATCATGATTTATAACAGATAATTCTAAAATAAGGTGCTAAATTTATTGCTTTAATTAAAGTCATAGAATCAGAACAAAAATGAATGAAAGGCCAAGATCTTGCCCTACCACTGGGAGTGAAATGAGAGTAGAATAGTAGGCTGTATTCAATAGTTCAAGTAAAATGGACTATGAATAGTAAAAATATGAGGCAGCACCACAATGAAGTTCACTTGTAAAGTGGCTTATGTTAAAAACACACAATAAGGGTAACAGAATGCAAGGAGAATATACTGCTTTCAGGAGTAGGTTAACTGTGCAAGGGGCAAATGATTGATATTTACTTCCAAGAACCTTCCCTGTTCATCACTGTCTGTCCAAGTCCTGTGATTCTGTCTCAGGAAAGTCAAACTAGCCACTTGACTTACTAGTGAGACTTTCTGAATCAAAGCCCATTTGACTGCTTGGAAGCCAGCACCAGTACACCCTGGAGATGGCGCAACCTTGGGGAAAGAGGGTAATATTGTTTGGCTCTGTGTCCCCACCCAAATCTCATGTGGAATTGTAATTCCCAGTGTTGGATGAAGGGCCTGATGGGAGCTGATTGAATCATGGGGGCGGACTTTCTCCTTGCTGTTCTCCTGATAGATTTCTCATGAGATCTGGTTGTTTGAAAGTGTGTAGCACCTTCCCCTTAGCTGTCTCTCTCTCCTGCAAGCCATGTAAGACATGCTGGCTTCCCCTTCACCATCTGCCATGATTGTAAGTTTCCTGAGGCCTCCCCCAGCCATGCCTCCTGTACATCCTGCAAAGCTGTGAGTCAATTAAATATTTTTTCTTTATAAACTACCAAGTTTCAAGTCCTGGTGGTCTTTGGGTTGTTAATTGGCTTGCAGTTTTTAAAAAGATTTTGAAAAAAAATTGTGTAATAAAAATATATAGAAAAGGAAATAGCCTTAGGAGGAAAGAGGTAAAGCAGCTGGGCTGTGATTCTTCTGTCTTCTGAATACTGAGGAAGTATTCCTAGGGAAAGAAGTGGGCTAGATGGTCTAATAACCTTGCAAACATGTTAACTCAATCTCCTGCATAGACTACCAATATTGACTGAGGGAGAATCCTTATCTATAAAAACTCTTAGGCAAGAGAAAGAAATAAAGGGTGTTCAAATAGGTAGAGAGGAAGTCAAATTGTCTCTGCAGATGACATGATTGTATATTTAGAAAACTCCATTGTCTCAGCCTAAAATCTCCTTAAGCTGATGAGTAACTTCAGCGAAATCTCAGGATACAAAATCAATCTGCAAAAGTCACAAGCATTCCTGTACACAAATATTAGACGAACAGAGAGGCAAATCATGAGTGAACTCCCATAACAATTGCTACAAAGAGAATAAAATACCTAGGAATACAACTTACAAGGGATGTAAAGAACCTCTTCAAGAAGAACTATAAACCACTGATCAAGGAAATAAGATAGGAAAGAAACAAATGGAAAAACATTCCATGCTTAGGAATAGGAAGAATCAATATGGTGAAAATGGCCATACTGCCCAAAGTAATTTATAGATTCAATGCTGTACCCATCAAACTACCATTGACATTCTTCACAGAAGTAGAAAAGACTACACGTTAAATTTCATATGGAACAAAAAAATGAGCTCAAATAGCCAAGACAATCCTAAGCACAAAGAACTAAGCTGGAGGCATCACACTACCTGATTTCAAACTATACTACAAGGCTACAGTAACCAAAACAGCATGGTGCTTGTACCAAAACAGATACATAGACCAATGGAGCAGAACAGAGGCCTCAGAAATAACGCCACACATCTACAGCCATCTGATCTTTGACAAGCCTGATAAAAACAAGCAGTGGGGACATGATTTCCTATTTAATAAATGGTGTTGGGAAAACTGGCTAGCCATATGCAGAAAACTAAAACTGGATGCCTTCCTTACACCTTAGACAAGAATTAACTCAATATGGGTTAAAAACTTAAACAAAAGACCTAAAACCATAAAAACTCTAGAAGAAAATCTGGGCAATACCATTCAGGACATAGGCATGGGCAAAGACTTCATGACTAAAACACCAAAAGCTATGGCAACAAAAGCCATAATTGACAAATGGGATCTAATTAAACTAAAGAGCTTCTGCACAGCAAAATAAACTATCATCAGACTGAATAGGCAACCTAGAGAATGAGAGAAAAATTTTGCAATCTATCCATCTGACAAAGAGCTAATATCCAGAATCTACAAGGAACTTAAACAAATTTACAAGAAAAAAAAGCCCCATCAAAAAGTGGGTGAAGGATATGAACAGACATTTCTCAAAAGAAGACATTTATGTGGTCAACAAACGTATGAAAAAAAGCTCATAATTGCTGGTCTTTAGAGAAATGCAAATCAAAACCACAACGAGATACCATCTCATGCCAGTTAGAATTGTGAATATTAAAAAGTCAGGAAACAACAGATGCTGGAGAGGATGTGGAGAAATAGGAAGGCTTTTACACTGTTGGTGGGAGTGTAAATTAGTTCAACCATTGTGGAAGACAGTGCAGGGATTCTTCAGGGATCTAGAACCAGAAATACCATTTGACCCAGCAATCCCCTTACTGAGTATATAACCAAAGGATTATAAATCATTCTACTATAAAGACACATGCACATGTACATTTATTGCAGCTCTGTTCACAATAGCCAAGACTTGGAACCAACCCAAATGGCCATCAATGATAGACTAGATAAAGAAAATGTGGCACATATACACCATGGAATACTATGCAACCATGAGAAGGATGAGTTCATGTCCTTTGCAAGGACATGGATGAAGCTGGAAACCATCATTCTCAGCAAAGTAGCACAAGAACAGAAAACCAAATATCTCATGTTCTCACTAAGTGGGAGTTGAGCAATGAGAACACATGGACACAGGGAGGAGAACATCACACACTGGGACCTGTCAGGGGCTGGAGGAGTAGGGGAAGGATAGAATTAGGAGAAATACCTAATGTAAATGATAGGATGATTGGGTGCAGCAAACCACCATGGCACGGGTATACACCTATGTAACAAACCTGCAGGTTCTGCACATGTGTCCCAGAACTCAAAGTATAATAGTAATAATAATAAGAATAAGAATAAGAAGAAGAAGAAGAAGAAGAAGAAAGAAAGAATAATAAAATAAAAAAGATACTCTTAGCAGAATATCTTTGGTTTTGAATTTAAGGTAAACAAACCTAAAACTCAAGAATTTAGAAAATATGATTTCCTAGAAAATATTGTACAAAATATTTAGGAATCTTATTATGAAATGGAGATATTTTGTAACCCATTGATTCCCATTGGTGAAGGGCCACACAGACTTTAGACATCATTTTCTTTATGGCAGAGAGAGTGTCCCAAGCAAGAACAGAACAGGCAAGAATAGCTGTTAAGAGGTATCTAGTACTATTTTATTTTGTTTACCTCCTTTGTATGGTAAGACATGGTATGCTTTTTTTTGGTGTGGCCTCCAATATCAGTGCACACATATTCTCCGTGAAAGCAGAACATGACCACAAATCTCTCAGCTGTTTTTGAGTTTCATTTCCCTGCTTCTTTCAAGTTACTACAATAGCTTGATTATGGGCAAGATCTTGGATTTGTATGAATCTGATTTGACAATGTGATTGTTTCTGTTAGCTCTCTCTCTATTTGCTCTTCTAATTGAAAATAAGATTTTGTTCTTACTTTTAAATTTAAATATTACTAACAGATTTTCAAAATTGTGAGGTCACATCTCATTCATGTTGTCTTGCTTTTTATGAAGCTTTTTGATTTGGAAACACAAATTCATTTGCTTTTTAAAATTTGCTTCCACATCAGGGATTCTCTTTTTTTTTAAATTTATTTTAATTCTTGTAATTTTTTATTTCTTTCAAAACCCCTATAATACAGATTTTGGATTGGCTGTATCTTTATTATTCCTTACCATTCCTACTTCATTTCATTATTAAATTTCTCTTCTTTCAGAAAAGATATCTTCATAATATTTGTAACTTTATTCCTTTGATTCGCTGCATAATTACATGATTATTCACCATCTCCAGCATGTGTTTAATGTGCCAGTCATATTTTCTTACTGTATGCAATATGTTCTGATTTAAATATTTCTCCTTTTATTATTATTTCTTCTAATTTTTTTATTATAAAATTTGCAAAACTTTTCTAAACATTCTTATTTTTGCATTAATTCAATATTAATCTGCTTCCTCAAGATTTTTTATATTAAAAGAATATTTTTTCACATGCTTTTTTATTCTATATATTCTTTCAGTGTAAATTCTCTGCTTGGTCAGTATTTAACATTTGATGAATTTTGTTAATAATTTGTTTTCTGTACACATCTTTCAGGACTAGTAAGATTCATGGAAACTCTTGAAATGTAGGCTAGTTTTATGTTGGCAATTCATAGAACCTGCTGAAGTGAGTAAGGATGGAATTCTTTCTAGGGATGATTACCACAGAACCACTGCTTTCATAATGTAAAATGTTTTAAGTTTCGTGTCATTGTTAACTGAGATTATTTTATTTTGTTAATCTCCTTTGTATGGTAAAGGTAAGGTGTGGTATGCTTTCTTGGTGTGGCATCCAATATAAGTGCGCTGCCACATGTTCTTAGTGACTGCAGGACTGTCCAATCACTTCCACGTCTCACTCACTTTAGAAAAGGATTACTGTAGTGTCTAGTCTCTTCTATTTACTTCTCAGGAATGCTTTGAAGAAAATCATAGATCTATTTGTCTCTTCTTTCAGACAATTTTTCTTAGCAGTCTTAGTTGCTAGTATGTGGACGTTTATATATATATATATTTACACACACACATACACATGAATAATATATATAATATATTACTTTAATGATATATATAATTGACATATGATATATGAAACTTACACATCATATGATATATATAATTATATATGATTCATGTATCATCATATATAAGAATCATATATCCTATATATGAGATATAGAATCATATATCACTCATATTTTTCATATATAATTTATATATTTGATAGAGTTATATATCAAATATATGATATATATCATATTTTGATATGTATCCCTTTATAAAAATATGTATAACACTTGTTTTCATATAAAAATCAGTTTTCAATGTTAAACTAAGAATGGGCCAGAATTAGATACGAACCTTCAATTCATTAAGTTTTCTAGAAGTAGGTTTAGCTGCTTAAAATGTATTAATATTTCTATATCCTAAATTCACATATAAAAATTATTGTCATTATCCTTACCTATAGATAAATGCTTCATAGGGATCATACATCATGTACATGACTCCACGTACATAATCTCATTTAATTTTCACAAGAACCTAATGAGATGGTAAGGTAGATAACTGATGGCTGCCCTCTTAGCAACAGTTAGCTTCTTTGTCGTATTGGTGTACCTCTCTACCCACTTAAGGAATGAAATATCTTTTTCCAGAGAAGCTGCTTCACTCCTTGCTGAAGCCCTTTACCTAGACTACCCTAATCAGAATTGTGTATCTACCTGACAACAATGCATTATTAGTAGGGCGTAGGCATTTGACCCTAACTAGTCTAATAGTAAATTTAGATCATATCCTGGAAAAATACAAATTGTTCTAGGGACAGAACTATATCGTATTTTAAGGGCTAAAATTCAGACAAGACGTTCTTGCTACCATAAGGAATACCAGGCTCAGACTGAAGCCAAAACTCAGAGGAACAAAGAATTGAAATACATGCGGAGCTATGACTGCTTTGTGAAATTTTGAATCAAAATGTGCCTGAATTTAGTCCCACCTTTGGATATTCGAAGCTACATTATCATTTTTTAAAATATATGTAATGTGAATAAATGCATCCTCATCGATATAATTTGATTTTTAACACTTCACAAATAAATAAACTGTTTGAGAAAAAGAATAATTTGGTTCAAGAGTACACTAATAGGTGGTGAAACTGAAAGGTGAAATCAGGTTAATTTTCATGACCCTGAATTTCAACATTGTTAAATACTATACGAGGTAGAAAATACTGTGTTTGACAATGATGCAAAGTTATGGAATACATGATATTTATATCTCATTTAATTTTTATTTTCATGGGTTTATATTTGTGCAGGGTAGCTTATTACAGTGTCTGTTTCATTTATGAAGTCTTCATCAGTTACTTGTGGAGTTCCAACAGTTTCCTCTCACATGCTAATAAGCCTACCCAGCTACCTAACTTTCTGACCTTGGTTCCCCTGTGCTTACACTGCTTAACAACTTGTGCCCCATTTTCTGGTACTGTGTAATAACACTTTTAATAATGATTATTGTAGTTTCTGAATAAGTCTGATGATTTTCTTTGCTTCTCTGGTAGTCCATTTGCTGCTTTCTGGCACAAGCGTGGAAGAAGTCTCTTTTGCCTGTGAAAGAGTGCTGCTTGAAATCTTGTGTCATCAGTTTTCTCAGTAAATGCAACATCCCTTAAAACTATAAGATGCAGACTCAGTTCTCTTCATGTATACAACCTCTGACAGAGGACATGCTTCCTACTCAATTCAATTTTAATCTCATGTACTAGCAATTTTCCTTCTTCTTCCAACAAGTTTTCATACTAACTGACTCCTCAAGAACCCATCATAAAATTTGTCAGACATGTAGACACAATAGTGATTCATTTTTGGGCACTTGCTTCAGTTGCAAAATAAAATAACAAAATATTCTTGTGATGTATATTCAAGAAAACTGAAACCTTAAGTTAACTTAAGCATTTAATTCTATAAAACTACCATTGTACAAAAGACAACAAATCGATAAATGTGGACAGCTTTTGTTGCAGATATCTGATTTCAAAATGCTTCAGCAAAAATAAAATGTATTTAATTTTGTATTTATATAAATAAATCTATCCAATTGGCAAAATTACACTTCCAAATTATGTAGATAAAACATTTTTTAAAGGAATATTTGGCCTTAGCAATATCCCAGGATTTTATGAATCTGTTTAATAGTAAAGAATCATGATATGATATACAGTAACAGGCTGTGGATGAACAGTCAGACCGTAGACTCTTTCAAAAATTACAATTTATAGGTGAAAGGGAAATGAACTGTGAGAGTACCCCAGAAGAGCCATGTGTTTTCAAAGGCAGCAGAGCGTGAGCTGAATGCTGCAGAAAATAACGGAGGCATATGGAAGGAGAGTGTTCTCACCTATCCACCTGTAAATGAAGATGGTGCTGAATAAATATGCGTTATCATTAGCACACATAAAAATGAAATAGGGGTTTTGAGCATGTTTATGGTTTTATGCAAGATAAACCATGTTTTCCACTGTTGACCATTTATATACTTCCACAGTCATAACAATTTGTTATCATTGGGCAGTAATAGGAATTATTCTCAAACTAATAGAGGAATAATGATATCATTTTAAAAATTCTTGCTTTAAAGGATACTGATATAGTTTAGATAATTAATAATTCAGAGGCTTAGTTTTTTCAAATATTGTTATTTTATTTAAATTGTATTTAAATTTCTACACTGCTTACTTCATCTCTAGTTTTGATAAATAAAACACAGTAAGTCACAGGAAAATGTTTTTTTAAATAACAGAATGCTACACTGATAGACATTAATATTTATGTTACCCAGCACATACCAAGATACTAAAAAGGCACTGTAATTAATACTGGGGTCCTCTATTATAATAATCTATTGAGAAATGTTAGTTGTGTTGCAAATAATTATTATTAGTGCTAATTTCAGATTTGCACAAAATTGACTCTAATTCCACATTATGATGTGAACAGGATCTGAGTGAATGCTGGAGACTAAGGACATGGAATATTCTCTAGAAACATTTTCATAGATATGGGTTAAACCAGTTGTTCTACCCAATAGTAATATAGGAAATATTTCATTTGTCAAAACATATTCCTTCATACATTTAAGCCTAATTTTATACAATTATTTTTTATATTTCTTATTATATTTTAAAAATATAAGTGTTGTCTAGTGTTCACTAGTTCATTTATTCAATAATAATAGCAATGAGAGCAACACAACTAGTAATATAGATTGGAACTGTTCACACACCAGAAATAGGGCTTTGTACTGGAATGCAATGATGTACAATACCTATAAAGCTTCTCGCTTCACACAATTTATATTCTCTATGCACGAAGAAAAATGTTCCATGATGTCCTAATGATATATGATTTTTAGTGGTACCTAGACCCCCGTTACAAACACTGATATTACTTCTAATGGCAAGAGATGAGCTATCGTAAGTAATAAATCACTGCAAATCTGAGACACACATGGACTCAAAAGCTAATCCTGATATATTTCAAAGTTTCAAGGTTGTGTAGTGGGAACGTGGTAGAGATTAGTCTTCAGTTGATTTTAGTGAAAGTAAGTCTTGGCAGGAGCAATATCCTGATTTCTGGAACTCTTGCTGGCTACTTGTTCATTGCACCAATTTTCAGCTTGAAAGGGATGAAAGATAGTCTAAGCTTCTTTGGAATCTATAGAAAACCTAATGAGTGATTTTGCTCTTTTTATTTTATTGTCCTGGTTTGTGAATATCAGAGCGCACTGTGTTATTTGCTAACCATTCTAGAACTCCCAAACGTTAGCAGTTTAAGTAGGGTTGTAGGAGCCAAATTCCTTCTCAAATAAAACAAACGTGTTTTTCTACTGTATCCTTATATTTTCCCAAAATAATAAATAGTGTCAATAAAATGAATAAAACAGTCGTTTCTCCGTGGTCTCTGTGTGAGAATCGTGGGAAAGGGAGAGTATTTTAGGCATAGATCCTTTTTGTAGTTCAGAGGTAGCCTTTGAGAATCCATGGAACAGTGGAAATCTCTGCACTTTATAGAAGCAGAACTCCGTTCTCTTAGAATTTGAGCCCAGTGTTTTATGTGAAATTTCCTAGGAAGGACATATCAATAAATTGGGTCTCTTTGGACTCCCACATTGTAACTTAGACCCTTTCCTGTATTCTGGCAGGCCTCAGTATTAAGGATAAAAACAAGATTGATTACGTATTCACAGTGAAATGACTTGCAAGAAGCTGCCAAGTTACTAAAAGCAAGCAGCATTCCCTGGAAGATGGGTGAAGTAGTATGTCAAAGATGACTTATTTGAGTAAATAGAAAATATGTATATAAAGTTTTTAACTTGGGTTAAAAATTAATTATACTTAAATTTCACTTTAGAAAATTTTAACAACCCTATGTGGTCTTAAAGATTTAAATACTGCAATTATAAATCTGATGAGTTTTCTTTATACTATCACATTATGTAGGTTATTCATGAATTTTGACAACTAGGGACATATAATTCCTTTCTGCAGAATTACTGCACCTTGTGTGTATTATTCTGCCTTCACTCTGCAGTTCAAACTTGGCCTGTGTGGCTGAAACAGGTGCAGAGTGATGAGCTCTTTTAGCAGTTCTCCACACATTCTGGGACTTGTTGAGAGCCATTGGATGGGTATGGTTCTTTCTTGCCAAGAGGAAAATCTCCCCAAATAAGAACAGATGTTAATATGGGCAAAATGTTCTGTAACAATAAAACTTTTATCTTTCATTTATAGGAATTTTTTCATTCCCCAAAATACTTCAGCATTTTCATTTTATACAAGAATCATTTAACTGCAAAATTTTCATCATCAAGAGATAACCAATAAACTGCCATGTAATAGAGAAGGATAATAATTTAGAAAATAGATAACACATTTGGAATTACTTTATATACTTGCTCACAAACAACTGCAGGTTGGTTGTTTGACTTAAAGTTATCCTGTAATAAGATATTCTGTACAAGTTAGTTGAATAGATATATACATATTTGATGAATTGTGCAATAGCCTTTGGATATATATTGATCTTCCAGAAAGTTTATACTTTCAGGTGAACTTCTACAATTTTTTCTCCAAATCTTTAAGAATTGCCACTGCTACATTTTTGATTAATTTAAATGAGCTCTTGAAGGCAAACATCACATTTTGAAGCTGATTTTATAGCCAAATATGCATAGAATTACTAATTTTCAGAATATGATGTTAATATTGAGTTGTCACTAGTCTTAGAATACTTAATTGTTTTAGGTGATCATTTTCTTTAAACAAATTAATATTAATTGGCAATATAAAAATGGTGATTTGGGACTATTTTTATTCATGGAACACTGGTTTAGCACAGACTATTTTGAAGACAATTATTATTTTATCAAGGTATTCCAGAAACTGCTTAGTACATGGTTTTAGATGTGTCATATTGAAATTTACATTTAGAAACCGGTATGTACCTGCCTGTATATGTGTATATCACTCCTTTTTTTCAGATAAAAGAAAATATGGTAAATTTATCAATAAAATTATAAATAAAAAATTTAGTTTAAAATTTATTGTATAATATGACAAATTTACCATATTTTCTTTCATGTGAAAAACATTTAAATTATTGTAACAAAAGAGAAAATTTTAGTATTATGAAGATAAAAAATATAGGTTTCAAATGTAAACTCATTAGTTTTCCTGAAAATGATAACTATATACATTTTTCTGAAAATTGATAACTATTGTTTCTGAATTTAAATATAGATTCATAAGAACTAGTTGACTTCAACCCATTGCACATGGTATCCAAAAGTTGAAAAAAAATCATCTTAAAGATTTTTTCATCTAGTATGAAATATGCTTTTGATTAATTGAAGGCTTAGATTATTTATTTAGTGTCTTTGTCATATAAACTGAAACATATTTCTATAGACAAAGAAGTATAGAAATGAAAGTATGTCAAATGTTAGATACTTGCTAAATTATGATAGGTACTTAAAATCAGGATGTAGTAAATGATCTAAACAAGCTAACTCAAGCTGTTTAAGCCAGAGAGAGTATTAAATACTGCTTTACTGCAATAATTTTAGGGCCAAAAGATAGTCTGCATTGGGACCCCTTTTAAAGAACAGATCATAGCTATGCTCCATGAGGTCCACTTATCTTCAAAATGCTAACAAAAGGAAAACCCTTCTCTGAGCAAGCAAAGTTCAGAGAGACATAAAAAGACAAGAGATTCAGGCCAGTGTGAGTTAATCACTGTGGGGTTGTTTGCACAATTATGTGGGGGCACTGCTGACGCACAACTTTCCAGTAACCAGCAGCTGCAATTAATAATTTTCAGATTTATTTGAAATAAACAGATCTCGTTTCATTCTGCATTGAATGCAAAGGATTACATATTGACTAAAAGGAAAATAATACCTCTGTTGCTGAAATTTAGGAATTGAACACATTGTATTTAAAGCAGGAACTCTGACTAAATGAGGACAGATTAGTATCCTATATAATTATTATTAAAAGTACTAATAAAAAGAATTAACTGATATGAATCAATATGATATTTGAAATGTAGTAAGTCAGAACAACAAAAGGAAACATCCCATTTAAATTAAGATAATATTTATATGAACCCTTACCTAAGAGTTTTGGCAGTTCCTTAGTGATTAAAGATTGTGTGTTATTAGTCTAACCATACATATAAGACATTTTAATTTGACATTTATTAATTTGAGTCTTCATTAGTTATTAATAAATTATATATTATTTATCCCCTAATCATAATTGTCATTTTAAACAAATTCTTGAATTAGGTTTATAAATCCTGAGTTATTGAGCCTTCACAGATACTATCTCGTAATTATTTTACCTGGGTTGATTAAGATGAATGAGCTAAGAGAAACAAATCGAATTTTAGAGACGTATATTGCTAATAACTATTACTCCCTGAGCACACAATATATTATAATGAGAGTCATTTTTCCTTCTATTTGTGTGTTTCTAGCTTCATTCTGAGCCTTCACCATTAAATACAGGAATTAGACACTGCAACCTCCTGTAATAAGAAAAGAAGAATAATTTTCTAGATCCTAATCATCTTGAGATATTTTCAAATGGAAATTTTTAAGTTTACTTGGAGAATCTTCACAAAATAGTGAACTTTAATGTGTTAAAAAACAACTAGGATTATGGCTGGGTGCGGTGGCTCACACCTGTAATCCCAGCACTTTGGAAGGCTGAGGTGGGCGGATCATTTCAGGGCAGAAATTTGAGACCAGCCTGGCCAACATGGTGGAACCTTGTCTCTACTAAAATTAGAAGAAAATAGCAGGGCATGGGAGACATTTTAATTTGACATTAGACTAATCCCAGCTACTGGGGAGGCTGAGGCAGGAGAATGGAGAATTGCTTGAACCCAGGAGGTGGAGAGGTTGCAGTGAGCCAATATCATGCCATTGCACCCCAGCCTGGGTGACAGAGTGAGTGAGACTTGATCTAAACATTAATAATAATAAAAATAAATAAATAAAGATCACTAGGAACAGTTGAAGCTTATTTTTTCTTTGCAACCCCTTCACCATTATGCTTGGGTCAGTTGATTTCTGAGTGGCACAAAGAAGATGTAAGGTAGGAAAAAGAAAGAACATAATGAAGATAAAGTTTTCACTAGGCTAAGCAAAAGAGGATGTTATAGCAGGGTGAAGAGACTTTGGAAGTAAAACAAATAAGATGCCTATATTACTCAAAGCAATTCAGGGAAGAAAAAAATATGGGAACATATAAGCTAGGACTCTGTGTCCCCATAACATCCAGCAGAGGGTTTGTACGATAGAAAAGCCAAAAGGTATTGATAAGTACCAAATAGTACCCTAATCCTCCACAGCCTCCGCTTGGTATGCAAGAGACAGTTATGCCACATGATGGACCCATGTTCTAAGATTGTTGGTGTGTGGTCAATAGCATGAGGTCATCCAAGGAAGTAACACAAAGTACAGACATCACATTTGAAGGATAAAGGCAAGAACTTGGACTTCTGCAGTGGTTGCTAACATGGCATCCAACAGGACTTTGTAATAGTAGCCACACACTGAGACGCACCAGTGCAGAGTCGCAGGTACACAGCTGTGGCCATCCAATGTGCAGCCAAATCCAACAAAAACATAGAGAAAATCCTTCACACCAAGCTTTTTCCCCCTACCAATGCAAGGGCACTATTCTTGGGAAAGAAGATTACAAAGGTTGAAAAACCACTGATAGCGAGTTGGAATATGAATTGATATGGTTTGACTCTGTGTCCCCACTCAAGTCTCAACTTGAATTTAATTCCCATAATCCCCATGTGTCAGGGGCAGGACCTGATGGGAGGTAATTGAATCATGGGGGTGGTTTCCCCAAGGCTGTTCTTGTGATATTGAGTGAGTTCTCATGAGATTGGATGGTTTTATAAACATCTGGCATTTCCCCTGATGACACTCACTTTCTCTCCTGCCGCCCTGTGAAGAGGTGCCTTCTGCCATGATGGTAAGTTTGCTGAGGACTTCCCAGCTATGCAGAACTGTGAGTCAATCAAATCTCTTTTTTAAATAAATTACTCAGTCTGTTATTTCTTCATAGTGTGAGAACAGACTAATATATGAATTGACTATATTTTGCTAATAGGAACTGAGATAACTTGAAGGAAAGTTTTGACCTCTTTACAGTAAAAAGTGTCAACTTCTGAGATACTGGCTGATGAACTAGATAATCATTACATAGATCAACTGGAGATTTGATGAGGTTAACTGGAGAAATCAGTCAAAGTGAACCACTTCATAATGTGCATTCTCAACTCCAGGTAGAGGTACAATTAAGTTGAAACTGTATTCAACATTTTGTCATGAAAAATTATGTAAAGATAAGAAAGAGTTAACCTGTTTTTACTGAGAATCTCTGGCACTGATTTTTTTTTAAACAGGGAAACAAAATTTAACAGTTGTACCCAAGTAATAACTTAAAAAGCATTCATTTATTTTCTAAAAACTGACCAATTACAGATAATGAGTAGCTTACATTTATCTTAATCCCTCAATATTGTAGGTTTTAGAGGGCAATATTTAACTACTACATCCTGCTAAATTTGTTCCAGATGTTAACCCCTTACTATATAATTACTTTGCATTCCCCCTAGAAAAGCAATTTAATTCAGCCTCTGTTTAGTCTTTCAACAGGCCAGTAATTTTCTCTTTCCTTTTGTAATCAGGGAACTTTTCAGATATTTTTAGAAGATAGAGAAAGTGTTTCAGAAAGTGTAAACATGGCTGTTAAATTGGTAAAGAAACACATGAGAACTTTTAGCATGGTCACAATTTTCTATAGAATTTCCTAAAGAACAAAATTTTGTGATTACCAGTCACGTAACTCGCAAATTCATTTACTGGGAAACACTATGGTTGAAAATATCCCTTCTGGTTTCTTGCAAGAAGAATCTTTGAAAGAAAATTCTTCAAAGTTTGAAAGCAGTATATCAGGGCAAAAATGAATTTATTCTTTATATCTTTTCCTCACCAGACAATTATCCATACAGTTCCATGTTTATTGAAGGTATACTCTGTTTCTGCTGCTCCTATGTGAATGAGTTGAATTTTTCTCAATTATTACAATCGGTTCCTCTGGAAGAAACGGAGATAGGAAAGAGCTTTCCAACTTTGCCACTCAATGCTCTCTTCTGCTGCTGCTACAATAGACAATGCTTATTTATAGCATGGATTTTTTGTATAACCACAGCTCCTCTGACACTTGGAAACTAACTTGGAGCAGGAGAGCTGTGCAGCCATTGGCCTTCCCTGATTTCCTCTAAGAATGCTTCATGGACCAATGTACCACAGGACCCAAAATTTTAGGGGGAATTTTATTTTGCTAGAACCTCCTGGTTCTAGCAAACATCTCAAAAAATTTGAGATGTTTGGGTCACTGGGCAAATTTCTTGCCTTCTCTGTTGAATTTCGCTCGCACTTGAGACTGTTTAGTCTTCATCTTGGATATAACTTTTCCTTTCTGGTTGGGACCTTCTCCTTCAGGAGTGACTATGGACTCCACCAAGACTAGACTGTTGGTATTTTAACCACCATTCTTCCTATCACAATTTATGGATTCCTAACTTTGCGTGGGACTCCAATACTTTGGTATAATTTATTTGAGATATCTTAGGTTATACTTGTCTCCTAGTTACTCTAAAAATGGAGATTATTAGGCTTTTTGACCTTTTGGAAAAGTTGCAAACTTCAGGACTGAGTTGTCTCCATGTTTTCTTTTTTTAAATTTTTATTTATTTATTTTTATTATACTTTGAGATTTAGGGTACATGTGCACAATGTGCAGGTTTGTTACGTATGTATACATGTGCCATGTTGGTGTGCTGCAACCATTAACTCGTCATTTAACATTAGGTATATCTCCTAATGCTATCCCTCCCCCCTCCCCCCACCCCACAACAGGCCCCAGTGTGTGATGTTCCCCTTCCTGTGTCCATGTGTTTTCATTGTTCAATTCCCACCTATGAGTGAGAACATGCGGTGTTTGGTTTTTTGTCCTTGCGATAGTTTGCTGAGATTGATGGTTTCCAATTTCATCCATGTCCCTACAAAGGACATGAACTCATCATTTTTATGGCTGCATAGTATTCCATTATTAAGACATTCTGTTGCCCAGGCTAGAGTTCAGTGGTGCAATCTCGGATGACTGCAACCTTCGCCTCCCAGGTTTAAGCAATTCTCCTGCCTCAGCCTCCCAAGTAGATGGGATTACAGACGTCTGCCACCATGCCTGATGAATTTTTGTATTTTTAGTAGAGGTGGGGTTTCACCATGTTGGTAAGGCTGATCTCGAACTCCTGACCTCAAGCAATCCCCCTGCCTCAGCCTCCCAAAGTGCTGGGATTACAGGCGTGATCCACCATGCTTGGCCTGTCTCCATGTTTTAAAAATACAAAAAGTCTTTATAGGCATGGCTTCATATGAAACTCTATGGGAAAAAAATGATTTTCCAGGTATTTATGGACATCAGAGGGATCTTATAACGTTTTTAGGTCTGAGCTCTCATTCAAAATTTTCGAAGATTTTCCTATAGGACCACATGGGATCTTTAAATAGTAGAATCTTGGAAGTATGGAATGGTACTCAGAAATTAGTTATTTAAAATGCCTAGCTAAACATTTTAACGTTGTTAATTTCAATATAGTTTACACACATTCTAGGAAATTTCACCATCTATTTCTAGCATTCCTATAAGCTTTGCCTAAAACTCTTTACTTTCCTGTATGCTATAAATCATGACAGTACTTATCAGAATATAATCTGTTTACCTTGTATGTCAGTTTCACCAACTTGTAAACTCTTTGAGAGTAAGTAGAATAGCCCCCCAATCCTTGTTGCTCTAGTACATAGGAAATTGTATTAGAATTTTGAAAGATGTCAAAATTTAGAATTTTAATGCCAAAAGAATATTGGCATTAAACAGTTTTCCTCCATCCATCTTCTATCTCCAAACTTGTGTTCTCTCAATAATTTCTTCACAGTTTTTTTCTTCACATTTTATCAACATTTACCAATGTTGATATACAGTGGCTGATATACAATTTATATATTTTAATTATGTTTTATGTATTCTGCTTCTAGGAATTAACCTCAGGTGGCCTGGGATATCTTTCTATTTTGCTCAATATGTCTTAAATAGTGTCAGTTCCATAGAAGATGCTCAATGAGCATGTTCTTTATGAATGAATGATTTAGAGAAAAAAATAAATAAATCAGGAAGAAAATGGAAATGTTTACATATGAAATTGAAAAAACTTCTCAAAAGGGAAAACACAAGCAAATATATTTATTCTTAAATTTTATAGTACAGAACATAAAATAGTGCCATACTCACATCGTTTGGCCCACATCGATTATTTTTTAATTGGGGTAGGGTGTAGGTTGTTGCCAACTGATTTCATGTTAAAAACAACTACTAGATTTTTACTTATTTTTAAAAATTTAGTATTTAGCCATATTCAAATCATCCCAAACTGCTGGATTTGAGTAAAACTAACCCATTAATTTGCTACAAATCCTACAATTCCCTATGTCTTCTATATTCTGCTGTCTTTTTCATGCTACTTTGTTTAGCACTACAGACATTTATAATTTGACATCCATACTCTAAAGATAAAATGTTGCAACTACCAAATTTCTGAAAAAAAGCAGTTGTTACTTTTTGAGACCTTGTTATATTAGTTTTATATTGCTTTTTAACTAACTACCACAATGACAATTTTGGACAGTAATCCTGAAAGTAATTGCTATGCTCTGAAGAAGCTATAGTGTTGATGAAGATGGGCAACAAAATCAGTATCATTGTTTATATGCCCCCAATGCATTGGTCTTGCTGTATATTTTAGGAGACTGGCTTTCTAGTTGTACTGGAGAATCTGCATACTTCCTACTATCTTTCAAAATATTTCTTTTATGTTTTGCCTAGCCAAAGTGAATTCTACTATAGTCAGCTGAGAACTTTAACTAAAGAAGAGAGTTCATTAAACAAGATATGTGCCTATAAATATTTTTAAAATATAGTGGCCAGCTCTGAATATCACCTTGTCAAAATTTTAAATTGAAATACACATTATTTTCTCTCTTTGTCTCTCTCTCTTGTCTATCTATCTATCTATCTATCTATCTATCTATCTATCTATCTATCTATCATCTGTGTGTATATACCCATGGATTTCATTTAAAAAAATTACCATGAACCTGGTATTTTTAAACAACACAAATTTATGATCTCACAGTTTGAAGGGTCAGAAGACCCTGCAAGGTGTGTTTTATCTGGGTTCTCTGGTCTTCTGCCTAGAGTGTCATAAGGGTGTAATCAAGGTATTGTCAGAACATTCATTCTTTTTAGAGGCTTTGGAGAATAATCTGTTCAGCTTATTAAGGCTGTGGCTGAATTCAGTTCCTTCCAAATGTAGGACTGAGGCCTCAGTTTCCCTATCAGCTGCAAGTCTGAACCCAGTCTCTGCTCATCAATACTGCCTGTGTCCTTCTGCTTTCCATGCAGCCCATTTCCAAAAAAAAAAGACAATTGAGTTTCTCAAGTGCCACGTACACTTTGAGTCACTCTAAATTCCCCCTTCTGCCTCATCTCTGTGACTTCAATCAAATAAAGTTCTGTTTTTAAGTCATCATGTGATTGGGTTGTACCCACCTGGATAGTCTAGAATAATCTCTCTATTTTGAGGCTGGTAACTTTACATCTTCAAAGTACCTTTATGTTGTGTAATATAACATAGTCACAGGTTCCAGTGATTAGGGGTGTGTGTGTGTGTGTGTATGTGTGTGGGTGTGTGTGCATGTAATAATAGGAAAGTAGTCTCAGTGTCTGGGGTGAAGTTGTCTCCTGTGTGGGGGTGACACCATCTTCAAAGATGAGGTCTTGATTTGGAACCATATTGTCTAGGATGTGAGAGAAGGGTATTATTTTTAAATAAGTACTCACCAGGCTCTTTCTGTGACTCTATAGTGTTATAATGAGACTGAGTCATTGTAGAATTTTAATCTTGGGCCTCGTAAATTTACTTACAAATATCTTTTCAGTCAAGGGACTTTATAGAGGCACAACTAGCAAAGGTGGTGTTGACATGCATAATGTTTCTTTTTCTTCTGCTCAGAACACCATCCTTACCACTTCTTTGTCTGCGTCTCAACTCATACCTCTTCCTTGTGAAGTCTTTCCTGACAACTGCTTCCTACTCAGGATTCTCTCCAATGCTCTCAGCCGACTTGGCTCACATCTGCTCTGTACAAGTCATATTGCGATAGTCCATGTTTGTCTTCCCACTAGACTGCAAGTTTATTGAGAGTAAGAGCTTCTTTTGTGTCTTTTAATTTTTTTATTTTCAATTTTTGTGGGTACATAATAAATGTATGTATTTATGGGGTATATGAGATATTTTGATACAGGCATACAATGTGTAATAATCACATCAGGGTAAATAAGGTATCCGTCAACTCAAGCATTTACCCTTTGTGTTACAAATAATCCAATTATACTCTTTCAGTTATTTTAAAATGTATAATTAAATTATTATTGGCTATAGTCACCCTGTTGCGCTATAAATAATAGATTGTATTCAGTCTTTCTATTTTTTTACCCATTAACCATCCCCACTTTCTCCCCATCCCCTTCACTACCATTCCAAGCTTCTGATAACCATCTTTCTATTCTCTATCTCCATGAATTCAATTGTTTAATTTTCAGCCTGCAAAAATAAGTGAGAACATGTGAAGTTTGTCTTTCTGTGCCCGACATATTTCTCTTAACATAATGACTTCGAGTTCCATCCCTGTTATTGGAAATGACACGATCTCATTTTTTTATTTGCTGAATAGTGTTCTATTTTGTATATTTACAACAATTTCTTTATCCATTCATCTGTTGATAAACACTTAGGTTGTTTACAAATTTTAGCTATTGTGAATAGTGCTGCAATAAACATGAAAGTGCAGATATCTTTTTTTTTCTTTTTTTTCTTTTTTTTTGAGATGGCGTTTCACTCTTGTTGCCCAGGCTGGAGTGCAATGGCACAATCTAGGCTAACTGCAACCTCTGCCTCCCAGGTTCAGGCGATTCTCCTGCCTCAGCATCCCAAGTAGCTGGGATTACAGGCATGAGCTACCATGCCCGGCTAATTTTGTATCTTTTTTTAAGTAGAAACGGGGTTTCACCATGCAGATATCTTTTGATATACTAATTTACACTCCCACCAACAGTGTACAAGGGTTTCCTCTTTGCCATATCCTGGCCAGCATTTATTATTGGCTGTCCATTTCATAAAAGCCATTTTACTAGGAGTAAGATGATATCTCATCGTAGTTTTGATTTGCAATTCTCTGATAATCAAATATATTGAGCACCTTTTCATATCTTTTAGAAAATGTCTATCTAAATATTTTTTCATATTTTTTAATCAGTTATTAGATCTTTTTCCTATAGAGGTATTTGAGTTCCATATATATTATGGCTATTAATCCCTTGTCAGATAGATAGTTTGCAAAGTTTTCTTTTAGTAGTTTCATAGCTTTTAGTTTTAGATTTAAGTCTTTAATCCATTTTGTTTTGACTTTTGTATAGAGTGAGAGAGAGGGGTCTAGTTTCATTCTTCTGCATATGGATATTCTGTTTTTCCAGCACTAATTATTGAAGATACCATCCTTTCCTCAGTGTCTATGCTTTAGAATTTGTTGAAAATACGTTCTGTAGAAGTATAGATATTTTTCTGTGTTTTATATTCTGTTCCATTGGTCTACATGTATGTTTGTATGCCAGTATCATGCTGTTTGAGTTACTATAAGCTCAGATTATTTGACGTCAGGTAATGTGGTTCTTCCGATTTTGTTCTTTCTGCTCAGGATAGCTTTGTCTATTCTGGATCTTTTACATTTCCATGTACATTTTAAGATTATTTTTCTCTATTTCTGGGAAGAATGCCATTGGTATTTTGATAGGGGTTGCACCAAATCTGTAAATTGCTTTGGGTAGTATAGATACTTTAACAATATTGACTCTTCCAATACTGAATATGAAACATCTTTCTAGTTTCTTTGTCCTCTTCAATTTCTTTCATCAATGTTTTATAGTTTTTATTGTAGAGATCTTTCACTTCTTTCGTTAAGTGTGTGCATAGGTATTTAATTTTATTTGTGGCTACTGTAAATGGAATTACTTTGTTAATTTTATTTTTAGATTGCTTGCTGTTGGCATATAGAAATGCTACTAATTTTTGTATGTTAATATTATATCCTGCAAATTTGCTGACTTTGGTATTATTTCTAAGAGATTTTGGTGGATTGTTCAGATTTTTCCAAATATAAGATCCTATCAACTGCAAACAAAAAAAATGGCTTATTTCTTTCCAGTTTGGATGCCCTTTATTTCTTTCTCTTCTCTGATTGCTCTAGCTAGAACTTCCAGTACTATGTTGAATAACAGTGGGGTAAGTGGGCATCCTTGTTATGTTCCTCATCTCAGAGAAAAGGCTTTCAGTCTTTCTTCATTTAGTATGCTACTAGCTATGGGTCCATTATATATGGCTTTTATTATGTTGAGGTATGTTCCTTCTATACTCAGCATTTTTCAGGTTCTTATTATGGAGGTTGTTAAGTTTTATCGGATAGCTTTTCTAGCATCAACTGAAATGATTATATGATTTTCGTTCTTCATTCCATTGATATAATGAATCACACTGATTTGCATGTGATGAACCATTCTTGCATCCCAGGGATAAATTCCACTTGGTCATGATGAGTGACTTTTTTAATGCATTGTTGAATTAATTTGGCTAGTATTTTGTTAAGAATTTTTCCATCAATGCTTACCAGGGATATCAGCCTGTAATTTTCTTTTTGATGTGTCTTTGGTTTTGGTATCAGGGTGATACTGGCCTCACAGAATGAGTTTGGAAACACTCCTTTCTCTATTTTTCAGAATAGTTGGAGTAGAATTGGTATTACTTCTTTAAATGTTTTGTAAAATTCAGCCATAAAGCCATCAGCTCTTGGGCCCTCTTTTCCTTGGAGACTTTTATATTACATCTTTGAACTCATTATTTGTTATGAACTGTTCAGGTTTTGAATTTACTTATGGCTCAGTCGTGTTAGGTTGTATGTGTCTAGAAATTTATCCATTTCTTCCAGGTTTTCTAATGTATTGTCATATGCTTGCTCACAGTAACCTCTAATTATGCTTTGAATTTCTGCAGTATTGGCTGTAGTGCCTCATTTTACATAACAGATTTTATTTACTTGGACAATCTCTCTTTTTTTTCTGAGTCTGACTACAGGTTTGTGGATTTTATTTATCTTCAAAAAAACAACTTTTATTTCATTTATGTTTTGTATTGTTTCCTTTGTTCAATTTTATTTATGTTCTGATTATTATTATTATTATTATTTCTCTTTTTCTCCTATCTTTGGGTGTGGTTTGCTCTTGCTTTTCTAGTTACTTGAGATGTACTGTTCGGTTATTTATTTTATGTTTTTCTACTTTTTTGATGTAGGTACTTACAGCTATAAACTCCCCTTTTAGTACTGCTTTTGCTATATCCCATAGGTTTTGGTATGTTATGTTTCCATTATCATTTTTTTCAAGACCTTTTTTAATTTACTTCTTAATCTCTTCATTGACTCACTGGTCACTCAGGAGAATATTATTTCATTTTTTTTTTTCCCTGAGACAGGGTCTTGCTCTGTCACCCAAGCTGGAGTGCAGTGGCACGATCTGGGCTCACTGCAACCTCTGCCTCCTGGGTTCAAGTGATTCTCCTGCCTCAGACTCCCAAGCAGCTGGGATTACAGGTGCATGCCACCATGCCCGGCTAATTTTTTGTATTTTTGATAGAGATGGGGTTTCACCATGTTGGCCAGGCTGGTCCCGAACTCCTGACCTCAAGTGATCTACCCACCTCGGCCTCCCAAAGTGCTGAGATTATAGGCATGAGCCACCATGCCAGGCCAATATTGTTTAATTTTTATGTGTTTATATAGTTTCCCAAATTCTTCCTGCTCCTGATTTCTAATTTTATTCCATTGTGGTCAGGGAAGATGCTTGATATTATTTCAATTTTTTAGAATGTTTTAAGTCTTGTTTTATGGCCTAATACATGGCTTATCCTTGAGAATGATTTCTGTTCTGAATGGAAGAATTTATACTGTGCAACCATTAAATGAAATGTTCTGCAAATATCTATTAGGACCATTTGGTCTATAGTGCACATTAAGTTCAACGTTTTCTTGCTAACTTTCTGTCTGGATGAACTGTCCGATGCTGAAAGTGGGATGTTGAGGTCTCCAGATATTGTATTTGGGTCTATCTCTCTCTTTAGCTCTAATAATATATACTTTATACATCTGGCTGCTTCTGTGTAGGGTGTCCATATTTACAATTGTTATATCCTCTTGCTGAGTTGATCCCTTTATTAATATATAATGACATTATTTGGCTTCTTTTGTTTTGAGATACATTTTATCTGATGTAAGTATAGCTACTCCTGCACTTTTTGGTTTCCATTGACATGGAATATCTTTTTCCATCCATTTATTTTCAGTCTATGTGTGTCTTTATAGGTGAAGTGTGTTTTATGTAGACAATAGATTATTGGATTCTTTTCTTTTTTTTTTGAAGTGGAGTCTCCCTCTGTCTCGAGGCTGGAGTGCAGTGATGCAATCTCAGCTCACTGTAACCTCCGCCTCCCAAGTTCGAGTGATTTTCCTGCCTCAGCCTCCTTAGTAGCTGGGATTACAGGCATGCGCCACCACACCCAGCTAATTTTTGTATTTTTATTAGAGACGGGGTTTCATCAAGTTGACCAGGATGGCCTCAATCTTCTGACCTCGTGATCCACCCACGTTGGCCTCCCAAAGTGCTGGGATTACAGGCATGAGCCATCGTGCCCAGCCAGGATTTTTTTTAAAATTTATTCTGCCACTCTATGTCTTTGGATTGGAGAGTTTAATCTATTTACATTCAATATTATTGATAAGTAAGGACTTACATTTTGTTTTATGTTATCTGGCTGCTTTGTAGTCCTCTTTTTATTCTTTTATTCCTTCCCTTCTTCTTTTTAGTGAATGTGATTTTTTCTGGTGGTATGCTTTAATTTCTTGCTTTTAATTTTTTTGTGTATCTGATGTATGTTTGTAGATTTGAAGTTATAATGAGGCTTACAAATAATATCTCATAACCCGTTATATTCAACTAGTGACAATGTAACATTGATTGCACAATCAAACAAACAAACACGCAAAAAGAAAACTAATAAAAACTCTAAACTTCATCTTTGTCTTTTAGTCTTTTAACTTTTCTTTTTTTATATTTATGTCTTATTGTGCTGTCTTGAAAGCTGTTGCAGTTATTATTTTGATTGTTTCATTCTTTTGCCTTTCTACATAAGATATACTAGTTTACACCCTACGATTACAGTATAATATTCTGCGTTTTTAAAATGTTCTTACTATTACCAGTAAATTTTGTACCTTAATTTGATTTCTTATTGCTCATTAACATCTTTTTCTTTCAGATTGAAGAACTCCTTTTAGCATTTCTTGTAGGACTGGTCTAGAGTTGAAATTCCTCAGCTTTGTTTCTCTGGGAAAGTCTTTATTTCTCCTTCATGTTTAAGCATATACTATTCTAGGGTAAAAGTTTCTTCTTCTGCACTTTAAATATGTCATGCAACTTCTCCTGAACTGTAAGGTTTCCACTAATCGGTCTCCTACCAAACATAGTAAAATTCCATTGTATGTTATTTGTTTCTTTTTTCTTGCTGCTTTTAGACTCCACTCCTTATCCTCGACTTTTGGGAGTTTGATTATTAAATGTTTTGAGGTAGTCTTCTTCAGATTAAAATCTACTTTGTGTTCTGAAACCTTCTTGCACATAAGTATTGATATCTGTCTTTAGGTCTGGGATGTTTTCTGTTATTACCATTTTGAATAAACTTTCTATTCCCATCTGTCTCTCTATCTCTTTTTTTTTTTTTTTTTTTTTGAGATGGAGTCTCGCTCTGTCACCCAGGCTGGAGTGCAGTGGCGCAATCTCGGTTCACTGCAAGCTCCACCTCCTGGGTTCACACCATTCTCCTGCCTCAGTCTCCTGAGTAGCTGGGACTACAGGTGCCCACCACCACGCCCTGCTAATTTTTTGTATTTTTAGTAGAGACAGGGTTTCACCGTGTTAGCCAGGATGGTCTCGATCTCGTAACCTCGTGATCTACCTGCCTCGGCCTCCCAAAGTGCTGGGATTACAGGCGTGAGCCACCATGCCCCGCCCTCTACCTCCTCTTTAAAACCAATAACACTTAGATTTGTACTTTCGAGGTTATTTTCCAGACCTTGTAGGTATGCTTCATTCTTTCTTCTTTTGTCTCCTCTGTATTTTCAAATAGCTTATCTTCAATCTTACTAATTCTTTATTCTGCTTGATCACTTCTGCTGTTAAGAGACTCTATTGCATTCTTCAGTAGATCAATTGCATTTTTCAACCACAGAATTTCTGCTCGATTCTTTCTAATTATTTCAATTTCTTTGTTAAATTTAATCTAGTAGGATTCTGAATTCTTTGTCTGTATTATCTTGAATTTCGTTGAGTTTCCTGAAAACAGCTGTCTTTAGTTCTCTGTCTGCAAAGTCACATATCTCTTGTCTCTCAGGGATTGATCCCTCGTGCCTTATATAGTTTGTTTGATGATGTCATGTTTTCTTGTATGGTCTTGTGGCTTACAGATGTTTGTCAGTGTCTAGACATTGAAGAGTTAGGTATTTATTATAGTCTTCACAGTTTGTGTTCATTTGTACCTGTCTTTCTTGGGAAGGCTTTGTAGGTATTCTGAGTGACTTGGGTGTCGTGACATACATTTTTGGTCACTGCAGCCATATCTGCATTAGAGGACATTGCAAGCCCAGTAATGCTGTGGTTCTGGCAGACTCCTAGAGGTACCGCTCTGGTGGTCTTGGATAAGATCTGCAAGATTCCCTGAATTCCCAGATAAAGACTCTTGTGTTTTTTCCCTTTCTTTCTCCCAAACAATTGGAGTCTCTTTCTCCCTTTGCTATGTTGCCTGGAGCTGGGGGAGGGTTGACATAAGATAAGGATCCCTGTGTCCAACACCACTGGTACTGCACTGGGTCAGACCTGAAACCAGCATAGCACTAGGTCTCACCCAAGGCCTAGGATAACTATGGCCTGGCTACTGCTTACTCAGCCCTAGGGCTCTGCAATCAGAAGGTAGCAAATCCATACAGTATTGTGTCATTCCCTTCAGGGCAATGAGTTTTCCCAGGCCCCAGAGAGATCCAAGATGACTCCTGGGAGTCGGGGCCTAAAGTCAAAAACCCCAGAAATCTTACTGGTGCTCTATTATTATTACTATTACTATTATTATTATTATTATTATTATTATTATTATTATTTTGTGGCTAAGCTGGCACCACACCATAAGACAAAGCCTTTCCCAGTCTTCCCTCTCTTTTCGCCAGGCGGTGAATCACTCTGCATTTCACAACCACCACAGTTTCATGGGGACTACTTCCAGGCTGCTACCAATCTTCACTTAAGGCCCAAGTGTTCTTCAGTCAGCTTATGGTCAATCCTACTGTGCCTGGGACTCACCATTCAGGGAAGTGGGCTCCCCTGTGGCCCAGGGTAGGTCCAGAAGTGCTGTCCAAGAGCCAAGGCCTGGAATTTGGAACCCTAAAATCCCACTTGATACTTTACCCCACTGTGGCTGAGCTAACACCAAAGCTGCAAGACAAAGTCCTTTTTCCTCTGATTTTTTCCAGCAGAAGGAATCTCTCATCATAGCCACTGCAACTTTGAATTTGCAGGGTCACACCTGAAACCAGCATGTCTCAGAGTCTCACCCATGGCCCATGGTGTGTAGTACCTAGCTGTGGCCGCTGATTATTCAAGGCCGAAAGGCTCTTTAGTCAGCATTTAATGAATCCTTTCAGGATTGAGTCCTTCCTTTCAAGGAAGTGGATTCCCTTCTGGCCCAGGGTGTGGCTAGGTATGTCATTTGGGAGCTAGGGCCTGAAATGGGGGGTCACAGCTCTGCCTGATGCCCTATCCTACTGTGGTTGAATGGTATCCCAGTTGAAAAACAAAATACTCTTTGCTCTCCCTCTCCTCTCTTCAAGCAGAGGGAGTTGGTCTCTTTCTGAGCTGCAGGGTGCACTCTCTGGGGTTGAGAGAGGGATAGCACAAGCACTGCTGTAGCCACCCCACTGGTTTTTTACTAGGTCATCTGCCTCCCCACCCAAGTCCATTGGATTCAAGCCCAGCACAGCACAAGGCTTCGCCTAGGAGTTGCAGTTCTTGTGGCTTAGATTGCCTTTCAAGTTTATTTAGGACCCCAGAGCTATTTAGCCTACAGTGGTGGGGCTTGCTGATACTCAGAGTCTGACCTCTAGGCTGGGTGATTCCCATCCAGCTTTGACTCGTCTAAATGCTCCCTCTGTGAGTACCAACTGAGTTCTGCTTGGTGTTGCTTTCTCTTGCAACAGGGTAGCACTGAGTTCCAATGCAAAGTCTCACAACCTTTGTGCTCTCCCTCCCCCAAGTGAACAGATTATCTACACCATAAGGCCACTGCTGGGGGATGTGGGAGGGGTGGCATTGGCTATTCAAGAATGCTTTTCCTACTTTCGTCAGTGCCTATTTCGGTGATATAAGGTTAAAACCAGGTATTGTGATTGCTCACTTGATTTTTGGTTCTAATTAAGTTGCTTTGTTGTGGAGATAGTCGTTAAGTTAGGTGTTCCTGCAGGGAGGATGATCAGTGAAGGGTTCTGTTCAGCCATATTGCGCTCATATTCTCATCTGTGTGAAAGGTTAATATTTTTTCCTATGTTTATTAGTTGTGTGTGTTTCTTTAGATTGAGGCATTGAGATTTGTACTTAGATGACTATAGCAGCCTCTCCTTGGTACAGTGCAGTTAGACTTATCCAAATAGATTTTTTTGCATGCAGTTATGTGGAACACTTACTAAGGCCCAAGCACTCTGGCTAGGACTTGCATTGTTAAGCAATTGTATTATTTGGCAGATGTTGTCTTTTGGGTGGGTTTGAGAGCATGAAGAGATGAGATGTTGGCTCCCATGCCTCAGATCCCTCTTTTCTATTAGATTAAACATTGGATTAGATCTTCTGCTTATTGTTTTCATGAAACTATTTATCTTATTTACTTGCAGAATGAATAATCATTGGAAACTGAGTGTATTAGGTCTTTGCCTTTTAAATATCTGGCAATTTTCTCCCAGTAATTTATTAATTTTGTTTCAGAAATTGTTTACTAAACAAGATTTTATTTTAAATGTAATTGGCCCGCTATTCTTTTTCTTTATGGCTTGCAGGTTTGTAGTCTTACTTAAGTGGACCTCTTCAAGATCTACATTATTCTCTTATTTTCTTGTGGTACTTTAATAGTGTGTATATTTGTGTATATAACACTTAGCTGTTTAATTCATGTACAATTTTAAAATTTATAATATGAGATAGGGGTTTAATTTCATTCATAATAGATAAGCAATTTTTACAATAAGCAATTTTTACAATAGTTATTAAATGGTTCCTTTTTCCGTGGATTTAAAGTATCAAGGTGTTTCAGAGGGAATTCACAGGACAGGGAAGCGTTGAATGTGAGGAGACTGAAAAAAAAAAGATCCAGATGGGTGATTGGGACCAAGTGCACAGTGGCAGCAATGGGAAAGTGATGCATGTCATTGAAGAAATGACCAGCATGGCTGTCCTGGAGCCAAGAAACACATGGCTTATAATGATCATTTCAGTGAAGTAGCCAAGGGTTGAATTGTTCATTTTATAGAGGAAGAAATGGGACTTCAGATAGGTGAAGACTTATGCCTGGTCATATAGCTACTGCAAAATCTTTTATGCAAACTCAACTTTTCTGGTACCAGGTGACCAATAAGTGGTCTTTGCTCAATGCCAGGCCTGGTTCTTTAATTTGAAACAATCTCTTGCAGACATATTGCCATCTTGGAACACCGCTGGCGTTGCTAGTTTATCCTTTTTAAATTATCATTTTTTTTCCTGCGTTGTGCCTTTAGCTTCCTAAAGCTATGGATGTTAGTTTCTATCTGTCTGATAACTTGCCATGTGCCTTCTAAGTGTTTATGTGAAAAGAGAAAGGGAGAAGGAGTCTTGTCCTCTATCTCATTGAAGGCTTCCCAGTCTATCTTTCAGGCATTGAGATTTGTACTTAGATGACTATAGCAGCCTCTCCTTGGTACAGTACGGTTAGACATATCCCCAAAATAGTTTTTTGCATGCAGTTATGTGGAACACTCACTAAGGCTCAAGCTCTCTATCTAGGACTTGCATTGTTAAGCAATTGTATAATTTGGCAGGTGTTTGAGTGGAGTTGAGAGCATAAAGGGATGAGACATTGGTTCCTATGCCTCAGATCCCTATTTTCCATTAGATTAAATATTGGACTACTGGTATCCAAGGATATAACTCATTATACCTCTGAGGGTCTAAAAATTCTGTATTTTGCTTGCAGCAAATAGCAGCAAAGTATGCAGCAATGAAGAGGACAGGTGAGCCACTACCTTTACCTGAGCAACAGGTGCCATTGCTACCATGAAGGAGCCCAACCAACATCTTCCTCTATATGAGTCACCAGTAACACATAGACAAACCAGAGTTCTGCCCCAAACAACAGTAAAGAAATGCCAATGTCAAATACATTGCACATCCCTGGAATAGCCCTCTGGCAGACATGGGCAGTGACCAGAAACCCACTGGAAAGCCTGACCAGGAAAGTGTTATTCATATGACCTATCACTCTTACTACCTCATGGTAAGCCCCCATCTGGGATAGTATACAGCTACTGGAGTTTAAAAATTAATGGTTGCTTTTGAATATTCAAATGCTGAAGACATTTGTTTGAGGAGAAATGTGGTACCACCAGTAGACAAAATGGTAAGTGACAAACAGGGAACAGGCCCATAGGCTCTGGAAGTAATTTAGAGCCAACTGTGTGTCCAAGATCAGTCCCGCTGAGAAGCTAAGAGTCAGTGGTCACAACACACCAAACAGCTCACAGTGCCAGGCAATGTTCTATTGTCTTTAAAGAGTCTTTTGGTGGCAGGATACAATGCACTGGCACTGGGGTAGATGAAAGGCAGAACTCTTGCTATTTACAGCTCCAAGTAAGAAAAGTCTTCTAGGCAGGGCTGCACAGGGTTTTGCACCTGGTGACAAGGGAAGTGGAAGTTGGAGGTTTACAGGATAGGGCAAGCACCATCTATGTATGGCAACTGGGGAAGATTTTGCTGCATTTCCCTGGCTCCCTGTGGATTAGCTAATTTGAATAATTGTGTACACTTCTGCACATACTATTTGTCTTTGGTTGCCTATTACCGGGCCCTGGGTTGATTAAGGTGAGTACATCATGGCCTGGAGTATGAGAGCCTAATAAAGGAGTGGTTTAAGGTGCGGATTTAATGAGTTTGTCAAGGAGAACTGACAGGTGTATTTTTTAATTTAATGTTTTTAGGCAGGGCCTCAAAACTGGCTCAAGAGAATATTTTAAAAATTATTTTATTGAGGTATGTTTAACATATAAAAAGCTATAGAAATTTAATGGGACCCATATCAATGAGTGTGGAGATAAGTATATGCCTGTAAATCTATCACTACCATAAAGGCCATAAGCATATGGGGTGGAAATTTCCTTCCACCCCATTAATATGGCATTAAAATATCTATACTATTTTAGAGATTCAAACAAGACTTGGAAGGACAAGTGAAAAAGGAATTTTAAGACCTATTCTGGTAGGTTACAGCGTATACACACAAAGAATTATGACTTCAACAAATGTTATTTCTCCTTTGGGGGAAGAAGAATATTTGGCAGAGAATGATATCTAAATAGTTCAGGTAGAAAGAAAAATTGATTGGTAAAAATTAGTAGATAGGTTTGACACTTGGAATTCATGGTTTAGTGAATGACTCAAGTACCTGAAACCCACTTTAAGAATCTGCTAAATTGGCTAAGTAAATCTTGGTTTCAGGGGTGGCCTCTGGTTAATGAGATTGAGATTCCAACATCTCCCTCTATAAAGTAATGTAATTGATCCAAAGTCTCAAGGAGATAGGAACGTTGGAATTAATCTGTTATGCACAACCGGCCCATTCATTCTTTATTCACATGCCCTGAGAGAGGGAGCCTGAAAAAAATCCACCCTTTACCAAGGCATTGAAGAAATTCTTTGATGACAGGGCCATCGGTATTCTGGAAAAGTTCTGTAGTTTCTGACCTCTGTAAAATGGAGACGATGTGGGAAATGGGAGATACCACATTGGAACTGAGTTTTTGATCTCACTGGTAACAATGAGAATGTTTATAGGTAGAGGTCAGGTGGTAGCTTTTAACACTCAGACACATGAGGAAAATAATTAGAGTCACAAACCATACAGAGAAGGTGTTTTTGTATCCTCAGTGATAAACATGCAAAGTAATTTGTTTGCTCGGGTTTTAGAAATAAATGAGGTTACAAAACAAATATGTTGCCTACTGACATTTATAAGAAGAAAAAATTTAGATACAGAAGGCAGAAACCTTACTTGAGTCATCATTGTGGAGATTCTTGACCTTTTTTTTTTTTTTTATGAGTGTAGGTAAATTTGTATTATACATTTCCAGAAGTAGCATGACTGGATAAAAGTAAGTAATTTTGATAAATTCTGATAAATGCTCTCCATAGAAGGAGCAACCTTTTATGCTCTCACCAGCAATTTAAGAGTGTATTTGTTTTCCAATAGCATCATCAAAAGAGATTGTTATCAAACTGTCCAGTTTGGGCCAATCAGGAAATAGGAATACTTTTACACTGTTGGTGGGACTGTAAACTAGTTCAACCATTGTGGAAGTCAGTGTGGTGATTCCTCAGGGATCTAGAACTAGAAATACCATTTGACCCAGCCATTCCATTACTGGGTATATACCCAAAGGATTATAAATCATGCTGCTATAAAGACACATGCACACATATGTTTATTGTGGCACTATTCACAATAGCAAAGACTTGCAACCAACCCAAATGTCCAACAATGATAGACCGGATTAAGAAAATGTGGCACATATACACCATGGAATACTATGCAGCCATAAAAAAGAGGAGTTCATGTCCTTTGTAGGGACGTGGATGAAGCTGGAAGCCATCATTCTCAGCAAACTATCGCAAGGACAAAAAAACCAAACACCGCATGTTCTCACTCATAGGTGGGAATTGAACAATGAGAACACTTGTCCACAGGAAGGGGAACATCACACACTGAGGCCTGTTGTGTGGTGGGGGTAGTGGGGAGGAATAGCATTAGGAGATATACCTAATGTAAATGACGAGTTACTGGGTGCAGCACACCAACATGGCCCATGTATACATATGTGACAAACCTGCACGTTGTGCACATGTACCCTAGAACTTAAAGTATAATAAAAATATACATATATATATAAAATAAAAAAATAAAAGATTCTTGACCTCTTAATCCATTCCAAAAATGAAGCCAGTTTATAGACCTAGAACATCTTCATTGAAAGGAAGCCAGAATCCATTCAGAAAGAACTTTGCAATGTGGTAATTGATATATATTTTGAATTTTCTTTCACACCTTTTCAGAAGGAAAGAAAATGCCAAATCTGCAGGGATTTTATCTGCTGACTATGAAGTGTTTCTGGGAAGTAACAATGAAGTGGGGGAACTTATGATGATCAGATGATAAATGGAGTCTTGGCCCTATTCACCTTTTGTGAAACCTCAGACTCATTCTATAGTTATTTTTCACATTCTCAAATTTAAGAGGGTATAGATATAAATAGTAACTATCAATATTCCCAAATTGTTTCTCTGATCCAGGGAGAAAGGACATGATGGAAAGAAGGCCAAAATACAAGCCACTAGAATTGCACCTGCCTAACCTTGCCTTGTGGAAAACAAAATAAAACAAAATTCCCTAGAGAAATTACAGAGATTAGTGCCACCATCACTGACTTGAAATATGCAAGAGTGCTAATTCCCACCACATCCCCATTTAACATGCCTATTTGCACAGTGTAGAGCCAGATGTGTCAAGGAGAATGACAGTCGATTATCACCCACATAATTAGATAGTGATTCCAATCACAGCTGCATTTCCAGATATGGTATCTCCCTTGGAGAAAATTAACACAGGCCCTGACACCTGGTATAAAGCTATTGAAATAGGGATACCTTTTCCCCCTATCTGCACCAGCAAAGGAAAGCATAAGCAGTTAGCTCTCATATCATGAATATAAGAGTATACCTTTTCTGTCATGTTTTGGGTCAGTATCAAATATTCAGCTCTCTGTCATAAAATATTCTGGACTAGGCACATTCATTGCTTTGATATTTTGCAGAATGCAACACTGACACATTGTACTTCTGATTATAGGATTATTTCACAACGAATAAGTAGGAAGCAGACAGCATCCTAGAGCCTTAGTAAAAACACAGGGGTACTAAAGGGTGGCAAATAAACCCCTTAACATTCGGGGCTGCATAAAACTAATGAAATATCTTGGAGTTCATTGGTCTGTGTCTTGTTTGCTAATGAGACAGAAGGAAAAAAGTATTATGCCTGGCAGCAATCACTATTGATAAACAGGCACAACACTTAGTGGGTCTCGCTTGAATTTGTAAGGCAATGTATGTCCTGTTTGGCCCTACTTTTCTAATTAATTCCGAGTAATTTGGAAGACTTGTAATTTTGAATTGGGCCCACAGCAAGAAGGATCTATAATAGATCCAGATTGCTGTGCTAAATGCCCTGCCACTGGGACTTATGATTCGGAAACCACTGTTATCCATAGTGCCTGGGTAAGAGGGATAATGTTCATGGAGCCTTGAAAAACTCAGTGAGAGATTAGTAGTCTCAAATTACAGAATTTTGGTGTAAGGTTATGCCCTTTTCTGTTTTTTTTAATTTATTTTATTATTACTATACTTTAAGTTCTAGGGTACATGTGCACAATGTGCAGGTTAGTTACGTATGTATACATGTGCCATGTTGGTGTGCTGCACCCAGTAACTCGTCATTTAGCATTAGGTATATCTCCTAATGCTATCCCTCCCCCCTCCCCCGCCCACAACAGTCCGCGGAGTGTGATGTTCCCCTTCCTGTATCCAAGTGTTTTCATTGTTCAATTCCCACCTATGAGTGAGAACATGCGGTGTTTGGTTTTTTGCCTTTGCGATAGTTTGATGAGAATGATGATTTCCAGTTTCATCCATGTCCCTACAAAGGACATGAACTCATCATTTTTTATGGCTGCATAGTATTCCATGGTGTATATGTGCCACATTTTCTTAATCCAGTCTATCATTGTTGGACATTTGGGTTGGTTCCAAGTCTTTGCTATTGTGAGTAGTGCCACAATAAACATACGTGTGCATGTGTCTTTATAGCAGCATGATTTATAGTCATTTGGGTATATACCCAGTAATGGGATGGCTGGGTCAAATGGTATTTCTAGTTCTAGATCCCTGAGGAATCACCACACTGACTTCCACAATGGTTGAACTAGTTTACAGTCCCACCAACAGTGTAAAAGTGTGCCTATTTCTCCACATCCTCTCCAGCACCTGTTGTTTCCTGACTTTCTCCATTTGAAATATGGTTTCTGGCTCTCACGGAGCCTTCAGGGCCTTGGTTGAGACAGAAACCCTTTACATGAGTGTGGTACACAGAATATTTCCTCCTCCCCCAAAGATGATCACATCCTAACCCCTAGAATCTGTGGATATATTACTTTACATGGCAAAAGAACCATGTAGATGAGGCCAGGTTAAGGATCTTGAGCTGGTGGGGAAATTATCCTGGATTATCTCAGTGTGGACCCAGAATAATCACAATGGTACTAATAAGAAGAAAGCTGGAGGGTCGTAGTTAGAAAAAAGGGATGACAGAAGAGGATTAAGAGAGAGTGGCCGGGCATGGTGGCTCACGCCTGTAATCTCAGCATATTGGGAGGCTGAGGTGGGTGGATCATCTGAGGTCAGGAGTTCGAGACTGGCCTAGCCAACGTGGTGAAACCCTATCTCTACTAAAAATACCAAAAATTAGCTGGGCATGGTGACACATGCCTGTAATTTCAGCTACTTGGGAGGCTGAGGCAGGAGAATTGCTTGAACCTGGGAGGTGGAGGATGCAGTGGGCCAAGATCGCACCATTGCACTCCAGCCTGGGCACTAAGAGCAAAACTTTGTCTCAACAAAAACAACAACAAAAAAAAAAAAAAAAGAGAGAGAGAGAGAAAGAGAGATTAACATTGAAGACTGCTGCATTGTTGATTGTGAATGGAGAATGGCAGCATGAACAAAAGAACACAAACGCTTCCTAGAAGCTAGAAAGGGCAAGAAAACGGATTATTCTTTAAAGCCTCTAGAAAGAATGCAGCCTTGCTAACACCTTGATTTCTGAACTTCTGACCTCCAGAACTATAAGGGAGTAAATATGTATTGTTTAAGCCACTAAATTTGTAGTGAATTGTCACATCGTCAATGGGAAACTAATGCAATGAGACACAAAATCATAATTCAAGCTCTACTGCTCATTGTGTACTTGCTATTATCTGATTCACAAACACAAATAACTACCTACATACAATACATATATATTTATACATGCATAAATATCTTTGAAAGTTAAAAATATATATGCACAACAGTATTAAATTTTATAATGGAAATGATAATCAGAAGACTGGGTCTAAGCAGGGTCTGAAGAGTAAAAAAAAAAAAATGCATAAGCAGGTGTTACCAATTCTTCTACTAGATCTCCCTTTTGTTTTTCTTCATTCCCTGAGTTCACATCTATGGTCTCTGTTAAAATTAATGGAACAGGAAGCAACAGGAACCTGTTTTGTAAATATATTTGCACATTCTGCTGATATTAGAAGTGAAAGACTTCTTCTCTACAGCCCTACACAGAAATAGCTCTAAAAGACAATGGAGAAGGGAACTCATCCACATGGACAGATCCTTGCATGGTACCACTTGTTGTTTGATTCCGTGAAAGGCAAGAAAGCCAGAGATAGACATCTATATAATCATAGGCAATAGCTAATGCTTTGACCAGGTGATGAGTGGCTAACTGAAAAGAAATCAGTGGTGCAGAAAGTCTCAGGAAAAGGTGTATGGATGCATGGGCATGGAGTGTAAAGATATGCTGCACAGAAATACTAATCAAAATGCAATTGCTGAAAAAAAAGCACCATTATTAGATGTATGAGATAAACACTGTAAATCAGACTCTTTCCCCAGATTCCCTAGTGCTAATTCAAAGACCTCATGTATAAACTTGTAATAGTGGCAGGGGTGGGGGATACACAGGAGTTCAACAATGTAGACTTCCTCTCATCAAGGCTAATCTGGCTATTACCAATGTTGAGTGCACAACACGCCTATAGCAGGAGCCGATGCTGAATCCCTAATGTCTTCTCATTTATCTAGGAAAATAGTTGACAACATGGTGGAAACACAATCACATATTTTATCTTTGAGGGAGCATGGAGGGGGAATTCGTTTTCTTAGCAATGGCTTTACTTACTTCTCTGGTTTTACACACAGTATTGTCTTGGCCGACTGGAATTATTTTACAAGAAGGAGAGTGTGATGGCAATGGATTCACACTCACAGAATTCACTAGTCTATTATGTTCAAAAACCCAGAAAAAAATAGCCCTGGGAGAGTGGCACAACCCACTGAATGCTGAGTTAGAGTGCCTGCAATGTTGGGATGTCATTCTACCCAATGTGGCAACTGCCATAAATCAGCAACTGATATAAATTATCTGTTTCATAATCAGAATGCATACGGCTGGGAACCAAGAGTTGAAGGTGATATAGTCAGTTATGTAATTACCCCTAAATATGTAGCTTGTAAAATATTTTAACTTCACAATTTTAGAGGTATTTGGTTTTGTGATCTTTGAGCCCAAAATCAAATGCTTTCACTAAAGAATGTAGTCAGAATTTTATTTAATTACAGGTCTGTGACTGTCCTCTGATCAAGCTGGGTTTCTCTTGTTGTTGAACAAATGAAGAGAAAGAGAATATGTTCTAGCCAACTAGATTGTTCCCAATCACCAGGAGAAAACTGGTTTCTAGTTCACTATGAAAAATAAGAGGCCAATGTTGAAAAGCACAGCTATTCACTGGGGTATCTATTAGTACTTTCTTGCTTTATAATCTTAGCTAATGAAAACTGAAACTACACAAACAGAAAATATCTCCAAGATGAAGGTTTTACGCCATTGGTTAAAAAGCCTGTCTCCCTGATTGGCTTCCCTAGGAAAGAGACATAGCAGGAAGAGTACTGGTAAAATGGAGACATAATCACAAATGTAGGTTTTCTGATCAGCTTAAGAAGTGAAGACTGGACTATATTATAATGATTGGTTCTTTTCTCCACCTTAACCACAGTACCTTACAAGCAGAACACTAGTGATAACTAATCCATTCAATTTCAGGTAAAAGTTGAAATGAGTTGACGTTGCCAATAGTAATATGGTCGTTGCTGGGAGTCAAGTTCTCCCATATTATAAAAATTAAGTTTTTACCAACGTAGATGTAAGAGTGAATGCTGTGGGAATAATGGAGTAGACTGTTTTAGAGATCTTCTATTATGTCTCTTGACTCGTTTTCCACTTTCTTTATCTATTCTATGTTCTGGGTGGCTAATCTGTATAGACTACATGAGATCCCTTGCTTCTGATTGTTTAAAACTGTGAACACTAGGAGATCAGAGAGAGGGAGAGTGAAGAGTGGGGTTTTGGCATTTATTCTTTTGGCTTACTCCTTGGTGGCTGCTGCAGACTTCTTGTAACTCTACGAAGCCGTGTAACCTAAGCTACTTATCCTGATTTCCAGTGACCTTGCTCTCTCATTCCTCTTTAAGGGCTATGAGTAACTATAGCACCCAGGGGTCCTACATTTTCCCTTTTGGTTTCCATAGATTATTTTCTCACATCATAGTCTCCTTTTAAACTCTTCTCAGAGTCTGCTGGTTTGAATTAGCCCTTTTTCCTTCCTGAATGTTGACTGATACATTTCTCTACAACATGTCAGGCACCATACATATATTAATATATCTGGAAATTTTAAAATTATACGCTGTTTTTCACTTGATGAAATGTCAACATTTCAAAGGTGCAAACATTTCATGTCTGCAAATTCAAAAGACACTAAGAAGCATAAATACTTGGACAAAGGTCAACCAAATGATTATGTTGTGTCACATGAATAGAGGAAATATCAGTTTGTTCTTAGAAAAGTCCGGATGTTGTGAAAGGGGTAAAATACAAAAACCTTGAAAATAAATGTTTATTATCATTTTAAGACAGAAAAGTAGTGCAAATAATTTATAATTTCCATTATAATTCAATAAACATTTCTTTTTCAAACTATCATTTTAACTCTCAGACATAAGAAAGCTCTGAGATTCACTCACAGTGAATGTCACCCTGTAAACCTGCTATGAACTAGGAAGGGCACCAGATATGGGCTAACAGCTTATGTTTCATAAAATTATTTAACTTTTCCATGTGATTATTTTATTTGCTTTCTGTAAAATTGAACTGAAAGAATAACTTGTACTGGTAGAGTAATAATCTAGTTTGAAGTGTATTTAATTGCAAAGCATAGCAACATGTTAACATGATTCCCCAACAAGTGACTTGGAAAAACATGAGTGAATGATCAGAAGATTGGGTGCAGCTAGCAGTTTCTACTAATGAACAAGAAGGAGACAATTTAAAATAATGTTCTAAGACTACACTATGATGAAGGATGTATAGTCAGAGCAAGTGATACAAATATGAACCAATTATAACAATTAAAAAATGATCTTAAGGTGTGCTCAGGAACTGAAAATGTTTATCTAAGATCTATGAAGCAAGTTTCCAGGAAGGCTTGCAGAAATCCACACTGATGCTTAGTTTTAGAGAAAGATTGAGTGTTTTTTTTCTAAAAAAAGAATACAAGAGGAGGTAGTTTATTTGAAACAATGCTAAGTATTTAGTAGAAGAAATGTTAAATAGTCTCATATTCAGAGAAGATAAGTAATTTTATATGGCTGAATATGGGTCAGGATGTGGAGAAAAGATAGGCTTAAAAAGGTAAGTTTAAGCAGAGCTAAAATTGTTGATGAATTGTTTATTTCACACAGAAGTATGAAAATCATATTAAAATTGTGGTGGGCTATATAATAATCTTAACAATAGGACCAGCATAATTAATGTAACATTCTACCACGTTTGCTAATAATATTATTATCAGATGAATATGAAGGGGCTAAGCTGGAAAGTGGGGGTATATTAGAAAACTGTTACCTTAATGGAAAGCAGAATGCAGATACTAGCCTGGACGGAAGAGCCGAATATGGAATAACTGAACTTAGGAGCAAATTGGTATGGGGGATAAGTGAGAGTAGGTATCCAGGAATGATGTTCAGGATTCCAGCTTGTGGAGTCTCACTATTGATATCAGTCAGAAGGATAGGAAACATTGTGAAGAAATGGATTTGAGAGAAAAGTATCATTTAAGTGTTTCTATGCTTAACTATGTCAGATACCAATGGTAAAAGTTTAATTTTATGTGCTGATAGTGTACAGTCTTTAAAACACAATGCTAAAGACAATGAAAATGTTAAAGACAGTAGACATTTGGGGAAAGAAAGGTGCTGGCATGGGATCAGCTGTTCGATGAGTACATCAAGGACTTGGATCTTTTGCTTTTTCCCTCCGTGTTGCTCAGCATGAAGCTGTACATCAACACATGTGATGTGTGTCTATGTGAGGATTGAAGTAGCTTCAGGCTCTCATCTTTTAATAGGATTAGGAGCAAAGCAGAATGGTGATACTGGCCACTTTTCTTTCTCTACTCAATGCCTCATCCTCTCACGTAGATCCATTAGCTAAAATGAGTAGAAAATGACAGTGTGCCTAACTCTCTATTTCCTGTGAAAGGAAAAAGAGAGTTAGGCATGGATTTTGAGTTAGTGAGTTAACAGTGTCTGCCATAGGGAAATCAGGATTTTAAAAATGGTGTATGAAACTCAAATCTAAGTATATCAATAATTAGCATTAACACAAATGGGATAAACACATTCACTAAATGGCAACTAGCTTCAGATAGAATTGTTTAAGAAAAGTCTAGTAATGTGTTAGGACATGCATGTAAATCATGGTCACACAGAAAAGCCGAAAATAAGGCAATGAAGACTGGTACCCAGCAAAATAGAAGTCCCACATAGAAACATCATATATTAGACAAATATATTTTAATATAAAACCATTAGTAGAGATTAAGAAATATAGAAATTAATTAATAATATAAATTTAAAAATTATTTCAATAATCATTTTTTGATTAATTGGGTTATATAATGACATAATTGTCAATTATTTATTAATAATATTAATAGAAATTTAATGAATTATAAACAATAATCTAAGAAAAATTACACCAATTGAGTTCTTGTATGAACACTGTGAACTAGCCTCTAAAATACAAGAAGCAAAGAGAAAAAGAGATATATTCACAAAAGAATTATAAATGTCATTAAATTGGGAAATACCCATCAGGGTGAAAATTGCATAAAAGTTTATCATAAACAAACATATCAGGCAAATATATATTAGTAAGTATATGCAACAACTAAATAACTCAATTAAACATTTAAAGCCAGGCCGGGTGCACTGGCGCACACCTGTAATCTCAGCACTTTGGGAGGCCGAGGCGGGATGATCACCTGAGGCCATGAATTCAAGACCAGCCTGGCCAACATGGTGAAACCCCATCTCTACTAAAAATACAAAAATTAGCTGGGCATGGTGGTGTGTGCCTGTAGTCCCAACTACTCGGGAAGCTGAGGCAGGAGAATTGCTTGAACCTGGGAGGTGGAAGCTGCACTGAGCCGAGGTCACCCAGCCTGGGCAACAGAATGAGACTCTGTCTCAAAAAAAAGAAAGAAAGAAAAAAAGAAAAAAATTAAAGCCAGTGTTTGTTTTGAGCTCACATATAACATTTATGAATATGTATTAATAACTCGATTATAAAGGAATTACAAATCTCTAAATATACATAACACATAGAGGATAATGTAATTTACAATCAATAATAATAAAAAGCAAAATGTATATATGTTAGAAAATAAAACATAATTCTTAGGTTCAAGGAAATATAATATCCATCAATATTTCTGATTGAAAAATTGAGACATATGGATGAAAATTAAATGTTATTTAAATGTTAAATAAATAGTACAAATAATTTTAAACACATTGTTGAGCTCAAAATAAATAAACTGAAATTATGAGTTTCAGACTCAAGGAATGACCATAAAATTAGTGAAAAAATTCATGAGATAAAGTTACAGAAACTAAGGGATAGGTTGCTCCCAATATTGTCACCATATCTAAAGATTAAATATCTATGCAAGATATTTTGATTAGAGAAGTGGGCCAAATAAATGAGGGGTGAGCTAGGAAAGGGACATAGAAACTGTGTGGGGCTCTCTTAGAAGGAAAAGTACCCTGTCAAAATTTAAAGTTACAGGCATTAATTTTGTAGGAATTTCCAATTGAGAAATAAATTTAAAGGCTCATTCCATATAATTGAAAACTCTGGAATTTCCAGCAGAAATAGCATGCCTAAAAAAATTATTTAATAAAGACAGCCATGGGTACATGAAATGCCTGCAGAAAAATGTGAAAATATGCTGAAGATAAAACCATAAGCAGAGCAATCCATATAATGGTTTGATGAAACTAAGGCTTAGGACTATAAATATAGATAAATAAGAAGCTGAAAGAAATACCAAGAATAATTTTCAAAATGGAAAAAAAAAGCGGAGAAAGTATTGTAAAATCAAAGATATGTAGGGCAATTAAAATGTATGGTTTCACAAATATGGAGATGGAAAGACCTATATCCAAAATGTCAGTTTTCCCCAAACATACCTACAATTTAAAAATTAGAACAGGCATAAATTGCATAGTCAAAATTTGAAAAGATATGGGTATTTCACTATAAATTATACATACATGTATGCACTTTTCTTTTTTTTTTTCTTTTTAAATTATTTTTTAACAGCCGTCTTGCTCTGTCACCCAAGCTAGAATTTGGGGGGCCTCAGAGAGGGGGAATCACAGCTCACTGAAACTTCGAGCTCACTGGCGCAAGTGATCCTGTAGCTAGGATCACAGGTGCACACCACCATGCTACCATGCCTGGCTAATTTTAGATTTTGAAGGAAACATTCCTCTTTTGGGTGTGATACTCAGACCATTTATCGAGTGACCTGAAAAGATGCCAGTTTTGAGTGGGGTCCAGGACAGGAGAAGGCTCTGCAACAGGTACAAGCTTCTGTCTAAGCTGCTCTGGCATTTAGGCCATATGAACCAGCAGATCCAATGGTGCTTGAGGTGTCAGTGGCAGATAGGGATGCTCTTTGGAGCCTTTGTCAAGCCCCCATAGGTGAATTACAGCAGAGGCCTCTAGGATTTTGGAGCAAAGTTCTGCCATCATCTGCAGATAACTACTCTCCTTTTGAGAGACAGCTCTTGGCCTGTTACTGGGCTTTGGTGGAAACTGAATGTTTGACTATGGGTCATTAAGTCACCATGTGACCTGAACTGCTTATTATGGACTGGGTGCTTCCTGACCCATCTAGCCATAAGTAGGCTATGCACAGGAGCATTCCATCATCAAATGGAAGTGGTATATATATGTTCTGGTTTGGGCAGGTCCTGAAAGCACAAGTAAGTTACATGAGGGAGTATGCTCATGGTCTCCATTCCTGCTACCCTGCCTTCTCTTGCCCAGCCTGCACTGATGGCCTCTTGGGGAGTTCCCTATAATCAGTTGACAGAGGAAGACAAGACTAGGGCCTGGTTCACAGATGGTTCTGCATGATACTCAGGCACCACCGGTAAGTGGACAGCTGCAACACTACAACCCCTTTATAGGACATCCGTGAAGGACAGCAATGAAGGAAAATCCTCCCAGTCAGCAGAACTTCAAGCAGTGCACCTGGTTGTGCACTTTGCATGGAAGGAGAAACTGCCAGATGTGAGATTATATGCTGATTCATGGGCTGTAGCCAATGGTTTGGCTGGATGGTTAGGAACTTGGAAGAAGCATGATTGGAAAATTGGTGACAAAGAAATTTGGAGAAGAGGTATGTGTGTGGAGCTCCCTGAGTGGTAAAAAACTGTGAAGATATTTGTATCCCATGTGAGTGCTCATCAATGGGTGACCTCAGCAGAGGAGGAGTTTAATAATCAAGTTGATAGGATGACATATTCTATGAACACCACTCAGCCTCTTTCCCCAGCCATCCCTGTTATTGCCCAATGGGCCCATGAACAAAGTGGCCATGGTGACAGGGTTGGATGTTACACATGGGATCGCAACATGGACTTCCACTCACTAATTCTGACCTGGCTGTACCACTGCTGATTGTGCAGTTTGCCAGCAGCAGAGACCAACACTGAGCCCTCAATATGACATCATTCCTCGGGGTGATCAGCCAGCCACCTGGTGGCAGGTTGACTCTATTGGACCTCTTCTATTAGGGAAAGAGCAGAGGTTTGTCCTTGGAATGCACACTTACACTGGATATAGGTTGGCCTGTCCTGCATGCAGTGCTTCTGCTAAACTATCATCTTGGACTCATGGAATGCCGTATCCACCATTATGATCTTGCACACAGCCTTGCCTCTGACCAAGGCACTCAATTTGTGGCTACAGAATTGTGGCAATGGGCTCATGCTCGTGGAATTCATTGGTCTTACCATGTTCCCCATCATCATGAAGCAGCTGGATTGATATAATGGTGGAATGGCCTTCTGAAGTGACAATTACAATGCCTACCAGATGACAATACTTTGCAGGGCTGAGGCAAATTTCCCCAGAAGTTTGTGTATGCTCCGAATCACCTTCCAATATACGGTATCGTTTCTCCCATGGCCAGGATTCATGGGTCCAGGAATCAAAGGGTGGAAGTGGAAGTGGCATCACTCACCATCGCCCCTTAAGTGAAGGCAGTGTGATCCACTAGCAAAATGTTTGTTTCTTGTTCCCATGACATTACTCTCTGCTGGCCTAGAGGTCTTAGTTCCAGAGGGAGAAAGCTGCCACCAGGAGACACAAAAATGATTCCATTAAACTGGAGGTTAAGATGGCCACTTGGACACCTGGGGCTCCTCCTACCTTTAAGTCAACAGGCTAAGAAGGGAGTTGCAGTGTTGGCTGGGGTGATTGACCAGGACTATCAAGATGAAATCAGTCTACTACTCCACAACTGAGGTAAGAAAGAGTATGCATGGAATACAGAAGATTCATTAGGGTGTCACTTAGTGTTACCATGTTCTATGATTAAGGTCAATGGGATACTACAACAGCCCAATTCAGGCAGGACTACAAATGGTCCAGACCCTTCAGGAATGAAGGTTTGGGTCACTCCACCAGGAAACAAACAATATGACCTGTTTAGGTGCTTGCTGAAGGCAATGGGAATACATAATGGGTAGTAGAAGAAGGTAGTAACCAATACCAGCTGTAACCAAGTGACCAGTTGCAGAAACGGGGACTGTAATTGTCATGAGCATTTCCTCCTTCTTTTGTTAGAAACATGTTTGTGCATGAATACACCTGCACTAAGAAAATCTCTTCATTTTATTTCCTTTTTTCTTTGTCATTTGACATAGGACTTACTGAGTTCATATCAACATTTAAATATTGCTAACTTTATGTAATAGCATTTGGGTTGGGGACTGGTAAATTTCTGGTTGTAGGAAGGTTAGTTGTATTATGTTAGGCATAAATGATGACCTTATTATTGTCTTTATTTGAAGATTTTGTATAATCTCACGAGATGTGTATGGGTTCAAGTTGACAGGGGGTGGACTTGTGATGGTTAATACCTAGTGTCCAGTTGATTGGATTAAAGGATGCCGATTATTGATTCTGGGTGTGTCTGTGAGGGTGTTGCCAAAGGAAGTTAACATTTGAGTCAGTGGGCTGGAAAGAGCAGACCCACCCTTAATCTCAGTGGGCACCATCTAAACAGCTACCAGCATGGCCAGGTTATAAAGCAGGCAGAAAAATGTGAAAAGACTATACTGGTTTAGCCTTCCAGCCTACAACTTTCTCCTGTGCTTCATGCTCTCTGCCCTCAAACATCAGACTCCAAGTTCTTCAGCTTTGGGACTCAGACTGGCATCCTTGCTCCTCAGCTTGCAGGCCTATTGTGGGACCTTGTAATTGTGTGAATTAATACTCTTTAATAAACTCCTCTTTTTATATATCTATATAGGGTAATATATATTTATATAGAAATTTATATGTATAAATTAGTAAATATATAAATATTAATGTTTATATACTTATATTTTTTCCATTTTGTCCTTTCTGAGATATGTTCAATGTCTTTCCTTTCATAATGATCTTGTATTAACTGAGAAGGTTTATTACATATATATAATATATGTAATTATATATAATATATAAATATATGATATAATATACAATATATAAATATATTTTATAATACATAATATATAAATATATTTTACAATATATAAATAGAATGATATATAAATTATGTAATATGTATATAATATATAAATAGAATAATATATATATATAATTGTATTAGTTCTGTCCCTCTAGAGAGCCCTTACTAATATAATGTTTTCTACCTATCCATTTCATTAATGACTTTTAGCTTAATTTTCTGAGGTTATGGAATGTACATGGTGGGTGTGATTTTGATCTTTGAAAATTTATTTGGGTTTGTTTCAGGGTCCAGGATACAGTCTTTACTGGTCAATGATTCTGGTGCACATGAAAAATTATAAGTACTTTGCAATTTATTGGATAACTGGTCTATAGGTCAATTAAGTTAATTGTGTTTCTTTTGTGTGTGTGTGTGTGTGTTTTATAAGTTTTTATTGTTCATATAAATAACATATTGTATAGTTCTAAAATTTGCTTTTATCTTTTCATTCAATATTATGTGGCTGAGATATAGACATATTAATTGATACCTGTAGATATATTCCATTAATTTTAACCACTTCCCTTTATTTAATATACAGTGATTTATCAATTCTCTTATGTATTTTTATTACAAACAATGATACAATGAACATTCTTGACATGTCTCTTTGAACACATGGACAATAACCATGATAAGATCTGTATATGCAGATATGTGTGTACCTAGAAGTGGAATTGCTGAGTCTTTTTTTTTAAATTTTATTATTATTATACTTTAAGTTTTAGGGTATATGTGCACAACGTGCAGGTTTGTTACATATGTATACATGTGCCATGTTGGTGTGCTGCACCCATTAACTCATCATTTAGCATTAGGTATATCTCCTAATGCTATCCCTCCCCCCTCCCCCCACCCCACAACAGTCCCCAGGGCGTGATGTTCCCCTTCCTGTGTCCATGTGTTCTCATTGTTCAGTTCCCACCTATGAGTGAGAACATGTGGTGTTTGGTTTTTTGTCCTTACGATAGTTTGCTGAGAATGATGGTTTCCAGCTTCATCCATGTCTCTACAAAGGACATGAACTCATCATTTTTTATGGCTGCATAGTATTCCATGGTGTATATGTGCCACATTTTCTTAATCCAGTCTATCATTGTTGGACATTTGGGTTGGTTCCAAGTCTTTGCTATTGTGAATAGTGCCTCAATAAACATACGTGTGCATGTGTCTTTATAGCAGCATGATTTATAATCCTTTGGGTATATACCCAGTAATGGGATGGCTGGGTCAAATGGTATTTCTAGTTCTAGATCCCTGAGGAATCTCCACACTGACTTCCACAATGGTTGAACTAGTTTATAGTCCCACCAACAGTGTAAAAGTGTTCCTATTTCTCCACATCTTCTCCAGCACCTGTTGTTTCCTGACTTTTTAATGATCACCATTCTAACTGGTGTGAGATGGTATCGCATTTTGGTTTTGATTTGCATTTTTCTAATGGCCAGTGATGATGAGCATTTTTTCCTGTGTTTTTTGGCACATAAATGTCTTCTTTTGAGAAGTGTCTGTTCATATCCTTCGCCCACTTTTTGATGGGGTTGTTTGCTTTTTTCTTGTAAATTTGTTTGAGTTCATTGTAGATTCTGGATATTAGCCCTTTGTCAGATGAGTAGGTTGCAAAAATTTTCTCCCATTCTGTAGGTTGCCTGTTTACTCTGATGGTAGTTTCTTTTGCTGTGCAGAAGCTCTTTAGTTTAATAAGATCCCATTTGTCAATTTTGGCTTTTGTTGCCATTGCTTTTGGTGTTAAATAGTCTATATGGTTGCTGATGTTTCTTCTTCTGTTTTGTCAATGACATAACAGTTTGTTAGCATTTTCTTTTATAATTACCGATGCCTGCTTCTTTATCTAGTACCATTATTTTTGCTTTATATATTTTGATGCTGTGCTGGTAGAGAACACTAACATTATGATATTTGCATATGAAAATTCCCCTTTTATCATTTTGAAATATCTCATTTAATTTCTAGTGATGCTTCTTGCATCAAGAATTACTTTGTAGGTATTGGTTTAGGTAAAAAATAAAATGTTTTATAGTAATTTTTAATGCTTTTTTCTCAACTTTACATGAAAAATACTTTTCCAAAAATGCAGAGAAGTAACTTCCCATAGTATATTTTTAACCTTCTCCATATTTTATTTGGAATTTGTTTCAGTGAGCTATTGTAGCCCATTTTGTTGATCACAATAATTTACATACTCCCACTTGCAAATTATACTCCTCCCCTTCCACAAACAACAAAATTCTCATCCAGTGATGAGATCTTACTGAATGCTAAGGATCTTACTATCTCAGATCTGATTTTGATTATTTTTGTTTCAGAAAACTGTGCCCTAAAAGAAAATGTATCTGCCCCACACATCCAGCATACTATGGTGAAGAGGGAAAAGGTGAGCTGAAAGCAGCACTTTTATATAAAAAAGGAGACTATAAAACTCATAGTAATCAATATATGTAGAGGCTTAAGCAGATACTTATGTCCACTGGTCAAGCGTGGCTAGGTCTGTCCAAACTAGGGGTAGGAAAAGATTATTGATCATGTATCAGTGCTGCTTCTGGGGAGTAGCTCTATGATTCATTTTTCTACATCACACTTGGATCCCGTTTTCGAGGTACCTGTCCATTTTAACCATTCTGTTTGGTCATTTTTAAAAGGGCTTTAAAATATATAGATTACTTGGCATTTGAGATGTTTTTTCTGACTGTTTCCTGCTGAGAAATAAAAAGACAGAAGGGTAAACGTCTCTTTGCATTTGTTTCATAGAGATCTATTTTCTTTTAACTAAGACCAGTGGCACTTTTTTTCCCCTTAAATATTCATTCCATTTTGCCCTTTCTGAAATATGTTCAATGTCTTTCCTTTCATAATGATCTTGAATTAACTGAGAAGGTTTATTACATTTTCTCCTCTATTATCTTGTTATTACACATTTCTTTATTATTCTTTGGGTCATTATCAAAGATTACAACACAAATCTTTGATTTATTGTACTGTATCTTAAATTAATTTTATCACTTCTCAGAAAATATTTGGACCTTCCATCCTAGAAATCCAAGTACCATAAACCCCTGAACCTAATTATCAACATCCCATAAGTAACGCTATTGTTGTCCTGTATTTTAATATATTTTAAAACCATCTGCACGTTATTTTTATTTTACATAGTTCATTGTTATTTAAATGCATATACATATTTTTTTCTCTCCTTGCTTTTCATTTCCTCCTATCATTCAGTAATTTCATGTACTTCATTTTTTCTTTTGTCTAAAGAAATGTTCTGTAATATTTCTTTTAGAGTTATTTCTATGGTTAATTATCTTAGTTTTTAGTTGTCTAAACATATCTTTACTTGCTGTTTATTGAGATAATATTTTTATCATAAAATTCTGGTTTGTTATTTATTTTTCAAGTATATTAAAAACTTCATTTTATTATCATACACCATTTCTGCTGAAACGTTGGGCATTGGTCTAATTACTGCTCCTGTGATGGTAATGCACCTTGCTTCCTCTGGTTAATATTAAGATGCTCTCTTTGCTTATGTCTTTCAGTAGTAGTATTACTGCATGTGCGGTAGGCTAAAACTACCTCCATCTCTGAAAATATATATTCACTTGCTAGTCTTCAGAACCTGTAAATATTATCTTACACGACAAGTGAGGCAATAATTTGAGGATCTTGAGAGGAAACATTTCTCCTGCATGATCCAGGTGGGCCCTAAATGCAACCACATGTATTCTTATGAGAGGTGAGAGTTGTTCTGATACAGACACATAGAGGAGAAGGCAACGTGAAGACCGAGGCAGAGATTGGAATGATGTGGCCACAAGCCAAGGACTGCCACAGAATGCTGGGCAGCCACCAGAAGCTCCATGAGGCAAGGAAGGAATTCTTCTCCACAGCCTCTGGAGGGAGGCCCTGCTGGTGCATTGATTTCAGACTTTTGGTACCCAGAAATGTGAGACAATAAGTTTCTGTTATTTTAAGCCACTGCATTTGTGGTAATTTCTTACAGCAGCCCTAGGAAACTTAAATATGTCAAGGTTTGGTTTCTTTATATTTATTCTCCTTGGATTTTGCAGAAAATCTGGAAAATGTAGGGTGATGTATATAAAAATTGTTTTTATTTTTAAATTATCCTTTCAAAAGGTGTTTCTGCTCCTTCTCACTCCTCTCCTTCTGGAAATTCAGTTATCACACATTACACCAGTTTGCTATGTTGACTATATCTCTTCATCTCTGTTCTGCATCCCTGTTCTTCCTGTACTCTGTTTGTTTTCATCTTTCTATTTTCTACTTGTATAGTTTCTCATTTATGGCTTCTTTTTTTTCCCTAAGGTCTTACTTGCAGTTAAACCCATACTTTAAATTCTATATCGCATTAAAATATTTTAGTTCCATTACCTCCTATTCACTTAAAAAATAGATTTCATTCCTCTGGTTTAGTTATCCATTTTTGTATTTATGTTTTTGAAAATATTATTTGTACTCACTTTAAACATTACTTCAGTAATAACATAACTATACAGATAATCTATAAATGAGATTCTGACATCTGTTTTCTCCTGAGATATATGGTCATTGATACTGTTTCATATGATGTGTAGTAAATTTTGATTGAATGCAAAAATTGTGAATGAATAAGTGCAGGGCCTCTACATCATGTTATCTTCCACTCATAATAATTTGTTTTTTATCTGACCCACAAACAATTTATAGCGAGCTAATGAAAATGAGTGGAGAGTGATGTAGTTGAAGCCTCAAAACTTTACAAAAGTATTTAAATGTCTAGGTTATTTCTTTCAGACCTCTTCTTAGGAATAACTGAACTCACATTTTTATCCCCCAAGGCATATAAAACTTTTAAATACCCTGCTTATAATTGTATCCTTTAGGCAGTATCCATTTTCTTGCTTTTTCTACTTCTCCATGTGCCTATGCAGTTTAGGTGTAAACTATTTTCTCAAGGGAAAACTGCAAGCAGAGTATTAGTCTTACTACACTGTAGTTTTCTCGTTGCCTTCATGTTCTAGTTCTTTGATATCCCTCTTCTTTCAATTTTGTTTGCCTAGTCCAAGGAGGTTGCAATAAGTTCGAAACTGACTTAGTTTAGCCTTGTAATGTAAATCAGCAAATTCCCTGGAAATAATATATTGTTTTAAATACAGGGTTCAAGTAAGCCTTTTTTTTTTTTCCCTAAAATTTTGTCTCTGTTCTTCTGGCTTTTTAACTGTTCTCTGATATCTGCAAATAACTGCTGTTTTATTTTAATTACCTTTTATAAGTAAACATGGTTTGGATGTTTATCCCCACCAAATCTCATGTTGAAAGGTAATCTCCAATGATGGAGGTAGGGCCTGGTGGGAGGAGTGTGTGTAATGGCGGCAGATCCTTCATGAACGGCATGGTGCTGTGTTCTTGGTAATGAGTGAGCTCTCACTCTATGAGTTCACAGGAGAGCTGGTTGTTTAGAAGATCCTGTCATCTCCTGCCTTGCTCTTTGCTCCCTCCCTCCTGTTCCCTCTCTCACCATGTGACATGCCTCCTCCCCCTTTACCTTCTGACATGGTTAGAAGCTTGCTGAGGCCCTCACTAGAAGCAGATGCTGGCTCTCTGCTTCTCATACAGCTTACAAACTATAAGCCAAAATAAACCTCTTTTTAAAAACAAATAACCTGGCCTCAGGTATCTCTTTATAACAATGCAAACAGACTAACAGAAGCGCTCTTAGCAAAGATTAGTTTGATATCAGTTACTTCATAGTCTGCAGCAATATCCCAGAACCAATTATTTTAAAGGGAGCAGCCATGGCAATATCTTGAATAATGAATGTTGTTGTCCATATATTAAATAATTTGAAATTGAATACTTTAGGTTATAGCTATGCTTTTCATAACTCAGTATTATTCCTCTAAGTCAAATTTTCATGAACTTATCAGAATTATTACTTTCTTTGATAAACCTTGTTGAAATAGCTGGTAGCCTGATAACAGAAGAAAAATCTGGTATACGTGGTAGCCTTTGGGAAGTGAGATTAGAATTAATTTGTTTTGGTAATTTTGGCATCTGTAAGTAAGTTTTTTAAAATTGGGATATAATATTTGAGTAATTGTTTGAATCTATGGAAATGAGACCAAATTTAAGTAATATATTCAGTACTAGTAGAATATAAGACCTTTTAAATGACAAAAGTCAAGTAAGTTTGTAGGATAGTTTTATAAATTATTTTAAAAACAATTATGCATGCATTTCATATATGCCTTTAGTTTTCTTTCAATAACATTAAAAAAAAATTAGGTGTTTTCACACTTCCATTCTTTCCTACCTCATCTAGTATGCCCAATAGCAAGTCCGTGTTTTCCTTTAGCAGAAGAAATTTAACTTCAACTAACAAATAAATTATTGCAAGCCTGTTCCAGCTATGTCCCTTAACGAAATTTGTTGGTAAAGGAGATATTATTTGAAACAAAACGAAATTCTGATTCATTCAGTCTCTGGTGAAATCATCCAGGAGTGCTGAAAACGCAGAAGCAGGCAAGATGTCAAATCATGAACTGACCAAGGAGATTAATGGAAGTCTTTGAAGCATAGAAATCAATGAACTCAGACTCAGGTAGAAAACACTGGGTATATTGGTTGAGTCTTTGACTGCAACCATATGGAGGGGCAGTAGTAAAACTGCAGCTTCTAGTGAGTGAGTTGAAACCAGAGATATGGTGATGGCCTTGTCATATTCCACTCCTACTCCTGCATGAGTCCTTTGCCTTGTCCACACATGATCCGAAAAGTCCAGAGTTAAATGGCTTTGTGTTACAGGCCCAAATTCCTGTACATCTCTAGGGCCTTTTCTATAAAAGTTCTTTTATAATTTATAATTTCATTTCATTTGCATATAACAGGTACTCCTATAGTGAAGCAAATAAAAATGGATTTTTCTCTCTGTGTTCATTGGCTGAAGACATCCAGCTGTTCAAAGAACAACACTTACCTTCTGTTCTTAATACACGATTTTCATCTACCTAATGTTAAGGGAATTGCTCCTCCTCTGTGTACCATTTCCAAGTGCTATCCAGAAAAAGAGAGGCAAGAAAAAGATGAAAGACATGCAAAAGCTGAATCTTCCCCTTTTTATAAGGAGAAATGAAAGGTTTTTTAAAATGTTGTATATTTTTTCTTGTATATCATTAAGCACAAGTACATACATATTAGATGAAGCAGTAAGGAAATAGGGGTTTATAAAAGTAGTGTCACTAATTTTCTTACCAACCAAATCATTTTGCACTTAAACCAACAGAAGAATAAATTTGAGTCAATAACTAGCAGTATCTCTATAACCCTCTCAGTGTGAAGAGCTGTTACCTATTGTTCGTCCCTTACAAGCATTTGTCTGTGGGAGGCTCAGGGACTCCAGTGTTTCAGAGATGATTACCATCATGGCAACAGTGTTCACGATACGAATTCTTTGTGAATTCATTGGGCTCTGAGTTATTAAGACCTAAAACACAGTGACTTGAACATGATATTTACATATTTCTGTTACGGTTGCTGTATCCTGGATTGATATGGCAGCATGGCTCCCCAAGAATTTTAATTATCTGGCTTCTTTTCTATCTTTATTTCATCATTCCTTGCCATGACCTTTATCTTAGTAATCCAAAACCGAGTTCATTTCCTCGATTTAATAGCAAAGACAAAGTGTCAGGTTTCTCTTTTGGAAATTTTCCTGCAAGCCACTGAATAGTACTTATGTACATTTTCAGTTTACTGAGACGTGGTCCCTCGGTATTTTTACCATTAAGGGAGGATGACAAATGGAGTGTTGTTAAGTGAAAATAAGTTAATAAATGGATATTGATTTGAGGGAAAAACTGGCAGTGTCTACTCTAACAATCTTGTAATACAAAAAGTGATCAATTATACACAGCTCCTGGAATAGTAGCACATTTTAACTTCCAAGAAGGTCTAGAGTTATGCCTGTGGTTTGCAAAAGAACTGTCTGTGATAGTGGAAATGTACTTTCATACAGTCCAAGATGGCAGCCACTACCGTTATCTAGCTTTTGGGTGCTTAGAATGAGGTTAACGTGATTAAGCAACTTAATTTTCTATTTTATTTCATTTTAGTTTAATTAAATTTAAATAAATAGTCACATGGAAATGGTGGCTACCATACTGAATTGTGCAGGTCTAGATTTAGTAGAGAACTTAAGTTCCTCAAACATGACTCAGTCTCTGGAAATAAAGGTAAATATCTTCAAATCACTTTCATCAGAACAAAGAAAGCAATTTTAATATCCATCCAGATATTTTATGTAAATAATTTTTTGTATACATTTTTATTTGTCATTGCATCATAATTGCATTTGACATGAAAATGAACAATCAATGGCTCTATAGGCTATATGCTAGTAAATTTTAACAGGAACAAAGGGAAAATGCCTTTTAAAAAGTTTTGTTTTTTTCATTTTTTTTTTTGGCAGAGCTTTAACCCAGGTTTTCAGAGAGTAAGAGCATATCCTCTAACACCCTTCCACTTTCTCCTCTCCACTGTAAGACTCTTATATAAATCTGCTGCAAGATGACCTACAAAGCTGTAACTTACTGAAATGAGCCCTCAGAGTCTTGCTCAGGATCTGGAGCTCACAATGAAAGATTATTGATGTTTTCAGCAGAAAAGCTGTCAGTTAGATGTACAGTTTGCCATAACAGCTCCAGGGTATAAACCTGAATTCCTCTGTGAATTTACTGGATCTATTTTGCAGCCACAGGGCCAAGCACGCAAATCGCCATTTGCTTCAGGAGATCCAGATGTTCACCTTATTTGGATGTGTACCAGGAATTGGATTGTGAGTTTGATGCATTGTTGGCCTTATAGCATTTTGGGGTTTTAGTTCAAACACTTATTTTTAAAGTATGTTTATTTTTTCTGACTATAAAGTGACACAGATTCAATGTGGATAATTTAGAATGTATGAAAAAGATGAACAAATTATAGTTACTTGTAATTCTACAACATAGTGATAATGACTGTTATCATATTTCTTCTAAGTTGGGAAAACTGCTATTTTCATTAACTTTGCTTTACCATGTAGCTTTTTTTAAAAGTGTTTTCTTCCCCAGCCATTGCTCCTTCATTTCTCATTCACACTTCTCAATGCACTGCCATCTGGCTCCCTTCCTGTCAATCCTTTGTAGCTTCTGTTGTCATGGTCACAAATGATAATTTTTTTCTTTGTCACTAATTTGAATGGACACTATTCAATCTATCTTACTTAAATTATCTGCAGTACTTCAGAATCCTGCCCTACCACCTAGGGAAGTTAATAAAAGCTGCTGAGTCAGACTGCTTCCAACTCATTGCTTAAGCCTTTGGGAATAAGCCCAGTCAAATCTGTGTGCCAAGAAAGAATTAGGACTCAGTCTATTTTGCGTCACTAGCTAGTCTACCTCAAAACTGCCCCAAAGGGGCAAGTATATGTGCTCAATTCTTATGACGTAGCCATCTGTAACATTATTTTGTGCTCATTATCTTTTTCATAGTGGTATCGTTTAAGTTTGTGTGGCTGCCCAAATCTCATGTCAAATTGTAATCCTCAGTGTTGGAGGAGGGGCCTGATGGAAGGTGATTAGATCAGGGTTTTGGATTTCCCCCTTGCTGTTCCCATGACAGTGAGTTCTCACGAAACCTGATTGTTTAAACGTGTGTAGCACCTCCCCCTTCACTCTCTTCCTCCTGCTCTGGCCATATAAGACATGCCTGCTTCCCTTCACCTTCTGCCATGATTGTAAGTTTCCTGAGGCCTCACTAGCCATGTTTTCTGTATAGTCTGTGGAAGCATGAGCCAATTAAACCTCTTTACTTCATATATTACCCAGTTCCAGGTATTTCTTTATAGCAGTGCAAGGATGGACTAATACACATGGCTATTCTTTCTCCCAGAACATGTCATTATGGAAAGATAGTCACGTAGTCACCCACACCCAATTCAGAAACAGCTCTACAACTCAGATCCATCTTCTCAAATTCTAGTCTCCAGAGCAGGGGATAGATAGGGTGAAGCACACGTCACGAGTGGCACAAATCAGAAACATTTGGGGGAACTGATATAGTTCTGATAAATTTTAAGGACTTAAAGCACAGAGAAGCAGTGACTGATTTTCTCAGATTGGAAGAAGCCTACTAAGGATTGAAACCAAGACACAAAAGAAAAGAGAAACAAGAGAAACCAACACTGTTTGGAGTTGTCCTGGAATCTAGCTAGCTAGCTCTTGGGTCTTCTACTCTGAGCCAGTAAACTACTTTTTTTTTTTTTTTTTGCATCTCTCTCTCTCTCATTTATGATCTGTCAGGATACTAAAGCAAAAGATCTCTGACTAATTGTTCCTGAACACTTTTCCTAAACACTTTGAATAACTTCACAGGAACAAATGCAACCTTTCTCCTTTGGCCACATTTACTGTATTCCATCTGGAAAACCCGAGCCATGATTACAGGAATTACAAGGAATGTACTCATTTTAGATTCCTCTATTCACTTGTCTGCACTTCATTTGAGGGCCTGCAGCAATCCCAATCTTCTCACTTTGGCCAGCATTGGAATCACCAATATGGCTTCCCAATTACAAAATCGCTGAAACTCACCCCAAACTTTCTGATGCATTTGTTCTGGAGAGGGGCCCAGGAACTGCATTTCTAAAACTGTTGGTACCACTGATCTGGTGACAGCAGTTTAGGAACCACCATTCTAGATTGTTATTTTTGCTTTCCTCCATTTAGAAAGTCCCTGAACTTTTGAAAGCCACACATCTCCGCCTCTTTATAAAGACCTTAAGAGATCTTAAGCACCTGTTTTCTTCTTTTTGTCATTAACCAAATTTGAAATTATGTTTTTGAGTGTGTGCTTTTGGAAAATCGTATCTGTTATATTATGCTGTACAGGAAGTAGTCTCCATATATGTTTTTGTTTCCCTAGATTCCTCGCTTTTACAGTTCACAATAAAGTTCACGCTCCTATGGGAATCTAATGCCACTGTTGATCTGACAAGAGGCGGAACTCAGGGGGTAATGTGGGCTCGCCCACTGCTCACCCTCTGTTGTGCGGCCAGGTTTTTAACAGGCCATGGAGAGGAACTGGTCCATGGTGCATGGCCCACAGGTTGGGGACCTTTGCTGTATAGTATGGTTTTTCCATTACAGACTCTCAGTAGATGATCATGAATACATGAAGTCTTCATAATGTTTTTCAGGATATGGAATCATTCTATATGTTCTTACAATTCACATTCATTTTTCTATTAAAGCCGCATTCCCACTTCATTTAATTATTGACTAATTTTCTATCTTATTCACTAGTACATAGGATGAGAAAATGAACTTTATCATGTTTGTCTCTGAAGTCCACTGCTTTTATACATTTCAATTTTCTGATAGTAATTGATAAATCAGTGGTAGGTACATCAAACTAAAACATCTTCAGTTTGATCTTAAACATTGCACAGCATTTTATATTTTATAGAAATACTGTAATTCATTCACTCAGGATATTCTTGTTAGTTAATATTAGCTTGTTTTCACCTCTCATGGTTATAAAGCATTAAATATACACAGTGTGCACATCTGTCTACATGTTACATTATTTTCATGAGATGAACATCAAAGAGAGAAATGACTTGATCAAGTAACATTAGCATCCTACAAGCTATTGTATTATTGTGCAATATGTTATGCAAAAACATGGAAATTTATACTTTCACCACCAGTCTTTGAAATGCCTTCTTTAACAACAGCTAGAATTGAATGTGCAAATGGTAAAACTGCTTTTATATCTCAGTAGATGAAAATACTTGCAAATATGTTTAAATTTCTGATTACCTTTATTTACTTGCTCATTATTTATATTTTGAAAATCTTTTGCCTTTTTCTTTACTTAAATTTTTCTTCTCAATAAATGTACAATTATCTTGTTTTTACCATTATAATTTAAGAAACCTTTTCTCTATGTATATATACATACATTATATATGTATATGTATATGCACATGTATAAGGTATATAGATTGTCAGTTTGGGAAAAAAATTATACCCTTTTCCGGAAATTTCAAATCTTCATGTGGAGAACCTCCACATTTTTTAAGTCAGTTTTTTGTGATAAGGTGAATCTGCTTAATTCAGTGAAGACAATTTATAGTTACAATTTTCCCATAAATTATCCACAGAGAATTTATCAGTAATTAAGGTAATCAAGAGGGAAGAGGAAGCAATGTTACAGTAAGAAAGTACTTTGACCTCATCCTTCACTTGGGTCTCTGTTTTATCTACCTTGAACTTGTAAAGCACCAACAATATTAATTACCATAACAAAATTAATTATAATAGGTATTTATTATGTGACTATTGCATTATGGAAAATACTTGAAATGGTTTATGTAAAATATTTCACTTAATACCTAAAAAAGCTCTTTAATCAATACAAAAATAAGTCAACCATTTTGGTATAAGTGGTTTTAAAATGTATATCAAGAAGTGGGACAATTTTCACCAAGTCTCCTAAGTCCCTTATTAAAAATAAGAGTGCAAATCCATTCTGAGAATAATGACTCAGAACTTCTCATGATGACTCCCTAAATTATATCTTTCTCACAAGAAGACGAAGTGACCCTAAGTTTTGGAAACCATTTTATGGAATTTTAAGTTTGATTGTATTTCTAAGATCCTATGGTATGGAGGAAATTACATTGCTCAGAGATAAGAGGAAAAAGCATGACATTTTCTCTAACCCAAATTAATAATTATTAAATACAAAAACAAATTCAAAATGCATAACAAATCTGCTGCTCTGCTGATCTACAATCACAAATCTTTGCAACCAAAGCTGGTCCTTTGCTCTCTATGATTTATTAGGACATATAATGGAAGACAATTATTAAAACTTAAATTACTTTCCATGTTTAGATATATAGAATTTAGTGAGGCAAGGTGGGGAATAAAAGAGGAATACAAATGTTGGTCGATAATCACAATTCATATTAATCTAAGTGGATTTATTATGAATGGATATGTTGAAGCATTGTATATTTCCCAAAGAATTATAGTTGACCTTAAAAAAACCACAAAATAAATGCAATACCAAAAAATAAATGGCATTTAATTGAGGTAATCAAGAGGGAAGAGAAAGTAATGTAATAGAGTATAAAGCCAGTTAAAAGACAGGTCCTTAAAACATATATAATATAGCTCTGTTATTTTGACTACCATTTGGCTGAATTCATTGTTTCTAATTCTTAGGCATAGAGACAGAACAATAAGAAAGGTTGAAAATACACAAAGTCATCTCATCACATGAAGGTTTGATATTTTCATTCAACTTAAATGACAGTATTTGAATATTGATAATTTGTTATGAAATTATAGTTTGCATTTACCTTTCATTTTTTGGTTCAATTTATCTGGAAGGAGAATGATTCAGATAAAGAATTCTCTGCTAAAATACAGGTTCTCTTATGTATAGAGATATATTTACTATATATAGTAGATATATAGTATTGTATATTATATAGATATGTAGTATCACATAATTATGTATTACATAATTATATAATTATAATAATTATTATAATTATTAGAATTATAATTATATAATTGTATAATACTATATTGATGCATAATTATTATACATATAGCTATTCTAGTGTATAATTATGTATTATATAATGTCTTATATAAATATATTCTATGTAACTATATTATATATATTTTTTATAAACATAATTATAATATATAACTACATATAATATATATCTACATAGTTTTGTATTATATAAAATTATACATCATGTAATACTACATATAATACTATAGATATATAGATATATATCTACATAGTATTGTATATAGAGTATGTATAAAAATACTATATGCAGTATTAAAATATATTTATTCATTATATTAAGATTGATATATAATATATATTTATAATGGGAGATTTAAGACTATCTGACAAGTGTAAATTAATATTGCTACTAATGTGATAGTGTTAATTAACTAAAATGAAGAAGTGTGAATTAACATGCATTTGTTTTTAGCAGAAGATCACATTAGATTTAGACGACGCTAGAGATTGAAAAGTGAAGACAGAAGAATGAGGACGATTATGAAGAGGAGTCATGAAGAAATAAGAGAATAAAGGTAACTCCTTTGTGGATAAACCACACAATAAAACACAAAATGTTATTAAATAGTACAGAATTTAACTAACATCCAGGACGGTACAATATTGCTAAGGTAAACTTTTAATTTTAAAAGACATTTTTCGTTATTCATAATTCTCTATAGTGCTTATATTTTGATTCTTGTTCATGGAAGAAAATGTTGCCAAGCAGCTGTTCTTTAATTTGAAGTCATAGCTCTAGGGCTCAATAGATTCGTTGTAAGATCTAACTATTAAACACACTTGCACCTGCGAAAGCTAGAAAATTCCAGTCAAACTTTTCCGGTTTATACGTGAAGAAGCCAGAATTTATACCAAGTCCAAAATATACCTGGAATATACTTACAGCTAATACATAGGGGCAAAATATTTAAAATATCTTATCTCTTGAATAAGAAAAATATTTGTTAACAATTTTCTTTATGTATTTTTCTTAAAAACAAAGTAAATTTTCATGAAGAATACCATTTATGTATGAAATTTTAGTATGTTTAATACTCCTAAGTAAATATGTGTTAAAATTAAGTTCCTTGCTCAAATAATTAAGAACTAAGTCTTAAATCTAAAGATACTAATATAGAGCTCTTGAAGGTGATGATGAACTTTGTTTAAATCACACTTTATTCCCATTGCCCATTATCTTAGTTACTATAAAAAAAATACCTGAGACTGGGTAATTTATAAAGTACAGAATTTTATTTCTTACATTTATGAAGCTGGGAACTCCAAGATTAAGATGTGGTGAAAGCCCAGTCTCTCTGCTTCCAAGATGGTGCCTTGTTTCTACAAACTCTAGAGGAGAGTTTCCTCACGTGTCCTCACGTGGCATAAGGGAGGAAGGGGTAAAAAGGGGCAAACTTCCTCAATCAAATCCTTTTATAATATAATCCCATTCATAAAAACATAACTGTCATGTCTCAAGGTCCTCCTAAAGACCAAACCTCTTGATACTGTTGCCTCAGTGATTAGCTTTCAATGTGAATTTTGCAGGAAACAACATCATTCAAACCAAAGCTTTCTGGCCCTTTCCCTCCTCAAAAAATTACATCTTTCTTACATAGAAAACACATTCATTCCAATCCAATAGCCACCAAAAGTCTCAATTTATTCTGGGGTCAACTTGAAAGTCTAAGTCAAATGTCTTATTTAAATATTGTCTAAATCAGACATGGGTGAAATTCAAGGCACAATTCATCATGAGGCAAATTCCCTTCTGGGTGTTAGCCTGTGAAATCAAACAAGTTATGTGCTTCCAGAATGCAATAGTAGGACAGCCATAGGATAGACATTTCTATTGTAAAAGAAATAGGCAAGAAGAAAGAAGTAACAGGCTTCAAGTAAGTCCAAAATCCAACAGGGCAAACAGCATTACATCTTAAACCTTGAGAATAATCTTCTTTATTCTATGTCTCACCTTCCAGACACACTGGAGTAGGGGTTGAACACTCAAGGCTCCAGGGGACCATGCCCTCATGATTTTGCTTGGCACAGCCCAATTTGCAGCTCTTGGAAGTTGGAGTCAGATGCCTGTGGCTCTCCCAGGCTGGCCTTGAACACTGGTGACTCTACAGGTTTGGGTTTTTGCAGGTGACCTTGCACCCGCAGCACTACTAAACATTGCCCGAGCAAAGGCTCTCTACGGGGGCCCCACACCGGCAGCAGTTCTGTGTCTGGGCCCTGTTGTTCTACAGGGAATCCTTTAAAATATAGTTGGAGGCAGTCATGCCTCCACAGCTGTCTTGCAATCTGCACGCCTACAGAGTTAACAACATGTGGATGAAAGCAAACCTTAATGCTTGCATACTCTGGAGCCATGGCCCCATCCACACCTCCACCTGCTTTAGCCATAACTGGGGCAACCCAGGAGTATTGCACCAGAATGTGGGAAGCAGAGACTTGAGACTGCCCTGGACAGCAAGCCCCGAGGTTGCATGGACACCCTGGGCCCTCCCTTGGTAGTGTTCTGCCCTCAAGGCTCTAGCACTCTGGACCTGTGATGGACACGGCAACCTTGAAGATCTCCAAATTCCTGCAAGGTTGTGGTTCCGTTGTATTGACTAGCACCTGGCTTTCTTTATTATTTATTGATACAACAATTTATATATTTATGGTGTGTATGTGAGTGTTTGTGACATGAATAGAATATGTAATGAACAAGTCAGGGTAATTTGGGGTATTCGTCACCTCGGGTGTTTATCATTTTTATGGGTTGGTATCACTTCAAGAAAAATTTGTGTTGCTCAGGTTAACCCAAATAATAAACGGAAAGGAAGACTCTCTAAAAAAATGATATTTATTTAGTAATGGGCATTGTAATGAGAATTTGCATACTGTAGTAAACTATGTGCCTATTATGGGAGATAAATGAAGACAAATGTTTTTAAAGGAAAAACATAACAACTTTTTCAGAGGATTGCCTAATAGGTTTTAGATACTTATTCTTGGCTATAAGAATCAATAACAAGGGTGGCACCAGGTCAAGACTGAACTGGCAGTTGCTTGGCAGATGTCCTCTTAGAAGGATTTGTGTGTGGGGGGGTGTGTAAAGTTGCAATGGCCCTTGGGCAAGTTGTTTCTGCAGTCTTTTGTGATAGTTCTTGTTATCAGATGTCCTACATGAGAAACCTCCCTAAAAGGGCTTTTCTCAGCTCAATTTTTCAGTGTTTCAACAAAAGCGACTCCATTTTAATCTTGAAAATTTTCACACTCACTAATATTTCTACATTAACTACTACTGCTATACACTTGAGGGACATGTAAATACCAGGATTTAAACAGGTAGTATTTAAATAACAAAACAAGGCCCTGTGCAGTGGCTCAAGACTGTAATCCCAGCGCTTTGGGAGGCCGAGGCGGGTAGATCACTTGAGGTCAGGAGTTCGAGACCAGCCTGACCATCATGGTGAAACCCTGTCTCTACTGAAAATGCAAAAGTTAGCTGAGCATGGTGGTGCATGCTTGTAATCCTGGCTACTCAGGAGGCTGAGGCAGGAGAATCGCTTGAACCCAGCAGGCAGTGTTTGCAGTAAGCCGAGCTCATGCTTCTGCACTCCTGCCTGGATGACAGAGCAAGACTCCATCTCAAAAAAAAAAAAAAAAAGAAAGAAAGAAAGAAAAAAAAATTATGTTAAAATAAATAAAAATATTGAAACAAGAAGTTTTTAGCCTGTTTTATTCCTCCTCCCAGCTTATTAAGACAGATGTACAAAAGCATTTCAAGGAAAAGTTAAGGGTAATTAATATTGCTAAATTAAAATACTGTTATTATAGGAAGAGAAGAGAGTGAACATTGTAAAGAAACACACATTTTCTTTGTACCCTTTAAAAACATTGCTGCAGTAGAGACTGACTTATCTTTTTTCTTTAAAATATTGGTTGGTAAAAATAGTTTTGAGAGGCACTGAGGTATATTCTACTCACTGTTTCTTTAAGAGTCCTTGAGAATGCTTTGTATACCTCTTGTTAGACAAAATTGCTTTATTCCTAGAGACTTTTGTTCCTTTTTATTATATTGGTAGTATTTTATTTCCATATGGGCTTTACATGTTTCTTTCTTCAATATGTAATATTGACTATCTCTCCTTTCTTTAATATTTGATATAGAATTAACTGACTACTGCCTGTGAATGCCAAATTCTCCTGACATTTACTCACCTTCTTCATTTTTTTGCACCCCTCAATTTTTTTCCCTTGAAGGTCTACTTTATGTGAGGATGAAATTTTCACATTGTTAAATGTGAAATATCGAAACTTTTTGGGAATGAAGTGAATAACTTTTTGGGAATGAACTTTTTGGGAAATAACTTTTTGGGAATGAAGTGAATGTGTAGGAATAAGATAAAATAAGAGAAAAAAGATGTAAAATTATATTAATCACATACAAGCGTCTAGATGCAAAGACATAGATATCTATGTGTGTGTGTATGGACACACAAATACACACACATAAATGAGTGAAATTAAAAACAAAATGAAGGCAAAGTTTTATTAATAGTAACATATTTCATGGGAAGTATAAGAAATCACAGAAGTTCTGGGAAAAAAAAGAAAGTACCATCAGGATTGTGAAACTGATTTAGGATTTATAAAGCATAATTATAATTAAAAATATTTAAAATTGATATTTATTTGTTGCTTAATAAAGCAAACTAATATTTCTAGTAATGAACATTTATCAAGAAAGCAAGATATTAAAACTAATACGATTATGTGCATGTTTATAAAAAATCATTTTGGAATTAATATGGTAAATAAAAAGCAAAAGCTAAGGAAATGCTATGTGTAACCTGCCATATTTATTTGACTTTAAAAATGCAGCTTCATGGCGGGGCGCCTTGGCTCACGCCTGTAATCCCAACACTTTGGGAGGCTGAGGCGGGTGGATCACGAGGTCAGGAGATAGAGACCATCTTGGCTAACAGGGTGAAACCCCGTCTCTACTAAAAATACAAAAAATTAGCCGGGCGTGGTGGTGGGCGCCTGTAGTTCCAGCTACTCCGGAGGCTGAGACAGGAGAATGGCGTGAACCCGGGAGGCAGAGCTTACAGTGAGCCGAGATCGCGCCACTACACTCCAGCCTGGGCAACAGAGCGAGACTCCGTCTCAAAAAAAAAAAAAAAAAAAAAAAAAAAAAAAAAAAAATTGTGGCTTCACTTAACACTACAAATTTCCACTAAAACTTTTGATTTGTTTATACATACAATATTTTAAGTCGAAATTACAATTTTTCTCAGTAAATATGTGAGTTTTATGATGAGAAAAGGCAACCACAGAATAAAATAATCAAAACACATATATGACCCTATACTTTATAAATTTTCTTAATTGGTTTTTCCTTTATTAACTTGGTAGAATAAACAGTACTGTAAAATATTTATTGTGCCAAAGTGTGTCATTTAATCCAGAATTACTTCGAATAAATATAGCTGTAACAGGAATAGTTTCGTAGAATATTATGTAAAAATTAATAAAATATAGATAGAATAGAAACTAATAGATAAAAGTTTTAAAAGTCATTTTGAGTGTTTGTCTTGTCAGAGTCATTCGGATTCAAATAAATTATTCTAAGGAAATCTTTTGTGTGGTGTACAACTTGGGGTATACTACCATGCTGCATAGTGCAATGAATGCTGAAATATTAGATTTAAACTCAAATTCTCTTGTTCACTTGTTACATGTGTTTCCAGGGTAGTTTTTTTTTCTTAATTTTATCATTTTCAAAACAGTGCTAATAACGTATAACCTGCAGGACTATTGTACAAATATTAAGTAATAACATATTTACAACATTTTGTTCTGAGTATTGTACTAAATATACATTATTTCTCTTAAGTATATTCAATACATGTGCAAATAAGGGTGTAAGGTTTGGCATTAAGAAATTGTTAAGCAATCATTTTTCCTAGTATAGCATATTTCTGTGCTGCTTACTGTTATTACTAACAAACGCGTTTGTGTTCAGTCAAATAACAGTGATATTAGAGGGATGCTTGCAAAAGATGAAGACTTTGTTAATATTGTGAATATTTAAAATATTTATATCATATAATTGTCCAAAAAATAAGTTTAATTATATTTACTTTTTTCCTGGAATGGTCATCTATTTTCAGCTTGGGAGAAAAAAAAACAACATAATCGTGTTGAGACATGTTTTCCCAGATTGAAATTTAAATCTGAATAAGCCAACTCTCACAGTTTCCTTTGGTTGTCCTTTTGAAAGGACGGTTCATTGTCATTTTATATTCATGAAGCAATCGAATTTAATACTGAGAAAGGAAATCTAAATTCTCAAAGGTACAGGAAAACAGATTGTTGATGAGGTTGTTTGTATATGAAACACAAAATTTTTTTGAGTAAACAGAACAATTCTCATTGTCATCCACTACATAATTAAAGCAACTTTTTACTCTTTACATTAGTTGCACAAAACACACATTTGCACAAAGTAAAGTAAATCACTAACAGCTATATTAGATGTTGTTTTTTCAAATGATAAACTGAAGAACCCGTTAATTTTCAATATTCCTGAATAACTATGCTCCATTGAGTACATACATACTTTTGGATATTCAAGTGACCTATAATTTCACAAAACACCAACATGAATTCCCAAATTAATCATTCATTTGTAGTCAGTGTCATAAAGGATTTGTATTCCCCAAGTTCTGTAACTTCTTAAATAGAAATATCTTGGGAAAAAGACAATTATCTTGACAAAATCTTTGTATGCTTTGAATTTAGTAATTTGTTCTTGTCACATTCTTCAAAACGGTTAAAGAGTTTATTAGTCATAAAATTAGCATCAAAGGGTGATAGAAAACTTTTTATGAGAAATCTAGGTAACTAACTCCTTATGTTTGGGTATAAAAAAAGATTTTATAGTAAGAATGTACAATGTGAGTAAGAATTTATAAAAGGGAAAGCGAAATATAGTAACATCTATACCATGACTACATGCAAATAAGGTGTATATATATATTATTTTATAAGAGTTAAGACAGTCAGGTGTGGTGGCTCACGCTGGTAATCTCAGCACTTTGGGAGGCCAGGGCAGGCAGATCGGTTGAGCTCAGGAGTTCAAGACCAGTCTGGCCATCATGGCGAAACCCTGTCTCTAGTAAAAATACAAAAATTAGCCAGGTGTGGTGGCACACACCTGTGATCTCATCTACTCCAGAAGCTGAGGCAGGAGAAACGCTTGGACCTGGGAGGTGGAGGTTGCAGGGAGCTGAGATCATGCCACTGCACTCCACCCTGGGTGACAGAGCAGGACTTTGCCTAAAAAAAGAAAAAAAAAATCAAAGGGTTAAAGTATATATACAAATCTACAAAATATATATAAAACACACGTATAATCTATAACTATTATATGTTAGATATATTTTTACAATCGTATTTAGATTGGTTATATTCATATATTTCTGACATCTCACTTTTCTTGCATTTAGAGATGTTTAAATCTACTTTTAGTATGGCTAGGATAAATTTTGTTGTATTTCCTGTGTATTTTACAATAAGAAAAAAGGAAAAAATAATTTTAAACAATTGTTAAGTAACTCTATGGCAACAATTAGATATCCCAGAAGGAATTACAATTTCTAGTCAAAATATCAGTGTTGATAATTGAGAATAAAAACATCAAGGCTATATAATTTATATTGAGTAAATTATTTTAAGCTTCAGCAACTCAAACACATTATTTATTCTTACTGATAGTATTTTTTATCTAAAAAGTAGTAATTATGTAATCAACTTCATAGGATTTTTCCAATAATTAATTATTATATGAAACAGTTTGTAATATTTTAAGTGGTAATACATATATACTGATATTATCATTATTGTATAAAGATTAGCATAATATATGCTAATATTATCATTATCAATAAATAGTTATTAATTATTATATTATTATATAATAGTGGTAAGCATAATATGCTAATATTATCATTCTTATTGTATTTATCATCATAGTTACCCAAAATGCGATATCTAGATTTTATTTAAACTTTCAAATTATGTATTTGTTTCTTTATAATTTATAAATTTCTGAGTCAAAAATTATGTAAATCTGCCTTTTTTTATTTTTGTGAGGCCAGCAAGAATAATTTTCTGATTGAATTCTAGTTAATGGGATGTGAGTGGAAGAGTTGTAGAGCACTTTCAAGCCATGAAAACATTTTCACATTTCACATTCTTTCCCCATTCTGCGGTGACTGTGGAGGCTGGGCATTACAAAATGAAAGAGGTCTCCATACTGACTGATTTTGGAAAATATAGGTATTCTGACTTGGGGAGAGTCTCCAAAGACAGTGTTCCAACTTAACCTGGAAAGGTATGTAGAAGAGAAATAAAATTTTGTTGAGATAATGTTATGGAGATTGTGTGGTATTTGCTACTAAAAAAAAACATTATTGCAGCACTATTTACAATAGCAAAAACTTGGAACCAACCCAAATGTACAACAATAATAGACTGGATAGAGAAAATGTGGCACATATTCACCATGGAATATTATGCAGCCATAAAAGAGAATGAGTTCACATCTTTTGCAGGGACATGGATGAAGCTGGAAGCCATCATTCTCAGCAAACTAACACAGGAACAGAAAACCAAACATCACATGTTCTCACTCATAAGTGGGAGTTGAACAATGAGAACACATGGACACAGGGAGGGGAATATCACACACCGAAGATTGTCAGGGGTTCGGGGACAAGGGGACGGAGAGCATTAGGACAAATACCTAATGCATGCTGGGCTTAAAACCTAGATAACGGGTTGATAGGTGCAGCCAACTACCGTGGCACATGTATACCTGTATAACAAACCCGCATGTTCTGCACGTGTATCCCAGAACTTAAAAGTAAAAAAAAAAAAAAAAAAGATTTGTTATTTATGCAAAACAATACAGAGCCATCTAAACCAATATGATGAGGACTAGTATTTGATCAGTATTTCCCAAAATGTTTAAAGAGAAAAATTATAAAAGAACTATATTTAAAGCATTTTATATTAACCAAAACATACACATATCTATTTATTTTAACTTGTAGGTACAAATTCTTTTCTTGGAAAACTAATCTTTAAATTAGAATTTTTTTCTTTCTTGCATCATTTATATCCAGGAAGCAAAATGGAAACTTAAAATTTGATATCTTTAAACTGAAACAAGAAATCAAGGATACACATGAAACAATTAGAGTACACAGGCATATTTAGATGAGTTGTTTCCTTTTATTTTATATTCTCGAACCCCTAACCTAAATAGATAACTTTTGCTTAGCATCTTCTTTTCATGGAGACTTTCTATAAAAAAATCGCGCACGTTTTATTAGATTACTTAATGTTGAGAAATGAAGGGTTTTCTATATACAGTCTTTTCTTCTGTTGTACGTTTTATTGAACATAGGAATTTGCCTCAACACAATTGATATATTAGTAACATTTTGAGCATAAGGCAAATTTCACTTTTGCTTGTGTGTAATTTCATCTTTAAGAATCACAAGCTGAACAGAGAAAATTGCACTCAGCAGAATTAAGCCTTCTAAAAGTACACAAATATGTACGCGCACACACACTCACAGATCTACCAGTTATCTCAGTACTATAAGCCATGTTCTTTCATATCTGATGTTATAACTTTTCCTGTCATTTCAGATAATGCTTACAACACTGCTTCATAAAAGCTAACAAGCTGCATTTCTTCTGACATCCACTTACAAACAAATTTCAGGTCCTTTTCAAGGTGGAGTGCCATATTGTACTATTCATGCATTTCGAAACCATTTAATATGTGTCTTAGCCCCTTTTGTGCTGCTATAACCGAATACCCAAGAATGGGTAATTTATAATGAACATAAATGTTTTGTCTCACAGTTCTGAAGGCTGAAAAATCCAAGATAAAGGTGCTTATATGTGAAGGGGTTTGTTTCTCCTTTGTCACATGGTGGAGGGCAGAAGCGCAAAAGTTCAAGAAAGCAAATTCACTCCAATGAGCCCTTTTCATAATGGCATTAATCTACTCATGACCTAAACACCTTCCATTTGGTGCCACGGCCCAACACTGTTGCATTGAGGATTAAGTTTGCAACACATAAATTCTGGGGAACACAATGAAACTAGTTCATGCAAACTTTCAAAATTTATATCCTTCTCACAAAATACACTTCCTCCATACTCCAAGCCCCATAATTCTCAACTCATTCCGGCACCAATTTTAAAGTCTAATTTCAATTTTAAAGTCTAATATGAGTGAGACTCAAGGTGCAATTCATTCTGAGGCAAAGTTTCCTCCAACGTGAGCCTGAAATATCAAAATAAGTTATTTGTTTCCAAAATGCAATTGTGGAGCAAGCAAAGGATAGACATTACCATTTCAAAAAGAAGTAATTGTCAAGAAAAAATAAAAAAAAAAGAAGTCATAGTTACCAAGGAAGCCCAAAACACAACAAGGCAAACAACAATCAAACCTATTTTGACAATAATCTTCATTGACTCCATGACCCACCTTCCAGACACACTGGGGTGGGAATTAGGCCTCAAGGCCTCAGGCAGCCCTGTCTCTATGACTTTGCTGAGCTCAACCCATGAATCAGCTCTTAGATTGGAGTCTTGTGTTTGCAGCTTTCCTAGAGTTGTGTCCCATGGTGGTGGTTCTAGAGTACTGGTATCTTTGGAGCAGCCCTGACCACATAGCTCCACCTGACATTGACCTAGTAGGAACTTTCTGTGGTAGCTCAATCCCTGTGGTAGGTCTCTGAAGCATCCTTAGAAATCTAAGTGGAGACAGCCATGCCTCCACAGCTCCTATATTCTGCAAACTTGAGAATTAGCAACATGTGGACACTATTTATGTATAAGCTTGTACCTTCTGTGTGGCAGCTACATATGTTCCTGGGCATGCTTGAACCACAGCCAGGAAGGCCAAGCAGTGCAGAACCAGAATGCAGGGAGCAAAGGCCTGAGGCAGCCCTGGACAGAAAGCCCATAGGTTCTATAGCTGCCCTGGGTCTCTTCCTCAAAACCTGTATGCCCCCAGTGTTCTAGCATTCCGGGCCTGTGATAGGAGTGGAAACCTCAAATGGATTTCTGAAATGCCGCTGGGGTCATTCGCTCATTGTGTTGATGAATAGCACCTGGTTTCCTTCTATTCACACTAACCTGTTTATCTAAGGGTAACTGGGACGCACCTTTGGTTTTCTCTGCCAAGTGTGCCTTTTCATTCTTTACACACCTAGGCTGGGAATTTCTCAAATCTCTTCATCTGCTTCCTTTTGATTATAAATTCTGTCTTTAAATCACTTCTCTGTTTTTGGATTTTACTATATGCAGTTAAGCCACACAGGTGGCTCACACCTGTAATCCCAGCAGTTTGGGAGGCTGAGGTGGGGGGATCATTTGAGGTCAGGAGTTCAAGGCCAGCCTGGCCAACATGGTGAAATGCCTTCTCTACTAAAAACACCAAAATTAAGCCAGGCTTGGTGGTGCACACCTGTAATCCCAGCTACTACGGAGGCTGAGGCTCTGTGAGGAGAATCACTTGAACCCAGAAGGCAGAGGTTGCAGTGGGCTGAGATCGCACCATTGCACTCCAGCCTGGACAAAAAGAGCAAAACTCCATTAAAAAAAAAAAAAAGCAAAAGCCACAAAAGCCACAAGCCTCTCAATATTTTTTCTGTTTACAAATTTCCTCTGCCACATATCCTACTTCATCACTCTTAAAGCCATCCATAAAGCCCTAGGGCATGGACACAATTCAGCCACGTTCTTTGCTGATTTATAAGAAGAGTGGTCTTCTCTTTGCTGCTTTATAACTATGATGGTCTTTACTTCAGTTTTTAAAACCTCAATCTTCCTTTCCACCTGAGCCCTCATCAGAATGCCCTTTAATGTTCATATTTCTGCCAATATTTTATTCATGACAAATTGAGCTATTTCTAAGACTTTTCAGACTTTCTTTATAGCTCTCCCCTTATTAGTCCTCAACAAAATTACTCTTAATCCTCCATTCTCAGCAATGAAGGCTTTTTCTACTCTGCTCCTTCAAATTCTTCCAGCCTCTACCCATAATCCGGTTCCAAAGCCACTATCACATTTTCACGTATTTGATACAGCAACGCCCCACTTCTCTGGTAATAACTTATATCTTAATACACTTCATGCTACTGTAACAGAATGGCTGAGACTGAATAATTTATATTAAACAGAAATTTATTGACTTACACTTCTGGTGCCTGGGAAGTTCATGAGCAGGTTGCTGGCATCTTGCGAGGGCCTTCTTCCTGTGTCATTACAGGGGGGAAGATGCAAGGGCAAGAGCACAAGAGAGTAAATTTTCTACCAAAAGTCCCTTTTTAATAGTATTAATCCAATTCTAAACACCTCCCATTAGGCCCCACCTTCCAAAACTGTTGCTTTGGGGATTAAGTTCCCAATGCATAGATTCTGGGGAACACATCCAAATCATAGCAATGTGTAAATCTGTGCTATCATTATTATTAGATTACTGTCTATTTTGTGTGTGCCACCAAAAATACTTACCAAAAATTTTTCCCTTGCCTTATTTTCCTTATGCACAATTTTGCATAGTGGAAAAATATGACCTTTAAGAATACAAATATTACAATATAATATAACTGAATACATAACTCCATCTGTCCAAATGTCATAGAGAGAATAGAAAGATGTCCACTAAGATAGATAATTATGATTTGGTTAAAATAATTCAAATGTAAAACAAAACACACTGATGATAGTAAGATAGTACTCACTACTCTAAAATATTTATCAATAATATCTATGGATCTAGAGCCAATTTTGTCATTCTCACATCTTGAAATTTGTCTTCATTTCCAAAAGCCACAGAAAACCTTCTGCAGATATGTCTATTCAAGAAGTTTGACTGGTGGGAATATACTTCCCTGTACCCTCAAAATTCAACTCACAGTATGTATGTGTGTTAGTAAATACATAATACACTTAATGCAGAAAGGCATGATGTCAGAAAAACAGATATTTTGAGGAGTTCATGAGAAAAATCAAATACGATATTATTTACAAATAAACATGATGGCAGAAATTTGGAAAATATGCAAAAGAGAAGGACATAGGGTAAGTGGATACATTTATTTTACAAGAAATGATTTGATTCAGAGGCTAAAAGCATCCTGTCAGCAACTTGTAAGAGTTGGAGCAGAATTCTAGGCAATGCCACAGGCAATTATTTAAATTACGGTGCAGGATCATGCTTTCCTTTATGGCCAAATATTTAATGAATATTGTCCATAATAAAATATACTTAGAAGCATTACACGAACCAAAGTGACTTGTTTTCCCTTCTTTACATAAATTTAATTCTTTGAAGTTGACTTGGAAGTTAAATTCTTCTGAAATAGGGGTAAAATTAAAAATGAAAAATTTGCATAAAAATATGTCTGCGCTCTTGAAAGTATTTCATGACATATTTCATATTTACTAAATAATTTCATAGAACTAAATTATTCTCCTATGTCTGGATAAAGTAATGGTCAAAGAGACATTTAATTATAATATATCGACATATCATTTGTTGCTTATCTTATTTTATATTGTGGAATAGTTCAATCGTAAGTTTTAGAATTGAAAAATGTATATTTTAAAACCAATGATTTTTCTGTATTAGTTAAGATATTTTTGGTACAAAAACTGAATATCTTACTATCAATGGTTTATGGAATAAAGATACTTTTTGATTCAGGTAATGAGAAGTTTGAAGTAGGCTGTTTCAGGGCTCCAATACGTGACTCTGTGGTACCATCTCGGACCACTTTCCATCTCTACACTTTGCCCTCTGGAGATTATTTGTTTTCTTCCTCATGGTGGTTTCAACCTTGACACATGGTTCCTGTACATTCCCCACACATTACATCTTTGGTCAACTGAGGGAAGTGTCAGACTGTGCATGAATTTGCCTCACATCTCTCTATTTATCAAAGAGAAAAATATTCTCCAGAAGTTGATGACAAGAGTTCTGTTTTTATGTCTCATTGACTAGAATTGTTCAAGCAAAGCTGGAAAGTGGGTAACTGGTGTTTTCAGACTTTTTCATAAAAGAGAAATTATGTTCATAGGAATAAAAGTTGGTGATTTTTCTGTTTAACAATTATCAACATTTGCATAATCATTGTAATGTGTTTAATTTCATTAATATATGATTTTTAAATATTTACTGTTTATTTTCATTTTATTTATTTATTTATTTATTTATTTTTGAGACAAGTTCTCACTCTGTTGCCCAGGCTGGAGCGGGATCACATCTCACTGTATCCTCAACCTCCTGGGCTTAAGCGATCCTCCTGCTTCAGCCTCCTGAGTAATGGGGATCACAGGTGCATGCCACCATGCCTGCCTAATTTGTGTAATTGCTTTTTTTGTTTGTTTGTTTTTTAGAGACACGTTTTGCCATGTTGCTCAGGCTGGTCTTGAACTCCTGGGCTCAAGCAGTCCTCCTGCGTTGGCCTCCCAAAGTGCTAGGATTATAGGTGTGAGCCACTGTGCCAGATAACTGGTTTATTTTATAAAGAATATTTACCACTTATATGTGTAGATTCAGTAATTAATTGACTGAAACTACATTTTCACTATTAAAAATCAGCAATGTTTCAACATAAAGCGCAGAAAATTTTCATTGTATATTTTGTATCTTATTCCTGAGTAACAGCATAAAATTAAAAACAAAACAAAAAAAAGAAACAAATTATTTACTGTTCGCAAAGAAAACCTATAGTTTTCTGATTGTGTCTGATTTTCTCTCATAATGAATTTCCAAGTTGCATATTTTGGTCATTAAGCATGTACTTTTCATGAATTATGTTCTAAAATTTAAAACATTATTTTGCATGCATAATTCAAACCCTCCACAAAAGTAAACTAAAGTGACTCTTTATTACAAAAATAATATAGTTGTACTTTTCTGCAGAAGGCAAAAGAAGAATCAAGTCTTAATATTTAAGTTATTGTCATAAGATTAATCTTTATGCAATCTAATTATCTGTAAAAATATATAAAAATAAATAATATAATAAAACTCATAAAATTAATAACACCATTCATATATATACACAAATCCCTGGAGAAAACAAACACATGAATAAGCAAATTGCTATCCTACAATATCTTCAAGTGAATTCTGCCCATTATCTACTATATAAATAGATAGAGATGATTGTTTTCCCAGACTGAGATAGAATGAACTAAATCCTGACTATGTTTATTAAAATTTCAAGCCAAGTCTCATTGCTCACTCATGATCTTTTTATCCCAGCTCTTTTTCTCTTTTTTGTACTTATTAATCTTTAATAACAATATTTATTGTATTTTGTTTATTTTTTCTCTCTTCTCTTAAATATAAGTTGCAAAAAAACACAAAATATTTGATTGTTCTTTCTATGACCTATTCTTAGTACGTGGCAACTAATGGGCACTCAAAAAGTACACGTTGAATGCATAAATAATATAATGCATTCTGAGAAAATGGCAGCTTTGGCATAGTTTTGTATGATATGAAATGACCAATGAAAATATAACAAAGAACTAGGGTAACACTAACAATTCCATAAAAAATATCTACAATATTCTGGGATAAAATGTCCTCATAAACCTAAAAATATGGCATAAGATGTCCTCATAAACCTAAAAATATGGCTGGAAGGAAATAAGCCGTGGGCAGCCTCAAGAACGTGTGTCAGAGGTTACAGAAGGAGCAGTAGATGGACTAGGAAGCTCTCCCACTTTAGGAAGAACTATAATAGAAGCAAACCAAGCAGGAAAGTTCAAAAAGGGCAAAATAAAGAGAAGATCTGTCATAGTTGGATAGTGGTAAAGAGTCAAGAAATCTCAAATTGTTTAAGATTTGTGCAGGTAAACCCCCCTTTATAAAACCATCACATCTTGTGAGTCTTATTCACTATTATGAGAACAGCACAGAAAAGACCCATGATTATCTCTCACTGGCTCCCTCCCCATGACATGTGGGAAAAATTCAAGATGAGATTTTTTTGGTGACACAGCCAAACCATATCACCTGCTCTACTGAGAGCAAGCTGGAAACCAGGGAAAGTTCCCCAGTGTGGGGAAAGGGTAAGTGATACACCCCCAGTGGTCCACTTTCCCAGTGCTGACTCACGCAGCCCTACTCACGAGAGAACTCTTTGACCCTCACGGGACCTGAGACTAGCATAGGTAGCTGCCTAGGGACTGTGCAATAGCCCTGCTCCAGAGAGGGAGCTCAAGATAGGTCCCACATGCAGCCTGAGTCTTAAAAGCTGCAGGACAGCAGTATTTTTACAATCCACGACCCACCAAACTGCAACCTGTCCTAGGGCCCAACTGCCCTTGCATATCATCATCCTTAGACCTCCACTGACATTTCCCACTATGTACTATGGCCCCGCTGCTAGGGGTATCGGGTTGCTATGAGTGGCAGCAGCCGCAGGTAGGCACTTCTCCAGCTTCAAGGTGTGTGAACTTTGGCCCTTGGCCATGGTGGCAAAAGGACAACAGTGCTATACCTAGTAAAGCCACTTCCCAGGGCATGCGCAAATACCTCGCCACCCTGCCATTGAATGGGGTGGAGACACTGACAATGGCTCACACTTTAGCCCCTGGTGGAAGCAACAGTGGCAGCCGGAGCAGGCTGCAGCATGTGAAACTGGATGGATCCAGTGGAGTGTCAAGGTCTTTAGGGCTCTAGCACACACGGTGTCTAGCACGCTGGGGAATAGGTAGTACAGTGCACAAGAGAGGCTTTTCCCAAAACAAAAAGAGGCAAAGTTGCACCTGTACACAACTTGGAGCCTGAGAACTATCTGTCTTGGATGCCATCTACAGGCATCAACCCTGCTCTCTCAGCAGCAGTGCTATGTCACAGACCTTAAGGACAGACACTAATGGTGCCTACTAGAGCTACTGCTGTTGTTGCCACTAGAAGCCAAAGCATGACCCATTGGCAGTGACTCTGCCTCCTTCCGAGTTAGGGTGGCCATGTACGTTCACATGCCCTAACGATTGATTTACAGGGTGCAGACAGTGCTGCTGCCTTTGTGACCACTGCTGGGGGCCAAATTGCATATTCTGTGGAGCTTGAGAACCACCTATCTGCAGCTGCTGCCACTTACAGTAACCTTATACCCCTAGTGGCAGAGCCACAGTGTATTGCACATAACCTGAGGACAGGCTATCCCCATCCATCACCACCACCGACACCCCCACCTGATCATTTCACTGGGGGGCCTAGAGATCACGCCTCCATTTCCAACCACAATTAGTGCCTACATGTAATACCAGGGGGCCTGAGGACAATTCCTGCAGCCCAACTCTGCTCTCCCCCAGTCCATGAGCACACCATCCAAGGGCTTGGGAATTGCCCTGCCCAGTCCATGACTGCTGCCCAGTGGTCCATATTTATCTCACTGCTGCCAACATGAGGGCTCAATGACTGGCTCATCTGGTGTCATAGTTCTCAACATAACTTTACCAAAGCCTCCACTAATAATCACACCCTAAACTACTGAGGAAATCACAGACACCACGGGACATGTTTACAACCAAAGAAATCACGTGGCGACTAAACTTCTGTTTGGAGGCAGCATCAAAGCCAAAGTGACCTATGCAATCAACATTGTAGATACAACTTTGGGGAAAATTCCTGCCCTATGAAGGCAAATCCAACAAACTGCAAGAAGTGAATGTTGCACCAGATGGTTAGATATCAATGTAGAGATGCAGAAACATGCAAAAGCAAGAGAAATATAATAAATCTAAAGGAATATATTCCAATGAAAATAAATTTATAAAATCCCAGGAAAATAAGTTTTAGAATTCTTAAAACAGATATTAAAGAAGCTAATTGAGAAAAAGTGTGTTGTATAATACACTTAAAAAGACAAATAAATCAGAAAAAAACCCAGGATATGAATAAACTATGAAAGAGACAGGTATAAAATTAACAGATCTGAAATTCTGGAACTGACGAATTCACTGAATGAAATACAAAATACATGCAAAACCTTCACCAATAGACTAGATTACACAGAAGAAAATACTTGAGAACTAAAAGACAGGTATTTAAAAATAAACTAGTAAGACATAAATTTAAAAAAGAAATAAGAAAGAATAAAGCATATTTGAGATATAGGACACCAGAAAGTGGCCAAATGTTTGAATGTCTGATGTCCCAAAAGTTGAAAATAATACAAAAGGAATTAAAAATAGATAAATAAAAGGAAAATTTTACAAGTCTACAATGAGACTTAGATATCCAGATATAGGAAGCTCAGATATACTCAAATAGATAAAATTCAAAAAAAGCCTTATCCATAACACATTATAAACTGTCAAAAAGTCAAAAACAAAGATAGAATTCTAAGAAAAGCAAGAGGAAATTGTCTAGTTATATAAAAGGATACCCTAATCAGATTAACAGCAGATTTCTCAGCAGAAACCTTACAGGCCAGGAGAGGATGGGATGATATAGTAAAGTGTTGAAAAAAAAAAAAAAACACACACCAACCAAGGATACGATACGATACGTAGCAGTTACCTTTTATAAATAAAGACAAAATCTTTTCCAACATGCAAAATGTAAGGGAATTAATCACCATTAGATCAGACCTAAAAAAGTATTTAAAGGAGTCCTAAATCTGGAAGTAAAAGCCTGATACCATGAAAACACATGAAATTATAAAACCCACTGGTACAGCAAAAAACAAATAAGGAAGATAAAGAGCTCAAATGTTGCCATTACAGGAAACTGCCAAATCACAATGATAAACAATTGGAGAGAAAGAAAAGGATAAAGGGCACACAAAACAACCAGAAATTAATTAATAAAATTACTCAAATAAATCCTCACATTTTTTTTAGTCCATTTTCATGCTGCTATAAATATGCTACCTGAGACTGGGTAATTTATAAAGAAAAGAGATTTAATTGTCTCAGTTCTGCATGACTGGGGAAGCCTCAGGGAACTTACAATCGTAGCCGAAGACAAAGAGGCAGCAAGATTTTCTTCAAAAGGTGGCAGGAAAGCGAGAGTGTATGGGGACACTGCCACTATTAAAACCATTAAATCTCATGGGAACTCCCTCACTAACACATTGGGGAACAGCCACCATGATCCAATCACTTCCCACCAGAGGGATCCCTCAACACGTGAAGATTACAATTGTAGATGAGATTTGTGTGGGAACACAGGACCAAACCATATTATTCTATCCCAGACGCCTCTCAAATCTCATGTCACTCTCACATTTCTAAACAATATTATGCCTTCTCAGGAGTCCCCCAAAGTCTTAACTCATTCAAGCGTTAACACAAAAGTCCAAGTTCAAAGTCTCATTTGAGACAAGGTAAGTCCCTTCCACCTATAAAGCTGTAAAATCAACAAGTTAGTTACCTGAAGATACACTGGGGGTACAGGCACTGGGTAAATATTCCAATTCCAAATGGGAGAAATTGGCCTAAACAAAGGGACTACTTGCTGGGCATGGTGGCTCAGCCTGTAATCCTGCACTGTGGGAGGCCGAGGTGGGCATATCACGAGGTCAAGAGATCAAGAGAATCCTGGCCAACATGGTGAAACCCTGTCTCTACCAAAAATACAAAAATTAGCTGGGCATGGTGGCACATGTCTGTAGTCCCACCTACTTGGGTGGCTGAGGCAGGAGAATTGCTTGAACCCAGGAGGCAGAAGTTGCAGTGAGCCCAGATTGCACCATTTGGACTCCAGCCTGGTGACACAGCGAGACTCTGTCTAAAGAGAAAAAAAACCATAAACAAACAAACGAAAAAAAAAACAAAGGGACTACAGGCCCATGCAAGTCCAAAATTGAGTGGAGTAGTCATTAAATCTTAAAGCTCCAAAATGATCTCCTTTGACTGCATGTCTCACATCCAGGTTATGCTGATGCAAAGGGTGGCCACATTTCCCCCACTGCATTGCCCTAGTAGAGGTTATTTATGAGGGCTCCTCCCCTGGAACTGACTTCTGATTGGACAGCCAGGCATTTCCATACATCCTCTGAAATTTAGGTTAAGGTTCCCAAACCTCAACTCCTGTCTTTTTTTGCACCAGCAGGCCCAACACTATGTGAAGCAACCCAGGCTTGGGGCTTGCATGCTCTGAAGCAACAGCCCAAGTTATACCTTGGCCCTCAGAATAGTGGATCTCTGGGCTCAACCCATGAAAGCATTTTTTTCTTCTAGGCCCCCAAGTCTGTGATGGCAACGTCCGCCACAAACATCTTTGACATGCCCTGGAGACAATTTCCCCATTGTCTGGGGTACTAACATTTGGCTAATTGTTACTTTTGCAAATTTCTGCAGCAGTCTTGAATTTCTTCCCGGAAATTGAGTTTTTCTTTTCTACCATATGGTCAGCTGCAAATTTTCCAAACATTTATGCTCTGCTCCCCTTTTACACATAAGTTCCAGTTTAAGATTAACTTTTTGAACACATGTAACTGTACTATTTCAGATAAAACCAGGTCATCTCTTGAATGCTTTGCTGCTTAGAATTTTTTTCTTCCAGATACCCCAAATCATCTCCCTGAAGTTCAAAGTTCCACAGATCTCTAGAGCAGGGGCAAAATGCTGCCAGTCTCTTTGTTAAAGCATAGAGTGACTTTTGCTCCAGTTCGCAGTGAGTTTCTCATCTCCATTTAAGAGCACCTCAGCCTGAATTTTATTGCCCTTATCACTATCAGCATATTGGTCACAACCATTCACCAGGTTTCTGGGAAGTTTCAAACTTTTCCACATCTTCCTGTCTTCTTCTGAGCCCTCCAAACTGTTCCAACCTGTGCCTGTTTACAGATTTCCAAAGTTGCTTCCACAGGTTATCATTATAGCAGTGCCCCACTCTCTGTGGTACCAAGTTTCTGTATTAGTCTGTTATCACAATGTATGGATACTACCTGACACTTGTTAATTTATTTTAAAAAACAGGTTTAATTGACTCACAGTTCCACAGGGCTTGGGAAGCCTCAAGAAACTTATAGCAAAAGGTAAAGGGGAAACAAGGACCTTCTTCACAAGGTGGCAGGAGAGAGAGAGAGAGCTCAGGGAAACCTGCCACTTTAAAAACCATCAGATCTTGTGAGAACTCTCTCACTATCACGAGAACAACATGGGGGAACCTTCCCCATGATCCAGTTACCTCTCACCAGTTCCTTCCCTCAACATGTGAGGATTATAATCTGAGATGAGATTTGAGTGGGGACAAAGAATCTAATCATATCACGTATCAATAATAACGTTGAATGTGAACAGATTAAATTTTTCACTACAAATATATAGACTGGTTAAATGTATTCTAAAAATGACCCAATTAGGTGGGGCCAAGATGGCCGACTAGAAACGGCTGCAGGCAGAGTGTCCCACCAAGAAGAACTAAAACAGCATGTGAATCCTGCACTGGCAACTGAGGTATCAAGTTTCTTTCAATCATCAGGACTGACTAGGCAGTTGGTGTCACCAACGAAGAGCAAGGAAAAGCAACATGGGGCATTAGCCCACCTGAGAGCCACATGGGGCATTGGGAGCCTCCATCCCAGCCAGAGGAGGTGGTGAGTGATTGTGCTACCCAGCCTGGGAAACCGTGCTTTTTCCATGGATCTGTGCAACCCATGGATCAGGAGATCCCACTCATGAGCCCACGCCACCAGGGCCTTGAGTCTCAACCACAGATCTGCACAGATTCTCAACAGCCACTATGCTGAGGACTGCCAAAGACTACCGAGTTCCGAGGGGGAGGGGTGGTCATCATCACTGTGGTTGCCTGCTGCCTAAGATGACTGAGCTGCCCAGGGGAGGGGAAGCCATAATCACTTAAGCTGCCTCCTGCCTAAGATGACTGAGCTCCCAGAGGGGAAGGGCAGCAGCCATTACTGCAGCTTCAGTCCACGTTTTTTCCCCTGCTGGTTCTGGGGAGACTGAACAGTTTGGACCCAAGAGATATTCCCCACAGCACAGTCCACTGGCTGCAGCAGATCGCTGCCAGACTGCCTCTTTAGGCTGGACCCTGACCCACCCCTCCTCTCTTGGCAGAGCATCCCTGCAGCAACTCCAGCCATGGGTTGAGAGACAGAATTCTGATATCCTTGGGACTGAGCTCCTAGGGGTATGGGTGGCCATGGTCTTTGGGGACCAGCAGACTTGCTCTTTCCCCATGCTGGGTCTGAGAAATCCAGGCAGCCTAAACAAGTGGGTTTTGTGCCAGTGCAGTACATCCCCTTCACCAAGGGGCAACCAGAGTGCTTCATTAACTGGGTCCCAAGTCTTGTGCCCACGACTGGGTGAGACCTCCCCAACAAGAGTCAATGGACACCTTATACAGGAGTGTTTCTGCTGGCATCAGGTTGGTACTTCTCAAGGACAGAGATAGCAGAGGAAGGAGCAGGCAAACATCTTTGCTGTCCTCCAGCCTCCTCAGGTGACATCTCCAGGTGCATAAGGGACCCATGTAAATAGGGCCTGAAGTGAACCCCCAGCATACTACAGCAACCCTACAGAAGAGGCACCTGATGGTTAAAAGAAAAAAAAAACAGAAAGCAACTAAAACAGCATCAACAAGAGTCCCCACAAAAAAAAACAATCTAAAGGTCAGCACCCTCAAAGATAAAAACTAGACCAACACTGGTGTGTGCCTGTAGTCCCAGCTACTCGAGAGGCTGAGGCAGGAGAATTGCTTGAGCCCGGGAGGCAGAGGTTGCAGTGAGCTGAGATCACGCCACTGCACTCCAGCCTGGCGACAGAGTGAGACTCCGTCTCAAAAAACAAACAGAAGAAACAAACAAAACAAACAAGCAAAAAACTAGACCAACACATGAAAATTAGAAAGAATCAATGAAAAAACACTGAAATCTCAGTAGTCCAAAATCCCTTTTCTTCTCCAAATGATCACAACACCTCTCCAGCAAGGGCACAGAACTGGGTGGAAGCTGAGATGGATGTATTGACAGAAGTAGGCCTCAGCAGGTGGTTAATAACAAACTTTGCTGATCTAAAGAGGCATGCTCTAACCCAATGCAAAGAAGCACAGGACAATGATAAAAGGTTACAGGAGCTGTTAACTAGAATAATCTGTTTAGAGAGGAACATAGATGACCTGGTGGAGCTGAAAAACACAGCACAAGAACTTCGTGGTGCAAACACAAACATCAATAGCCGAATCAATCAAGTGGAAGAAAGAATATAAGAGTCTGAAGACTATCTTGCTGAAGTAAGGCCAATAGACAAGATTAGAGAATAAAGAATCAAAAAGAACAAACAAAACCTCCAAGAACTATGGGACTATGTAAAAAGACTGAACCTATGACTAACCGGAATACCTGAAAGAGACAGGGAGAATGGAACCAAGTTGGAAAACACACTTCAGGATATCATCCAGGAGAACTTCCCCAACCTAGCAAGACAGGCCAACATTCAATTTCAGGAAATCCAGATAACCCAAATAAGATACTCCATGAGAAGATCAACCCCAAGACACATAATCATCAGATTCTCCAAAATTGAAATGAGGGAAAAAATGTTAGGGGCAACCAGAAAGAAAGGCCAGGTCACCTACAATGGGAAGCCCATCAGACTGACAGTAAATTATCAGCAGAAACCCTACAAGCCAAAAGAAAGTGAGGGTCAATATTCAACATTCTTAAAGAAAAGAATTTCCAACCCAGAATTTTATATACAGCCAAACTAAGCTTTATAAGCAAAGGAGAAATAAACCCTTTCAACCACCAAATGTTAGGGGAACTCATCAACCACCAGGCCTGCCTTGCAAGAGCTCCTGAAGGAAGTACTAAATATGAAAAAAGAGGTACCAGCCACTGCAAAAACACACTGAAGTACAAAGACCAATGACATTATGGAGAAACTGCATCAACTAGTCTGCAAAATAACCAGCTAGCATCATGAAGACAGGATCAAATTTACACATAATAATATCAACATGAAATGTAAATGAGCTAAATGTCCCAATTAAAATACACAGACTGGCAAATTTGATGGAGTCAAGACCCACTGGTGTGCTGTACTCAGGAGACCCACATCACATGCAAAGACACATAGGCTCAAGATAAAGGGATTGAGGAAAATAAATAGAAGGCAGACAAAAGCAGGGATTGCAATCCTAGTTTTTGACAAAACAGACTGTAAACCAACAAAGATTAGAAAAGACAAAGAAGGGCATTATAAAATGGTAAAGGGATAAATTCAACAAGAAGTGCTAACAATCCTAAATATATATGCAACCAATACAGGAGCACTAAGATTCATAAAACAAGTTCTTAGAGACCTACAAAGAAACTTACACCCTCACAAAATAATAGTGGGAGACTTTAACACCCCACTGTCTATATAAGACAGGTTATTGAGACCAATATCCCTAATGAACATCAATGCAAAAATCCTCAATATAATATTGGCCAACAATATCCAGCAGCACATCAGAAAGCTTATCCACCACCATCAAGTTGGCTTCATTCCTGGGATGCGAGGCTGGTTCAACATACACAATCACTAAATGTAATTCAGCACATAAACATAACTAAAGGCAAAAATCATATGTTTATCTCAATAGATGCAGAAATGGTCTTCAACAAAATTCAATATCGCTTCATGTTAAAAACTCTCAATAAACTAGATATTGATGGAATATATCTAAAAATAGTAAGAGCCAGTCATGACAAACCCACAGCCAATATCATAGTGAATGGGCAAAAGCTGGGAACATTCCCCTCGAAAACTGGCACAAGGCAAGTCTATTCAACATAGTATTGGAAGCTCTGTTGAGGGCGATCAGGCAAGAAAAAGAAATGAAGCATATTTAAATGGAAAGAGAGGAAGTCAAACTGTCTCTGTTTGCAGACAACATGATTCTATATCCAGAAAACCCCATAGTCTCAGCCCCGAAGCTCCTTAAGCAGGTAAGTTACTTCAACAAAGTATTAGGATACAAAATCAACCTGCAAACATTATATGCATTTCTATAAACCAACAATAGACAAGCAGAGAGACAAATTTGAATGAACTCCCATTCACAATTGCTACAGAGAGAATAAAATACCTAAGAAAACAGCTAACAAGGGATGTGCAGGACCTCTTCAAAGAGAACTACAAATCACTGCTCAAGGAAATAAGGACACAGACAAACAAATAATAAGAATAATAATAATAAACTATTCCATGCTTGTGGATAGGAAGAATCAATATCATGAAAATGGCCCTACTGCCTGCAGTAATTTATAGATTCAATGCTAATCTCATGAAACTACCATTGGCATTCTTCACAGAATTAGAAAAAAAAACTACTTTAACATTCATATGAAACCAAAAAAGAGCCAGTATAGCCAAGACAATCCTAAGCAGAAAAGCAAAGCTGGAGGCATCATACTACCTGACTTCAAACTATATTACAAGGCAACAGTAACAAAAACAACACGGCACTGGTACAAAAACAGACACACAGACCAATGGAACAGAATAGAAATCTCACAAATAAGACCATATATCTTCAACCATCTGATCTTCAACAAACCTGACAAAGACAAGTAACAGGGAAAGGATTCCCTATTTTATGAATGGTTCTGAGAAATTCGGATAGTCATATGCAGAAAAGTGAAACTGGACCCATGTATCTTATATAAAAATTAAGTCACGATGGATTAAAGACTAAAATGTAAAACTAAAACTATGAAAATTCTAGAAGAAAATTTAGGCAACACTATTCAGGGAATAGGCACAGACAAATATTTCATGACAAAAACATCAAAAGCAATTGCAATAAAAGCAAAAATTTACAAATGGGATCTAATTAAAGAGCTTCTGCACAGCAAAAGAAACTATCATCAGAGCAAACAACCTATGGAATGGAAGAAAATTTTTGCAATCTATCCATGTGACAAAGGTCTGATATCCAGAATCTACAAGGAGCTTAAACAAATTTATAAGAAAAAACAAACAATCCCATCAAAAAACAGGCAAAAGACATGAATAGACAATTCTCAAAAGAGGACATTTATGCAGCCAAGATACATGAAAAAAAAAAACTTGACATCACTGATCATGAGAGGCATGTAAACCAAAATCAAAAACTCAAGAAACAACATATGCTGGTGGGGTTGTGGAGAAATAGGAATGCTTTTACATTGTTGGCAGGACTGTAAATTTGTTCAACCATTGTGGAAGACAGTATGATGATTCCTCAAGGATCTAGAACCAGAAATACAGTTTGACCCAACGATCCTATTGCTGGGCATGTACCCCCAAAATATAAATCATCCCATTACAAAGATACAGGCTGAGCATCTTGGCTCATGCCTGTAATATCAGCACTTTGGGAGGCTGAGGCAAGTGGATCAATTGAGGTCAGGAGTTTGAGACCAGCTTGGCCAACATGGGGATAAACCCCATCTCTGCTAAAAATACAAACATAGCCTGTTATGGCAGCAGGCTCATGTAATCTCAGCTACTCAGAAGGCTTAGACAGGAGAATCACTTGAACCTAGGAGACGGAGATTGCAGTGAGCCAAGATCATGTCACTGAACTCCAGCCTGGGTGACAGAACAAGAAGACTCCATCTGAAAAAGAAAAAAAAATAGATACATGCATATGTATGTTTATTGCAGCACTATTTACAATAGCAAATACATGAAATCAACCCAAATGTCCATCAATGATAGACTGGATAAAAAAATGTGATACATATACCACATGGAATACTATGCAGCTATAAAAAGAAACAAGATCATGTCCTTTGTAGGGACAAGGATGGAGCTGGAAGCCATTATCCTCAGCAAACTAACACAGGGACAGAAAACCAAACAGCACATGTTTTCACTTATAAGTGGGAGCTGAACAATGAGAACACATGGACACAGGGAGGGGAACAACATCCACTGTGTCCTATCAGGAGGGTAGGGGGAGAGAGTATCAGGATAAATAGTTAATGCATGTGGGACTTATTACCTGGGTGATGGGTTGATAGGTGCAGCAAAGCAACATGGCACACGTTTACCTCTGTAACAAACCTGCGCATGCTGCATATGTATCCCAAAACTTAAAATTAAATTAAATTAAGTTAAAAAAAAAGAAAGAGGCAGGGATGAAAGAAGCAATTTTAACTTACTCCTTTTATCCCACCCATCAAAGTAAAGACAAGTTTACCTTAAGTTTTCTTAAGAAAAAAAATAACTACTGTATAGTACTTTACATTCTTGATAACTTTCAGATGGTTTTACTTGATATTTTAAATATTAAATAAAAATTGTTTGTTTATTTACCTATATGAATATATGCTGAAGATATTGAGTGGAGAAAGTTGTTAAATTCCAAGTATATTTCCTTAAAGAAAATATTTCAATGAGCAGAATAAATGTAAGTAAATATATTACTGCAAAATCACTTATATTATTTCAGAGAACATGGAAATTGAGCTTAGTGTATTTTTATTAGTGTGAAGCAGAGTATTAAAAATTTCTCTTTTCTGCAATAAATAAATAAATAACCCAACTATATCCTGTGTACAAGAAACTTATCTCACCTGCAGAGACACCTATAGACTGAAAGTAAAGAAAGTGACGATATTCCATGCAAAAAGAAACCAGGCATAGCTGTAATTATATTAAATAAAACAGACCTTAATAAAAATAGTGAAAAGGGAGAAAAAGGTCATGACAGAATGATAATGGCATCAAATCCGCAAGAAGAAATAATTATTCTATACATATGTGCATCCAAAACCAGAGTATCCAGATATATGAAGTAAAGATTATCAGATTTAAAGAGAGAGAGTGATTCCAATACAATAATAGGGACTTCAAAACTCCACTGTCAGGATTAGATTGGTCATCTACACAGAAAATTTTTTTTAAAAATGTTGAATATAAACTGTACTTTTGAGCCAATGGAACTAACAGACTTTTACAGAATATTTCATTCAATAGCTCCAAAATAAATATTCTTCTCACCAGCACATGAAACATTCTCCAGGATAGAAATTTTAGGGACATAAAACAAATCTTAAAAAATTGAAATCATATCAAGTGTCTTCTCAGACCACACTAGAATAAAACTAGAAATCAATAACAAGTAGAGCTTTGAAAAGTCTAAAAATACATAAAGATTAAACAACAGGCTCTTGAATAAACATGGGGCCAAGAAAGTAATTAAGGAGGATTTTTTCAACGCTTGAAAAAAAAAAATCTTAACATAACAATACCTTTGGGATAGAGCAAAAGCAGTGCCAAGAGGGGTATTTTATAGTAATAAATGCCCATATTACAAAAGTAGAAATATTTCAAATAAACAATCTAACAATGTACCTAAGGATCAGACCAATCCAAAAATTAGTAGAAGAAGAAGAAAAAAAAAAGATCAGACCAGAATTAAATGAACAAAAGGCTAAAAAATAAAATAAAATAAAATAAAAGTGAATCAATGAAATGAAAAGTTTTTTCAAAAACATAAACAAAGTTAACACCAATTACACTAACCAAAAAGAAGACCTAAATAAACAAAATTAGAAAAGAAAAAGGAGAGATTATAAATGATAGTAATAAAAATGACAATCAGAAACTTATTAGCAATTAAACAATAACAAACTGTAAAACATAGAGGAAATGGATACATTTCTGAACCCATACAGCTAAACAAGATCGAGTCAAGAAAAAAAAGCTGAACAAACCAACAATGAGTAATAAGATTTAATCAGTAATAAAATTTTTCCCCTTTCCAAAAAGAAGCCAGGACAAAATGCTTTCACTACCAAAGTCTACCTAACTTTCACAGAACTAAAATGAACTTTCCTTAATCTATTTCAAAAACTTGACCTAGAGGAAATTTTCTCTAACTCACTATATGAGACCAGCATTACCCTGATACCAAAAGCAAAGGCACAACAAAAAATATACTACAGACAAATAATACATTGATAAATACAGATATTAATATCATCAACAAAATACTAGTAAACCAAATCCAACAGTACACCAAAAAGTTATTATACCACGAACAGGTAGTATTCATCCCAGAGAGACAAGGAAGAAGTGTCAACATACACAAATCAATAAATTTGATATACCACATCAACAAAACAAAGGCCAAAACCCATAAGATCGTCTCAATAGATGCAGAAAAAACATTTGATAAAGTTCAACATCATTTCATGATAAAAACTCCCAGCAAACTATGTACTGAAGAAATATTACTCAACAAAATAAAGGTCCTATATGACAAAGCAAAAGCTAACATTATGCTGAATGGGGAAAAGCTGAAAACCTTTTCTCGAAGAACAAAAATATGACAAGGATGCCCACTTTGACTATTCAACATAGTAGTGAAAGTCCTAATCAGAGCAATCAGGCAAATGAAAGTCATAAAAGATATCCATATTAGAGAAAAAGAAGTTGTCCTTCTTTGCTGACAATCTAACATAATGTCTATAAAAACCTAAAACCTAAATAATATTCTACTGAAAATCTCTTAGATCTTATAAATAAGTACATTAAAATTTCGGTTTACAAACCAATATACAAAAATCAGTAGCATTTCTATACACTGATAATGAACTAACTGAGAAATAAGAATAGACAATCCCTTTATAATAGCTACATAGAATAAATAAAACACCTAGGAATAATTTATACCAGGGATGTGAAAGACTTATTCAAAAACAACTACAAAACATTGATGAAATAAAACGAAAAAGACAAAGCAAATGAAAAGACATCCCATGCTCATGGATCAGAAAAATAAATGACCATACTACTCACAGCAAATTCCAGATTCAATGCAATTCCTATCAGTATGCCAATGTCATTTTTTACATAAATAGAAAAAAAATCTAAAACTCACATGGAACCACAAAAAGCCTGAATTGCCAACACAATTCTAACCAAAAAGAACAAATGCGGAGGCTCACAATACCCGACTTCAAACTATACTACAAGGCTATGGTAAACAAAAGAACATGGTATTGGCATAAAAACAGACACTATACCAATGGAAAAGAATAAAGAAACAAGAAATCCACGTATTTACTGCCAGCTGAATTTTAACCAAGGCACCAGGAATATATATTAAGGAATGACCATCATCTTTAATAAGTGGTGCTCGGAAAAATGGATATCCATATGCAGGAGAATGAACCTAGATCCCATCTCTCACCATATACAAAAATCAACTGAAAATGGATTAAAGCCCTTGAGACCCAGAACTATAAAACTATTTTAAAAATATATAAGAATTATTATAGGACATTGAGCTGGGCAAATATTTTATAGCCAAGATCTCAAAAGTACAGGCAATGAAAACAAAAATAGGCAAATGGGACTATATTAAACTAAAAACATTCTGTATAGATAAACAATTAACTGAGTGAAGATAATCTGTTGTACAAGAAAACAAATTGTAAACTATTCATCTGAAAAGGGACTAATATCCAAAATATACAAGGAAGTCCAACAACTCAACAGCAAAAAAAAAAAAAAAAGAAAAATTCCATTAAAAAGTGGGGAAAGGACGTGAACAGACATCTCCCAAAAGAAGATAAATAAATGGCCAACAAGTATATGAAAAAATGCTCAATATTACTAATCATCAGAGAAATGCAAATAAATATCACAGTGAAATAATACCTTACACCAGTTAGAATGGCCATTATTAAATTGACCAAAATAAATAACAGGTCCTGGCAAAAACGAGGAGAAAAAGGAAATTATATGCTGTTAGTGTGAATGTAAATTAGTACAGCCATTATGGAAAACATAGAAATTTTCCAAAATTTAGAAATAGAACCACCCTACAATTCAGCAATCCCACTACTGGACATATATCCAGAGGAAAATGTATCAGTATATCAAAGGGGGACATGTACTGCCATGTTTATTGCAGGACTCTTCACATCAGCTAGCATATGATATCCAACTAAGTGTTCATCAATGGATGAATGGATAAAGAAAACGTCATATATGTACACAATGGAATACTGCTCAGGCATAAAAAGAAATAAAATTTTGTCATTTGAAGAAACATGGATGGAACCGGAGGTCATTATTTTAAGAGAAATAAACCAGGTGCAGAAAGACGAATATCACATGTTCTCACTCATATTTGGAAGCTAAAAAGTTGATCTCATGGAGGTAAATAGTAGAATGATAGTTATCAGAGGTTGGGAAGGGTGTCTTTGGGGTGGGGTGTGAAGAAACGTTGGTTAATGGGTACAAACTACAGTTAAATAAAAGGAATAAGTACCAATGTTTGGTAAGACGGTAGGTTGACTATAGTTAAAATTAATGGAATGTGTATTTCAAAATAGTTAGCAGAGAGAACTTGGCATGTTCCCAACACATAGAAGTGATAAAAACTCATGGTGATGGATACTCTAGATAGCTTGACTTGATGATTACACTTTCTATGCATATAACAAAATACCACATGTACCCTATAAAATTGTACACATATTATATATCAATACAGATGTTTAAAATGCAACTAATGAATATGAGTCTCAGGAAAACCAAAGCAAATACTGAAGTAGTATACAAATATTGTAGTTAGAAAAAATACTGAAAGCTAACATTTACTACTTTTTTATTGTTGTTAAGTGAAGCTAAGTGTTGACAGGGCACACCAAATATTTTTTTTGCAGGAAGGCAAAAAGATCAAATCAATCAAAAAATAAAATGAAACAAAGAACAACTTAGGTCATCCTACATTTCAACATTAGTACTACATGTCAGAAGACAATGAAGTAACTTAAAGAGAGACTATGAGCCAAAGATATATACATACACAGTTACTTTTATATTTGAAGCCCAGAGATATATTAGTATCAACATGAAGGGTTCACTCATAGAATAATTTATTTGAGCCATCCTGAGAATAAACTGACAGCTAAAGTGACTGATATAAAGGTTAACATAAGACTTTCAGAAAAATTATAAACCCTATTTAAAAGAAAGAGCAAAGGAATTTTTTTTTTTGGTGGGGGGCGGGGGGTGGGGTGGGGGGAGCATGTCTCGCAGGCTGGAGTGCAGTGGGGCAATCTCCGCTCACTGCAAGCTCTGTCTCCCGGGTTCACGTCATTCTCCTGCCTCAGCCTCCCGAGTAACTGGGACTACAGGCACCCGACACCAAGCTCTGCTAATTTTTTGTATTTTTAGTAGAGACGGGGTTTCACCGTGTTAGCCAGGGTGGTCTCGATCTCCTGACCTCGTGATCCGCCCACCTCGGCCTCCCAAAGTACTGGGATTACAAGTGTGAGCCACCGCGCCCAGCCTGCAAAGGATATTTTATAAAGTTGTTAGTATAAGCGTAATTAGTATAAAAATACAAACCTTCACTAATAATAAAAAAAACTTTAAAAAGGACAGCACAAAAGAGGACATAGTAAAAGACTATATTGACTTGATGGTAATAAAATGTAAATTATATAACATAAGTGAAATGTAAAAATATTAATTATGTTAATAAAATAAGTACTCTCAGTTGATCAATTAAATAAATATTTTCACATTTACTTAAAAATCTAATGCCATTCAGTATGGAAGGACACACTAAACAATTTTTGAAAGGTTAAACATAAAATAATGGTAAAATACATGCAAGATGCAAATAAACAAAATTCAGAATGATACTCTTGATATTACACAAGGCAGAGTTGATACAGTCAATCATTAAATGAGATTTTTAAAAAGTTTTTTTTTATGGTACAGGTTGCAAAAAACCACGGAAGTCTTATACAGTGAATATTAATAATTACTCATCTAAAAATCAGCACAGTCCTAATTTTCAGAAATCTGAAACTATAGGAGATGCAAGGGAAAAAAAAAGCATAGGACCAATACATCTATAAGATACAAAAATTGAACCAAAGGCTATATGGATAGAGAAGATCTAAACCACATAATAATAGATAAAGGAGACCTGTACATAACTATGGAACTTGTCCTTTGCTATGGTTAATTTTATGTGTCAACTTGACTAGGCCAACTTGTTCAGATAGTTGGTCAGACATTACTGTGCGTGTTTCTGTAAGAATGTTTCATGATTAAGATTGACATTCAAATCAATGGACTTTTGAGTAAAGTGAATTACCCTCCAAAATGTAGGTGAACCTCATCCATTCAGTTGAAGGCAAGAACAGAACAAAACAGGTCACTGTCCCTCAAATAAAATAACATTTTTTAGCCGAGAGCTCTCAGACTTGGCCTGGAATATTGGTCCCTCTGAGGCTTTAGACTGACAGCCTTTGGATTGAACTAAAGATGCCGCAACAGCTCCCCTGGGTTTCCAACATGCCAGCCTACCCAGCATATTTTGGACTTGTCAGCCTTCATAATTGTGCAAGCCTCTGCCTTATAATAAATATCTTTCTACATATAAACATATCCTTTTGATTAATTTTCTTAGGAGAACCCTACTAATATAGACTTGCAATTAAAGAGAGAATGCTTTTTTTTTTACAGATCCACATAATATTCATAAACAAAAAAACAAAAATGGTTATATTTAAGTCCACAAATTAAACAGCCCACAAATACAGAATGGTATTGAGATAAAAGAAAGAATTCAAAGATGACTTCTGTGATCATAACATTTAACATGAAAGGTAGGAAGGAGACATTGGCAAAAGTAGTTGGAAGAACAATCTAGAGAGAGGAAGCAGGGTTAAAAATTCCCTTAAGTTGACCAAAAATAATCTCAACATATTTTAGAAGCAAAGAAAACTTGTGTGATTTGAACAGTACGAGAAAATGGGACACAGTGACATAAAATGATAAAGTTGGAGGCGTAGGCAAGGGCCAGAATACATAGGTCACGTGGGCATAATGTAACTTATTCCAAAACTAATCAGTAATCATAGGGTGTATAAATGGCCTGGGAGCAAGAGTCACTTGGTATTTAAAAAAATATATATTGTAGATATTATGTGTTGAATTAAAGTAGGAAAATGAAACAGATACCAGGAATTAAGTCATAAGATATGGTGACTTGAGGAGATTAGTAGCAGTACATAGGAAGAGAACTGAACACATTGGAATTGTTTCAAAGGTAAGATCAACCAAGTCTACTAATTATTTAGGTATAGGGTTAAAAGTAAATCAAGAATGATACAGACATGTGCTTAGAAACTTGCAGTGCAATGTAGTAATTGACAAGGAAATCATAGTGGGCTGTGAGAGCGTTTGGAAAGGAGAGGTAACCAGAACTTAGGACAGCAGTCAATATTTCATGCAGCAAGAATTTATGAGCTAAACCTAAAAGACTAACAAAGAAGAGAAAACGATTACTCCAGCCAGTATATAAATTATTCCAGTATATGGATACCCAGAAAAAATATTGACTACTCTGCCATTAAAATTCAATTGGGTGCAAGATAAGGCAGGCAAAGAAACCAGTCATGAAAGACCATATGAAGCATATTAAATAATTGGTGCATTATTCAGAAAGTAATAAACAGCTTTTAATTAACCTGGGGAACAATACGATCGGATTTGCTTTTCGAAAGACCACGGCAGCTGCCCTTAAAGAAATAGATACAAGAAAAACAATACTGGAGGAAAAATATAGTTAGACATTTGTTAGAGAAAACTAGGTAGAATAACAGTGATCCAAATTAGGGTAAGGAATACAGATAAGAGGGAGAACTATGGGAGAAATCACATGACTTAGCCATTGATATGTGATAAATGCTATGGTTGTTTTATGAACCAAACTTCTTATCAGTTAGCCATTCATACTATGGAATCTATAAGAAAAATGACATAAAGTTTTGGGCTTGTTTTAAAATATGCTGGCTCAATTGCAAAACACAGAAAGTAGAACAAATGAAGTGGTAAAAAGGTTGATAAATCTTAGACATAAACAATAAGCACATGGATGTTTATTATACTTTCCCCTCCATTTTGGTTTTTGCTTTTACATTTCTCTTTAAAACATTTAAAAAGTAGATAATAAAAATAACCACAAATTTATAGAAACAAGCAAGGCTATTGATAGGTCTTACCTTTTGGTATTTTAGGAGTGGTATGTTGGGAGGATAATTTTTTACCCTGGAGTTGCAGCATAGTTATGGGATTTTTCTGCACACCTTGTAATACTGTCTGCCAGCTTTCAAACTGCACACTGTCTACAGTGGGCCTGGAAGCAGGAAGGAAAGATGCTTGTCCATACCACTCAATGAATTCTGCTGCCTGTAATGATTGTGTGGGTGGTTCCTTAGAGAAAGGAGCCTGGGAGAATTTGGAAGTGAGGTGAGCTTTTCCAATCATAGTTGCAATGACTTTCAGTTTTTAAGATGCAAATTAATAAAAGTTTTTGATAAGTGTCTTTCCCTGAATAGATACATGATGTTTCAAAAAAAAATAAGGATTAGAGAATCTGTGTGCCTATAATCAAATTGTCACTATATTATATCTCCATAACTGCGTGCAGTTAAATAAATAAGAACATGTAAGTAAACTAGGTTATTGGCCTCTGGTACTACTTAAAATAAGTGCTATTACTCCGATGCTTGCTTACTTATATTACTAGATATGATGAGAGAAAATCTTTCTATGCAGTCTAATTTCCCAAGTGCTAATTTCAGATTCTTTTTACCATAAAAAAGTAGAAGTGGGAGGAGGTCAGATGGAATATATCCTGTCCAAAAAAGAAAAAAATACCATGAATTTCACTATTTTCAAAAATGTACATACAAATCTACTGCATTTTAAGGAGTAAAAGAAAAGATTAAAAGACAGATATCAGAAATATGTAGATTTTACCAATACATACATTACATTTTACGTATACATTAATATCACATATTACTCTCCTCATATTTTACATAGTGGATATACTCATATGCATAAAATGTAACAGATGGGGTCTGAAAACAAAGTTTGTAGCTACATTAAAATAAGGTGTTAAAATTATTATATGAAATATTTGAGTAAAGATAGAAAAATATAGACATTTTTATTCTAGTCTTTATTTTCCAAAAACATGCATAATAATAAATTTTTAAAAAGCTTCATATTCAACTGAATTATAAATAATAAAATAGAGTTTACATTTTACTAATATCTATCAAATATGCAAATTTAAATAAAATTAAGATAAAGCTAACTGAAATGATCGTGAAAAGGTAAAGAATAACATAACTAGAGAATGATGCCTTCCAGGTTTTCAGGTTAGACGGTCATGGAAAATAGAAGGAGCGTTCCTATTCTGACCCATTACTACATCAGAGATATATAGCAGGGGTGACACGTCCTTTTTCTTCCAAACCAAGAAAAATGGCCTGGAGGTGAGATCATGAGAGTAAAGAGATCAAGTGTCAGTGACTTTGTAAATGCTTTCTAGAGTCAGTTGAAGCATGATAAATGCACTATACATCAGTAAAGAGAGCACTCTGGCTAGTTTAAAGGCATATGAGCTCTCACCTAGTAGATACGCTCATCCCAAAAGGAATTCTCGAAATTCAGGGAGACATATGGCTTCACAGGAAGAAGACACACATGATGAGAGAGAACTAGTCAAACACATTGTTTTCAATTAAACCCAGCTGGTAACTTTTCTTTCCCCAAGATACTTTCTCAAACTCAAATATTTTTGTTGAACAAAGAGAGATAGAGACAAGCCTTTTGATACTTAAATATTAATATTAAGCAGGAAAGAACATCCATGCACAGATGTTACAAAGAAAATTTAATGAGTAAAAATATTCAAAACGTGGTAGATGAAAAATATGAAACAGAGAAAGAAATGTTCAGAATTCTGAACAAAATTTCAAGCAGATAATTTATCTAGCTTCAAATATTATGAGGAAAAATATTTTATAAAAACATCTAAGTAGGATTTGAAAGAAAAGATATATAATTATTAAAGAGAGTAAATGAGATAAAACGGCATTGGAGGATTCAGTAACTATGTGAAAGATTCACCTATTAACAAATTAAAGCCATTTAGTCACAGAAAGAAACAGAACAGACTTGGCTAAAAATAAATTCATGAATGTAAAGGATATGTTTTAGGGCCGGGTGCAGTGGCTCACACCTGTAATCCCAGCACTTTGGGAGGCCGAGGCAGGGAGATCACTTGAGGTCAGGAGTTGGAGAACAGCCTGGCCAACATGGTGAAAACCCATCTCTACTAAAATAATAATAAAAAAAATTTAGCCGAGCGTGGTGGTTCACACCTGTAATCCCAGCTACTCGAGAGGCTGAGGTAGGAGAATCACTTGGACCTGGGAGGTGGAGGTTGCAGTGAGCCGAGATTGTGACACTGCACTCCAGCCTGGGTGACAGGGCAAGACTCCCTCTCAAAAAAAAAAAAAAGTTTTAGAAAATGACACAAAAATGAAAAGAAAACAGATAAAAATTATTGAAGAAAAATGACAGCTATATTCAGACAAATATAGAAATTCCATAAATATAATTGAAATTCCCAAAAATAGATTAATACTAAATAATATATAAAAATAGTTTAAGATCCAGTAAAAATAAAACTTTCTTAGGTAAAGAAATGTAATGTGCAACTATATTTTCTAAATAAAATTAAAATCAAATTATAATCAATTAGAGTACATTTAATAAAGGTTTAAATTTAGAAAATAGTTCTTGTATCTCACAACGAAGGCAAAGCTCTAAAAAGATAGAATATATTCTTTTGGCCTTTTAGGTTTCTGTAGTGACATTTAAGGTCAAAAACCAAGAGAGAATGTTAATAACATGTGAAACCAAAAGACACCTGTAAGAAACATGTATACAATATATTTTGAAATTCAATAGAAAAGAAAAGAAATTATTTCAAAATTGTTTTATGAAGTTAGCATAACAACATTATAAAAATAAGTGGAAGTGAAACATCTGTTAATGTGTATGCATATGGGCCACAAACAAAATATGCTGCTGGTTAATTTTCTGATATTTTAAATTATTAATTTTGTTAATGAATAAGAAAAACTCTGTGAAATGTTTAGCCCACCTCCAATGGGAAATTGTATGTTCATTTTATGTTGGTTAATAAGTATAATAATTTTGTGACATATAGTGTTATGAACTGAATTTTGCCTTCCTCTTCCAAATTTATGTGTTGAAATCCTAACGCTCAGTTCCTCAGAATGTGACTGTAGTTAGAGATATCCTGTTTACTTTGAAGAGGTAATTAAGGTTAAATACTGTTATTGGAGTGCACCTAATCCAGTATAATTAATATCCAAATATAAAAGAGTTTAAGACACAGACAACTACAGAGAAAAGAAGACGTGATGACCCAGGGGGAAGACAGACATTGCCTACTCAAGGAAAGAGGCCTCAGAGAAAACTAACCTTGTCAAAATGTTGGTTTGATTTCCAGCCTGAAGACCTGTGAGAAAATAAATTTCTGTTGCTTAACGCACCCAGTGTTACTTTGCTATCGTAGCCCTAGCAAATTAATACATGTTAATAATAATATCTATTACTATTATAAATAATTAGAAAAGAGAATACAACTGAACTTTAATTATGGAAATTGTTCTCATCGTGCATAAATAGTTTATGTTAACATGTTTGTAATGCAATTAAACATTATAATTTCAAAGAAAAATTAATATCACACAGCAATACATTTCATAAGACTATCTGAAAAATTCTCCAATCATTCTGTAAAATTAACTAAATCAAATAGAGTGAATTGATAGTTATTTTTTATCAGCACTCACCATCATAAACAAAGATAAGAACACTAAAAATCTTCCTACTGAACCTAAAAAGGCACTTGTGTTTGCTACAACTAGTGCAAATGAATATATATATGTATATATAGTTTAAGAACTTGCCAATATAATTGTTTAAGAAACATAAACTCAATTCCTGCATTGATACAACCCAAAGGATAATGGAAACTAATGAGGCATTAGACTACTTAAAAATTAAAGTAAAAAAATAACATCACTTAAATATTACATAGTGTTGCAAAAGGGAATGACAAAACAAAAGATACAGGCCTATTTTCTTTAATATTTAAATAGATCGAGTATAAGAATGTTTTGGATAAAAATATAAATAAATGTGAGAAAAGAATGAAGATGTGACATATATTAGAATTAGAAAATGAATTAAAATTTTATCTTTCTGCAAATATGTGGAATAAAACCCAAATTTATTATAAGAAAATTATATTAAAGAATACTGACATGCCATTTGTAACCTATCACATTATGAGTAATTTAAATTTCTGAAAATAAAAATTATTGGTAAGAGTTTCAGAGTAGTGCTATATTTTTCAGATGTCAATTCTGCAAAATTTATGAAAATTAACAATGCATGAATCTTCCAGAAAATTATTTTTCAGTGTTTTAACTGGGTGCAAAATTCATCCCGCTGACAATGGAATCTATCCACAGTCATTCATACAGTATTATGCATTCTTCTAATATAATGCTATGTTTTTATAAATAATGATATGAAGAATTTCAAAGATAGGTCAATAAGAAGAAATACTACATGCATACTAACGTAATACACATTAATTTCGACTACAATTCCAGTTTCTAATTCTTCATGTAAGTGTGATACAGCAAGGGAAATTTTCAGAAAATAAGATCAGAAAGTTGTGAGAGGACAGATAATGGATGGCAGTCTACAGTGAAATAAGAGTTTTGGACTTGGGTATTTTATTTCAGGAATAAAAGGAAGTCTTTGAGGATAGCAAGCAAGGAGATGTACTCTAATTCAAGGTGTAAATGCATCACTGTGGTTAGGTACATACATACACACACACACACACACACACACACACACTATCTGGTTGATATAGAATGCACTGTTACGTGAAAAACAAAGAAAATGTTGGCTTTCTGTCTATTCCTGTCTCTTCCTTTTTCCCTTTTACATGAACATGTATTTCTTTTATTAAAAACAAAGTTATTTTAAATAATACTTTTAAGATGATATAGAAGGATATAGAGTATTAATACCTCTCTTCACACTTTCCTCTACTGGCAATTTTCCTGTCTACTGCCAATTTTCCTGTATTTTTTGTGTGTTCATATATGTATACATGTGAGGATTATACAAGCTTACCATAAAAATAGCATTTTTTAAATTTAGAAATATTCTGGAAATATTTTCACATTAGTGGCTGTGAATTATGCCAACATATGGCATTTAATTTAGCAATTCTCTTTTAAATAGACTGCTTAAAAATTAAAGAGAAATGTTTCATTTTGGATAATGTTAGGGGCCAACTCGTGTTCCTCCAAAATTCTTATGTTGAATTTCTAACCCCCAGTATCTCAGAATGTGACTGCAATTGGAGAATGGCCTTTGAAGCCGTGAGGGAAAATGAGGTCATTTGGGTGAGAGCTAATCCAATGTGACTGGAGTCTTTTTAAGAAAAGGCAATTAGAAAACAGACATGTACATACACAGAGGAAAGTTCATGTGGGGACGCAGAGAGAAGGCAGCCATCCGCAAGTCAAAGAGAGAGATGTCAGAAAAAACGTACCCTGCCAACATCTTTATCTTCTAGACTCAGTAGCTGGGAGGAAATATATTTCTGTTGTTTAAGTGCCCTAGTTTATTGTCATTTGTTATGGGCAGCCCTAGCATACTAACACAGGTAAATATTTAGGTTGCTTCAGTTTTTTCATGTTTAATAACCCCTTAATCTAACATACCATGTACACTCACCTTTGTGCATCAGGCTTTTTTTTTTTAAGATACATTCACACAAGAAGGATGAATGGATCAAAGAGTGTTTGATCATTTTAAATGTCAACAGGGACCATGAAATAATTTACAAATTGTGTCTGTAATAATTTTTTCTTATACAGGAATACAATATAAACATTCTCATTTACTCAGATAAGGATTGCTTTTAATAAAAAGTACAATTGGGAAAATGCTTTGAGAATTAGTGGAATTTGTGTACTATTTTTCCCATCTCAATTGTATTATAAGCCTTATTAAGTTAATCATATTTATATTATTTTATTTCATCATGATATAAATTTAATTATATATACAAACCAAAGGAGGAAAATGAAACAAGAGCTAAGGGTTTACTATGTGCTAAACCTGAGTATTCCACAGCTATTATCTTCCTTGAGTTTAATCATTAGATAAGGAGATTGTTATTATTATTATTAAACCAATTTTACTGTAAACAGAATTGAGGCAAAGAGGCCGAGTGGCTTACTTAAAGCAATATAATTATTAAAGCTAGATCTCAGATTTGTGCCCAAGTGTTTTACTCTAGGTTATCTCTAGGTTCTGAATGCTTTATTCTTTTTTTTTTTTTTTTTTGAGATGGAGTCTTGCTCTGTCACCAGGCTGGAGTGCAGTGGTACGATCTCAGCTCATTGCAACCTCTGCCTCCTGGGTTTAAGTGAGTCTCCTGCCTCAGCCTCCCAAGTAGCTGGGATTACAGGCATGTGCCGCCATGCCCAGCTAATTTTTGTATTTTTAGTAGAGAGGGGGTTTCACCATGTTGGTCAGGATGGTCTCAATCTCTTGAACTTGTGATCTGCCTGCCTGCCTCAGCCTCCCAGTGCTGGGATTACAGGCATGAGCCACCATACCCGGCCTGAATGCTTTATTCTTAAACCATATTTCTTCTGAATATAAAAGGGTTCCATTAAGGTGGACACTTAAGCAGTTAGTGGTTTAAATCATATAACAGGACATTTAGAAATTATTATTATAGTGTCAGTTTGAAGCAGGAAGTGATCAAAGGAAATAGTGCATCTAAAGTGGTAAAACTTGGGTGGGCAGTGGCTCACACCTGTAATTCTAGCATTTGGGGAGGCCGAAGTGGGTGGATCACCTGAGGCCAGTAGTTGAAGACAAGCCTGGCCAACATGGTGAAAACCCATCCTTACTAAAAATACAAATATTAGCTGAGCATGGTTGCATTTGCCTGTAGTCCCAGATGCTCAGGAGGCTGAGGCAGGAGAATCGCTTGAATCTAGGAGATGGAGGTTGCAGTGAGCCGAGATCACACCACTGCACTCCAACCTGGGAGACAGAGCAAGAGATTCTATTTCAAATAATTAAATAAACAAATAAATAAATAAAGTGGTAAAACTTTTAGCTCCTACTTTATAATTTTAAGTTTAGTTATCCATTGTTAACATAATTGCTACTGTTTTACTAATTATATAAGTATATGTCACATAAACAAGATAACTGCAATATTGCAAAACAGCTCTTGCAATATGTATGTGTGTAGATCTATGTAATGAGTCATTTATATATCATAGGTATATACATATATACTAATTTTCTATTGCTTGTGTAACAAATTAACACAAAGTAAGCTTAAAAGAAAGTAAATTTATTCTCATATAATTCTGGAGGACAGAAATCTAACATCAAGTTGTTGGCAGAGCTGCATTCCTTCTGAAGTCTGGAGCAGAGAATTTATTTCCTGTTTTTTCTTCAACTTCTCTAGAAGCTGCCTATATTCCTTGGCTTGTGGCCCATTCCTTACAGCACTTCAACCTCTTGCTTCCAATGTCACATCTTCTAACCCTGACTTTGATGTTCTTGCTTCACTCCTGTAAAGACCCTTGTGATTACATTGGGTCCACCTGCATAACTGTGATAATATCCTCATCTCAAAATCCTTAATATAATCATATCAGCAAAGTCTCATTTGCCGTGAAAGACAATTCACAGGTTCTGCTGATTAGAATATGGACATTTTTCTCCCCCACCCCTCAAACATAAAATAAAGTTTTCTTAATTTTCATTCTAGATGCCACGACGTTTATGAGAGATGCTTCTGTTCTATAGGTTGGTTTTGTGATTATGTGATTGCATGTTATCATTTAATATGTATTTTTCTCACTTTTTTGTTCTTTATTGTTTTTATTCAGCAATTGAAGTTGGCTTGTCATAGGATATGTTTTCTAATTACACATGTTCTTCATTGTATTTATCCCTTAAATAGGATTCTTAGCACTTATGTCATTTCCCCCTGCCTTAATTTGGGAGGTTCACATTTGATATGGTTTGGCTGTATCCCCACAAAAATCTCATCTTGAATTCCCATGTGCTGTGGGAGTGACACAGTGGGAGGAAATTGAATCATGGGGGCAGGTTTTTTTCATGCTGTTCTCATGACAGTGAATGAGTCTCACAAGATCTGACGGTTTTAAAAATGGAAGTTTCCCTGCACAATTCTCACTCTCTTTGCCTGCTACCATCCATGTGAGATGTGCCTTGCTTCTCCTTGCCTTCCACCATGATTATGAGGTTTCCCCAGCCATGTGGAACTGTAAGTCCATTCAACCTCTTTCTTTTGAAAATTGTCCAGTCTCAGGTAGGTCTTTATCAGCAATGTGAAAAAGGACTAATACAACATTCTATTTCTATTCTTTATACAGCTTCTCTTTTATACGTTTTATCAGTCATTTAAAATTTATGCATTTCTGTCAACATAAAGATTTCTCAGACCTCCAGCCAAAATGGTAAGTGGACTTCTCATAAATAGGACGAACAGATCTGGGGCTATGAATACTTCATGGGAGAAGGAAAAAGCACCCTTATTTTACATCATAGAAAGGTAAGGAAGGAGAGTTTGGAGATGGAATGTTTCTGAAGAGCTCTTTTATTTTCTATGACCTATTTCTCTCTTTAGGCAGCCCAAAGCAGTGGGGAGGGCAAAGGGAGCGACCATCAACTCACAACAGATAGAGTCTATGTAAAGGCTTACTTTGAGGGCCAATTAGGCCATTGAATTTAATAATGTTCAGGTGAATGTGCTTATTAACAATGATAGTATTAATTGCTTGTTTGAGGGGACAAAGAATTAAGATGTGTGAACTAATTCAGCTCATGATTTCTACAGTCAATCTTAGTTAAATATTGTGACAATGTAAAATACTAGAAAAAACATAGAATCCTTTTTTTTTTTAACAAACCAAACTGAAAAAAGATTGCATGTTTAAGTTAAAAAAGTCAAAATAAAAAGTTGGTATTTGTTTGGATTTTTATAAATGGCAATCTTAGGTATTCTACCATTCTTTGTCTACTAAAGTGTTGATTACATGCAGAAAAGGTATGTACCTCAAAAGGTTAATTCCAACATTGTTTGCATAAGAGAAATCAAAACTGAAGAAAATATTTAATACCCATCACTAGGCTACATGTTATGGCATATTATGAGGTAGTTAAAACATAAAAATCAGATTCATACCTTCCTCTCAGATGGATCATAATGTGAAGTAAGGTAGTCTCTCAATTTTTAACTTAAAAGCAGTTTCCACAAAAATATAATTTTTAAGTTATTCTTCAATAAATCATTATTGTAAAGCTTTCTGCAAGGCTTTTTAGTTTTCTGATCTGAGTTTTATGGTAACTTTCATTAATATTTATTAAACATTTAACCCTTAATATTCAATGATATTTAAAACATTTATTTATAAATACACCTTAAAAATATATATCCAGAATTTTCTTTTTTAAAGGTTGTATAGTATTTCATTGTGTCTATAGACCAATTTTATTCATTCATGTATGACAACATGGATAAAACTGGAGGACATCTGATATAGTTTGCCTCTGTGTTCCCACCCAAATCTCATATCAAATTGTAATCCCCAAGTGTTGGGGAAGGGTCCTGGTGGGAGGTAATTGGATCATGGGGGCAGATTTTCCTCTTGCTGTTTTCATAATAGTGAGTGAGTTCTCATGAGATCTGATGGTTTAAAAGTGTGTGTCACTTCCTCTTTCATTCTCTCTTTCCAGCTTTGCCATGGTAAGACATGCTTGCTTTCCCTTCATCTTCTGCCAAGACTGTATGTTTCCTAAGGCCTCCTAGCCATGCTTCCTGTACAGCCTGTGGAACTGTGGGTCAACTAAACTTCTTTTCTTCATAATGTACCCGGTCTCAAGTAGTTCTTTATAGCAGTATGAGAACAGACTAATACAGAAATTGGTACTGAGAGTGAGGTACTGATATAAAGATACCTGAGAATGTGGAAGCAGCTTTGGGACTGGGTAATGGGCACAGGATGGAACAGTCTGGAGGGCTCAGAAGAAGACAGGAAGATGTGAGAAACTTTGGAACTTCCTATAGACTTGGTTGATGGTTGTGATGAAAATGCTGATAGTGATATGGACAATGAAGTCCAGGCTGAGGTGGTCTCGGATGGAGATGAGGAACTTACTGGGAGCTGGAATAAAGGTCACTCTTGTTATGCTTTAGCAAAGACACTGGCAGTATTTTGCCCCTGTCCTGGAGATCTTTGGAACTTTGAGCTTCGGAGAGATGATTTAGGGTATCTGACAGAAAACATTTCTAAGCAGCAAAGCATTCAAGAGGTGACCAGGCTGTTTCTAGCAGTGTATAGTCATGCATTCACAAAGAGACAATCTGAAATTGGAACTTACTTATGTTTAAAAGGAAAGCAGAGAATAAAAGTTCGAAAGACTTGCAGCCTGACCAGGTGGTGAAAAAGGAAAACCCATTTTATCGGGAGAAATTCAAGCCTGCTGCAAAAATTTGCATAAGCAAAGAGGAGCCAAATGAAAAACACCAAGACAGTGGGGAAAATGTCTCCAAGTTGTGTCAGAAAGCTTCATGACAGCCCCTCCCATCACAAGCCTGGAGGCCAAGAATGGAAAAATGGTTTTGTAGGACAGGCCCAGGGCCCTACTGCTCTGTGTAGCCTCAAGACTTGGCATGCTGTGTCCCCGCTGCTCCAGCTCTAGCCATGGCTAAAATGGGATAAGATATGGTTAGGGATGTTGCTTCAGAGGGTGCAAGCCCCAAGCTTTGGTGGCTTCTTTGCAGTATTAGGCCTGCAGGTGCACAGAAGGCAAGAGTTGAGATTTGGGAACCTCCACCTACATTTCAGAGGATGTATGGAAACATCTGGATGTCCAGGGTAAAGTCTGTTGCAGGATGGAGCCCTCATAGAGAGCCTCTACTAGGGCAGTGCAGAGAGGAAATGTGGGAGCCCCCACACAGAGTCCCCACTGGGGCACTGCCTAGTGGAGTTGTGAGAAGAGGGCCACTGTCCTCCATAACCCCAAATGGTAGATACAAAGACAGCTTACACTGTGTGTTTTGAAAAGCCACAGGCACTCAATGTCAGCTTGTGAAAGCAGCCTATGCTGACTGGACCCTGCAGAGCCACAGTAGTGGAGCTGCCCAAGGCCTTGGGAGCCCAGCCCCTGTGTCACTGTGGCCTGCATGTGAGACATGAAGTCAAAGGAGATCATTTTGGAGCTTTAAGATTTATAGACTGCCCTGCTGAGTTTTGGACTTGCTGGGGGCCTGTAGTCTCTTTGTTTTGGCTGATTTCTCCCTTTTGCAATGACAGTATTTACCCAATTTCTGTACCCCCTTTGTATCTTGGAAGTAACTAAGTTGTTTTATTATTTTACAGCCTCATAGGTGGGAGGGAATTGCATTTTCTCAGATGAGACTTTGGACTCGGACTTTTGAGTTAATGCTGAAGTGAGTTAATATATTGGGGGACTGTTGGAAACGCATGACTGGTTTTAGAATGTGGAAGGAAATGAAATTTGGAATGGGCGAGGGGTGGAATGATATGCTTTGGCTCTATGTCCCCACTCAAATTTTACATTGAATAATAATTATCAATGTTGGAAGAGGGCCTGATGAAGGTGATTGGATCATGATGGCGGATTTTCCACTTGCTGTTCTCATGAAATTGAGTTCTCATGATATCTGATGGTTTAAAAATGTGTGATACCTCCGCCTTTGCTCTCTCTCCTGCTCTGCCATGGTAAGAGATACTTGATTCCCCTTGCCTTTTTCCATGAGTGTGTTTTCTGATGCCCCCCCATGCTTCCTGTACAGCCTGTGTAACTGTGAGTCAATTAAACTTCTTTCTTCATAAATTACCCTGTTTCAGGTAGTTCTTTGTAGCAGCGTGAGTACGGACTAATACAATATTATGCTAAGTGAAACAAGCCAGGCACAGAAAGACAAATATATATAATCCCACTTATATGTGGTATCTAAAAAAGTCAGTCTCATAGAAACAGAGTAGAAAAGTCATTTCCAGAGGCTGTCTGAGAGTAAGAGGGATAGGGAAAGAGAAAATGTTGATCACAGGCTACAAAGTTTCAGTTAGACTGTAGGAATACATTTCAGTAATGTATTGCACTGCATGGTGACTACAATTCATACTAATTTTCAAATATTCTTAGTAAATTGTATATTTCAAAATTGCTGAAATAATATATTTTTAACATTCTCACCAAAAAAAAAAATGACAAGTTGGCGTGGGGATGGATATGTTCATTAGTTTAATTGAATTTTCTCTATAATGTATACATAGCTCAAAATATCATATTGTACTTCATAAATATAAACAATTGTTATTATTACCTAAGATAAAAATACATAATATTTAAATTAATAAAAATACTTATTTAGGGCTCACAGTATTGAGCAAGATATGGATAGAAATATGTCCTGAGTACTTCCTATCTTATTATACTAGACAACTATTCTCCTTGCCCTGAGATTAGGTTCAATATTCTGATCTAGTACAACTTCTGAATAACCCTTTTTTTTTTTTTTTTGAGACAGGTCTCCCTTTGTCACCTAGACTGGAGTTCAGTGGCACTATCTCAGCTCACTGCAGGCTCAACCACCTGGACTCAAGCTATCCTCCCACTTCAGCCTCCCAAGTAGTTGGGACTACAGGTGTGTGTCACCACACCTGGATTTTTTTTTTTTTTAATTTCTAGCAGAGACGAGGTCTCAGTATAATGTCCAGGCTGGTTTCAAACTTCTGGGCTCAAGTGATCCTCGTGATTTGGCTTCCCAAAATGAAAAATGGTGGGATTACAGGTGTAAGCCACCACACTCAGATCTTGAATTATTAAATATTTGTCTTTTTGATGTTTCTTCCAAAGATTTTGCACTTATTCTCACACAAGCAAAATTGTAGATCTCTCTTAGAGTTGGTAGGTTTTTCTTACTGCACTTTTGCAAGAGTGGTGTTTATTTCCCCTGGAAATGCCAAGCCAACTAAAAATTATATACTTATACATATACACAAATTCTGCCTCTCTCTCTCATACACATGTGTATGAGACAGAGAGAGAGAGAGAGATTCTACCTGAAAACCAATAAAATTTTATTGGTTCTCTTGGGCTTACAATGAGTTACGCATTCTTTAATAAAAATGTTCTAGTATATAAATGAAGTATGCACTAAGTAATTTCTAAAGTACTGGAAGAGAATTGATTCCAGAAAAAATAGGAATATACTTTGATTAAGCAATAAAGAGAAAGCTCTGACACTTAAAAAAAAAAAAAAAACAGAAAGAAGGTGAGTGATTTTGTAAGTAAACTAATAGGGAGACAGAAGAGCAGCATAGTACCATGCCCTGGAAGCCAAGGGGAAAGAGAAATCCCCAAGGCCACCTGACCAAGAACTTTCAACACTGCAAGGAGATTTTGCCCCCTTTTCCTCACTTGTTTATTTTTCACACAACACCCACAGGTATCTTTTTATAATTTATGTCAGATTATTACTTTTCCGTGCTTAACATATAAAAGACTTCTCATATCAGTAGAATTATAATTCAAAATTCTACCTTTGGTCTCTTCTTACTTTGAGCCTATGCAATGTTGCCCAATTGCCTAACCCTCTTTCCTAATATATTACCTTGTATACTCCTTAAGTTCCTGGAGCCAACCAAGCTTGCTTGTGCTTTAGATGCTTCGTCTTCCCCTCCCCTCTAAATCCCCTCTCCTCAAATTTGGGCTAAAAAGTTGCCATGAGAGAGGGGCCTTGCTGATCATTCTGTCTACGACAGCACATACATTGCTCTATTTCCTCACCAAACTTTGATTTTTAATAGTTTATCGTGACCTTGTAGATCAATTTGTCTTTGTATGTGTTTAACCCCTATGCACCTCATTTGAACAGAAGCCTTCTAAGTTTGGTAACCAATCTCTTGTTCTGTTTTGCCAGTACTAGAAATAGTTCTTGATCTATGGTACTCTTAACAAATGTTTACTGAATCAATGAATGGGTGATGTTGTCATTTAGGTTTTTCACGTACTGGGATAATAGGAACATTTGAAACAACAATTTAAATATAGTTATAGACAATAAGACGCATTCCAAAGAGAGTGTGTGTTTGTGCAAGTGGTTAACTTGAATTCCTACTTTTGCTTCATTAATATGGTTCATTGGCAAGAAGAAGGAATGCTAACTAGAAATGTCACCAGAAATAAGATTATGTTAAACACATTTGAGTGAGGGAGAGATGGAGTCACTGCAGAGAAAATTTGATGGATCAGAGGCAAGGTGGCAAAAAAATAATTGGTCAAAAAAGATATTTATGAAAGCTGGAAGGAAATGTGAGTGAAAAGAAGAGAGACTAAATGGAGGTTAAAAAAATACAGGTTTTCTGCAGGTGAGAAGAACAGTTGAAGGAAAATCGTAAGGTAACCTCAAAATTCTCAATCTGTAAATAAAATTTCTACAGATATATGGAAACATAAAACAGCTGTAGAGTTGACACTACAAGGAACAGAAGAAAATATTATTGATAGATGGGACAGGATCATCCCAGAAGCAATAAATATGCAATAGGGCTAATCATATTTTGCTAAGCACTGCAAAACATTGAGAGCAGCCTGGAAGCAGAGACAGAAAGTAGAAAGTGTAGCTTAATTGGTTAGAGATTAGCCCAGTGTTGCCAATGGAGGGATGAAGAATAAGAATGTCAATTGGAAGTCTTTTATGGGAACAGAAATCCTGATTATACCAAGATCACATATATGATCTAACCAATTTTGAGGAACTAATTTTGAAGCAGTCAGTCATAAACAATTCTAATATTTTTACAGAATAAAATAAATTAGGGAATTCCATAAAACACTTTTGAAATTTTCTGTGATACTTAACAAAGTGATTTCACATCATCCCAGCAGCAGAGATTGACCTATTATTCACAAAAACTTTTCTGGCATTGATGGTTTTCTGGTGTACTTACTTTAGATTTAGAATATTCTGCAATTTGCTTCTCCTGACAAACATACACTCACAAACACACACACACATACACTCACAAACCCAGTAGGGAAATTGCCCTCCCACACTTAGCATTTTTTTTATTTGATTCTCAGGCATGAAACTTACTTCAGCACTTGTATTCCCATGCACCTGCACACACACTCTCCTCTGTCACCTTCTTTCTCTCTCTCTCATTCTCATACATATGTGTAAATGTTAAATAATCTGCAATGTTTTCAACACAGAATTTGACAGTGATTGTGTTAGGATACTATGAGATGATTTTATGAAAAATAGTTTATAAGATACAAAATAAAAACAAGATCAATTCCTTTATAGGCCCATGTATCCCATTTCAAAAGCCAATTGCTTAAAAGTGAGAAGAGGAGAACAGATTCATAGAAAGACTGGTTATAATATTGGAGTCATAAGCTTTTTCTAATATAGATAATATGTATGTTTTCGTATGTGCTTGTCTGTGTGTACCTTATGCTCTAATGACTTTTGGCTCCTAAGAGTTGTCTTTATTATTCTAATAAGCAGTTAATAAAAGGTGCAAATGATCTTAGAGATATTCAGAACCATAACAGGGCATAACTCTCCTAAAAGCAATGATTATTTTTTTCTTATTATTTATAATTAAGTTTATCTATAAAATCAATCTGAAACTCCTTTTCACCATTTATTATTATTCTTTTTTTTAAATTATACTTTATGTTTTAGGGTACATGTGCACATTGTGCAGGTTAGTTACATATGTATACATGTGTCATGCTGGTGTGCTGCACCCACTAACTCATCATCTAGCATTAGGTATGTCTCCCAATGCTATCCCTCCCCCCTCCCCCCACCCCACCACAGTCCCCAGAGTGTGATATTCCCCTTCCTGTGTCCATGTGATCTCATTGTTCAATTCCCACCTATGAGTGAGAATATGCGGTGTTTGGTTTTTTGTTCTTGCGATAGTTTACTGAGAATGATGATTTCCAATTTCATCCATGTCCCTACAAAGGACATGAACTCATCATTTTTTATGGCTGCATAATATTCCATGGTGTATATGTGCCACATTTTCTTAATCCAGTCTGTCATTGTTGGACATTTGGGTTGACATGATTGTGTATCTAGAAAACCCCATTGTCTTATTATTATTCTTTAAAAATGTATTAGGATGGCTGGGAACTGTGGCTCACACCTGTAATCACAGCACTTTGGGGGGCAGAGGTGGGTGGATCTCCTGAGGTCAGGAGTTCCAGAGCAGCCTGGCCAACATGGTGAAACCCCATCTCTACTAACAATACAAAAATTAGCCTGGCGTGGTGGCATGCACCTGTAATCCCAGCTCCTTAGGAGGCTGAGGCACAAGAATAGCTTGAACCAGGAGGCGGATGTTGCAGTGAGCTAAGATCGCACCACTGCACTCCAGCCTGGGCAACAGAGTGAGATTTCGTCTCAAAAACAAACAAACAAACAAACTATATATATATATATATATATATATATATATATATATATACACACACACACACACACACACACACATACATTTAGCACATGTATTGTTGAGGATCAAATATATGTGAATAAGTTACTTTTTCTAACGAAAAGTCTTCTAGTATTCTATTTTTGATATTTGAACTAAGCATTAATGTTTCTAAAAAGTTCCATTTTTCCAAGAAGTGGTGTTGTGCAAAACGGAATGATCAATTATGATATTATCCACCATGCAATTCTAATTGTGATTTATTAATATACTCTAGAGAGTGGCCATTATCCTGTTAGGCAATTAAAAAGCACTTAGAGTTTATAACATGAAAGACAGGGTTTGTTTATTTGCCCTTTCAAAAATGATGAATAATTTAAAATATTTTCAATGTGCGGTGGTGAATTGATAATAGATAATGAATGAATGAAGTAACAAACACATTTCAGGGCTGGGTTCGGTGGCTCATGCCTGTAATCCCAGTACTTTGTGAGGCTGAGCCAGGTGGATTACTTAAGGTCAGGGGTTCGAGACCAGCCTGGACGACATGGTGAAACCCATCTCTACAAAAAATACAAAAATTAGCTGGGTGTGGTAGCACACGCCTGTAATCCCAGCTACCAGGGAGGCTGAGGCAGAAGATTTGCATGAACCCAGGAGGTGGATGTTGCAGAGCTGAGATCACGCCACTGCACTCCGCACTGGGCGACAAAGTGAGACTCTGTTTAAAAAAGAAAAAAAAATCAAAGGTAACACTATTATATATTTTAAATTGAAGGTTTTTAGTGATTTTGTGCATGGCCTGGATGGATCTCAGAGTCATGATGATAAGTCATAAGAGCATGCAATTGCATCTAAGCAGCTTAGACCAGAACATGAGACATTGACCAGAGCGATTCTTCTGAAACTGCCATGCTCCTCCTCTGCCTGTATCAGGCCTGATCCAGAGATTCATATGTAAACGATGCTGTGTATAAGATGTTAGAGGAAACACCTTTGGAGGGGTATAGCGACTCTGATCCAGAGATTCATATGTAAACGATGCTGTGTATAAGATGTTAGAGGAAACACCTTTGGAGGGGTATAGCGACAAATTTCCTTTACCACTCTATATCTTCAAGAATTTTCCATCGTTTCTCTTCAATTTCACCTGGATGTGTTTCTGTTCCAGCATTCCACAAACATTGCCTAAAATGTGTGTGCTTTGTGCTTTCTTTGCTAAATGTCAGACCAGTCGAGGCTAGGTTACCTGTTTTCTCATTTTAGGAGAGAGCTTAGGACTTTTTACATTGAAATGATATTCAAGAAAACTTTTGCATGGCTTCACATGGGATCAAGATTATATTATTCACATGTAAGCACGGCTTTCTATGGCAAATGTATAATACATGAGTATTTGAATTAATAAATTATTTTTTGTCATGGAATTAGCATCAATGTAGCACATTCTTGAAAAGCTCCATTACATGTTCAAAAGCTGTTTCAACTTCTGATATACTATAGTTCTATGTTTTGGCTATAAACAGGATCAGGACCCTCAAAGTAGCTCATGTGTGCAATTTGGAAACTATTATTTTTTGAAAAGTATTCAATAACTTAAATTACTTTCTAAAAATTATCATATGCCTCTAGGTTTCCAAAAGACTAAAAGAATTCTGCTTTTAGCTCAATTTTTCAATACCTATTTTTTTAAGTTAAAGGGTATTTTTTAAAGCATATTCATTTTCCAACGGCTCAATCATTTTCTTTTCCCCTAAGTAACATATGGGTTCACAGGCATTTGATCACAATTTGCTAATTTCCTCTGTGTTGATGACAATTAGTTATTATTATTCCCTATTGGGGTAATCAAATTTTGATTGCATGTTAGATATCTACAATGTTAGAATTATATCTGCTTTTATATTATATTCCATAATGGATTTGTTTATTTAGCCTAAAGATATAGTCCACTGTTATAATTGGCAATTAAATTTGTTTTCGATAACCCTCAACTCTCTTTTTTCATTTCTTTTTCTTATACTACCAGTTTTATTATCTTTATGTTTCTTTTCAGATATTTCATTGGTTTGTAAAAATGCTTTCTTTTTAAGTTAAACAAAATTACCAATTATAGAAAATCTCTTAATATACCATAACCTACTTGACCCATTATCCTTGTTGAAATATGAATTTTACTACAGTTTTCTTGTGATCATTACACAGTGCCATTCAGAACATTTTTAGAGTTTCTTTTTCAAAAGGCAACAAACAATAACATTAAAAATGTCAAAATAAACACAAACAGTAGAAAACAATAAAACATACCTTCAAAAAAGGCAAAAGGAGGAAAATTTTCTAAAGAACTGAAGTCAGAGAAAATAAAATATAAAGTGGAAAGGAGATTAAAGATGTAGAGGTACTTTTAAACTTCCCAAAGGAAATATATTTGCTATTTTACTAATCACTGTGAGCCTGCCTAAGGAAGATAATCATATATTCATATCTCAATCTTTTTGAGTTTTGTTTTTACCTCATTGTGTAGAAAAATGAAATAACCTCTTATAGTATTAGTTTTATGAGAGAAACTTGAAAACTATATAAAAGATACACCATCATGCTTACACACAGACACAAACACACACACATGCACACACAAATGCACACACACAAAATAATGGACTGTTCAGAGCAAATAGAGCTATTGGTAATTAAACTATGAAAGTCATCTACTACTTCTGTTTTCCTGGAATTAAATCTTACCTGAACTGAGCAATTTTTAGTATATTATTTAAGGCTATTCACAATTACTACTTTACTTTATCTACAATGATATGTTGGGTAATGTCATCTAAAAGGCATGTGTATTGGTTAGTGTTTGAATCAAAGTGCTGCCTTCATAACCTGGAAACCCATGTACTAATTTACTCTCATTTGTATGAGTTTGAAAATTGGACTTTATAGAAAAATTAAACACCATTAAAGAGTGTACTCACATTCTAGGGAAAGCTGGAATGAGCTAATTTGAGTGCATATTCTGCATATATGCATCTTATGTTTCAAGATTAGTGAAAGAAGAAAGCCTTAATGAGGAGAAAGCTACTTTTCTGCCAGTGATGCAACATCAGTGAATAGTATTGTTAGCCAATTACTCGGGAATTTTATAGAAAAATATATTAAAATTAGGATTGTTATAGTTCAAGCACATATAATAGTTGTATAACAATGAAATGTGTATACTATCACCCATTCTTAAAATATAGTGATTCAAGAGGATATTTCCTTTGCTATTTTTCTTTACTGCTTGGTCTCTATTTTTAATTCCTCTGGGTGATTTTCCCACTGATTCTCTCTTCCACTAGATGTCAGGCAAGAGGAGGGAGTGGTAGTGAATCTCAAACTACGACTACAGTTACTTTTTAAAGTGTTGGAAATTGATGACTAAACATAGCTAAAGTGAATAGCGATCAGGCATATGGAAGATAAAATGCTCCGATAATTAATTTGAAATAATATTAATAACATCAGCTGCAGAAGGAACTGTATTCTCTCACAGTAATTCCAATCTCTGTTTTATCTTCCTGAGGGAAAAAAAAATTCCCTGACTGTTTAGCAAGTTTAGTTCCACTTATGCTTTCCTAAAACAACATGCACTTCTCCTTTGTAGCATTCAACACAATTTTAATTGAATAATTAATTTTGTCAAGGTTGACTGAATGCATATTCACTACCTCCTTTCAAATATAAACCTTGTGAGGTAGGGACTAAGTCTGTTTCGTTAATTGTTTTATTCACAGACTGTAGCATAATACATTGGCAGATAGAAAACTTTAAAAAAAAATCATGCACTGAAGACATGACTAAATAAAAGGAATAAATATGAAATAATGAACAGATGAATGATGATATGAAGTTATCCATTTCTAGCGGGAACATATTTCATTTTTAGATTCATTGTTCAGCCTCAATTTATTTATTTCTCTTAAAAACTTACAAGACTCGTGAGAATGCTTTGGCCTCTTTAGTAGACTAGCTATAATATGATGGTTAAAATATCCTTAGAAGGAAGCACTAATGACACTATTGATACATAATGGATGATTCCCACAATAAAAAGGGGCACAATTTAGAAATGCATATTCTACTTGAGAACATAAATATATGAGTGATTTGAGCATATTATGCATGTTTTTACCATGTGATAGTTTATTACGTTACATGCCAATTCCTCTAGTGAGCACTTAAAATGCACAATAGAAGATGACTTATCATCCTTGCTTCTCCTTGCCCAATTCGTGTTCCATGCTATTGAATTAACTACTTCTTCTCCCTAGAAAAATCAATCTCCCTCATTCTTAATGGACGTGAAGATTTTCTTACTTACTTCTCAGGAAACCTCTACATGCCACCTTCTCAATAAATCATCCCCCAACTCCCTAGGTATATAATTGCCGGTCCTCTTTGTTCCCATGCACATTTATGTAAGATCTGCAATAACATGTAGCAAGTTTTATTGCAGCTTATAGCATATATGCATGTTTCTTGCCAAGTATTAAATGCCCTCACAAAGGGAACCATATTTATTATCTGTAGACCTTTGCAGAGTAATACAAGTTAGATACCTAGTAAATATGTTGAATAATTTAATAACATAATAAACAGTATAAAGTGAGGGAAGGTGAAGAGCTTTATCATTTAGAGTAGGTACTGAAATAGCATAATCAATCAAGGATTCAGTCCCATTAAATTAGGTAATCTGAGTATAAGTCAATAATCAAATTTTAAGCATTGCCTCTTTCTTTTACTTCCAAGATCAGAGATTTAGCTATTTACTTTCAGGGCTACGGCATATCTTATTTTGCTAGTTTCCAGGAATAATTTGTCTTTGCTTCATGATGTCATATTTCATTTTCTTCTGATACCTTCACTATTTCACATCAGAAGTTTATTCTTTAGAAATCTTTGTTCTTTTTCACAGTCCTCAACATTTAGATCGTAACATACATGGATGCAATTCATCAATCAATAATTAAGTTAGCATTAGTGAATTCTATATTTTTATCATATTGCCTTTACAAAATAGGAAATTTGAAGTGGGTTATTTCTGTTCACAATAATCTAGTATTTCTTACTTACAGTAAATTCCATTATGACAATTGAGAGTAGAATGAAGAATGGAGGAGGAACTTCTCTACGAAAACAAATAATTTTGTAAGCTTTTTCCTCAATGCACTAATTAAGTGGGAGACCATGGATTTCATTAGAAAAAGATGTTATGGCTGAGGCTGGTCACTGGAGCACAGAAGTTCAAGACAAGCCTGGGCAACATAGCAATACCCCATCTCTACAAAAGTCAAAAATAAATTAGGCAGGAGTGGCAGCATACAGCTACGGTTTCAGCTACTTGGGAGGCCGAGATGGGAGGATCATTTGAACATGGGAGGTCAATGCTGGAGTGAGCTGTGTTCGCACCACTGCACTCCAGCCTGCACTCCACTTATTCCAGAGTAACATTCTGTCTCAAATTTTAAAAATGAAAAAAAAAGGAGGAGAGAGAAAGAGAGAGAATATGGAGCCAGGCACATATCTTATCCTATCTCAAATGTATTTTCAGTGCCTTATTTTTACAATTTAACTACATCCACATATTGAAGTGTACTCTAGTCTTTCCTGATAAAATAAAAAGCAAAACATATGAACACATACACACACAATAACAGTGTCTGTTTATATCTCACACTTTTTTCTCCTGTTACTAGCCCATTTCTTTCCTCTTAAGTTGTATACTCATGATCTTCCTTTCATAACACTTACAACACATCAATAAACCTACATTTTTATCCCTAAGGTTATCATTGACTTTCATGTTGCTAAATTCAATAGACATTATCAGTTTTCATTCTCGGATTATTTTCACATTTTTTTACGGTGGAATTTTCTTCTCATTCTCTTTTGACTCCTCTACATTGTGTGCGTGCGTGTGCACGAGCACGTGCATGTGTGTACCAATGCATGTGAATGTGAATTGTGTATATACATGTAAGGTTTTCTTCTTTTTTTTCTTTTTTCTTTTCTTTTTTTTTTTTTTTTTTGGAGACCGAGTCTCGCTGTGTCGCCCAGGCTGGAGTGCAGTGGCATGATCTCGGCTCACTGCTAGCTCCACCTCCCTGGTTCACGCCATTCTCCTGCCTCAGCCTCCTGAGTAGCTGGACTACAGGCACCTGCCACCACACCCGACTAATTTTTTGTATTTTTAGTAGAGACGGGGTTTCACCGTATTAGACATGATGGTCTCAATCTCATGACCTTGTGATCCGCCTGCCTCAGCCTCCCAAAGTGCTGGGATTACAGGCGTGAGCCGCCGCGCTTGGCCTATACATGTTAAGTTTTTAAGGATAATATCTGTTCTGATAAATCTACAACAACAAAGGATAATGTTTAGCATATAGATACCACTTAGCAAATGTTTATTAAGTGATTTGCTATAATGTAAATGATGGCAGCAATGAGCAGTGGCTGCTGCCAAGACACCAGCTGCAGTGGGGTAGGTGTGGCTGGGCTGCATGCTCCATGGCGCGGGCGGGAGCTGATATCAAGCGGTAGCCTCACCCTCCTGGGTACAGCTATAGAGCCACGGCTGCGGACCCGGCCATCTCTGTACCCTGCCCCGCTTTCAGGCTCAGAGATGTCTGCTCCCATTGCCTGACTTCTTCCAGCTCCTGGCACCAATCTTGAAGGGAGGTTGGTGCTGAATCCAGGTGTTTTCACAGCCTGGCCGGGTGTACACATGCTTGGGGTAGCGCTGACACGCAAGCTCCCCGCTATGTCGCCCCCGCCGGACTTTGGGTGCTGACGAGCATGTGAGGGAAGCTGAGGGGAGGTGAAGGGCAGCTCAGTGCTGTACTGCAGGTGCCGCTTCACGTAAACAGCCTGGGCTCCATGAACAGCGGCAAGAGACAGACAGGCTCCTAGGTGGAAGGGGACGTGTCCCTAATAAAGCTCCACCTTCAAGCTGGGAGGACTTGAATCCCAGGGCAGGCTGCGGGTCCTGCGGACTAGAATGGGGACTTGTGGGGCTTTTTCGGGGCCCACCATGGCCGCCCATGGACCAATCGGCATGCACTTCCTCCCCTCTGAGGTCCATAAAAGCCCTGAACTGAGCCATACTTGAGGACATGACAGGATGGCAAGCTGTGGAGATGAACCACCCACTCCAGGGTCTCTTCTTTGCTCAGAGTTGAACATTCTTTGGGTCACCCTGACAGCAAAGAGGAGCTATGCATTGTGGGTCTCCTCTGAGCTGCTCAATAAAACTCCTCATTGCCTTGCTCACCCTCCACTTGTCTGCGTACTTCATTCTTCCTGGGTGCAGGACAAGAACTCCGGCACTGCCTACTGGCAGGGTTAAGAGGAATGAGACACAAACAGGGCTGAAACATGCCCCTTGCTTGCCACGTTGTGGGTGACAAGAAGGAGAGAAGAGAGAAGGAAAGAAGAGCTGCAGCCCTACAGGGAGCTCAGACCTGGGAAATCCCCAAGCCAGTGCTTCCGGAATTGGTGGGTTCTTGGTCTCACTGACCTTAAGAATGAAGCCGCAGACCCTCGCGGTGAGTGTTACAGCTGTTAAGGTGGTGCGTCTGGAGTTTGTTCCTTCTGATGCTCGGATGTGTTCGGAGTTTCTTCCTTCTGGTGGGTTCGTGGTCTCGCTGGCTCAGGAGTGAAGCTGCAGACCTTCGCGGTGAGTGTTACAGCTCTTAAGGCGGCGCGTCTGGAGTTGTTTGTTCCTCCCAGTGGGCTCGTGGTCTCCCTGGCTTCAGGAGTGAAGCTGCAGACCTTCGCGGTGAGTGTTACTGCTCATAAAAGCAGTGTGGACCCAAAGAGTGAACAGTAGCAAGATTTGTTGCAAACAGGGAAAGAACAAAGCTTCCACAGGGTGGAAGGGGACCCGAGCGGGTTGCCACTGCTGGCTGGGGCAGCCTGCTTTTATTCTTTTATCTGGCCCCCCACATCCTGCTGATTGGTAGAGCCCAGCGGTCTGTTTTGACAGAGCGCTGATTGGTGCCTTTACAATCCCTGAGCTAGACACAAAAGTTCTCCACGTCCCCACCAGATTAGCTAGATACAGAGTGTGGACACAAAGGTTCTCCAAGGCCCCACCAGAGTAGCTAGATACAGAGTGTGGATTGGTGCATTCACAAACCCTGAGCTAGACACAGGGTGCTGATTGGTGTGTTTACAAACCTTGAGCTAGATACAGAGTGCCGATTGGTGTATTTACAATCCCAGAGCTAGACATAAAGGTTCTCCAAGGCCCCACCAGACTCAGGAGCTTAGCTGGCTTCACCCAGTGGATCCCGCACCGGGGCTGCAGGTGGAGCTGCCTGCCAGTCCCGTACTGGGCACCCGCACTCCTCAGACCTTTGGTGGTCGATGGGACTGGGCGCCATGGAGCAGGGGGCTGCGCTCACTGAGGAGGCTTGGGCCGCACAGGAGCCCATGGAGGGGGTGGGAGGCTCAGGCATGGCGGGCTGCAGGTCCCGAGACCTGCCCCGCGGGAAGGCAGCTAAGACCTGGTGAGAAATCGAGCGCAGCGCTGGTGGGCTGGCACTGCTGGGGGACCCAGTACACCCTCCGCAGCCGCTGGCCCGGGTGCTAAGCCCCTCATTGCCCCGGGCCGGCAGGGCCGGCCGGCTGCTCCCGCCGGCTGCTCCCGCCGGCTGCTCCCGCCGGCTGCTCCCGCCGGCTGCTCCCGCCGGCTGCTCCCGCCGAGTGCGGGGCCCTCCAAGCCCACGCCCACCCGGAACTCCAGCTAGCCCGCAAGCGCCGCGCGCGGCCCCGGTTCCCGCTCATGTCTCTCCCTCCACACCTCCCTGCAAGCTGAGGGAGCCGGCTCTGGCCTTGGCCAGCCCAGAAAGGGGCCCCCACAGTGCAGCGGTGGGGTGAAGGGCTCCTCAAGTGCCGCCAAAGTGGGAGCCCAGGCAGAAGAGGCGCCAAGAGCGAGCGAGGGCTGTGAGGACTGCCAGCACGCTGTCACCTCTCACCAGGGCTGTGAAACCCTCTTTGGGATTCTGTGGTTACTGGTGATTCCAAGGTTTTGGCGCCACTGCATTCTCTGGTGCCAGCTGTGAAAGGTGTTTGAGGTACGGCTGGTCCAGCAGGAACCTTGCAGGGAGCTGGTGCCCATGCCTGCACCTGGAGCTTCCACCCCACTGCAGCAGGCATTCCTGGATGTGCGCAGTGGCCAGACCCTGCGCTCGCTCATACACCCTTCGCCACTCTGTGCCTGGCTCACCTTTGGTGGGCATTGGATTCAGGCCAGTAGCGCAAGCCAAGTGCGACCTGCCAGGCCAAGTGGGTGGACCAAGCCCAGCGGGGCCAAGCAAAACTCAGGCAAAGGTGCCACTGACCGCAGAGGTTTCTGGCTGGCAAAGCAACACCCCAAGTATCCCATGACGTAAATACATAAATTATAACTATTTCGATTTGTTGATCTTAAGGTACTTATAGAAAGAACATCTATTTGAAATTCTAAAATACTTTGTAAATTTTTCAGGAGAATAAATTACTTAGGAAATAATCAGAAGGGGGAGTTTGTACGTTTCCCATCTTAGAATTTGAAAACCATTCCCCTCTTACATTGTGTGTGTGTTTGATAACTTTCAATTATTGAAGTTATATGAAGATGGTCCCAACTTATGATGGTTCAACTTACTATTTTTCTACCTGACAATGGTGCAAAAACCACATTCAGTAGAAACCATACAAGTACCTCTATAACCATTCTGTTTTCACTTTCAGTAAAATATTCAATAAGTTTCATGAGATTTTCAATACTTTATAAATAAGCTTTATGTTAGATAATTTTTCTTATCTAGCTTAACATTTTGTAGGCTAATGTTAGTATTATGAGCATATTTAAGGTAGGCTAAGCTAAGCTATGATGCTCAGTAGGTTATTTGTATAAATACATGTGTGAATTATAATATTTTAAACTTAAGATAAGTTTATTGGGATGTAACCCCATTGTAAGTCAAGGAGCATTTGTATTTTTATAGGTAAAAATATTTATACATGGCTCAGGATGCAGCTTTTTGTCTGTCTCTATCAGATAATATGTATGGTTTTTAAGTGGTTAAAATAAAAACTGTCCTGTGAATTATTAGCACCATACTCTGTCCAAGTAAACTACTGAACCAAAACATTCTGTTCTTAATGTCATAGAGAAAACGAACAAGCTGAGATGTCAGCATCACCTCAGTGTTTATGACTTTTGCTCACAATTAGCATACCCACACTTTAACTAAAACTAGTGATGGCTATTTCAGAATGAATGAATTTGTACATGCATCTAGACTATCTCCTATTATTTACTGCCTGCCCTTTATAACATCATATGAAGTTGTAGTCTTATGAATATGCTTTATATTGTAGGGAAATGATTTATTTTTTCATGCATATATTTCTAAACTTCTACATTACTGCTATTATTTATTCATAACACTTCAAAATAAAACAGCTGGTTGCATAAGCAGTGGTAAGCTAACATGTTGACAGGAAAAACATTTCACCAAAATTACATTATACAGTTGAGAAGTTGAGGACAACACTGTCACTCCTCAAGGGCATTGATGATGTTTATTTAAGAATTAAAGTTGAGAATTACACCAGAAATGCAGTAGACATATGCTTTGCATATGAAGGAAGCATTATAGTAACTTTTGCTATCTGCACTGAAGGACAGCAAGCATTCTGATATTAAACATGAGATTCTAAGATCAAGGGCTCAGTGGGAAACGGAGGTTAGTACTGGAATATGTGAAGGTAAGTTGGAAATGTGGATCAAAAGAACAAGAAATATAAGTAGTTTGTTTTTTAACATGTAGCATTTAGCAGTTAGGGTAATAATGTATATTACATGTTGCTCTAGGTGTCAGGATATCAGAGATTAGTAAGATAAACAAGTCCGTTCCCATAAGGAGTTAATTTATAATGGAAGTCTTGCAAAATTGTATATAGAGTAAATAGGGTGTGTGTGTATGTATACTTATATACAAACATATTTGTACTACGAAAAATATTCAAAATCAGTAAAATGGTATGGAATTACTGAAGTGGGGGTGTTAATATGGAAAGTAAAATCAAGCAATGTCCAATTAAGGACTTCTCCTTTGATTACAAACTTGAATAAATGAAACAAAACTGAGAAACAGGTAAAAATACTGGAGAAATATTCATACAAAAATCAGTACATAAATGTTCATAGTGGCTTTTTGCATAATATCCAAAACAGAAACAACCCAGATATCCTTTAGTGGTAAATGGATTAGCATATTATTATGTTGGAATACTACAGCCATATGCTGGACTACTACTCAGTAACAAAAAGGATGTATGAATCCCAAAGACATTTTCCTGAGTAAAAAACCCAATCTCAAAGGGTTACATGCTGAATTATTGTATTTATATTACGTTTTTGAAGACACAAAATTACAATAATGATAGATAGGTGTTTGCCAGGCTTTAGGTTTGAAGGAGGGATGAGGAGATTTCTTTGTGAGGACGCTGGGGTTTAGGCTTGAAGGAGGATATTACATGAGGAAATTTCTCTGCGGGGATATAACAGTTGTGTATCCTATTTATGGTGATGGTTATTCAAATATACTCAGAAATAAAACTTCATGGAAATTGATAGCCCACAAATCCATCCTACTCCTCCCAAAATGTGTAATCCAAATAAGCTATGTAGCTGAGGTAATGGTATTATACTCATATCTCTTTCCCAGTATTGGCAATGTCCTATGATTATGGAAGATATTACTCTTGGGCAAACATGAACTCTGTGCTATTTTTGCAACCTCTTGTGCAAAATAATCTGAAACAGTTTCAAAATGAAAATACAATGCTGGAAAAAGAGCAGCAATTAGATTTCTAGGTGTGAACAATATAGCATGTTAGAGAAAAGTGTTAAATTTCCACAGCCCATAGAAAACACTATACGTGTTTGTTAAATAAAAAAGCAAATAAACAGCAAATGTTCAAATGTAATTAAAGTGGAATAGTCAAGGGATATATGCAGAAGTAGTTAGAGGTAGCCAGGCTCCCATTACTGTTTAGATTTTATCTTGGATGGGAAAACATTATGGTATTTAGAGATGGAAAGTAAATTGAATTCATTCATAATTTACAACATAGCTGGTGAAAGGTTTCTCTCTGTGACTGATAATTAACCACTTGGCCACTATTTAACAGGCTCCTATTGGTTTAGCCACTGTAATAGGCAAAGAAAAAGAAATGGAAGGTATAAGAAGTTAACAAGGAACTGATATTCCTACAATATAATATGATTTATTCTTAGAAAACCATAAAGAATCTTCAAAAAGACTGTTCGTGGTGGCTCACGCCTGTAATCCCAGCACTTTGGGAGGCCGAGGCGGGCGGATCACGAGGTCAGGAGATCGAGACCATCCTGGCTAACACGGTGAAACCCCGTCTCTACTAAAAATACAAAAAATTAGCCGGGCGTGGTAGCGGGCGCCTGTAGTCCCAGCTACTCGGGAGGCTGAGGCAGGAGAATGGCGTGAACCCGGGAGGCGGAGCTTGCAGTGAGCCGAGATCGCGCCACTGCACTCCAGCCTGGGCGACAGAGCGAGACTCCATCTCAAAAAAAAAAAAAAAAAAAAAAAAAAAAAGACTGTTATTCAATGTAAATGGATCTAATGGTTTAGGTTTACTATTTTCAAGGCTATTGGTTGCAGTCAATGAATTCCTATTATCTGTGACATAAAAAATGACTTTAAGAATAATGTAATATGGCCAGATGTGATAGCTTATGCCTGTAATACCAACTCTTTGGGAGGCTGAGGCAGGAGGATGGCAGAAAGCCAGGAGTTAGAGACTGGCCTAAGCAATATAGTGAGGCCTTTGCCTCTATTAAAAAAATTAAAAATTTGCCAGGTATGGTGGCACGTGCTTGTAGTCTCAGCTAGGCATGAGGTTGAATCAGGAAGATTGCTTGAACTCAGGAGTTAGAAGCTGCATTGAGCTACGATAGGGCCACTGCATTTCAGACTGGGTATAAAGTGAGACCCTGTTTCTAAAAAATAAAAATATAAAATAAAATTAAATGACACAATACAACTGAATGAAAAATATCAAATGGCTAGCTAAAATTTGCAACAAAACGTGCTAGACTCTATACAGTCTAGTCATTGCAAAGATTTATGCTTTCTTCAAATTTATCTATTTATTCAATGCAATTGCAGTTAAATCTCTATCAAATTAGTTTTGGTAGTAAATGAATATCTGATTCTAAAATTTGTATGAAGTACTTTGTTCCAGTAAGAGCCAAAACATTCTTGAAAAAGAATAAAAATTTATGGGAGGAGTTACTCTATTAAATACCAATTTTAATATAAAGCTATAGTAACAAAATAATGTGCATTTGTCACATGTATAAGCACATAATAAAACATGTATTATATAAGAACCCAAAGTAGACCAATATTTATAAAAAGGTCATTTCAGAGCAGAATAGGAAAGTTGTTTTTCAATAAATAGTGATGTTAAGTTGGGATGTACATATACAAAAAGCAAATAAAACTTAATACATGCTGCAGTCCATTCATACAAATAAGATTAAGTAAAATTTACATCTAAGTGGAATATTCATCCATTAAATTATGTTAAATACGTGTGAAACTATTTTCACTAATTTGATACAGTTATTAACTCAAGTTTTTGGCTTGTGATTTGCTATTTTTCCTCCTGAAAAGATGGAAAACCTTCATCCCCCCTCCTTGTCCCCGTCTGACTTTGGATTGATAATTTGGGTTGTTTTGGTCATTAAAATGAGCCAGAAGTGACAGGGTGCTGTTTAAAAGCTTAGGGCTTAGGAGGTTTAAAGTGGCTTATTTATTTATTTATGTATTTTTCACTTCTGTTCTCACACTGTGAAGAATGTGCACCAGCAAGCCCTTTGGTCGTAGGCGGAGGGTGAGAGACACTTGGACAGCTATCTTCACTGAGTTGAACCCCAGAGAAGAGGCAACATATCTGAATCACAGATGTGCACTGAGAAGCAGTCAGTATGCCAATACGAACCCTCCTGAAGACTTTTGAGCAAAAATGAATATTGTTGTTTGAAGCTATTGAATATTGGGCTGCCTTTATATTGAGAATTATGTTGGGAATCACTAACGTGAATTTGGGGGAAGAAATCTACATTTTTAAAATAGGAGTTGAACAGCATTAAACATAAAATATTACTAAATTGAACTACATTAAAATTATAACTTTTCTTACCAAAAATCATTATGAGAGCAAAAAGCAAGCCATAAAAGAGTCTTTTTTCCCTTAAAATATGAAAAAGTTTTGCAAATCAATAGTAAAAGAATATCAAAATAGAAAAAATGTGCAAGATAATTTTTCAGGCATGGCGTGAAACAGTATCTCCAAATGACCAACAAACATTTGAAAAGGAGCATCATTTTATTAGCAATTATGTTACTGCAAATTGAAAGCAAATTAACAGAAACTCATGATTGGATTAATGCAAATTAAGATAAAAATGAGATAGTACTAACGATTCCCAGAATGAATACTATTTAAAGGCCTGACGATAACAAGTATTGGATTGTGAGGCAAATGGATTCTCGAATGCTGCTTGTGGGGTTATAAATCAATAGCACAACTTTGGAAAGTCATTTAGTATTTTCTAGTAAAATGAATTACACATGAATGCAAATTTAATAATTCCATTTATAGGTATTTGAGAGTGCTTATGTTTACTGAAATATCACAACAATGTTCAAGGCAGCATTATAAATAGATGGCAAATAACTGGAAACAGACCAAATGTTCACTGATAGTGAAATGATGAAGAATGAGCAGAATGTACCTACGCATGGCAAGGGTGACACTTAGGAAGCAATACTGGATAAAGATGCAACACAGATACATATTCAAATTAATTTAAAACCAGTCAAAACTAAGCTTATAGTATTAGAAGACAAGATGGTGGTTATATCGTGGGATGAGGAGTGCGTCATTATTAGGATATAAAACTGGGAAAGTTTCTGCAGTGTGAGTAATATTTCTTGACCTGGGCCATGGTTATAAAAGGGTTCTCATATTGTAAAATTTATTCAGTTGTTCATTTAAAAGTATATGTTTTTGCATTTGATTATTACTTGTCAGTTGAAAAATTATCCATAATCAAATTGCCAAGAACACAAAAGCCCAGAGCCAGGCAGATTCACAGTCGAATACTACAAGACATTCAAAGAATAATTGGTATTAAACCTATGGAAACTGTTCCAAAAGATTGAGAAAGAGAGAGTCCTCCATAACTCATTCTATGAAGCCAGCATCATCACCCTGATATCAAAGCCAGGAAAGGACATAACAAAAAAAGAAAAGAAAAGAAAAGAAAACCACAGACTAATATCCCTGATGAACGTAGATGCAAATACATACCCTCAACAAAATACTAGCAAACCAAGTCCAACAGCACATCAAGGGGATAGTTCACCAAGATCAAGTGAGTTTCATCCCAGGGATACAGGGTGGTTCAACATAGCACGTCAATAAATGTGATTCTCCACTTAAACAGAATTAAAAACAAAAACCACGTGATCATCTCAATAGATACAGAAAAAGCATTCAACAAAATCCAGTATCCCTTTATGGCAAATATCTTCAAGAAACTAGGCCTAGAAGGAACATACCTCAAAATAATAAAACCCATAAATGACAAACCCACAGTCAACATCATAGTGAATGGGGAAAATTTGAAAGCATTTCCCCTGAGAACTGGAACAAAACAAGGATGCCCACTTTCACTTCTATTCAGCATAGTACTGGAAATCCTGGCCAGAGCAATCAGGCAAGAGAAGGAAAGAAAGGGCATCCAAATTGGAAAAGAGGTGGTCAAACTATCTCTGTTTGCTAATGATATGATCATATACCTAGAAAATGCCTCCAAAAGACTCCTAGATTTGATCAATGAATTCAGTAAAGTCTCAGGTTACAAAATCAATGAACACAAGTTAGTAGCACTGCTGTACACCACCACCAACCAAGCTGAGAATCAAATGGAGAACTCAATCCCTTTTATGATAGCTGCAAAAAATAAAAATAAAATACCTGGAAATAAACTTAACCAAGGAGGTAAAAAGATTTTTACATGGGAAACTACAAAGCACTACTGGAATAAATCATAGATGACACAAGCAAATGGAAAATATCCCATGCTCGTTGATTGGAAGAACCAACATCATAAAAATGACCACACTGCCCTAAGAAATCTACAGATTCAATGCAATTCCTATTAGAATATACCAACATCATTTTTACAGCGTTAGAAAAAACAATCCTAAAATTCATATGGAACCAAAAAAGAGCCTGAATAGCCAAAGCAATCCTAAGCAAAAAGAACAAATCTAGAAGCATCACATCACCAAACTTCAAATTATAATGCAAGGGTATAGTAACCAAAACAGCATGATACTAATGTAAAAGTAGATACATAGACCAATAGAAAAGAAGAGAGAATCCAGAAATAAAGCCAAATTCTTATCAACCAACTGATCTTTGACAAAGCATACAAAAACATAAATTGGGAAAAAGAACCGTATTCAATATATGGTGCTCAAAAACCTGAATAGCCACATGTAGAAGACTGAAACTGTATCCATATCTCTCACCACAAACAAAAATCAACTCCAGATGGATAAAAGATTTAAATCTAAGACCTGAAACCATAAAAATTCTAGAAGAAAATCTAGGAAAGACTATTTTATACATTAGCCTAGGCAAATAATTTATGACTAAGACCCCAAAAGCAAATGCAATCAAAACAAAAATAAATAAATAGGACGTAATTAAACTAAAAGGCTTCTTCACAGCAAAAGAAATAATTATCAGAGTAAACAGGCACCCCAGAGAATTGGAGAAACTATTTGACAAGCGTATCCAACAGAAGACTGATATCCAGAATCTATAGGGACCTCAACAAATCAGCAAGAGAAAAAAAATCTCATCAAAAAGTGGGCAAATGACATGAATAGACATTTCACAAAATAAGAAACACAGATGGCCAACAAATGTTAAAAAATGCTTAACATCATTAATCATCAGGGAGATGCAGTTTAAAACCACAATGAGATACCTCCTTATCCCAGCCAGATAACCATTATTAAAAAGTCAAAAAATAATAGATGTTGTGGATGTGGTAAAAGGGAATGCTTATATACTGTTGATGGGAATCCAAATTAATACAACCTCTGTAGGAAACAGTATGGAAATTCTCTAATAATTAAAAGTACATCTACCGTTCAATACAGCAATCCCACTAATGGGTATCTACTCAAAGGAAAAAAAGTCATTATATTAAAAAGACCCCTGCACACATATGTTTATTGCAGCACAATTTACAATTGCAAATATATGAAACCAACCTAAGCGCCCATCAGCTGATGAGTTCTTCAAGAAAACATCTTATATACACCATGGAATAATGCTTAGCCATATAAAATAATGAAATAATGTCTTTTGCAGCAACTTGGAGAGAACTGAAGGCCTTTATTCTAAGGGAAGTAATTCAGGAATGGAAAACAAAATACCATATGTTCTCATTTATAAGTGGGAGCTAAGCTAAAGGTACTCAAAGGCATGCAGAGTGGTGTAATGGACACCGGAGACTCAGAAGGGGGGAGAGTGAGAGGGGTAAGAGATAAAAAAATTAGATGTTGGGTACAATGTACACTACTTGGGTGACAGGTGCAGTAAATTCTCAGACTTCATCCTATACAATTCATCCGTGTAATCAAAATCCACTTGCACCCCCAAAGTTATTGAAATATTATATGTGCATATATATGTGAGAATGGGTAGGTGTGTGTACATATACACATATGTACATATATCTATATCTATATATATATAGAGAGAGAGAGCCACAGTTTTAATGACAGCAATAAATAAATAAATAAATAAAATGTACCCATACTGCATTGCAGAGTAGAAACTATAGTGAGTATAGTGAGTCTTAAGTGGAGTCAGAACTGCCAGTCAAGTTCTGGCTTGGACCAGGTTATCAGTGGTGTGTATGTTGAGTAGTGACGATATATCAGGCATGACGGAAAGAGAAATCAAGGATGACTGCAAGGGTTTAGGCCTGGGTAACGGGATCAATGATGTGCATCTGGGGGAGTAAAAAGTTTGAGGTATGTATTGAATAGGGTGTGTTTGTTGCTGCCCTTTTTTTCTTTACTTCAATAAATCTTACACTTAGAAGACCTATTAAAATTCAACTAAAGATGGCATATAGGCATTGGAGTCATTTGGAGCTTAAGAGAGGACTAGCATGTGTATTAAGTTTTGTGAATAATCACCACACAATCCTTAAAATGTGGAATTAGATGAAATATCATGGACAGACTATGTAGAAAAGTAACAAAGGTTAATGATTGAGCCCTGAGGCGTTTTGCCCATTATGAAGTAGGAAGCCAGCAAAGAAGAAAGAGAGTTAGGGAACTAGGGAACTACACACGCACACACACACACACAGACACACACACACACACACAGAGAAAGAGACAGAGTGAGAAATCGTGTGATAACACAAGCAGTAAAGTGAACATTTAAAACAAAGTCTATATAGAATTAAAGCATATTTCTCTGCATTTCATTATGATTAAGGTAAAAGAGGAAGATAAATTATATAGATGAAAGAATGAAAAATTTTGGAGACATGCCACAATCCCCCATGATGTGTGTTCTCCCTCTTGGCAACAAGTAACAAACCCAACTTTAATTAACAGTTGTTGTGTTCCCACACTGTCTTTGCCAGGAGAGACTTGACAAATCCCTTGACTGGTAACTGGACCAACAGGTCAGGTACTATTTCTAAAATTTCCTCTTGACTTCTCTCCTTTCACCCACTTGAAAGCTCATATAAGGCTTTCAAGATTGGAAAGCTCCCAAGTCAAATTATCTGTCCTGGGCTATGACAAAATGAGGTTCATCTCTATGAATATCATAAACCAACCTAGAGTTAACTGCATTCAAAACTTCCTAATGCACTGATGGAAGTGTTCCATTTTTTCATGGGGAAATAGTGAGCCAGCGAATCCTTTGAGTAACTGCTGAATTGAATTTTTTTTTATTCTTTGCTCAATCAATTGTCCTACTGTCTGAAAGAGTGGGTTCACAACATTTGCAGCCACTGAGAAATCGATTGTTAACTCATATAAACTCTTTTATCTAAAACTATCAAAATTAGTGGTGTGCTTCTCTGAATATTTGTCCTGAGAGTACATGCTAGCAGGGATTCATCAGACTTCTGATATTTCTCAGTAAAAAGTCTTGATTTTTTTCCACTCTGAGTTTCGTGCTAACTGGCCATGGTCTCATTATACATGTATAGCCTTTCAGACAATCAGAATTCTTAATAGAGTTATGTTGAAAATGAGCATGGTGTCTCTCCAAATGACCATGAAGCCTAAGTTTTTCTTATATTGGGGAAAAACTGGTCTTCCTTTTTTCTGTATGAATCTTTCTGCTTCCTCCTTTCTATGTCTAGTTTTTATCTGGGGTACTAAAAATTGTCAGAGGATATATTGTTTGCTAATTGTCCTTCTTCTAGACACTGTCTATTCATTTAGCCAATTGCCCCATGCAAATGTCTATTCCCTCCAAATTGCAGAAGTAGAATATTTTCCCCTACAATCTTTTTCAAAGCTCTGGTTTCATATTAGTGACACATTGGAAACTGTCCCTGCATTAAAACTTCATTATGTTGTTAAGGCAGCTTAACTTCAAAATGAATTTTAAAACTTTTCTTTCCCTTTCTCTTGGGTTTCAAGATATAACATTGAAAGGAACTGCAGAAGCCTTGTCTCCTAGCCTTAAGATAGACTCCATGTCCCTCCTTTTCTCACTGTATATCTCCCTTCACATTTATTTAACTGTATTCCAATGTCTAACTATGTGCCTTCTTAGCAGTTCCAGGGGCTAATCTTGACACAGACAGACTAAGCCTGGAGACCTAGGTGCAAAATTCAAGAGATTACTTCAAGGCAGATAGTCAACAACATGGCCATTGTTGAAATGAGGCCAGCCTGAGATTCAGGTGGACTGGGACCCAAGATAGCCACCAGAACAAGATACACAGACATTGTATTCAACACAATTTTTGCAGGCATTCCATATCAAATTTTCCCTGTTTAAACTCCTGTCTCCCCAACTTCTGGATGCAAATTAAAGTGGTTGCTTTGGCTGGAAATCCAGCCATTTCCCCTTTAGTAGTTTTAGTTAATAACGTCACTTTCTACCAGACCTTGCTCTTCTTAACTGGACTCAGCAAGCTGTGAGCATTTGAACCCGTGTTAGGTTATGGTGTTTTCTATAACCTCAGTTTTCTTGTGAAAAACTGTCTTAACCATTGTGATACATGGGCCTGAGAGTCAATAATGCTGTTGGCCCAATATATGTAGTAAAAGGAAAGATTGAATTGTCAATAAGAATTAAATGTGTTTGGGATCTTTCCAAGGACCCAAAGTTACTAATATCCAAAAAGTTGCAGTGAAAAAACAGTCACAGGTTAAACATTCTTTCTTTATAGAACTCAGATTTCCAGATGCAATTGCACCAAAATGATTTTTATCACCTGCATTTGGACCCACTTTTGTTTTGAAATCTAACAGAAGATGTTGGTTCTGAGCAGTATAAATGGAGATACTGCTACACAAAAGAAAGCCACTTTAATTTTAAAATATTTCCAGTTTATAGTCATTGATTAGTGGCTTTTTGGACTGGTTTTGATTATCTAGACAGCCAGGGATCCTATAAATCTATGAAGACCAAATTTACTTACAGTCAGCAATCTTGATAAATCAAGTGTGACCTGCTAAAATTATTTTATAAATTAGGGCTGTCCATTAACTTTTTGTTAGTAAATAATATTGAATGTGTGTTACAAATTCTGATATATAGAATTTCTCCCCACAAGCACATTTGACTTCCATTGTTTCTTCTTCTGAGACATCTATGGTAGAGAAGTCAATGATAATAATCCTCTTGCTAACCACCATTTTCTTCCCATATGTAAAGGTCATTTTTGAATGTATGGTTTCTGATAACCAGATCGAGTAATTTATAATAAAAATATTAAATAATTTTAAGTACATATACAACATATATAAAACCATTATATGACATTTTTGTTTTACTTTACACCATATTATTATCACTCATTAAGAATTATTACCTTATCAAAAAACAAATTTTTATTTTAATTATTTCTCTTCCAAAAAAATTATTTAAGGATTTAATATTTACAGATATTGAAAAATGTTTTAAGAAATAATTATTTCACTACATATGTATGTATTAAAATATTTGCGCTTGTATTATAAAATGATACATTATGTTCTAAGGTTTTATTCCAATTAACATCTTTATGTAGAAAATTAACATGAAGATTTTCCTGATGTAGCCTAAAATACTTTATCTTTATTAAATATTATTTTTAAAATCTAAAATATAATTTTCCTTTAAATATAAACAAAATGGATTAAATGTCTACCCACTCCATAATTAAACTGTAAGACCATTGCATCCCTTAAGAGCAGATAAGATCAGTAAAAAAAGTACGAATATAAAATATCTTAGCAACATGGTAAAAATAACCTAATTCAGTTATAGACCATACCAAACAATAAGAAAATCCCTGTTGTTTTCAATGGCATTGGATACATTTACCAAAACTAACCACATGCTGTGTCATTAATTATTAAAATCATTAAAATATATTCTTTTTCTACATTATACCGTAATACCTATGCCCATCAAAATCAGGAAAAAACACTATTAAGTATCCTATGGTTAATAAATATTAAAAGAAAACTCCACGAAAGATAATTAGAAACATATGAAGCTAGTGGGATGCAATTTAACTTTTTCAGAAAACAAGTTATAGATTTAACTGCATATATTTGTAAAGTAATGAGGTACAAATTCAGTGATTAAATGTTCCATCTCAAGAAACCAAGAAAATCAAAATAAAATCAGTATAAAAATAGAGAATGGATCACATCATAAAAATAAGAACATAAATTCATAAAATATATTTTAGAGGTATAATATAATGAAGTTGAAACAGAGCTATTAGTTCTTTGAAAAGATTATTAAATTTAACAATTCTTCCATAAAACTGAAGAAAACATTAATGGAAAAAATAGAAAGTATGAATGTCAGCAATGCAAATAGGAACACCCTCATGAATATAAAAAGAAAATAAGAGGTAACTTAAACAATTTTAAGTCAATAAAGAGAAAGTTTTGAGTAAATGGGGAATTCTTTTAAAAATAAATGTATAACTCACGCAGAGATATGGAAAATTTAAAAGGCTCTAAATATTTTTAGAGAATCAATTAACTTAAGAGAACATGCCATCATTGATTGCACTAAATTTTCAATATACAGTTACTGGGAACAAGAAAAATAGTAAACATTTCTTGTAAAAATTGATAGAGCCAAGTGTGAAACAAACTTTATCTATCAGACATTTTGTGAGAATATTTTCTTAATCTGGTCAAAGTTCTGAATGAACTATCTTTTGAAATGGACCTGAGCAAGATTTTAAAGATATGATGACATTTTCTAGAAGGAAAAAAATACTGTCCTTTCTGAGGTCTGACTGTAACTTCTGTTTCTATATTAAGAAATGCAAAAGTTCATAGCTCACACATATTCATTTTTAATACATTTATATGAACTTCTCCAAGCTGCTCAGCCTCCAATTACTTTTTTTATTGCTTTATGGGGAAAGTGCTATATTCTAAAAAGACTTAATGCCTAGTGTTAAACCGAGTTTTGTGTTTTACAAGGAAAATTTATTTCCAAATAATAGTGCAAAATGGCTACTATGACTTAAATAAATGACACCAGCATTGAGAAACATAGTTTTGTCATTGCGCAAGAAAGGTCATTTTTTTCCTCACCAGAATCAGTTAGGATAGAAATAAAGAAGAAAATTAAATATCTTAATGTGATAGAACAGATTTATTTTTCTAAATATTTTATCTTTTACTTCAGTCTCTTACTTCAAAAGCTTGATATTCAACTATACAGAGTTGATTAAGCCCAATACTTTTTATTCAAAATTATTCTAGCCATACTCACTTCCATGTATATATATGGTAACTTTTAATATCTTTAGAAATGTTCACACAATCTTGAGCAATGAAATTCATCGAAATATATGATTTGTAGGATGTAGAAAATATTATTTCACATGTGACTTATTATTATATATGTGAGAATCATATGGTAATGAGCTTGTTACATCAGATAGTGCAGAAAAATTAAAATATATTACAAAACTCTCATTCTAAAGCTCATATAATAATAGAAAAATAATATGGTCTAGAGACAATTTTTTGTCAAAACAATGTAATTACATACATTCCATCCCTTTCTGACAAGAGAGGTGTTTTAATATATTGGTGGTTTGTTTAAAACATTTTAAACTACATTCACATCTCAAATAATCACAAACCTATAGAAGAGTTGAAAGTATAGTGAAAAGAACTTTTCATTTTTTAAAACAAAATGAAACAAATTGCCAGTCTGATTCCCAGAAACTTTATTATGTATTTTCTCTCAAGCAGGACATGTTCCTGTGTAACCGTAATACCTATACCCATCAAAATCAGGAAAAGGACGTTGATCAACCATTCCCATCTAATCCGCAGACCATATAAAAATTTTGCCAATTGCTCTAATAATGCCCTTTCTAGCATTATTCTAAAATAATTCAGTTTGGAATCACTCTTGAATTTGTCATTTTCCTTTAGTCTCTCCTTCGATCTGGAATGCTTGTTTATCTTTGATTTCTATGTCTTTGGCACTTTTGAAGATTGTAGGCTAGTTATTTTTTAAAGATATTTTAAATTTAGGTTGGTTTAACGTCTCCTTGTGTTTAGACTCAGGTTATAAAAAGAGATGCTGTGTTCTTATTGCATCCTATCAGGGGCTCACAATTCTCACATGCCTCCTTATTAACGACATTTATTTTTAATGTATTTTTAAGTATACATATAACATTATATGTATTTATAAGGTACAACATAATGTTTTGAAGTATATATACATATTCATTTAACTCTAGTTGAGAGTTTTACTAAATTATCATCTTCAAGGTTTTGGAAGCTACATGCTTCTCATACTTTATCAGAAATTATTTTCATCCTCGCCTGAGTTCGTAGCAAACTTCTAATGATGAGAGGAGATGTGTGTGAATCTGCATGGAAAGGAGAGAGAGCACAGACTGTGAAACTAGCCAGAACAGGCATTTCTCCTTCTAGCCTGGATACTTCATTTATTGAAAGAAATCATCTGTTAATAATTATATTTCTTTCTCTTTTATGAAGCATTGTTTGTGATGCATTTAAACATTAACAAAATATTTGTTTATAAATGAAAGGTAAAGTGGATGAATAATTAAACACAGATTTTTAATTACTAGTACACAGTTGGGCTTTGACAACTGCTGTGTGTGTTTTGTTTTAGAAGCTGCTGTTATTTTTTTAAATTGCATGCATTTACTGACCCTATCTTAATATTTGATGGCTTACTTATTTTCCAGGGACTGATTGAGAGGTTGCAGGTGATGGCATATAATAAGATAATACTTACAATAATAAACACAATAATAGTAATATTTATGATGATGATTGTAATATTATGAAATAGAACACTATATTGTCTATTCCAAGAATCTATGCCACAGAACAAATAATGTATAACAAACACAGAAAGAGATGATTAATTTGCAGTATAGTCTGAGAAATAACGAGGTATTATATTGGTGTAGTTAGTAATTGCATTGATAGTTGTAGTAGTCGTATCATTTTCTTTTCTCTTTTTCTCCCTCTGCCTTTCCTTACCTCTATCTTTATCTCTATCTTTTTCTCTCCAGATATCAACGATTATCTTTTTATTATTATTATACTTTAAGTTCTAGGGTACACGTGCACAACATGCAGGTTTGTTGCATATGTATACATGTGCCACGTTGCTGTGCTGCACCCATTAACTCGTCATTTATATTAGGTATATCTCTTAATGCTATCCCTCCCCCCTCCCCCCACCCCACAACAGGCACCAGTGTGTGATGTCCCCCTTCCTGGGTCCAAGTGTTCTCATTGTTCACTTCCCACCTATGAGTGAGAACATGCGATGTTTGGTTTTTCGTCCTTGCAATAGTTTGCTGAGGATGATGGTTTCCAGCTTCATCCATGTCCCTACAAAGGACATGAACTTATCATTTTTTACGGCTGCATAGTATTCCATGGTGTATATGTGCCACATTTTCTTAATCCAGTCTATCATTGTTGGACATTTGGGTTGGTTCCAGGTCTTTGCTATTGTGAATAGTACCACAATAAACATATGTGTGCATGTATCTTTACAGCAGCATGATTTATAATCCTTTGGGTCTATATCCAGTAATGGGATGGCTGGGTCAAATGGTATTTCTAGTTCTAGATACCTGAGGAATCGCCACACTGACTTCCACAATGGTTGAACTAGTTTACAGTCCCACCAACAGTGTAAAAGTGTTCCTATTTCTCCACATCCTCTCCAGCACCTGTTGTTTCCTGACTTTTTAATGACTGCCATTCTAACTGGTGTGAGATGGTATCTCATAGTGGTTTTGATTTGCATTTCTCTGATGGCCAGTGATGATGAGCATTTTTTCATGTGTCTGTTGGCTGCATAAATGTCTTCTTTTGAGAAGTGTCTGTTCATATCCTTCACCCACTTTTTGATGAGGTTGTTTGTTTTTTTCTTGTAAATTTGTTGGAGTTCTTTGTAGATTCTGGATATTAGCCCTTTATCAGATGAGTAGATTGCAAAATTTTTCTCCCATTCCGTAGGTTGCCTGTTCACTCTGAAAAGGTAGTTTCTTTTGATGTGCAGAAGCTCTTTAGTTTAAGTAGATCCCATTTGTCAATTTTGGCTTTTGTTGCCATTGCTTTTGGTGTTTTAGACATGCAGTCCTTGCCCATGCCTATGTCCTGAATGGTATTGCCTAGGTTTTCTTCTGGGGTTTTTATGATTTTAGGTCTAATATTTAAGTCTTTAATCCATCTTGAATTAATTTTTGTGTAAGGTGTAAGGAAGGGACCCAGTTTCAGCTTTCTACATATAGCTAGCCAGTTTTCCCAGCACCATTTATTAAATAGGGAATCCTTTCCCCATTCTTGTTTTTGTCAGGTTTGTCAAAGGTCAGATGGTTGTAGATGTGTGGTTTTACTTCTCAGGGCTCTGTTCTGTTCCATTGGTCTATATCTCTGTTTTGGTACCAGTACCATGCTATTTTGGTTACTGTAGCCTTGTAGTATAGTTTGAAGTCAGGTAGCATGATGCCTCCAGCTTTTTCTTTTGGCGTAAGATTGACTCGGCAATGCAGGCTTTTTTTTGGTTCCATATGAACTTTAAAGCAGTTTTGTCCAATTCTGTGAAGAAAGTCTTTGGTAGCTTGATGGGGATGGCATGGAATCTATAAATTACCTTGGGCAGTATGGCCATTTTCATGATATTGATTCTTTCTACCCATGAGCATGGAATGTTCTTCCATTTGTTTGTATCCTCTTTCATTTCATTGAGCAGTGGTTTGTAGTTCTCCTTGAAGAGGTTCTTCACATCCCTTGTAAGTTGGATTCCTAGGTATTTTATTCTCTTTGAAGCATTTGTGAATGGGAGTTCTATCATGATTTGGTTCTCTGTTTGTCTGTAATTTGTGTATAAGAATGCCAGGGCAATCAGGCAAGAGAAAGAACTAAAGCGTATTCAATTAGGAAAAGAGGAAGTCAAATTGTCCCTGTTTGCAGATGACATGATTGTATATCTAGAAAACCCCATCGTTTCAGCCCAAAATCTCCTTAAGCTGATAAGCAACTTCAGCAAAGTCTCAGGATACAAAATCAATGTGAAAAAATAGTCAACAATTATTTTAAAAGTCTTTTTAAATGAGGTGATGTTAATATTAATATTGACATTAATATTAAGCTTATTCTTTAAACGCAGAAAAATTTGGTTTTATAATGGTTGTGGTATGAGTGACATGTGGGAAGTAAAACTGAATAGGACCCCGGAGTCAAGTTGTAGAAAGTATTTTGTCAAGTTAATTAGCTTGGGTTGTTGCTCATAGTTGGTAATAGGTTATAAATAGAGAAATGACCATAGAAATTAGCATTTTTGATGAATTTCTTGACTAACACTAGTAAGATTAAATAATGCATTAATTTAATTGACTAATTTCACAGCAGTTTTAAAAATTAGTAATATAATGCACAAATGCAAAATGAATCTATACTTCTTATGTTTCCCTTTTTATTGCTAACATACTGGTATCAAAGATTTGTTGTCTTTAAAAAGAAGTATTTCTTCTTTATATATATATATATATATAAATAATATATATATATAAACTTCCATGAGTTTATTTTTAAAAATTTGATAAAGTAAAAACAACTACATAAAAGCAAGCTTAGATAAAAGTAAATGGGGTCAATACATGTATGTCTTATGGCTGATGCTGATAGTGTTTCTTGTGTGAATTGGAAAATTACTATTATTTTTTAATTTGGCATATGGTGTGGCCAATTACATGCCTGTGAACATTGGGCACCATGCAATATATTATCAAAAACATTATCTCTTTTAATTCCCATAAATGACTGCCACCTCTTTTCCATATGCATATATTTGCTGAGAAATGAAAAAATCATTATTAAAAATTCTACTGATAATCTAAACCCTCTAAATTGAAGAAAACACTAACTTCAATTACATTGTTGGCAGGTAAAAAATATCGTTTGCTGATACAACAAGAAGATTTTACTCTTGTGTAATTATTTTAGGAGGACCACTGGCAGTAGTGCTCAGGAATTGGCATTTAACTGCGTGCTGCAATGACATTTGTCTGCAAATTCTTGAGGAACTTATTCAAGAACAAATCCATAATTGTATAATCAATTTTTAAACCTGACTACCCATTTTAAAAACAGTTAAATTATTTTAAAAATTGGGTTAGAGCCTAAACATCTGTTTTTCCAACAAATGCTGAGAAGAGTAAATCTTCATATTATGAATGTTACTTTACCTTTGCTTTCTTTAAAATGGAGAAACTACTTCTTTAAAATGGAGAAAGACATTTATATTTTTTCTAAGAATATTCAAGGCATTTTATTATATTAGTCTAATTTATATTTTGTCTGAAATCTTAATGAAAAGTAACAAGGTTTTTTTAACTTTTAAAAAATCCTCTAACTATATAGACATATCTATTCAAGATATTGTAATAATATATTACTTAAGGATTTATTTATGTAATAATTTATTACTCTCTTAAGGATCAAAACTCTATATAACCCATAATTATTAAGACTAGAGAATAAGAACAATTAAAATACAAAAATTTAATATGAGTAATTTAGTTTTTAAAGTCTACATGCCGTAGCATGTAAATTCAAGAAACGTTAATTTCAAGGTAATAGAGCCATGATAAATTTGTTTAGTGTCGGTTTGGGATAAGCCAAGTATAAAATAAGATTGAAGATGGTATTTTCTCTGAACTTCAAAGAGAGCATGGATTAATTTTTAACATAAAATTAGTAGTTAAATCAGGTGTACACACAGCAAAGCTTTGTGATATTAATTACAAAGTTGTGTTTTCATTAAGCCTGAGAATTGAAGCAGGTCTTTTTCTTCTATAGTAAAAATAAAATAAATCATATATTAATAATAAAAATGTTACATGGTAATTTCTACAGCTATATAATTATAACAAATTACTTGAAAATGAAATTTGTTCCTTAAGATGCATATTTGAAGAAATTACCATAAAGACTTGTGTATGCTTATCTGTGTTATGATATGCATGTAGAAAAAGTCTCATTCACTGACTAAATTATCATTACTATGAATAGATGAGGATTTGCATATATTTTCATGCAACAAAATATTATATTAAACTTAAATTCATTACATAACTGCTCACCAATTATATGTGTGAGTATGTGTGGATAATCAAGATCTGTGCCTGTTATATTAAAATCTTTATATATCTAAATATGTAATATATCATCCTAACATTTACTTATTTAATTTTTGGGTTGATCCTGAAATTTATTTAATGTAAATTGATTAAACTCACCAATTAAAAGGCAAAGATTGATAAAATGTAATTTTTTAAAAAAGAACAAGTTTCCATTGTTATAAGAGACGCATTTTAGAATCAGAGACACAGTTTGAAAACACAAATGGAAATTTATATGTAAAACATATACAAAGTAAAAGTAAAGAAATAAATCTGACAATATTTAAGACCATGGTTTGGGATTTAAGATAGAAGAGAATTGTTATCTTTACCCATTTCTGTCAGTTAAAATAAACTGGGGGCGGGGGTGGGTAAGGACAAAGGAAAGATAGGAAAGTCACATTTGCTATGAAACAAGAAAACACATAATTCAAACAAGAGATTATAGAAAGAAGGCAAACTAGATGGTATAAAACAAAATCCCAGGAACAGGGTGATCATGCAGAGAAGAAATATATGTGTGTGTGTGTTTGTGTGTGTGTGTGTATGGCGTGTAGGTATATTGGACACATATGCACAAAAGTAATATATAAAAATTAGAATCTGAAAAAATTATACTATGAAACAGATATAAATTTAAAAAACAGCATGATTTTATGGAAGATGGTAGGAGGCTTTAGAAACCAGTCCTTCCATGAGAATAATTATTGAGCTGGCAAGAACTATCAGAATAAATTATTTTCCAACACTGGACTGTGGTCAAATACTTGCAGTGTCCCCTGGAATGCTTATTGAAAAAATAGTTTGATGTATTTTGACTTCTTGTGTTTAATATATATTATTTATATATATAATGGTTAAATATATATAGTGGTTATATTTAACATTGTATATACATAGTGTTTATGTACATATCATATGGAGAGAGAAAGGTAGATTTAAAAAATGGCTTACAGGATTGTTGAGGCTGGCATGTCTGAGATTTGTAGTACAGGTTAGCAGGCTAGAAATTTAGGTAAGAGTTGATGTTACAGTCCTTAGCCCATATTTCAGACAGCAGTAAGATAGAGACTTAGGCAGTATCAGTTCTCTCTGTTGCCATTTTAAGGATGATTTCTTCCTCTTTGGGAAATGTCAATCTTCATTATCAATAAAAAAATTAAATGTAAATTGATTACTCACCAATTAAAAGGCAGAGATTGATAGAAATTCTTTTTAAAAAGAACAAGTTTCCATTGTTATAAGAGACTCATTTTAGAATCAGAGACACAAATAGTTTGAAAACACAAATGGAAAAAAAAAGTATCCCATACAGATAATATTCAATAATAACCAAATAATAGCTAGAGTGGCTATACTATTATAAGACAAAGTAGATTGCAAGTAAAAGTTGTTGCAAGAATCAATGGACAAGTATTTTGATAAAAAGTTCAAATCATCAAGAAGTCATGACAATTATGAAATAAACACAAAACAACACAGTCCTAAAATATGTAAAGCAAAAACTGACAGAATTGGAAAGAAATATGCAATTGTACAAAAATATTTGGGGATTTCAAAACTTACAACAAAACTATACAATTATAAAAATGTATGCAACTGACCTAAGGATAGGCCAAATGTAATATAATTAAGAATAAACAAATAAACATTTATGGCCAATAGCTATTTTACAAGGGTGCTAAGACCATTCAAAGGGAAAGACCAGACTTCAGTAAATACTGCTAGAACTTGATAAACACATGCAAAAGAATAAAATTGGATCCCTACTTCATTTGATATTCAATAATCAAATTAAAATGAATCAGCAACATAAATATAACAAGAAAAATTATAAAACTCTTAAAAGAAAATGTAAATGTAAATCCTCGTGACCTCATATTTATCAGTGGAATCTTAGATTTGACAACAAAACATGAGAGATGAAAGAAAACAGATAAGTTAGACTTCATTAAAATTTTAAACCATTGTGTATCCATGAACACTATTGAGAAAGTGAAAAGACAATCCACAGAATAGGAGAAAATATTTGCAAATTATACATTCGATAAAGGTTCTATATGAAGAATATAAATGGTTTACAAAACTTTATCAACAAAAGGTGAACAACACAATTTAAAAATGATCAAAGGACTTGAATAGACATTTCTCTAAATAAGACATACAAATGACCAACAAGCAAATAAAAAGATGTTCAATAGCATTGGCATTAAGGAAATACAAATCAAAACCACAATGTGACACAATTTCACACTCACATGGATGATTATAATAAAATGAAAGAAAAATAAGGGGTGTTATGTTTGCCACCTTCACCCCCACAATCAATTAGACCAATCATTATCAGTCCTCACTCTTTTCCATTCAGTTCCCTCTTTACCAACATATTTTCAGGCTTCAGTAGTCTGTAAATTCCATGGTGACATGATTGACAAGTGAACCACCTAATCCGGGGCTTCATAGCTCTTAGATCTGTGGACTTCATATCTGCTCAAAGTAACCTATAATGTGAATAATCCAACCACCTAATCGTGGGAACCTTTAGATCTCACTAACATGTCCTCTCATAAGCATCGGTTACCCACTGCCAATGCACTCACACCACTATTATTTCTTCAGGAAGAATTTTCCATTCTCATGATGGTCCAGTCAACCCTTTCAGCCATACAATAGCATAGCAAACCATTCCATATTAGGAGACATGCTATGCTGCTTCTGAAAGTCATCAATAAGAATCACCTGGAACAATCATGCTATTGTTCATCAGCAGAAGAATCAGTGGGTACACAGACACCCTTCCTTCAACATCTGTAGAGAGATATGCTTGGGTTGAGACACAATTCTGTGCAATATTGGTCTGGCATCAGTAGATAAACCGTTCCTTTTGTGGCTCTTTCATTTCAAAATGAGGGATAGTGGTTGGGACTTCTCTTGGATTAAGACACAGAATAGTCTGAGTTTAGGAGCTGCATATTTAGCAATTTCCTGGAATCATTCAAAGAATGAAAAAAACTTAATTTTAGTACCACGGGAAGAGAGTTTAGGCAGGATTTATAAGTTAGTAATCAACTGGAAATATGGTTCGCAAACAATAATGTATTTCTCCAAAATTTTTCACTGTAGTATGTAAGTTTGGTTTGTCATTATTGTATAAAAATAACCACATATTTTAAAATCAAAATAAACTTTCTATCACTTTTTAAACTTCAAAAATTTATATCAGAGTTTGAGTTGCCTTTACTCTATCAATATCCACAGTCTTTTGATAATTCAGAAAAGGATGTAGACTCTGGGAAGCTGCATTTAAAATAAAGGAGAATTAATTAAATCACTGCACCTTTTGAATGCAGAATATAATTAATAGCACTTCCACATTATCAATTTATTATCACCTTATTACAGAGGCCTGGTCATTCATAAGGGCTCAACCCTCCACTTCAGTTCACAGCTTTCTAATGCAATGATACTAAATTCATTTACATTTTGAAACATTTAAATGAATAAATAAATATCTACTTTGGCTATTTCTGTTACTGCATAAAAGCAGTGCTTTAATAAGGTATTGTAATTAATTCATGTTAATTATAAAAATTATACCATTGAACATTTAATGAAGAGTCCAAGAGGCCAAGACCTACGTTTTTTGAAAATGTAGGACCATCTGAATAACTAACCTCCAGAGAGAATGTTGAAAACAGACCTAAGTTTAAACCATGACTGTGGCAATTATTCTTCATTGGAATACTTTTCTATGCCTCTAAATTTTGTCTTTTAGATTGGCAATATGGCTTTTATTATATGTAGTAATAAAATTATTTTATTCAATAGTTGAACCATTAAACACTGGATGTTTTTCTCTAGACCTTTAATGTTCAGAGCTTAATACAGATTCATAAATATACAGGTTAACCAACCAGTGTTGATAGTGCCTTTGTTTATGTTAAAAGTAATGCAGAGAACATCAGGAGACACCAATGGCAAACATTTCTCTTGTAAAGGGAAACAAAAAAAATTAAAGAGAAGTTACTAGAGACAAAATAGCTTAACATATAGGGGAAAAATATGCCCACATAATGAATCAAATTGAGTCAACAACTTTTAGCCTTACTAGACAAAGTATAAACTGTCAGCATTTATATATCTAATTTTTATACCTCTGTGTTATTTACATTTTCATAGCATAGAGGTAACTTTTAAGTATTTCTTTTTGTTGAATACGTGGAGGATAGATAGAGTTCCTCTTAGAGAAATAAAATTTTAAATAGTGGTTAAGTACTTCTGTACTTAATATCCATATCAGCTTTAAACAGATGTTACCATCTGTTTTTAAAGCCCTTAGGAAAATTTAAACTAGGTTTTAACTATAAACAGAGGACAACTTATTTCTCATTACAGAGGGGGAGAAATTGATGATGTAGGTAAAAGCGTTTAGAAAAATTTGCCAACATTTCTCCCATTAAATTACCGTCAATCAATATTGATTATAGAGACTTCATATTTGGAAAGCATTTAGTTCATTTTATGCTCACTTATTTGCAACATTTTAGCCTTTTATTAAAACAATAGGTGTAATAAAGGTGAATACAATAGAAAAAGTACAACTTTCAAAGAAATGAATGTGAGTAGATTACCTTTCTCATTAATAAGAAAAATCTTAACATCCTAATAAATTAAAAAAATCACATTTGAGTTGATGTAATAAGAGTACATATGGTTACAAGACAATTTTTTAGGCTCACCAAAGACAAAACTCAAAAAATGTTAAAAATTTTATTGATTATCTTTCCTTACGATGCTACCTCACACTCTCCATACATACCCCGAAAATAAAAACCTCCCTTTTTATTTGACTGTTCTGGAAATTACAGCTCTTGGAGATATTTGGTCCATCATCTCTTTCTTTATTATACTCCTGTCTACTTAACAAACACCATGTCCTATGGAAAAGTATGCAAGGACAGTTTTCTCCATTGCATGCACATGAACTAACTCATATGCCAGGACTTTGTTCCCTCTCATTTTCAAGAGTCTTCAAAGTATTGTCAAAGCCTTCAAACTTTATCCTATGAACCATAGTACACATTGCTAAGAAAACAATATTTAGAAGTGAAAATAATAAAAATAAAACTGTCATAATAAGTAACTTTTCTAATAATAAACACCTATGCTAATTTTCATGTTGGCCACATCCTTTGTTTGACACTCAAACTTCTTCATAACATACATCTTAATTTTCAGATCTGTCACTTCCTCCGGCACAGAGTCTATGCAAGTTGCCCTGGACTGTTATCAGTATATACGTATATTTATCTCCTTATCTTCTAAGGTCTAATTTAAACCAATTGTTCTATAAGTCCTTCTTAATATTTCAAGTTGAAAGTTCTCTCTTCCATTTTATTATTTTTGCACTTTCAACATTTACCTTTATATACATTTGTATCTTGATGAAATATCATCTATAATAATTAAATTATCTCTGGGAAGATACTGTGTTCACTCTCCCTGCCACACAATATAAATAGCCATCATATATATATATATATATATATATATAGAGAGAGAGAGAGAGAGAGAGAGAGAGAGAGAGAGAGGAACAGATATTTTTCAAAAGAAGACATACAAGTAGCCATCAAACATATGAAAAAAATGCTCAATATCACTAATCATCAGAGAAATGCAAATTAAAGCCACAATCAGATAGCATCTTACACCAGTCAGAATGGCTATTGAAAAATCTGAAACAGACGTTAGCAAGGATGTAGAGAAAAGGGAATGCCTATGCACCATTGGTGGGAATGTGAATGAGTACAAGCTTTATGGAAAACAGTATGGTGATTTCTCAAATAACTAAAAAGAGAACTACTATTCTATTCAGCAATCCCATTGCTGGGAATATACTCAAAGGGAAATAAATTATTATATCAAAAAGTTACCTATACTTGTATGTTTATCACAGCACTACTAAAAATAGCAAACAAAGGCATGGAATCAATCTAAGTGTTCATTAATGCGAGTTGGGTAGAGAAAATGTGGTATATATATACCATCAAATACAACTCAGCCATAAAACAAATTAAACTGTGTCTTTTGCAGCAAGATGGATAGAAGTGAAGGCCATAATGCTCAGTGAAATAATGCAGAAGAAGAAAGTCAAATACCGTAAGTTCTCACTTATAAGTGAGAGCAAAATAATTTGCACACATGTACATACAAAGTGGAATAATACACATTGGAGACTTTAAAAGGTGGGAAGGTGTGGGGGAAGTAAGAGCTGAAAAATTACCTATTGAGTACAAGTTTTCTATTCAGGTGATGAGTACACTAAAAGCCCAAACTTCACCACAACACAATATGTAGGAATGTAGTAAATCTGCATTTGTACCCCCTAAATATATATTTTTAAAAATTAAAAAGGGGAAATAACAGTGAGACTGATCAATGAATACATTTGAATCTAAAACAAAATAGTCTAAAAATTCTGGATTGCAATTATTTCTAACCTAAAATTTGATATCCAGCCAAACTCTCAATCAAGCATTAAATTAAATATGAAGAGTTTTAGATTTGAATGTTCTCAAAATGTTCACTTTCCCTGTTCCAACATGTTATGCAAAATAATTGATAAGAAAGACAAATATATAGTACCAAATAAAGAGGAAAACTAATATGAAAAAAGAAATAACAAGAATAATCAAGAAAATGTAAAAGCTACCTAGAGAAGTACATAGAGAGCAACCCGTGCAGACAGTAATAGATTTAGAAATTCAGAAAAGAAGAGCAAAACACCAGATTAGAATGTCTGATAGAGATTATTTTTTAGATATTTCAGAATTGTATCAGAGTTAGGGGTCAATTAGTGAAACACATAGGAAAATGAATTGAATCACCACAAGGAAAATCATTCATCCCAAAACAATAATAATACAATAAAATAAATGTGCTATTACTTTACTTGGCAGCAAACAATGTTTAAAATTACAATTAAACAATAAATATCAATATAACCAAAAGTTGTTATTAAATTATTTTGAAAATACAAAAAAGATAAATGCTCATGGTTTTATTAAAATATGTAAAAGGGAGTAACATCCAAATTGACTATTGAAGAGATTCAGGAGATAATGTCTAAAATAGAAGTAAAACTAAGAAGCAATTTTATAATATAGTTAAAGGGAGGTTTAAAAAAAGAAGATGGAAGGGAGGCAGTCATGTTAGAGGGCACCTTTACTTTCTAAAGCTCTAGTATCAGAGTTGTAAATTTCCCCCAATCGGTTCTATATATCCAATTTTAGTGGCATGAAAGCACTGTAGAGGTTTCAGTTTGGAATAATAAATGAACAGTGCTCTTCACTGAAATATTCTATCACCCAAAAATCAATCTTTTCTAACTTGACTTCATTTTCATGTTTGTCTCACAATCTTAATGGTCAAAATTCTATAGGTTCTTCAGAATCTTCTCTGTATGTTACAGACAGACTGGTGAGTTACAGGTGAATTACAATTGAAACTTTCCCAATAATTTGACTTTTAATTAGCCCTTTAGTAATTAGAGGAACAGTCTATTATGTCCAGAGGTGATGCAAATTATTCTGTCTTTAGAGCAGATGTCTGGAAAAGAGCAAAGGCAGAACTTTAGATTGGAGAATTAAGTGTAGGCTTCTCTTTTCTACTCTATCTGGTAACTTCATCTGGCATCTGTTATGGAAAGTTAATGATCTCTGTTTAGCAGATTTCAAACTCTAAATCGTTTTTCTAAATATTCCTAGTTTTGAGATATTATGATTCTAGTTCATATTTTTACAGCTGCCTTATGGCATTTCTTTAAACATTTTTTAAGGTTAGCAATAAATTCTTCCTTAGCGTTTACATAGAACTTTTTCTCCAACAAAAAGAAAGGCAATGTCTTAGTTAGGGCAACTTTAAAAGCTCTAGACGACAGTCACTCATTTGATGCATGCTGTTTGACCATCACAAATTTGATCCTTTGTCCTAATTACGGTTAATTTTATATTTATAAAATTTTAGTTAAGAATCATAGGCTATTTTCAGCTTAATCAATATCACATTTTATTATTGGGCTTTTAAATTATTTGATACAAAATTTTGTTATCTGATAAAATGGTTGTTTCCCAGACGGAGTTAGAATTTTGTTTTAGTCATCCACTCTATGTGAAGGACTCTTGGTTGATCCCATTTGGAATGCAAACTTTCCTTTTCCTTTTCAGATTTCAGTGTGCCCTCACAAAGTATAGCATATTTTTAAATTGCATACACATCAGCAAGAATAGAAAGGTAAGACAGGAATGGGAAGAATGACAAATATCTTACCTAACTTATTTCAACGCAATGATTATCTTCTGACAGGAGGATAAGCCTCACATGTTTACTTAATAATTTATCAGAATACTGAATTTACTCACAATCTTATGCTGACTATGCCAGAATGTTTTATGGAAATTCTTGGCAAATAGCAGGAGAGAATTATTTTCCATGCCAGATACTAAATTGAATGAGTCATTTTATACAGCAATGATTGAAAGACTCAGAACATAAGGCAGACGAAACCAATATGATTTGTATTAAAAATAAATTTTCCTTTCATTTCACTCAAAATAGTGTTCCCTCAGACTTCTGCTAATTATTTCTTTTTCCTTTGTTTCTCATATCTGATCTGTGATGATCACTTCTGTTAAGAGTGGCAGACACATGGAGACTTACTCACTGTGGTGTTCTGTGGGTGAGTCATTTCAACTTTCATGGGTAAAAGCAAAGCAAACCACCACCCAGACTATTTTCTTAAGAAAAAAAATACGATTATTGATAGAAAAGTCAAAGTTTCAATGAGAACCATTGTATGTGTAACAAATATTAAGCAGCATATTCTCCATATAGATACTTTTTTCCCCTCAATTCCTGGTGGACGCTTATTTGTTGGGCATGCTTCTGCTTTCCAACATACCTGTCTCTGAAAACAGGCTCAGTCCAGGGAAAGCTTGTTAATCTGAGCAAACCCTAACATAGTTTTTGTGTAACTCACTCTTGAAATAAATGTGAATGGTAGGATAGTTCACATTTTTAAATTTAAAAAGATTATTATCTTTTGGGGATGTATGCCAGTATTTTCCTTTCCCATTGCCTAGCAAGAAAGACAAGTTATGAGCTGGCAAAGGATTTTTGCAATGCATAGAGATTTTTTTAATCAGAGTAAGCCTGCACAGGCCATTCCTTAAATGAACAGTTTTGGGCTTCATAACAGACATCAAGCGCTAACCTAATATAGCATATAGGGAGCAAGAGAACTATCTCAATGCCATAGGCATATATGTTGAGAGGAGTGAAAGAAATATAGCCCTGTTTTTGGTAAACATGTGGATTAAACCATGCTCTGTGTATTTGCCAAGGACTTGTCTTTATCTGCTTGATATGTACATAGCTCAGTTTGATTGAATATTTGAGACCGTATCACAAAAAACTGTCAGTAGAAATAGTTCAACTCTTAAGATACCCCAATAAGGACTAGTAGGTTTGAAAATATAGCTGACCACTTGCAGTTTTATTACTGCATATATATATCTACCCAAAGTATATGTGGGTTAATACTTTGGAGCTTCATGCTTTCTCTTCATGGATATATTCTTTAGGAGTTTCTTCCTTCCATAAAACTGGAAGCTCAGATACTCTTGAATTAACCATCATAAATATGTAACAAAGAATTGGAAACTCTTATGAAAAAGCAGATTATTGGTCTTTCAAAAAACTTGTTTTGGAGCATTTCTAGATTTGAAAAATTCAGGCAGTGTTGTACACACAGAACATGCATAATTCAGTGAAAGTAACAGCTGAGCCATGGGATTTTTTTTATTTAAAAAGTAAAATTTTCAGTAGAAAAGAATCACATAAACCTAAGAAACATTGGAGTGGAGATTGCCAAATAGGAATTATAAACTATATTTACTACAAATAACAGAAACATTATTCTGAAAATTGAGCAATTCCTATAAAAGCAAATTGGAATCTGAGAATAGATTAAGATTTGCTTGATACATGAATGTTTCATATACCTAATTATTCAATACTGCAGCATCAATAAAAAACTGATTAAATTTTCTAAAACTCTTACCTAGCTTCTATTTCTTTGAAGTCACATGCTTTAAGTAATATTTCAATGTGATACTGAATTTAAGCATTTTGAAGTATAATTAAACACTGTCTTCCTAATTGTCACGCAAGATAAGTTAGCGCTCGGGTATTACTTACTTGAAGCAGAGCTTGTGAGGAATTGTATAGTCACATGTCATGAGTTAGGAAATTGGCTTGCACGAGCAAAGGAAAAAAAAAACACAAAGCCAGTTGAACAATTATAATATGTACAGATTCCTAATTTTCCCATTACCTGCATAAAGAGAACAGAGTTCAAGTCATCTGTCAGACAATAAATGTACATTCATAATTTAGTAGATGGACACTATCTTCCATATTGTTGTCTTTGTACATTCTAATAGGGCAAATGTGAGAGTTACTTATCCAGCACCAGCCATTCTAAATTTGGCTTCCAGCAATTCCTAAGAGTTGTCTGGCATCACATGTTGTGGTCAGTGTGGGACATTGTAGGCCCTCTAGCAAGCTGCAGAAGCCACAGGACAAATGGGAAACGGGAGCTGTGTGTCTGTGAGAACAGGAAGGCATTTTCTACTCAACTAACATTATCCAGACAATTAAGACTGAGAGCACAGAGCCATTTGAGAATAGCCCAGTCTTTGCATCACAGTAGCATCACTGTTATCGGCGATGTATCTAAAATATGTATCTAAAATATAAAAATTAAAATACAAATAAAGTATATACTTTGACTTTTCAGTTACTATTGTATGTAACAAATCACACCAAATCTGGTAGTACATATTAAAATTTTATTATAGCCATGATTTTTTTTAATCAGGAATTTGGACAGATGGCGCAATCTTTCTCTGCTCCGTGATGTGACTCAACAACATGGAACTCAAATAGTCTGGAGACATCTTCAATCGCATATCTGAAACTTGAGGTGTGCTGGCAGTTGGAACCTCAGCTAAATTGCCATCCCTAGCAACCACACCTAGCCATTTCTTGTGGCCTTTCTGCATGGACTATTTTAATTTTCCTCTCAGAATGGTTGCTGGATTCAAAGAAAAATCATCCTAAGGAAAATGAAGTGGAACTTCACGACTTTTTCATGACACAATCTCAGAATTCAAATGCATCATTTTTGCCATATTATATTGGCTAAAGCACTCAGAAAAGCCCACAAGGTCAAGAAAGGGCCAAAGGGATCCTCTTGATAGGGACGTTGCAAGGTTCTAGAAGAGCTGTGGAACAAATAATGGATATTGTTTCAACATCTTTGGAACATATAATATGTCCCAGATAATTAGAAGAATGTACATCATACAATTGTATTCAAATTATTGTAAAAAATTAAATTCACCAGATTCATATTTCAATTTCTAGTAAAATTTAATTTATTCGTGCTTGGAAATCATTATTACTCCATGAGTAAGGGAGACTCAGAATAGAGTTAAGAGTTCACTCTGATAAAGGAAATGTGACTAAAAATTTTGAAAGTGCCATATATATAGATGAATATATATTCATCTATTAATTGATGAACATTAAAATAAATGTAGAATGGATATTAACCCAGAACAAAGAGGATAATAAACTCCTTCTCCTTCCCTTGTTTTGTCTTTTCTGGGTTTTGAAGAGATTAAGGCAATTAGAAGTTCTGTTGCAGGAGGTGACTACATAAAGTTTGTTCTAGATAATTATAAGGTAGCAAATAAATACGTATAATGACATGTATTCTCTACATTTCCTTACAAATTGCTCAGCTCAAATCAATACTCTAGTAAGGTAGGCAGTCATTGATTGCATTTGTCCAGATCAGAGTAATACATAATGGTAAAAAAAAAAAAACACAAGAAATTCTAATAATATTTAAGCATTGTGTGTAAACATCTCTTAATATTGTAATTATTTATTGGCAGGCCACGTTACGTTATAGTCATACTCTAGAGGTTTTGGTTAGCATTCTAAACATTGCTATTTATACTTTGAGTCAAAAGAAATTGTTGAACTTGTCAGCTTTTTTTGCATCAACAATACAATACCGCTTGACAGATTCTTGGTAAAAATGAGACTTCTTGAGGGTGGGTTGCAAATGACCTAGTGGATCAAAATAGAAGAAGCAAAAATGATGATTTTATAAAGGACCTATTTTTATTGTGAAATAATTTATGCACTTTATTCTTGGTTTCTTTTAATTCCCTTTAATAAAATATGATAATATCTACCCTCTTTAATGCATACATATTTAGAAATTTAAACTCTCACTAATGGAGATATGCAAACTCTCACCCGTATAAATTGTTTAGGACTTACATCCGTTACAATTTATCTGTACGTTGGTTAAGATTGATTTGTGACTCTATTGCTCTAATTAAACATTTTGAATATCATCGTATCTCATAGATTTGTATGACTGTTCTATATCTATTTATATCTATACCTATACCTATATCTATATCTATATAACTATAAAGCTATACACACCCACACATACGTGTGTGTATATGTTTTAAATTAGAGACAGGGTCTCACACTGTTGCCCAGGCTGAACTGCAGTGGCATGATCATAGCTCACTGTAACCTTGAACTACTAGGTGCAAATAATCCTCCTGCCTCAGCCTCCAGAGTAGGGTCTACAGGCATGGGTACTACTGGCAGTGTCTGCAGGCATGCACCTCTGTGCCCAGTTGATTTTTTTTTAATTGTAGATATGGTGTCTCACGCTGTTGCCCAGGCTGGTCTTGAACTCCTGACCTCAAGTTATCCTCCCACCTCAGCCTCCCAAAGTGCTGTGATTACAAGCATGAGCTACCACAGCTGAGCAGATATATGTTATTTATATTTATAAAGTATCCACTACTCTGATCCAAATGTAGCTCACTATTACTTCCACCATCTGTCAAAATACTTGAAGAAAGAAGTCAAAGATACACTCTCAATCTATGTGTTATTCCATATGAAAAAGTCCCCTCTATTTAGAAAAAAAATTTCTCACATTTTTATTCCCACAGTAACTTTCAAAATATATACATATATATTTCTCACAATATATAGGCTTTTAGAAATGAAAAGCTATTTATCATTACCATGATGTTTTTAATCAAAATTAAAAAGAAATACACAAAAGTATCTAGGAAGAAAATAAAATATTGACTATATTTTGTAATTTTTGCCCACATTTACCAAAGAAAAATAACTGCTTTCTGTAAAGTAGTATTTATAATGTAGCATATAGATCATTTAGACTGTCAAAGATAAATGCAAATCATTTGGCTACAAAATTCAAATAATCATCAGAAAATATGTCGTTCAATCTAATGAGAACTTATTACCATCAAAATAGGCCACTGAAGCCATTCCATTGAAAGCAAGAATCCATCAAGTTTCTGATATCTGCATGTGTCCCAAAGACCTTCTTAAATATATAACTCATTACTGAAATTAAAGAGAACACTTAAACTAACAAGCCACATTTTTCAGACATGTGGATTTAAATGCCCTTGTTCACATTCTTACTTATCTGGTGGCATGTAAAAGCACACGTGACAGTGGCAGCTCTGGCCCATAAGAACATGTATATTTGAACTGTATAAGCATTTTTTTTCTGTATCTAACTCAAACCTTCTATGACAGTGTATTTAGAATGCATTAATATATTGACATGTGTTTAAATTATGTCACATTTCTCACCTTAATTACTATAAACTGTATCACTGATCTCTCATTTCTCTTCCATTTCCAATGGTACCATCCGTGTTAAGCCACACTTTATGCCAACACCCTCCTGCCTGACTTTTCAGTATGCCCTTTTGTAGCACCAACCAATCTTGATTTCTCCAGTCATAATTTTCAAGGATGTAAAGATCTTATTACATTATTTCTCCTGTCAGAAACATTCACTGAGTTTTTAATATTCGATTAAAATACTGCTCTGCTAACCATTCTTATAGCAAAACTTACATGTACATAAAAGATATGGCCTTTGTATTTTCTGTGCCTCTATACTTACATCAGACAAAAATCTGCTTCTCACATGTTATTGAGTGAATATTGAATAAAGGGATTCCTATGAGGCTAGCTAGTGATTTTCTACTAGTAACTTGTAATCAGATGACACTAATTTGAGTCAGCTTCATGAATAGCCTCAAAAGACATACAGAAAACAAGAGGAGACATTTTCCATTGTTTGTGCATAGAAACATCAAATAATTAAACAGCCAGCATGTGTCACACACTATTTAATTTAATTTAATTTAATTTTTTAATTATACTTTAAGTTCTAGGGTACATGTGCACAACATGCAGGTTTGTTACATATGTATACATGTGCCATGTTGGTGTGCTGCACCCAGTAACTCGTCATTTACATTGGGTATATCTCCTAATGCTTTCCTTCCCCCCCCCGCCACCCCACAACAGTCCCCGGGATGTGATGTCCCCTTCCTGTGGCCAAGTGTTCTCATTGTTCAATTCCCACCTATGAGTGAGAACATGTGGTGTTTGGTTTTTTGTTCTTGTGATAGTTTGCTGAGAATGATGGTTTCCAGCTTCATCCATGTCTCTACAAAGGATGTGAACTCATCATTTTTTATGGCTGCATAGTATTCCATGGTGTATATATGCCACATTTTCTTAATCCAGTCTATCATTGATGGACATTTGGGTTGGTTCCAAGTCTTTGCTATTGTGAATAGTGCCACAATAAACATACATGTGCATGTGTCTTTATAGCAGCATGATTTATAGTCCTTTGGGTATATACCCAGTAATGGGATGGCTGGGTCAAATGGTATTTCTAGTTCTAGATTCCTGAGGAATCGCCACACTGACTTCCACAATGGTTGAACTAGTTTACAGTCCCACCAACAGTGTAAAAGTGTTCCTATTTCTCCACATCCTCTCCAGCATCTGTTGTTTCCTGACTTTTTAATGATCGCCATTCTAACTGGTGTGAGATGGTATCTCATTGCGGTTTTGATTTGCATTTCTCTGATGGCCAGTGATGATGAACATTTTTTCATGTGCCTTTTGGCTGCATAAATGTCTTCTTTTGAGAAGTGTCTGTTCATGTCCTTCACCCACTTTTTGATGAGGTTGTTTGTTTTTTTCTTGTAAATTTGTTTGAGTTCATTGTAGATTCTGGATATTAGCCCTTTGTCAGATGAGTAGATTGCAAAAATTTTCTCCCATTCTGTAGGTTGCCTGTTCACTCCGAAGGTAGTTTCTTTTGATGTGCAGAAGCTCTTTAGTTTAATTAGATCCCATTTGTCAATTTTGGCTTTTGTTGCCATTGCTTTTCGTGTTTTAGACATGCAGTCCTTGCCCGTGCCTATGTCCTGAATGGTATTGCCTGGGTTTTCTTCCAGGGTTTTTATGGTTTTAGGACGAACATTTAAGTCTTTAATCCATCTTGAATTAATTTTTGTATAAGGTGTAAGGAAGGGATCCAGTTTAAGCTTTCTACATATAGCTAGCCAGTTTTCCCAGCACAATTTGTTAAATAGGGAATCCTTTCCCCATTTATTGTTTTTGTCAGGTTTGTCAAAGATCAGATGGTTGTAGATGGGTGGTATTATTTCTGAGGGCTCTGTTCTGTTCCATTGGTCTATATGTCTGTTTCGGTACCAGTACCATGCTGTTTTTGGTTACCGTAGCCTTGTAGTATAGTTTGAAGTCAGGTAGCGTGATGCCTCCAGGTTTGTTCTTTTGGCTTAGGATTGTCTTGGCAATGCAGGCTCTTTGTTGGTTCCATATGAACTTTAAAGTAGTTTTTTTTTCCAATTCTGTGAAGAAAGTAATTGGTAGCTTGATGGGGATGACATTGAATCTATAAATTACCTTGGGCAGTATGGCCATTTTCATGATATTGTTTCTTCCTATCTATGAGCATGGAATGTTATTCCATTTGTTTGTATCCTCTTTTATTTCGTTGAGCAGTGTTTTGTAGTTCTCCTTGAAGAGGTCCTTCACATCCCTTGTAAGTTGATTCCTAGGTATTTTATTCTCTTTGAAGCAATTGTGAATGGGAGTTCACTCATGATTTGGCTCTGTGTTTGTCTGTTATTGGTGTATAAGAATGCTTGTGATTTTTGCACATCGATTTTGTATCCTGAGACTTTGCTGAAGTTGCTAATCAGCTTGAGGAGATTTTGGGCTGAGACAATGGGGTTTTCTAAATATACAATCATGTCATCTGCAAACAGGGACCATTTGACTTCCTCTTTTCCTAATTGAATACTCTTTATTTCTTTCTCCTGCCTGATTGCCCTGGCCAGAACTTCCAAAACTATGTTGAATAGGAGTGGTGAGAGAGGGCATCCCTGTCTTGTGCCAGTTTTCAAAGGGAATGCTTCCAGTTTTTGCCCATTCAATATGATATTGGCTGTGGGTTTGTCATAAATAGCACTTATTATTTTGAGATACATCCTATCAACACCTGATTTATCGAGAGTTTTTAGCATGAAGTGTTGAATTTTGTTGAAGGCCTTTTCTGCATCTATTGAGACAATCAGGTGGTTTTTGTCTTTGGTTCTGTTTATATGCTGGATTACATTTATTGATTTTCATATGTTGAACCAGCCTTGCATCCCAGGGATGAAGCCCACTTGATCATGGTGGATAAGCTTTTTGATGTGCTGCTGGATTCGGTTTGCCAGTATTTTATTGAGGATTTTTGCATCAATGTTCATCAGGGTTATTGATGTAAAATTCTCTTCTTTTGTTGTGTTTCTGCCAGGCTTTGGTATCAGGATGATGCTGGCCTCATTAAATGAGTTAGGGAGGATTCCTTCTTTTTCTATTGATTGGAATAGTTTCAGAAGAATGGTACGAGCTCCTCCTTGTGCGTCTGGTAGAATTCGGCTGTGAATCCGTCTTGTCCTGGACTTTTTTTTGGTTGGTAGGCTATTAATTATTGCCTCAATTTCAGAGCCTGTTATTGGTCTATTCAGGGATTCAACTCCTTCCTGGTTTAGTCTTGGAAGAGGCCATACACCATTTTAAATGACATTAATACAATGGTGATTTCCAAATAGTCTCTCCCTTTTTAATCTAGTGCAGACATCCAATCTTCAGGCAGTGAGAAGAGTGAAGTAATCAGAGAGGGATGAAAACATAACAGTGTTGTTAAGAAAGCAGAAAATTGTAACTGGTTTTTTAGTTCCTGTTTCAACTCCTGGTTGGTCTGGCTTTAACTCTTTTTTTTTCATTTTTTGTGAAAAATTGAAATCTCTTTTCACAGATGAGTCCATTGTCCACTTTAGCCAATACAAGATATGCAAAATGTTCCCAATTCCTTATACATTTTTAAATTCCCTGCTGATGGATGCCAACACTGTTAGAGACAGTGATAGAATATGAGTTGAATAGCTTTTTTTTAACTTTGGGGCGTTGAGATGTCCACATTATTAGTATGTTATATATTGAAGCCAACTTACAATGTCTCACAATGTAAACCCTCATCAGCCAGGCTCTTGCCACAAGTTTCAAAGCTTAAGAGCTATGTTCTCCTCTTAAAATATTCTGGGTATTTTTTGGCAATGTGGCCCCTCTCTTCAGGTACAAAAGACTTACAGAACTACTTAGCCATATGAGTATATTAGAGAGTTACAGTGATAAGAAAAATAGGCATTTCTAATTTGGGGGTGAAACACAACAGATGTTGGAGTTTATGTGACTATAATTTCATGAAAAGTAAGAGTCTTGTGCATCAGAGCAGAGGTCTCCAACTGTGCAGATAGTCTTATATTTAATTTTTTAAATGTATTTATTGTGCTAAATAATATATAACATGAAATATGCACTCAACAACTTTTTAAGCATACAGTACAGTATTGTTAATTATATCTACATTGCTATACAGTTGATATGGTTTGGCTCTGTGTCCCCACCTAAATCTCATAACTCCCATAATTTCCACGTGTTGTGAGAGGGCACTGGTGGGAGATAATTGAATCATGGGGCGGGTCTTTCTCATGCCTCATGCTGTTCTCATGATAGTGAGTAAGTCTCATGAGATCTGATGATTTTAAAAACAGGAGTTTCCCTGCACAAGCTGTCTCTTCTCTTGTCTGTCACCATGTGAGACATGCCTTTCATATTCCACAATGATTGTGAGGCCTCCCCAAACACATGGAACTATGAGTCCAATAAACCTCATTCTTTTATAAATTGCCCAGTATGGATATGTCTTTATCAGCAGTGTGAAAATGAACAAATATAGTAAATTGGTACCAGTAGAGTGGGCACTGCTGAAAAGATTCCTGAAATTGTGGAAACAACTTTGGAACTGGGTAACAGGCAGGAGTTGTAACAGGCTTGAGGGCTCAGAAGAAGACAGAATAATGTGGGAAAGTGTGGAACTCCCTGGAGACTCGTTGAATGGCTTTGATCAAATTGTTGATAGTGATATGGACAATGAAACCCAGGCTGAGGTGGTCTCAGATGGAGATAAAGAACTTGTTGGGAACTACAGCAAAGGTGACTCTTGTTATGTTTTAGCAATGAGACAGGCAGCATTTTGCCTCTGCCCTAGAGATTTGTAGTACTTTGAACTTCAGAGAGATGATTTAGGGTACCTGGCAGAAGAACTTTCTAAGCAGTAAAGCATTCAAGAGGTGACTTGGGTGCTGTTAAAGGCATTCAGTTTTAAAAGGAAAACAGAGCATAGCAGTTTGGAAAATTTGCAGCCTGACAATGCAGTAGAAAATAAAATCCCATTTTCTGTGGAGAAATTCAAGCAAGCTACAGAAATATGCTAAGTAATAAGGATCCATATGTTAATCACCAAGACAATGGGTAAAATGTCTCCAAGGCATGCAAGAGACCTTTGCAGCAGCCCCTCTCATCACAGGCCAGAGACTTAGGAGGAAAAAATGGTTTCCTGGTCCAGGGCCCAGGGTCCCAGTGCTGTGTGACTCCTAGGGACTTGGTGCCCTGTGTCTCAGCTGCTCCAGCTCTGGCTGACAGGTACCAATGTAGAACTCAGGCTATGGCTTCAGAGGGTGCAAACCTCAAGCTTTGGCAGCTTCCATGTGGTGTGGAGCCTGCAAGTGTACAGGAGTCAGGAATGGAGGTTTGGTAACCTGCACCTAGATTTCGGAAGATGTATGGAAACTCCTGGATGCCCAGGTAGAAGTTTGCTGCAGGGATGGATTCCTAATGAAGAGCCTCTGCTAGGTCAGTGTGGAAGGGAAATGTGGGGTAGGAGCCCTCACACAGGGTCCCTACTGGGGCACCACCTAGTGGAGCTGTGAGAAGAGGGCCACAGTCCTCCAGACCCCAAAATGATAGATCCACTGACAGCTTGCACCATGAGCCTGAAAAAGCCACAGATTCTTAACACCAGCCAGTCAAAGCAGCTGGAAGGGAGGCTGTACCCTGCAAAGCCACAGTGGTGGAGCTGCTCAAGACATGGAAACCCACCTCTTGCATCAGCATGACCTGAATGTGCAACATGGAGTCAAAGGAGATCATTTTGGAACTTCAAGATTTGACTACCCTGCTGGATTTCAGACTTGCATGGGGCCTGTAGCCCCTTTGTTTTGGCCAATTTCTCCCATTCAGAATGGCTGTATTTACCTAATTCTTGTACCCCATTGTATCTAGGAAATAACTAACTTACTTTTTATTTTACAGGTGCAGAGGCAAAAGGTACTTGCCTTGTCTCAGATAAGACATGGGCCTGGGGACTTTTGAGTTAATGCTGAAATGAGTTAAGACTTTGGGGAACTGTTGGGAAGGCATGATTGTGTTTTGAAATGTGAATACATGAGATTTTGGGAGGATCCAGGGGTGGAATGATATTATTTGTCTCTGTGTCCTCACTCAAATCTCATCTTGTAACTCCCATAATATCCAAGTTTTATGGGAGGGACGTGGTGGGAGATAATTGAATCATGAGGGTGGGTCTTTCTTGTGCTGTTCTCCTGATAGTGAATAAGTCTCACGAGATCTGATGGTTTTAGAAATGGGAGTTTCCCTGCACAAGCTCTGTCTTCTTTTGTCTGCTGCCATGTGAGATGTGGCTTTCACCTTCCTCCATGATTGTGTGTCCTCCCAGCCACATGGAACTGTGAGTCCAGTGAATCTCTTTTGTAAATTGCCCAGTTTTGGGTATGTCTTTATCAGCAGTGTGAAAACAGACTAATACAACAGTGAATCTCTAGAACTTTAGAAATTTTTCGTCTCGCATGGTAAAATTGTATACCTACTGAGTTGTAAAATCCCCCTCCCCCTCCCGCAGTCTCTGGTAACCACCATTATATGTTCTGTTTCTATGAGCTTGACTATTTTTTAGATACCTCATATAAATAGAATGTTCAATATTTTCCCCTTTTTGACTGGCTTATTTTCCTCAGCATAATGCCCTCAAGTTTCATCTATGTTTTAGCATATGACAAAATTTCCTTCTTTATTAAGGCTGAATGTTCCAGTGTATATACATACCAAATTATCATTCATTTGCCAATGCACATTTAGGTTGTTTCTAAATCTCCACTATTGTGAGTAGTGCTGCAACAAATGTAAGAATGCATGTATCTCTTCAATATAGTGATTTCAATTATTTTGTGTAAATACTCAGAAGTGGTTTGAACTACAGTATGATGCATTTGGACACATTTGGATCATACAGTAGTTCTATTTAACTTTTTAAGGACCATTTCCACTGTCTTCCATAGTGGCTGCATCACCTTACATTTCCATCAACAGTGCCCAAGGGTTCCAATTTCTCCCTTACAACCCTTGCTGTTATTTTTATATACATATATTATATATATATATATATATATATATATATATATATATAATGGCCATTATAAACAGGTGTTCAATAAGTTCTCATTGGGGTTTTCATTTGCATTTCTCTGATGATTGAACACTTTTTCGTAGACCTATGGGCCATTTGTATGTATCTTTGGAGAAATGCCTATTCAAGTCCTTTGCTGATTTTTAATTGACCTATTTGTGGGCTGTGAGGTTTTTTATGTTTATTTTCAGTTTTGTTTTCTTTTCCTTTCTAGTTCTTTGAGTTCCTTACGTACTTTGGATATTAACCTTTTATCAAATGTATGATTTTCAGATATTTTCTCCTATTCTGTAGGTAGTCTCTTTATTTGGTTGATTCTTTCTTTTTATACACAGAAGATTTTAAATTTGATATGTATAGTCCCACTTGTTTATTTTTATTTTTGTTGCCTTTGCTTTTGGTGTCATATCTAATAAATCATTGAGAAGACCAACATAAAGCTTTCCCTTATGTTTTCTTCTAGGAGATTTATAGTATAAGGTCATGCACTTAAGTTTTTAATCCATTTTGAGTTAATTTTTGTGTATAATGTAAGATAAGGTCTCAATTTCATTCTTTTAATATTTGTTTTCTCATAACTAAATATTCATTACTAAAATGATATTATTTAATGTTAATTACTGTTAGAATAAGTACTTTATAACATAAGAATACCACATTACTAACCTCTTCAGTATGATGTCCTCACAGAGACCCTCACTCACAACTGTTCCTCTTCACTAATACAAATTTGACCTACATAGAAATCAGTTCATTTATCTGGTTATTAATTTCCTCTAGAATATATGATTTTTCTGTTTAACCTGTTCTTTAGTTGCCTAGCTTCTACTTTTCCTTCATTTAAAATACTAGTTTTACATTCTGCAGTTTGACTTCTTTGTCTACACACTATACCCCAATACATTTCCATAAATTCTGCTTACATTTCCCTGTAATGTACACCTATAGTACCCCCTCCATATCCAGACCATAGCATCAATAAAATGTTTTCTAGATTTCTTTATGTTTTTTGCCTGTTGGCATCACTAGGCTGTGATTGTGTGGGAAGTGAATTCTATAAATTCTTGCATTATCTGTATAAAATACATTTTGCCAATATTAGGCATTAGTAATTGTTTGTTGAGTGAGTAAACATCCTGCTACACTCTTTTTGGTCTAGGTGACGTCACTGCATCCTTTTACACTAAGTCCAGTGTCACTACCTTTGGATTAACATTGCCCTCAATTTGAATTTCAGCATAGCAACTGCCTGTGGAGATTTGAGTAAGCCTTTTTACATCAGTTAATCTTAGCTTTATAATCTATGAAAATTAATAGGCACTTTAGATCCTTTGGATTTAATGAGATCAAGTTATTAAAGATGGATGAAAGAGTGGAGAGAGAGGACAATGAATATGAAGTAGAGAGTATAAAACTGCAATGTAATGTAATTATAACCCTAATGTCTAAGCTATGTGGAAAGCCTTTATTTACAAAGTGTGTAGTTATATATAGTAATATAGGGAGTAAAGCAGAATGATGAATGAAAGGTGACAAAATAAGAAAATAAACAACAGAACAATGCTATCTTTACTTTTTCTCTCCCTTCTGTCTTATACTTCCTGTTTTGCTTCCTTACAAAATAAGAAAATAAACAATACAACAATGCTATCTTTACTTTTGTCCCCATTCTCTCTTATACTCCCTTTTTTTGCTGCCTTTTAAAACATTCCACTTATTGCTTATTGCATTTTTCACTTTGCTAAATTTTCCCATGTGTGGTTGGTCACCACTAGGACTTTTTATAATTGAGGGGTTCTTTCTTTTTCCTTTTTTCATCTGCATATTTATCTTGATTTTTTATTTTCCTTTTTCATTTCATTTCTGTTTCTCATGTTAACAATTAGCTTAAGAGATTTATCATGAGTATTAATAAAAGATGAAAAAATACGGTAAAAACATCTATTTGTATGCTGCAACTTCTAAGTCAAAGAATCCTGTTTTCTTCATGTGTATTTGAAAGCTTAAGCTCTGCATTTGATCAAATAAAAAATGATGTATAATTTATCAACCCCTCTTGTGCTAGAATTCTTTCAAAATTCAATCTTTAAAAATATTTAGCATCTTAAAATAGTATACTAGTATGCAATTTGGGTGCACAAAAGCTGTTATTAAATTTTTCTTATTTCTAAGAGTAAGAAGACCAATAGTTTACAAAAACATAATGTTACTTGGTGTTCAAGAGTTAACATAACTTTTAAATAATAATTCAACATATGAAAGGATGTTCAGGTTTATTAATAATCAGGAAATAAATTAAATCACCTTGGTGGCTGCAGTAGTGATGCTGCCTGAAAATCCATCATTGCTAACTATATGGTAGATTCTATTATTTCAAAATGCATGCCGTCATGCAGAGCCCATATTGCTTTCTAGTTTTTCACCTCCAAATAAACCATATCATTAATTTCTACTCTTATGAGGCCCCCCAGATTAGCCTTGTATCTTTATTTATAATTTATCATTATAAATTATTTTTTATGATTATGTTATATTGCTCTCTCTAGTTTATAAAATCTTTATATACTTAGTAGAATCTGGCTTATTTTTTCTTTTATTTTTTTCTTTTTTAAACAAACAAATAAAACAAGGTCTCATTTTTCCACCCAGACAGGAGTGCAGTGGTGTGATCTCAGCTCACTGCACCCTCTGCCTCCCAGGTTCAAGTGATTCTTGTGCCTCAGTCTCACGGGTTGTTGGGATCATAGGCGTGCGCCATCCCCCCAACTGATTTTTGTATTTTCAGTAAGGAGGGGGTTTCACCGTGTTGGCCAGGCTGTTCTAGAACTCCTAACCTCAAGTGATCTGCCTGCCTCTGCCTCCCAAAGTGCTGGGATTACAGTCATGAGCCACTGCGCCCGGCCATGACATTTATTTATTTATTTATTTATTTATTTATTTATCTATTTATTGAGTCTCACTCTGTCACCCAGACTGAAGTGCAGTGGCATGATCTCGGCTTACTGCAACCTCCACCTCCCAGGATCAAGCGATTCTCTTGCCTCAACCTTGTGAGTAGCCGGGATTACTGGCGTGCGCTACTACTGTCTAGCTAATTTTTGCATTTTTAGTAAAGGCGGGGTTTCATCATGTTGGCCAGGCTTGTCTCAAACTCCTGGCCTCAAATGATCCACCCACCTCGGCCTCCCAAAGTGCTGGGATTACAGGCGTGAGCCACCATGCCCGGCTGGCTTATTTCTTTAGACTAAAAATGTTGACCAAATGACTACTTTATCCATCTATTTTAATTAACAAATTAAAAAATTTTGAGTTAATGATTTCTGTTTTCTCAAATGTTAAATCTCTCTTTTTTCCTTTTGCTGTCCCCATCTCTCCATCCACCACTTAGTTTTCACCAAAGTTGCACAAATATACCTTCCTTAAGTCTCTTGGATTTGACTTACTTCTCCCCCAGCAACATACACTTTCTTAACACAATGTACCTGGGCAGTAGGGGAGATATTTCAGAGAATATTTATCTTCACCTCACGGTTGCTAGCTTACTTCTTATAATGAATTTGCTTAATCTCCACAGAAATAAAAGCCTTATTCTACAAAAAAAGACAATCTTACAATCTTATTTATTTAAAACTGTGCATTTCAAAACACATACTTATTTTGAGGCTTTCCTTTACTCCTGTAATATGTACAAATCTATTCAATATATTAATTCACATGCATTCCTTTGAATCTAAGATCTTTTTTTAGCTAAATATTTATGTAAAGATAGTCCAAATGAATGTTTCTCTGTTTCTTTTAATTGAATAACAATTTTTCACACTCCTTGCAAATATGAAAGTTTAACTAGGTTAAATTCCAATCCAAGTAATTAAGAGACATCATTTTGGAATTAATTAAAAGATAACTCATGCTAATCCTGAAACCAAACTACCTAAGTCTATAATTTGATAAAAATGTCTAGTTTTATAGTCAGAAAAGGTGCTAATTATTTGAAGATTTAACAACACTAGATTGTGTCAAATTCCTCAATGGTTACAAAATCTTATAAATAACAAGGTAATAAAATCTTTACCTTTAGTATAAATATGTGTTCTAAAAAAATATAGCAAGACCCAAATTGGAGCTTAAAAACCGATGAGTTAGTGTAATGCCAAATGCACATAAAAATGACTTCTGTAAATTTCCCATGAGAGATGATTCATTACTTTGAAGACGTCGATCAGGCAGATGTTATATTGAGTTATTTCCTCGGGTTCCTCTCATTTATCCTTCACTTGCCAGTATATGTGAGAAACACACTTTATGTGGGCTGATGTTCCTGCCTAATGCTCATCTTTTGCTCTCAGCTCCTGGGGCTTTGAACATGCATGTGTCCATTTTTGCAAGGAAATGATGGCATAATTAATTTTTGAATAGTAATGTTCTCTGAGTAATTATTCAGTAAATAATCGTCTAGCATTATTCAAAACTGCATACATTTACGAATGAAATAGTTATACTTTGAATTCCTGTCTAAGGCGCATCAACACATTAAGAGTGAGTTATATTATGTAGGTCTAAATTTGTTTACAATTTTGGTTTTTATTTAATTGTATTAAGGATATTTATTGTGTTCATTAGATTAACCAGGCCTATCCTGGAACCAAGATAGAAGGCACTGTTCATAGACATCTGTGTATTTTCTGAATATAGTTTTAACAAAGGGTTATTAGTCTCTGATACAACTAAACATAAGTGTACATCACAAATTCAACACTTGCTAAAATACAAAGCTCATTGAAATACTAATTCTGATATATTTTAGAAAAGAACAGCAGGATGGAAATCAGATCAATCCTAAATTAGTTAAAATCACAGAATAAAAATCACACTGTGTGTCATGCAATCTCTTCCCTAGGGGTAGCTGAAGTTAATTTCTAAGACTTCAGTGTTACTTATTCTCACTCGAGGATCTTGATATAACTTAATCTTCAAGAATCTTTCCCATGCCATAACTTGAGTGTTTTAGAAAATAATTTGTTCATATAACTCACCTTGGTGCGTTTTAGCATTTTTGTGTTTTTGTGTGTGCCTCCTTGTTTTATCAATGCCACAAGTCATGAGGAAAACGATATTGAATTGTTTGCTGAAGAGCACATTAATCATATGAACAAATCTGTTAGAATGCAATGCATTTAGAAACTTGATATTTTTTCTCAATTAGTCTAATATTGAAACATTGGATTTGGGGTATAAAAATGTGGGTTTAAACCATATTTCTTCTGTGTATCCCTCACTAAGTCACACTGAACAAGTTACTTTTCTGAGGCTTAATGTTTCATCTCCAAAATATTGAAATAAATTTAGAGGTATTGGGAAATCTAGCAGTGATATACATGGATAGATATTATAATACCTATCACAATATAATTTGTAATGTTATAATTAATTACCAAAATTAATAATCTAAGGTGAATGTACAGAGGAGCCTTGAAGTTTCAACTCTTATAAAAACTAAAGTATTTGGTTTGGATAAGGAAACTTTATCTTAATAACTTTAATAAGTAATAGTTATTGAACATCTTATGCCAGACAGTTTTACCTATGTTACCTTATTCCATAATCACAATCATCTTATGAATAGCTCTTGAGATAAAATCAACAAAAGCTGCAAATCACCATATACAGCTCATCTCCTTGGAGCACCTACTTCCCACTAGGATCTGTATATTTACTATATGTTACCTTCAGGGAGCTACATTTTATATTATGTTCACAAATTTTATTTATAATCTGTAAGAAAGTCTGTCTGATAAGGCTTTACTGAGAGCCTCACAAAGGGCAGGAGTTTCACTGATCTATTCTTAAAATGTAAATGTGATCATTCTTAAAAGCCACTGAAGGCTTCACATTTTTCTTAGGATAAAGCTCAAAGTATTATTTTTGGCCTCTTCTTAATATCTCTAATACAGTAGAAGTCTCTGCACTTCTTAACATGATTCATTCATGCTGGTTTTCTCTCTTCCTTTAATCTCCTTTTTTTTCCTCACTGTCTAGGGCTTTAAGATATGTAGTTCAATTGACAAGAGTGTCTTCTCTTTTCTTCTCCACCTAACTGCTCTGCTGAAACGTGTTTTTCCCAGAAGAGCCAACACTGTTTTCCCATTCAAGATTAGAATACACCCATAAATTTTCTCATAACACTTCATAGTTTTTCCACATATATTTATTATTACTTAAGCCATCTGTTATATTTCCAGGTTTAGGTATATGTTTAATTATAGCAAGAAACATATCTCTTGTATACAGTGGTTCTCAAACAGAAGCAGCTCAGTAAATATTTGTGGAATGAATAAATGAATCCTAAATGAGGCCACATTATTTTACCTCGTGTGTGTATTTGTTTGTTCCTTTGGTTTGTGCATTTGTCTGTTCTCACACTGCTCTTAAGAACTGCCTGAGACTGAGTAATTTATGAAGAGGTTTAACTGACTCACAGATCTGCAGGCTGTACAGAAAGCATGGTTGTGAGGGCTCATAAAAACTTACAATCATGGGAAAAGGGTGAATAGGAAGCAGGCACAATCCTCACATGGCACAAGAGAGAGAGTGAAGGGGGATGTGTTACACATTTTGAAACAACTATATCTCATGAGAACGAACTCACTCACTACCACAAGAACAGCAAAGGAGAAATCTACCTCCGTGATCCAATCACCTCCACCAGGTCCCTCCCCAAATATTGAAAATTAACAATTCATCCTGAGGTTTGGGTAGGAACACAGAGACAAATCATATTATTCTGCGGCAAGCGAGTGTAGGCTTTTAGAAGAAACCAGGCAATATCTTGAAGGCTTTGCTGCCTAGAAATTTCTTCTGCCATACATCCTAAATCAACTCTCTCAAGTTCGCAGTTCAACAGATCTCTAGAGCAGGGGCACAATGCCACCAGCTTCTTTGCTAAAACATAGCAAGAGTGACCTTTACTCCAATTCCCAGTAGGTTTCTCATCTCCATCTGAGACCACCTCAGCCTGGACTTCGCTGTGCCTATCACTATCCGCATTTTGGTCACAAACGTTCAACAAGTCTCTAAGAATTTCCAAACGTTCCCTCATCTTCCTGTCTTCTTCTGAGCCCTTCCAACTGTTCCAACTTCTTCCCATTACCCAGTTCCAATGTTGCTTCCACATTTTGAGGTATTTTTAGAACAATGCCTCACTTCTCTAGTACGAATTTTCTGTATTTGTCTATTCTCACACTGTTATAAAGAACTACCTGAGACTGAGTAATTTATTAGGAAAAAAGGTTTAATTGACTCACTGTTCTTCAGGCTATACAGGAAGCATGGTTGGGGAGGCCTCAGGAAACTGACAATCATAGTAGAAGTGTGAAGGGGAAGCAAGCAAGTTCTTCACATGGTGGAGCAGGAGGAAGAGAGCAAAGCGGGGAAGTGCTATACACTTTTTTTTTTTTTTTTTTTTTTTGAGATTGAGTCTCGCTCTGTAGCCCAGGCTGGAGTGCAGCGGTGCTATCTGCGCTCACTACAAGCTCCGCCTCCCGGGTTCACGCCATTCTCCTGCCTCAGCCTCCTGAGTAGCTGGGATTACAGGTGCCTGCCACCACGCCTGGCTAATTTTTTTGTATTTTTAGTAGAGACAGGGTTTCACCGTGTTAGCCAAGATGGTCTCGATCTCCTGACCTCGCGATCCACCAGCCTCGGCCTCCCAAAATGCTGGGATTACAGGCATGAGCCACCGTGCCCAGCTAGTGCTACACACTTTTAAACAACCAGGTCTTGTGAGAACTCACTCACTATCATGAGAACAGCAAGGGGAAAATTTGTCCCCATGATCTAATCACGTCCTACCACGTCCCTTCCCCAACATTGGGAATTACAGTTTGACATGAGATTTGGGTGGTGACACAGAGCCAAAGTATATCAGTATGGTTTGGCTTTCTATTTAAAATTTATTTTTACCACATTAAATCAAGCACTTAATTTTAAATAAAATTACTTACCAAAGCCCTTAATTTTAGCCACCTTTTATCCAAAAGATAAATAAAATAAAGGTGCTTTGGTGTATTCTATATTTTTACATTTTATTTTGGTGTTCTAGCTTTGTGGATACTTTGGGGAAAATAAGATAATTATTATTAGTCATAATTTATAAAATAATATTCATTAGATTAACATTGTCAGTAAATCTTCAGAGAATAAACATTTTTATTTCAATATTATATTTTAAAGGTCATCAAATTTTCAAGAATGTCACATGAAAAATGACTGCAAATTAATTAACTCCACTGGAGACTAGAGAAGATTAACCAAGGGAAAATGAAAATATGCTATGTACATAGCACATTGTATTGTGATAAACTTATGAAATGACTTAAAGAAATTTTTTGTTTTTAGATTTTATTACTAATTGATGTGTATATGTATTCTCTAAAAAAGTGCATAGACAGAACTTAGCAACACTTCCTCTGGGTTTTAACACATAATATGTATACAATATGTAAACTGAATTCCCTATCATGTTTTTGATAAAGCCATTCTCCCAAATCTTTCCATTATGTGGAATTAGTTTTGTTTAAGATTTCTCTGTTCTCATAACACTGTTCTTCTATTTTTTATTAAAATCATTCATGTCAGTTTAATAATTTCATATCTTGACTCCTTCCCTCATAGACTAGGATCTACTTGAGGACAAGAAACACGTGATTTCATGTCATTGTCTTAAAATTGGACAGATTCCTTGTTACAATAACTAAAGTCAGATTTTTGTAGACAAACGACATAAGGTAGACTGCAAAGTGATAGATTTCTAGGCATTAGGTTACTTTCCAGACATCTAAGAAAGCATTAGATTAGAGGCTTTGATCAATGTGCATACGAAGAAAACAAAAAAATCTGAAAAGAGTTTGGCAGGTACCCAGGAAAAGGCTGAGGACAACACAAATTGCTTTAATGCTGTGAGGTGATATGGAATCTAATAATAGATGGATCTTCTGTTTCTCAACACTCCATCCTACATTTATTAACTTCTGTTTCTCAACACTCCATCCTACATTTATTAACTTCTTTTTTTCTTTTTTTTTTTTTTGAGATGGAGTCTAGCTCTGTTGCCCAGGCTGGAGTGCAGTGGCGTGATCTCGGCTCACTGCAAGCTCTGCCTCCTGGGTTCACGGCATTCTCCTGCCTCAGCCTCCCTAAGAGCTGGGACTACAGGCGCCCAACACCAGGCCCAGCTAATTCTTTGTATTTTTAGTAGAGACAGGGTTTCACCGTGCTAGCCAGGATTATTAACTTCTTTAATGATACTCTGAGAAACTCTAACCCACCAATTCATAACATTAGTCACGAATCAGGCCCTGCTTTGAAAATAGGTGGATACTACAGACTAAAAAATAAAGGCAATTAATCTTGTGTTTTAAGTCAAATGATATAGTCCATGACTATAATAGAAATCATATAAAAAGACATGAGAGTCAAAAGGATAAGTTTTCCCAATTGTTTTAGATTGGTCTTTAGAGTAAAAAAAGCCTACGACAAAGGTAAGGCTAGAAATTAAAAGTGATTGGAGGAGATTTAGTGAAAGATAACAACAGCAAGCAGAAATATATTTTTTCCAAACATTTTGAGTATTCACATAAAACAAAACAAAACAAAAACTCTTGGGAAAAATCCTAGCCTAGGTGAAAAATTATCTTCACTCTCCCAAAATGCAAACAGATTGTGACTGACTGTCAACACACACAAGATGTGAATAATATCCACATCTGTGTAGTAAAAGGAGTCAAAAAGAAGTAACTGGTGGGCTTCAGAAAACAAAAAACCCAAAAATAGCCAACAGGCCAATGGGCATTCACTAAAAAGTGGTGAAAATGGGCTGGGGGTTGCTTTTCCTGAAGTTAAGTAAAGCAACAGACAAAGGGCATGATTAGATTAGAAATAAGTGAGATAAGCCCCATAGGCACTCCAGCCTAGTGCCTGAGAAATTCCAGGTGTGATACATCTAGAACACAGACAGATAGTAGCCGACTCCCACACTCAAAGAGACAGAATTAAGAATCTGGCAAGAAAATTAAAACCACAATGACATACCTGCTTACAACAGTCAGATAACTAAAACCTCAAAATAAATAAATAACCCAGATGTTAGCAAAGGTGGAGAGAAAAGAGAATGCTTATACAATGTTGGTGGGAAAGTAAATCAGTATACTCTCTATGAAAAACAGTGTGGAGATTTCTTAAAGAACTAAAAATAGAACTACCATTTGACCAGCAATTCCACTACTGGGTATATACCCAAAGAGAAATAAATTGTTATATAAAAAAGACATCTGCATTTGTATGTTTCTCAAAGCACTTATTCACAATAGCAATGTCATGGAATCAACCTAAGTGCCCATCAATAGATGACTAGATAAAGAATATGTGGTATATGTACACCATGGAATATCACACATCCATAAAAAAAGAATGAAATTCCATCTTTTGCAGTAACGTGGATAGAGCTAGAGGCCATTATCATCAGTGACGTAGCTATGAAACAGAACATCAAAAACTACATGTTTTCACTTACAAGTGGTGATGCATTATTTTGTGTTCCTTTGTTCAGCTAAATCCAGGTTCTCATCTCATGACGAGAAAATATTAGGCGTGCATACACATTGAAAAGTGAGGAGGGTGGAATTTATTAAGTGAAAGGAAAGCACTCAGCAAGAAAAGGGGTTCTGCATGCAGGTTTTCACCTCACAAATTGAATACCAGGCCACCACACATGAGCTGAAGAGGCCAGGCTCCTCCACTGCATAAGGCACAAATTCCCGGTGATTCCACCTGATTCTCCCAGTGTGTGTGGGCCTCCAGTCTATTGCAGGCATGCCCAGGGAAGACCCTGTGCAGGCTTCCTTATCTGCACAAAAACATCTGGTGTACATGCCTGTGGAGTGGGTCAGAGATTCTCTGGGGTGCCTTTCCCTATTTGCCTAGGCATTTGCCTGCCTCCTGCCTCTATCAGTGGGAACTAACCAATGGGTACACATGGACATACAGAGGCAAATAATAGACTCTGGAGACACCAAAAAAGGGTGGAGAGTAGGATGGAGGTGACTGTTAAAAATTTACCTATTGGGTACAACATTCATTATTTCATTAATGGGCAAACTAGAAGCCCAAAACTCACTATTATGCAATATGTCCATGTAACAACATGCCCATATAACCCCTGAATTTATGAAAAAATAGAATAAACAAACAATAAAGAAAATTAAATAAATATTGTTTAAATTGGCAAGGCCTAAGAATCTGAATTCGCCAGCTTCAGTGAGGTGGGAGGTACACAAAGGGAAGCCCTGGCTCTGCAGAGGATGTTCAGCAGAGTTCTGATGAGCACAGGACAAAATGACCTGAGGCTGGGTAAATAACCATCTGGAAAGATTGGAAGGAACTGATCAAGAGGACTCCAGCAAGGCTAGGAATAGAGCCTATTCCCACCAACCTCACTGGCAAACTTCAAAATTCATGGGGCACTAAGTATTCAGAATGATCTGGCTTCAGTTGTAAAAGATAATTCGCCACAGAATAAGTGGTAAATATTAGTTTCCATCCAGCATATCTAAAATTCTTACATACCTAGTAACAGAGTTTAAAAATGTATGAAGCAAAAAGTGATAAAAATGAAAAGAAGAATAAGCAAATCAACAAACCTAGGGATTGCAACATATATATCTCTCAGTTATTTCTAGAGAAATAAATATTCCCCCAAATCTGCAAGATTATAGTACAGTTGAATGGCAACATCAGCCATTGTGACCTAAGAATTGAGATGGATAAAACACTTTACTCAACAACAGCAGAACACACATTTTTCAAAGGGCTTACTGAATATTTATCAAGATAGTCCATATTCTGAGTCATAAAGTATGTTTCAATGTATTTAATAAGTTTCATGTAATACAAGATATTATTTCTGAGACTAGTGGAGTTAATTTATAAATCAATAACCAAAACATATCTCAAAATACTTCATCAAGTGAATAGTGAATAACACACACTTTTAAACAACCAAGTGGGAGGAAGAAGTCAAAAGAATGTTTTTGATCTGAATGAAAATGGAAACACAATATATCAAAGCTTGTGAGAAGCAACTAAATAGTACTTGAGAGTGACTTAGAACAAGAAACACCTGTATTAAAGAGACAATTCTCAAATCATTTTCAGGAATTCAGTAAAAACAAATATAGAGGATGGAAACTGCCCTATCAGCCAAATTGACATAATAGACATTTGTAAATACACCATCCCAAAAGAGTAGAATATACACTCTTTAAAGTATGTGAGTGCTATTTACCAAGATAGACCATCCCGTGATCCATAAAATAGATTTAAATAAATTTAAAACTATTCACGTCAGATAAAGTATGTTTCCTGATTACAATATAATTAAATTAAACATCAATAACAGAAAGCTGAAAAATCTCTAAATACTTGGAAACAAATAGCGCACTTCTATTAATAAGCCAAAGAAGAATTCAAATGAAAAATTAACTGTAGTTTAAACTGAATGGAAATGAAAACATATAATTTGTTAAAACAGTATCTAGGGAAAATGAAAAGATCTGGTGCCTATGTTCATTATATTAAGTGAAATAAGCCAGGCACAAAAAGATAAATGTGCATGTCCTCACTTATATGTGAGAGCTAAAGAAGTTTATCTCATGAAAGCAGAGAGTAGAACGGTGGTTTCCAGAAGTTGGGAAGGGTATGGAGGAAAGGGAAATGAAAAAAGGTTGGTTAATGCATACAAAAGTACAGTAAGATAAAAGGAATAATTTTTAGTGTTCAATTGCACAATGGGATGAATATAGTTAAAAATAGTTTATTGTATATTTTATAGTAACTAGAAGATTTGGAATGTTCCGAACACAAAGAAATAATAAATTTTTGATCTGATTATTACATGTTGTATGGCTATATCAAGTTATCACATGTACCTCATAAATATGTTCAATTATCTATCAGTAAAAATTAAAAAATAAGATGAATATATCAAAACAAAAGTAGCATATTGTACACATAAACATACACAAAAAGAAGTAAAGATCTCTAATTAATAATGCCAGCTTCCAAATTAGGAAACTAGAAAAAGGCAGGCAGGCAGACAGGCAAATTGAGTCCAAGGAAAGCAGAAAACAATGTAACAATAAAGAGAAGAGCAGAAATCCATGAAATAGAAAACAGAAAATGATTTTTTAAATCAATGAAATAAAAGCAAGCTCTTTTAGAAGATCAATAATATTGATTGGCCTGCAGCCATACTCATCAATTAAAAAGGAAGGACTACACAAATTGCCTTTTTCAGGAATGAGAAGGGTTACATCACTAGAGATTCTGTAAGTATTAAATAGATAAGAAATATTGTGAGTAATATTTTTGCCAATAAATGCAAAAACAGATAAAAAGACAAATGGTTTGAAGGATGTAAACAAAATGCATTTATGATCAAACAGATAATATGAATAGTCTTATATCTACTTTAAAAATGAAATTTGTGTTTAAAAACCTTGTCAGTGGTTCATGCCTGTAATCCCAGCACTTTGGAAGGCAGGGGTGGGAGGATCACTTGAGGTCAGGAGTTTGAGACCAGCCTGTTCAACATAGTGAAAACCCGTCTCTAATAAAAATACAAAAATTAGCTGCGTGTCGTGGTTCATGCCTGAGTCCCAGCTACTCAAATCGCTTGAGCCTGGGAGGTGGTGGTTTTAGATTGCAGCACTGCTCAAAGTCTTTACAGTGCATTTTATCAAATATTTAAGGAGGAAATAATACTTCTACAAAAATCTTCCAGAAACTTGAAAAAGTTATGCTTCCCAGCACATTTATACCAAAACTAGGCAAAGACATTAGAAAAAAATAAATATTCCTCATGGACTAATATTTCTTTTGAATACATATACAAAAATTTGAAACAAAAATTTAGCTAGTCAACCCCACCCAGCAACATATAAAAATCGTAATAAATACATAATGACCAAGTGGAGTTTATCTAATAAATACAGTTTGCTTAACATTAAAAAAATCTATCTATATCCCCATATTAAAACATTTTTAAAAGAAAAAATGATTATTTTAATAGACACAGAGAAACATTTGACAAAATTCAACATTCATTTCTGATGAATATACTCTAAGCAAAGGAGGGATAGAAGCATATTTTTTTGTAATGTAATACATACTATCTACAAAATATCTATAGCTTGACTGACATTTAGCAATGAAAGACTTAATTATCTCTCCCTAAGATCAGAAACAAGACAAGAAGGTCTGTTTCTAGTACCCCTATTAACAATGTTCTGGACTTTGTGTTGGTAAAACTAGGTTTAAAAAAAAATGGAAGAAAAGATGAGCCAATTGGGAAAAAAAAAAAACTGTTTCTGTTTACAGAAGGCATGCTCATCTATGCAGAAAATCAAAACGGAATTGACCAAAGATTACGAGAACTAATGCATGAACTTTGCAATGTTGCAGAAAACAAGATTAATATAAACAGATTAATTGTATTTCTATATATTAGAAAAAATATTGGAAAACTGAAGCTTAAAAGTAATACTATTTATAATAGTATTAAAATATATGAAATACAATTTTTAGGAATACAGCTGACAAAATGTGAAAGATACTCTTTCATTGAAAACTACAAAATATTGCTAAGAGAACTTAAATAAATGGAGATGTGTACCGCATTAATAGTTAGAAATGTTCAGAAGTATTGACACGGTGACTATCCCCTATTGGTCTAGAGATTCAACATAACCCCATTCTAAGTCCCAATGAGTTTCTTTATAGAAACTGACAAGCTGCTTTTAAAATTCATGTGCAAATTCAAAGGAAATAAAACTTTGAACAGCTTTGAATAAGAGGAACTAATACTTCCTCATTTAAAACATCATAACGTTGAAGTATTTAAGACAGTGTGTTGCTAAACATACAGAAATATATAATGAAATAGAGCATAGATTTCAAAAACAGACAATACATATATGAAGAACTCATTTTTGACAAATAAGTCAGTGGAAAATTGATATTTGTATCAAACAGAACTTTCAAATATCCATATGCAATAAAATTCACTATGATCTCTGCTTAGACTAACACCATATAAAAATTGAACTCAAGTCTAATAAACCTGAATGTGAAACCAAAACCGCAAAGCTTCTATAAGGCAACTCTGGAGAAAATGTTTGCACTTTTGATTAGGCCATGATTTCTTAGACATGACACCAAAATCATGATTCGAAAAGATACAGCATCAAAATTTAAATCAGCTGGTGTTAATGAAAACAAAAGCACAGATCTGAGGAAAATATTTGCAAATGTATAAAGAGCTCTCAAAACTCAACAATGAGAAAATGAATAACCAAACATAAATTAACAAAATATTTGAAGAGACAATTACCAAAGAAAATATATAGATGGCAAATAAGCACATAAAAACATGTGTCAACATGGAAACTAATGAAATACCACTTCACACTTGTTAGAATGATTAAAATTAAAAATACTGAACCTAACAATATCGATAAATTTGTGTAGGAATTTAAACTCTCATAAACTTTTGGTGGAAATTGGAAATAAAATGGTACAACCACTTTGGAAAATGGTTTGACATATTCTTAAGTTAAACATGCACATACCATATATCACAGCTATTCCACTCTTAGGTAGTTACCCAAGGAAAATGAAAGCATAACTTGCAGATAATTGCACAAATAATCATAGCAACATTATTTGTCATAGCACACAACTGATAAATACACAAATGTCTATCAACAGATAAATAATCAAACTATGGTATACAATGCAATACTGTTTAGCAATAAATATTCTGTATGATTCCATTTATATAAAATTAGACAAAATACATGCTAATGTATAATGGCATAAAGCAGATTGGCAGTTACCTAGAGAGAGGGACAATTGCAGCAGAGAAGAGCAGGAAGAAGCCTTTGGAATTGATATTTCATCATTTTGATTTTGGTGAGGGTTTCATAAGTATATACATATGCCATAACATTTCATCTCATAATGTGAAGAGAAATACCATGTGTTATATTATTCATTAAGATATGTTTTATGTATGAGAGATGAAGATAATAACATGTTTAGTCATAAATTATTTTTGAATATAAAATATCAAGTTACTAATAAATCAATTTTTTACTTATGCTGAGTTCTTAAAAAACTGTATATTGAAGACACAAAGGCTTAAATAGGTATTAAAGTACACATAAAAAGTCAAGAAAATACACAATACATTCATTACAAAACAGTGGCAGGATGCCAAGTGAAATACAATTTCTGAATCTGAAAAGTTATATTTGTGCATTGACCTCTATAAACAGAAAAGCCTATGTTGAATGAAGTATGTTTGATATTCAGACAAATACTATTTTTTTAAGATACTGGAGGTTTTTTGTTCTATGAAGAATGATATAAACCATATTTAATTTAGAAGAACAGCACAGTAATTTGAAATATTCACTATAACGTTGAAAATGGATCAAAATAATAAAGCATTATGTGTAATTAAAAATGAAATTACAGTAAATGGCATTTTATTTCATCTTACTAATGCTTAAGGAAATTTAATTGTGGGTTTTGGTGCACGAAGCATTACTAAAAGTCTGAGAAAAGTCTTCCTGTGTTAAGGAATGTGATGATACAGGGTTAGAGGCTTTCAGCATGCCTTTCAGCATGCCTTAGCCACTTGGAAACAACAAGAAGTACATCTGAGCTTTAATTAAATAAGAAAAATGGGAATCCACCAGTATCATAAAGGACATCCCAGAAATCAGAGAGAAAAATGCCAGCAAACAGCCCCCATGATGGTATCTGGCTGATAAAAGGGACTGAAGCCCCCAGTACATGAGAGAGAGACTTACCTTTCCACTGGGGATCCATACAGCACAGGCCAAGGCAGAGTACTTTGTTTCTTCCCACCCCTGAAGCTAACTTTGGGAAAGAATGAAGATGCTATTAGAGAAAGAGACCGGGAAAAGCTGAAGACATTTTCCTACACGCAGAACTGAGAGCATGACACCGTTTTAAATCTGGGTACATATAAAGTCAGTCATTCCTTGGTGGACTGACAGTGTGGCTGAACAGGTATTTTAGCCTCAGGACAGGGATTGGAACACCTGCTCTGGAGCCCAGTAGGGGCCTCCACAGCCAGAACTGTTGAAAGTGCCCCAGCAGTAGGGCTGGAATTGTGCTGTCCCTCATGGCAAGCCTGGGGCAGAAGGAGACCTGCCCCAGCTGCATTTTCTCCCAGGTGGTATGACTTGCAGCCAGGGACAGCTTAGTAACATGAAACTGATCTCTGTGTGCCATTGTTTGGTGTCCCACCCTGCTCTCCTGAAATCATGGTGTAGCAGGGGCCTCTCTGCTCCAACCACAGGCAGAAATACAGGCATTAAGAACATCCACTTGCCTAGACCAGCAGCCTGTACTGCCCCACCATTCCTGGACTTAGATCATGGTGTAAGGGTGCTCTTTATGTTCATGCCCAGGCAGATCTCCAGGCATTTGGAATGTCAGCTGATCTGGATTTGTAGCCTGGGTCACCCTACCCATCCTGTGCAGAAAACTTGGTGTGCAGTGAGCCCTCTCTGCTCCAGGACCAGGCAGATATCCAGGGATCTAGAGCATCCACTCTCCTGGATTAGAGGTTTAGGCCACCCTCATCCCCATGCAGAGAACTTGGAATGGAGGAGGTTTCCCAGCTCCATGCCTAGCATGCCTTTGGTGCTTGGTGGCCACCAAATGGATTCTTCTTCAGTGCTGGTTGGTGCTGATGCATACCACTGGGGGCCTTATAGGTGGACCCGCACGATCTGGCTTTGCCCTTTGTGGCTCCCACCTCTCTGCGCTGAGCAGGGATCTCAGAGCACTGTGTATTCCATGAATCAATCCATTGCCTGAGGCAACAGAGAGATTCTGCTGTAAACAAGGATTATGTATATACCCTATCACATTGGCCAGCTGTTACTTATAAGAACCATCTATGGGCATGTAGGTAAAACTGCACAGCCCAATGTAAAACTTTCCAAAAAAGTTCATAGGGCTATAGAAGCAAAGCCAAAAATCCTACCCAGCATCTCTACATTCACAATCCCTAGGGAAGGGGTAAGGGGAAAGAGAAAAACATAATATTGGGGTGGGGAGAGAAAGAAACATAATTTTACAGGGAAAGAAAGAAAAAAACTTATACTGTTTTAATCTTTTTTCATACTGCTGATAAAGGCATATTCAAGACTGGGCAATTTACAAAAGAAAGAGGTTTATTGGACTTACAGTTCCACGTGGCTGGGGAAGGCTCATTATCGTGGCAGAAGGTGAAAGGCACATCTCACATGGTGGCAGAAAAGAGAAGATAACTTGTGCAGGGAGAGTCCCCTCTTTGAAACCATCGGATCTCATGAGACTCATTCTCTATCATGAAAACAGTGCAGGAGAGACCCACTGCCATAATTCAGTCACCTCCCACTGGGTTTCTCCCCCCACATGTGGGAATTATGGACATTACAATTCAAGATGAGATTTGGGTGGGGACACAGCCAAGCCATATCACCTACCCACATACAAATTTTAAAATTAGCAGTGCCAGTGTCTCCAGATGAGAAGGAACCAGTGCAAGAATTCTGTCACCATGAAAAATTAGAATGTAGTAACACCACAAAGGATTGTACTACCTCTCTAGCAATGGTCCCTAGCAAAAATGGAAACTCAGAAGTGACAGATAAATGATTAAAAGCCTGAAATGCAAGGAAACTCAGTGAGATCCAAGACAAGGTTGATAATCAACACAAAGAAACTTCTAATGCTATCCAGGAAATGGAGGAAGAAATAAACATCTTGAAAAGAAATCTATTAGAGCTTCTGGAATTGAAAAACTAACTTAAGAAATTTCAAAATATAATTGAAAGCTTTATCAAGAGACTGGACCAAGCAACAGAAGAAATTTCAGAGCTTGAAGATCGATCTTTTGAACCAACGTAGTCAGACAAAAATTTCCAAAAAAGAATTTTTTAAATGAATAAACTTATCAAAAAATATAGGATTATGTAAAATGATCAAACCTGTGAAGTATAGATATTTTGGAGATAAAAAGTAATCAACCTGGAAAATATATTTGAGGAAATAATTCAAGAAAACTCTCCTAATTTTGCTAGATAGGTAGACATCCAAATATAAGAAATCTAGAGACTATCAGTGAGATATTAGACAAAATGAACATCACCAAGGCATATAGTCTCCAAACGGTCCATTGTCAATACTAAAAAAAAAACTCTTAAAGGCAGCTAGTGATAAAGGGTAAATCACATACTAAGGGAACCTCATAGGGTTCCCTTATGAGCACTGCTGGGTGCAGTGGCTCACATCTGTAATCTCAGCACTTTGGGAGGCTGAGGCAGGCAGATCACCTGAGGTCAGGAGTTCGAAACTAGCCTGGCCAACATGGTGAAAACCCGGCTTTCCTAAAAATGCAAAAAATTAGCTAGGAAGGGTGGAATGCGCCGGTAGTCCCAGATACTTGGGAGGCTGAGGCATGAGAATCGCTTGTACCCAGGAGGCAGAGGTTGAAGTGAGCTGAGATCACAACACTGCACTCCAGCCTGGGTGACAGAGTGAGACTCTATCTCAAAAAAAAAATCGGGGCGTAGGAGGAACCTCAAAAGTCTAACAGTGGACTTAGTGGACTTCTCAGGAGAAACCACCCAAGCCAGGAGAGATTGGTGGCCTATTTTCAGGATTCTGAATAAAATAAATTCCAACTAAGAATTTTATATCCCTCAAACTAAGCTTTGTAAGTGAAAGAGAAATAAAATCTTTTCCAGAGTAGCAAGCACTAAGGGAATTCATTACCAATACAAAAGATCCTTACAAAAGATCCATAAGGGAGTTCTCAATGTTGAAACAAAAGAATGATACTTGCTACCACACAAACACACTTGAGTACATAGCCTGCAGATCCTATAAAGCAACCACACAATAGAAACTAGAAGTCAACAAGCTCACAACTTCACAACAGCTTCTAAACCTCACTTATCAATATTAATTTTGAAAGTAAATGGTGCAAACTCCCCAATTAAAAGGCACAGAGAGGCAAGTTGGACCAAAAAAAAAAAAAGAAAGACCTATCTATCTGCTGTCTTTAAGAGACCCATCGCACACATAATGACACTTATAGGTTCCAAGAAAAGGAGAAAAGGGTTGAAGTAAGAGCTACAACAGAAATAGAAAACAAATACGAGCAAAAGTCACTATTCTCATATGAGATAAAACAGTCTTTCAACCAGCAACAGTATAAAAGGGTAAATAAAGGCATTATATAATCATAAAGTGTGCAATTCAATAAAATGAGTTAACTATCCCAAATATATAAGCACCCAACAACGAAGCACCCAGATTCATAAACAAGTACTTCTAGACCTATGAAAAGATTTAGACAGCCATATAATAATAGTGAGGACATCACACCACTCTGACAGCAGTAGACAGATTGTTGAAGCAGAAAACTAACAAAGACATTCTGGGCCCAGACTTGACACTTGACCAAATTAATCTAATAAAAATATACAGGATACTCTACCTATCAACCACCAAATATACATTTTTCTTATCTTTACATGGGACAAAGTCCAAGATCAACCACATAATTGGCCATAAAGAAAGTCTTAATATACTTTTAAAAATCAGAATCATACAAATCATACTCTTAGACCACAGTGCAATAAAAATATAAATCAATTCCAAGAACATATCTCAAAACACACAACTACATGAAAATTTAAAAACTTGCTTCTGAATGACTTTTGGGTAGACAGTGAAATCAAGACATAAATTTATTTGTTTTTAAATAAATGAAAACAAAGACATAACCTACCAACATCTTTGGGATGTAGGTAGACACAGCAATGTTAAGAGGAAAGTATAGCACTAAACACAAGGAAAGGTCTCAAATCAACGATCTAACAGCACACCTACAGTAACCAGAAAAACAATAATAAAATAACCCCAAAACTACCAGAAGAAGAGGAATGGCTAAAATGAGAGTAGAAATGAATGAAATTAAGACCCCAGAATCCATATAAAGAATCATCAAAAGCAAAAGTTACATTATTTGAAAGGATAAAAAAGATTGATAGACAGGTAGCTAGATTATCAAAGAAAAAAGGAAAAAAGATTCAAATTAGCACAATCAGAATCTACAAAGGTGATATTTCAATGAATTTCTCAGAAATACAAAAGAACCTCAGACTAATATGAGTGGGTACTTCTATGCACACAAACTAGAAAATCTGGAGGAAATGGATACATTCCTAGAAACACACAACCTCCAAAGACAGAATCAGGAAGAAATTGAAGTACTGGACAGACCAATATTGAGTTCCAGAATTGAATCAGTAATAAAAAACTTACCAACCAAAGAGATCCCAGACCAGATGGATTCTAATTCTAGCAGATACAAGAAGAGTTGATACCAATTCTACTGGAACTATTCCAAAAAAAATGGAGGATGAAATTCTCCCTAACTCATTCGAAGAAGCCAGCCTCACCCTGAAACCAAAAACTGGCAAAGACACAATAAAAAACAAAACTACCAGCCAATATCCCTGATGAACACGGACACAAAATCCTCAACAACATACCAGTAAACCAAATCCAGCAGCATATCAAAAAGTTAATTCACTATGATCAAGTAGGCTTCATTCCTGAGATTCAAGTTTGATTCAACAAACCCAAATCAATAAATGTGATTCACCACATAAACAGTACTTTTTAAAAAACATATGAGCCTCTCAATAGATGAAGGAAAAGCTTCCAATAAAATTGGCCATCACTTTATGATAAAAACCCCCAATAAAGTAGGCATCAAAGCAACACACCTCAAAAAAAGAGACATTTATGAAAAATCCACATTTAACATCACGCTGAATGGATTAAAACTGGAAGTATTCCCCTTGAGAACTACAACAAGACAAGGGTACCCACTCTCACCACTCCTATTCAAAATAGTACTGGAAGTGCTGGCTGCAGCAATTAGCCAAGATAAGGAAAAAAGGCATCTAAGTAGAAAAATAAAATAGGAAAAGAATTCAAACTATTCACCAAAAAGCCATTAGAAATGATAAAAAAATCAATGTGCAGAAATCATTAACATTTCCTTACACCAATAACATTCAACTGAAAGGCAAATCAAGAATGCAACCCCAATTACAATAGCCACACACAAAAATAAAATACCTAGGAATACATCTAAAAACAGAGTAAAAGATCTCACAAGGAGAACTAGAAAACACCACTAAAAATCATAAATGACACATAACATGCTCATGAATTGAAATAATCAATATCATTAAAATGGCCATACTCCCCAAAACAACTGACAAATTCAGCACCATTCCTATCAAATGGCCAATTTCATTTTTCACAGACATTAAAAAAGAAAACTATTCTAAAATACATATGGAACAAAAAAGAGCCTAAATAGGCAAAATAATACTAATTAAAAAGCACACATTGAAGGTATCACATTAGCTGACCTCAGAATATGCTATGAGGCTACAGTAACCAAAACAGCATGGTAGCGGTACAAAAACAGATCTATGGATCAAGGGAACAGAATAGAGAAACCAGAATTAAGTTGCACACTTAGTGCTATCTAATCTTAAACAAGGTTGACAAAAATGAGTAATGGTGAAAGCCCTCCCTATTTAATAAATGGCACTGAGGTAGCTGGAAAGCCATATGCAGAATAATGAAACTGGACCCCTACCTTTCACCTTATACAAAAACTAACTCAAGGTGGGTTAAAATCTTAAATGTAAGATCTCAAACTATTAGAGTCCTGGAAGAAAACCTAGGAAATATCTGGACACTTGTCTTGGAAAAGAATTATGACAAAGTCCTCAAAGGCAATTACAACAGAAACAAAAACTGATAAAGGATCTAATTAAACCAACAATTGTCTGCATGGCAAAATAAACTGTACACAAAGTAAACACCCTACAGAATGGGAGAATGTATTCACAAACTATCCATCTGACAACGGTGTAATATCCAGAATCAGTACGGAACTTAAACAAATTTACAAGCATAAAACAAACAACCGTATTAAAAAGTGAGCAAAGGACATGAACAGACACTTTTTAAAAGACATACACATTATTGACATACACATTGTCAATATACATAGGAAAATATGCTCAACAACACTAATCATTAGAGAAATGCAAATCAAAGCCTCAGTGAAATATCATCTCACACCAGCCAGAATGTCTACTATTAAAAAACTCAAAAAATAATGGGTGTTAGTGAAGTTGCAGAGAATAGGAACATTTATACACTGTTGGTGGGAATGTACATTAGTTCAACCACTGTGGAAAGCAGTTTGGAGATTTCTCAAAGAACTTAAGACAGAATTACCATTTGATCCAGCAATCCAAACACTGGGCGTATATCAAAAGAAAACAAATCATTCTATAAAAAAGACATATGTACTCGCATGTTCATCACGGCGCTACTCACAATAACGTAGGCGTGGAATCAACCTAGGTGCCCATCAATGGTGGACTGTATAAAGAAAATGTGGTATGTATACACCATGGAATACTATGCAGCCATTAAGCAGAACTAAATTATGTTCTATGCAGAAACATGATGCAGCTAGAGGCTACTAGCTGTAAATTAAGGCAGTACCAGAAAACCAAATACCAAATGCTCTCATTTATAAGTGGGAGCTACATTTCAGGTACTCATGGACATAAACATGGCAACAATAGACTCTGAGGACTACTAGCAGGGAAGTGGTGGAAAGAGGGAGGAAGACAAGGTTTGAAAAACTATTGGGAACTATGCTCAGTACCTGAGTGATGGGATCATTTATATCCCAAACATCAGCATCATGCAGTATACTCAGGAAACAAACCTGTATATATACTCTCTAAATCTAAAATAAAAATTAAAAAATTATGGAAATATATAAAAAAAGAAAATGATGATATAGTTTTTCATCTAATTTTACTTGAAATATGTGGCTTTCTTTTTCCTTGATAAATATATACTGAATTAAAAATATATTTTTAGAATAAAACCAAAACATTATAATGCTGACTGCATTTTCTTATTTTGGGATTAATAGGGTAGCAAAGGTGAACTCCATTATAGTAAGTGGCATGCAACTTAAATTGTGCTCAAGATAAAGTTGATATTATTACTCTTGCATGCACATAAACGTAAATATGCACTCCAGCTATGTATGAATAGTTAGGAAGCTCCTGGTTCTGAACAACATTGCATTATTTTTAAAGGAAAGAAAGACATTTTCAGGGGTAGCCCCAAAAGCAAGTCAGTGAAATGTCAAACACCTTTTGGCAAGTGGTCAAAAGAATAATATTGAAAGGTGAATGACCAGAGCTCACTGTTATTAATAATCTGTTACATAATGATGAGATTTTGAAATAATGGGCAAGAGCACAATCCTGAAAGTCAATGGGATTATAATGATGGAAGTATTGTAAAGGAGTTAATATTATAAAGGAAGAGTATGATTCACATTTATGGTGTTAAAAATACTGTGGTAATCACCAAACCTATTTGCACCTCAAATAAGTGAAAGCTTGCTTTCTCTATTTAGCTTATCAAACTTTAAACAGATTGCTGGGAATAACACTCTTTTATGAATATTCACCTATGTACAAAGGATACTTGGTAAAATTTTAACCTCAATAAAGCCAAATCCCCAGGCACATTCTGAAACCACTTAGTTAGTAGTCCAAGAAATGATATTAGTTTCACTTTGGGAAAACAAAAAAAAAGACAAATTTCAATTTTTACTCAGAATAGTCTTAGTGCCAACTTTTTCATTTATCTTCCAAAAATACCATGGTATTAAACCAGCTGAGGTTTTTGGTTACTTATTGAAAAATTCTTTTAAAATGTTATCTTAGGATGTGCATGTATAGACAATAAAGACCACATAAAATAAAATAAAATAAATATTTAAAACACCTGAGGTTATTTTGGTTGATTTTATTCACTGTATATTTTGTCTTTAGCATTTCAGAGTGTAATTTCACTCTGTTGTGAATACAGTATTTTGCAGCAGAGTGATTTCATGTTCTATGAAGAAACAACTATTTTTCAAACAAAAAAATCAATTATGATTTTGGAGTTTTTCCCTTGTATTTGTCTAAACTTTACTCATCCTTGTCTCTGGCAGTAGAGCAGACCATACTTTAAAGAAAGGAAGAGTTTTGGTTTAAACAGATGGCTTCCTGTCCTCCCTGATTCAAGGGTCACCATAGCAACGAGGAAAGAGGAGGTGTTGCCTAGCAACTGGAAATATTAATGAAGAGATTTCCAAAATGTATTTAGGGAAAAAAAGTTCTTGGAAGAACTTCAGAACTTGGCATAAATGCACATCAAAATTTATTTATGAAACAAGCTGAGTACATAATCACAAATCTGGAAGGCATAATGCTTTATAAGGGAAAAATATCAAACAATGGCCTTAAAAGATTTTTTTCAAAAAATGATATTTTTGCATTAACATCATCATTTATTGACAAATATAACAAAGTAAAATCACTTTTTTTTCCTTCAGATGTAATATTAAGGTAGGCTAAATTAATTGCAGAATTTATTATTATTCTATGCTGTAATACGACTTGACATTCAAGGTAGGATCAGGAATTTAGCTAGTTGAACTTTACACTATGTTTGCTAACACACATGAGATAGTCATTCAAAACATTTCAGGGGTTCTCTCTCAACCCCCTGAAATAGGCACTGCAGTTAAAAACTATCAATGTCTATGTTGACTAAAAGCATCTTTTCCCTTTGAAAAAGTTTTTCTTAGTAGCATTTTACCCTGCATTATGTTTTGAAGTTAATCTTAAAAACGTGGTTCATGCAAGCTTTTTTTTAGATCGGTTAAAATAGAACCAACCTGAGTCTCTAAGGGAGATATGTAACTATCTTAACATCTTTCTGTGTTCCTGTACAGAAACATAAATTTCAATAAATAGTCTACATCAGATATGAAACAATTATGTTTATATGGGTTACATTACTTAATATATCTGTTTCTTTCAAATGTCTATCAATGTTTTTGCACTAGTTTTATAATAACTATATCATCATCATACCTCAAAAATTATTCTTCTATGATTTATTGGAACTTATAGAGTACCAATACTTTGCTAGGCACTATAGTAACCATTAACATATATTGCTAATCTTTACAAAGTGTCTGTAACTAGTTAGTGTTTCCAATTTAAGATGAAATTATGGAGATTAGGAAAGTTTAACCAACACAGAAGATAGTGCAGCATACTATTTATCAACATTTTCTCTGCCTGAAAGATAGGAGCTCAAAACTCACCTCCATGCAGTCCTCTGCAAGATATTAAGTCATTCTGCCCCTCAGTCTTTTCACTTTACAATATGTGTTATCAGTCAATATTTGGTCTTCAAGACTTTGTTAAGGCCTAATACATGCAAAGCAAAAGTAAATGGATTATAAGAATTGAAGGAATTAATGTACATGAAGCTCTCAATAATGCTAGCACATGCATTGATGTGTGCTGCTTTTGTTGCCTTTTTATGTTGCTAAAAGTTGTCTGACTTATTATTGAGTAAGCTATCCATATAACAAGGGGCTCTTCTGGTACTTAAATGCAGTTTCTGATTAGCAGTATAGACACTGATTTATAAAGGTAGTTAAATATATGTTATATTAGTTTATGGAAAGGATAGAAAATATTTAGTTTTAAAACAAATTTCAAGATTCTTTAAAGTTGTTTTCTTATGTATAAGAAAGTTAAGACCCAGTGATATTAAAGGATTCATCTAAAGTAAGGAAAAAGGATCAGTGTCTTTCTTCTTAGCTCATTTTATTTATTAAACAGCTAATATATTACAGGCATCAGAATATGCACTTTAATTGTATGATCCTCTCTTCTGCATCCACAAAAACGTATGTTAGAAATTATTAATTTTTCGTAAATTGCCCTTTTGCACATCTAAAAAGTAGCAGTAACTAGTTTCACGCCGTGTTAGTATTTTTTTTTTTTTTGCTGCATACCTAGATGTTGGTCAAATGATATAAAACTTTCTGTTGAACTGGAGGAACAAGTTCAAGAAATCTATGGTACATTATGTTGACTGTAGTTAAAAGTGATATATTGTATCCTTGAAAATTCCTGAAAGTAGATTTTAAGTATTCTCACCACACACACACACAGAAAAGGTACATATGTGAGGTAATGCGTATGTTAAATAGTTTGATTTAGCCATTTCACTATACATACATACATACACATATATACTGTATTAAAACATAATGTTGTATACTATACATACATATATATATACACACACATTGTTTAATTTGTCAATTTTAAATATTAAAAATAAAATTGTTTAAAAAGGATTAGAGTGATACCCACTTGGTATCTCATAATAAGGTCAGAATCAGCTTCACTTGTTGAGTTCTTTTAAAGTCTCGAAGGCTGAAACCAAAGTGTAACAGGGCAGGCATTTGCCTGCAGGCTCTGAAGAAGAATCTGCCTCCAATCTCATTTGGGTTATTAGCAGAACCAGTTCTTTGTGGCTATAGGTTGAGGTTATTATTTCCTTCTTTCCTTCTTCTTTTTAAAAGTTTTTTCCAAATATCAGTTAGAGGCCACTTTCTGCTCCAAGTGGCTGCCTGTGTTATTTCTCAACTCCTGGTTGTCTCCATCGTAAAAGTCAGCAATGAAGCACTGAGTACTCATACCTACAACCTCTGACTTTCTGCCACTAACCAGAAAACTGTCTCATTTAAAGGGTTCATGCATTTAAAGTAGGCCTACCCAAAAATATCTTCCTATTTTAAGGTTAACTGACTAATAACTTTTATTATATCCACAAAATCACTTCTGCCATTTAATGTAGCAATCATGGAGTGACAACGTTTCATATTGATAAATTCTATTGACTTAAAGGGGAGAAGATTCTACAATGGGAGATCACTGGGGTTTATTCTTAGAATTCTGCTTATACAACAGTATCCAGATCTATTATACCAAAGAGCATTCTCTAAAACATTGTGTGATAATGTGAGACAGTATTAAAGGTGGTCTTAGTATGTGTCTGAATAAATGCTGGTTGAACAGGCATTAGAATAATATATTTGGTGGACTCTAAAATTAGACGGAAAAAGAATGCCTGTATGTTCACAGGTTCATTTTGTTCCAAATATCATTCTCTCTTTTATGCTTTCAGGTTGCTATCAAGTTATCAAAATTAGCTGGTTTGGGGCTCCAAATTTAAAATACACATAAATCATTGAAAGCAGTAGGATTTATCTTACAGATCTCTATTTTTTTCTGAACGCCAAAAAAATTATCTATCATAAAAATCAATATAAAATTATGTACTAGGCTAGACATTAATAAACTTTATTATTCCTCTTTATTATATCTTCTCATAAAGATGTTTCCATAATTAAGGAAAATTATTTTTTCATAATTGTTTTATTCTTTCAAATAATTATTCTATCTTTAACTATTATATATTTCAAATAATAATCAGAATAAATATCTACAAAAGCTCCACAAATGTAAACTTTAAAATCAGTAATACCAATTATATTCAGGAAGATGACATTATTATTCTAATAGAGTGTAAATATATGTTCCCAGACCATTTTTTGACATCTTTTGTCAGAAAAAGTTTCAAACACAATTAAATAAATAAATAAATAAATTCAGATAATCGTCTACATAAATTCAAATAATCATCTAAATGCTGGGGTGCATGCATATGTAAATCTACAAAGTAAGCTATTACTTTGCTAGTTTAAATATTATAGTCAGGACTTTTTGCCATTAAAATCTACAAATTAACATAGCAATGTTGTTTATGTCTTCCTCTCAGTTTGACAACCATTTGCTGTATGATAATTGTAAAAAAACCTAGCGTAATTAAGCTGTATTGTCTATAAAATATCACCTATATTATTCTTATATATCTGTGGAATAATCAGAGATAAATATAAGTCATATGTATTAAAAACTAATAAATAGCTTGTTTTGTATTTAAGTTGTAATTCTATATTTTATTATTGTTTAAAAATTGTGCTCCCTACCATTAACTACACTGAATGAGAAAACTTAAAACAAATCAGATATATGGTTTCGAAGTAGTTTTTTTTTTTCATTTTGTATGGTGTGTCTTCACTTGATCGATTCCTTTCCCATTTAGTTTTTATACAATCCCATATGTCTATTTTTGTTTTTGTTGCTTGTGGTTTTGAAATCCTATCCAAAAAATAATTTCCTAAACCAATATGTGAAAAGGGATTAATATTAAAAATATGTAAGCAATTGAAACAACACTATAGACAGAAAACAAATAGCTTGATTACAATAATAATAATAATAGTAATAGGCAAAGGACCTGAATGAACATTTCTGAAAAGAAGACATACAAATGCTTAACAAGTATATGAAAAAAGCTCAATATCACTAATTATTAGAGAAATCCAAATCAAATCCATAATAAAACATCAGCCTACACATGTTAGAATGGCTATTATCAAAAAACAAAAGATTCAACATACTCAAATCTATAAATGTGATTCACCAAACCCTCAACAAACTAAGCATTGAAGGGACATATCTCAAGATAATGAAATCTATGTATGACAAAACCACAGCCAACATCATACTGAACAGGAAAAGCTGAAAGCATTCTTTCTAAGATGTGGAAGAAGAGAAGGATGCTCACTTTTACCAGTTCTATTCAATATAGTACTACAAGTCCTAGCCAGCATAATCAGGCAAGAGAAATAAATAAATGTCATCCAAATTAGAAAAGAAAAATCAAATTATCTCTGTTTGCTGATACTATGATCTTATACCTAGATAACCCTAAAAACTCCTTCAAAAGACTGCAAGATTTGGTAAACAAATTCAGTAAATTCCAAGAATACATAATAAATATACCAAAATAAGGAGTATTTCTATACATCCATAATAATTAAGCTGAAAATCAAATCCAAAAGTCAATCCCATTTACAGTCATTACAAAAAATAATAAAATACCTAAGAATACATTTCACCAAAGAAGTGAAAACGTCTACGTACAAAAACTACAAAATACTCATGAAAGAAACTGTAGATGACACTAACAATGGAAAAACATCCTTTGCTCATGGATCATAACAATCAATACCCTTAATATGATCATACAGCCCAAAATAGTCTACAGATTCAGTGTAATCCCTATCAAAATATCAAAGTGACTTTTATAGAATTAGAATAAAAAAGTCCTAAGATTCATATGGACCCAAAAAAAAGACCCCAAATAGCCAAAGGAAACAGAACAAAGCTGGAAGTATCATACTACCTGACTTCAAATTATACTACAAAACTTGGTAATCTAAACAGCCCTGGTATTGGTGTTAAAATAGACACATAACCCAGTGGAACAGAATACAGAATCCATAAATAAAGCCATATACCTACAGCCAACTGATATTTGACAAAGTTGACAAAAACCTTCACTGGGGAAAAGACACCTTTTTCAATAAGTGGTGCTGGGAAATTTGGATACTCATATGCAGAAGAATAAAATTTAATCTCTGTCTCTCACTCTATATAAAAAATTGACACAAGATTTAAATGTAAGACTTTAAATAATAAAAATAGTAGAAGAAAAAATAGGAAAAACTCTTCTGAACATTGGAATATAAAGAGAATTCATGACTAAGACCTCAAAAGCAAATGCCATAAAAACAAAAATAGACAAATGGGACTTTATTAAACTAAAAAGAGTCTGCATAGCAAAAGAAAAAATCAGCAGAGTGAACAGACAGCCTGGCAAATAGGAGAAAATATTTTCCAACCATGCATCCAATAAAGAACTGATATTCAGAATCTACAAAAAAACTCAAAGGACTCAATCACCACCGCCACCACCACCACCACCACAACAAACCATTAAAAAATGGGCAAAGGGCATGAACAGGCATTTTTCAAAAGAAGACATACAAGTGTCAACCAGCATATGAAAAAAATGCTCAACATCACTAATCACTAGAGATATGAAAATTAAAACAACAATATGTTATAATTTTATACCAGTCATAATGGCTATTATTAAAAATTTAAAAACAAAAAAAAGATGTGCAGAAAAGGGAATGTTTACACATTGTCAGCAAGAATGTAAATTGATACAACCTTTATGAAAAACAGTATGGTGATTTCTCAAGAACCAAGAATACAACTACCTTTCAATCCAGCAATTCCACTACTGGGTATCTATGCAAAAGAAAATAAATCATTTTATCAAGAAGATATCTGCATTCATATGTTTATTCTAGCACTCTTCACAACAGCAAAGTTATGAAATCAGCCTGCCTATGAATGGATGATTGAATAATGAAAATGTGGTGCAGGTATATATATATATATGTATGTGTATATATATGTATGTGTGTATGTATACATGGATGACATTTATTATATTCTGTGTGTGTATATATGTGTGTGTGTGTATATATATAATGATATATATAAAATGGAATACTATTCAGCCATAACAAACAATGAAATAATGTCTTCGGCAGCAGCATGGATGGAACTGGAGGCTTTTTTGTTAACTAAAATAACCCCAAAACAAAGTGTCAAAATTTGCATGTTCTCACTTAAAAGCAGGAGGTAAATAATATGTACATATCAACATAGAGATTGGAATAATAGACATCAGAGACTCAGAAAGGTGGGAGGGTGGGAGGGGAAATAGGATGAAAAATTACATTGCAGTTACAGTATATACCATTGTGTAATGGGTACCTAAAAGCCCAGATTTTGCCACTGCACAATGTATCTGTGTAACAAAACTGCACTTGTTCCCCCTAAATCTATAAAAATAGTTTTAAAAAGATAGCAAGCATAGGGGAGAATGTGGAAAAAACAGAACTCTTGTACACTATTAATGAAAATGTAAATTCGTATAGCTATATGACAAGAGTATGAAGGTTTTCAAAAAATTAGAAAGATTTCTATTTTTAATAAGAAATATTTCTTATTTAAAATTACCATATTATCCAGCAACCCCACATTACAGTAGACATACAAAGAAAATAATATATATATTTATAAATATATATAAATATATATATATGTACATGAGAGAGAGACAGAGAGGGATATCAAGGTTTCAGAGAGAGAGATTGATTTTCTTTATCCATTCATTTGTTGATGAGCATATCTTGGCTATTGTGAAGAATGCTGTAATAAATATAGATGTATGGAATGGGTATCTCTTTGAGATACTGATTTGATATATATCTCCAAAAATACAAACTCAGCCAGTAGCAAACCAGTGGCATGACAGTTGCTGTCATTGTGGTAGTTACTGAGAATCAAAAGAAGCAAATAAGACTCCAAGTACTCTCAAGAATGTCAGTTGGGTAATAATACTTATTAACCACATATCAGTTACTATATATAAAACCTCATGTATGGTCTTATTTAAAATTATTTTTACAATGTGGTAATTGCACTTATTTCTGTAATAAAGAGAGAGACTAAGCTCAGTGAGGCTGACTTTTCTAAGGTAACCGAGGTAATGCTGAATGCAACCAATGTCCATACTTGTTGTGGTTTAATGGGGGGGTCTCTTCCAAAACTCAGGTGAAGCCAATGTAATGGTATTGAGAGGTAGTGCCTTTAAGAGGTGATTAGGCTATGAAGGCTGCTTTGTTTATTAATGCAAGTAAGGTCCTTTTAAAAAAAGAGGAATCAGAAAGCATTTGGCTAGATTGCTAGCTTGTAATTTTGATCTTCTGCTATGTGAAGACACAGCAAGTAGGCCCTCACCAGATACTGGTGCATTGATTTTGAACTTCCCAGCCTCTAGAACTGTAAGAAATAAATTGCTGTTGTTTATGAATTTTCCAGTCTCAGGCATTCGCTTCCAGCAGCGTAAAACAGACTAAGGCAGAAAGTGGAACTGAGAATTCGATGTTGCTATAACAATTACCTAAAAATGTGGAAGCAGTTTTGGAACTGGGTAATGGGTAGAGGCTAGAACCCTTTTTAAGTGAATGTCTGAAAACATCTGTGTTACTTCCTTGAATTTAAGAGTAACGGCTATTCTGATGACTTCTCAAATGAAAAGGAGAAACAAGGTATTGGAAACTGGAGGAAAAATAAACTTTGTTGTATAGTGGTAAAGAACTTTGATGAAGTATGTCCATGTCCCAGGACTTTATGGAAGCTAGAGTTAATAGTAATGAAAAAGGATGTTTGGCATAAGAAATCTCTGAGTAGCAAGGCATTCAAGATGCTGTGTGACTTCTCTTAACCGCTTAGTTATAAAAACTTAACTGCTAGTAAGTTCAAGAATAGATAAATGATTTAAAGATGGGATTCTTAATTAAAGAGAAGTGGAACATAAAGATCTGCAAAGTTCTTACCATGGCCATATAAATAATTTTTAAGCATGTCTAGGAGAGAAAGCCAGGGGTATGATCAAGGAACCATTTGATAAGGAAAACAGTATGTCTAGAAGGAACCCAGGTACTTTTTCATCAGGACAATGAGAGAATGACCTCAACAGCATTTCAGAGCTCTTCAGGGATGCTCCTCCTATCACAGGCCTAGAGTGCTAGGACCTTGAGTGGGAGGTGTGGGGACAGAATAGTTTTAGGGCAAGGGCTCAGGGTGTCTGTGGAACCTCAGGGCTAGCTGCCGATGGCTTCCCTGGGGCTCAGCTACCCACATTTGGGTGCAGCATTTCTCAACCACTCCAGCTGTGGCTCAACCAGGTCCAGGTATGGTTCAGGTCACCACTCTGGAGAGCACAAACTTTGCATCTCAAAGCATCCAAGTGCTGCTAATGCTGCAGGCATGCAGAGGGCAAGCACTGTGACACAATGGCTACCTCCAATTAGATTTCAAAAGATGTCTTGAACATCCTCAGGGCTCAGAAAGAGACCTGCTGCTGGCTCCAAGCTGTCATAAAGGACCCCCACTAGGGTAATGTCCATCAGAACAATGGGGTTGGGAACACCATAGAGAGTTAAAACTATAGCAATACTTAATGGAGCCATCAGGGCTGGGCCACTCTCAGGACTCCAGAACTGTAGAGCGACAAGCATGCAACATCAGCTTGGAAGAACTGCAGGCATGTGACTTCAATACATGAGAGTTCATGTATGGGCCGAGCCCAGCAAAGTCATCATGTCATGACTGTCAAAATCCTTGGGGCCAATCCTGTGCCCTAGTGCGACTAAAAGCCAATAAATGAAGTCAAGGAGATTCTTTTCAAGCTCTAAGATTTAATGCTTCTTGCCCTCTTGGGTTTTGGAATTACTTGGGACCTATCACTCATTTATTCTCGCTTATTTCTCCCTTTTGTAATGGAAATGTCTATGCTTTGCCTGTCCCAACATTGCAGTTTGGAAGCATGTGACTTGTTTCATTTTACAGTTTACAGATGGAGAGAAATTTGCCTCAGGATGAATCATGTTATGAGGTTCATCCTTATCTAATTTAGATGATACCTAGATGAGACTTTGAACTTTAGATGTTAAAGTTGGCACTGGAATAAATTAAGACTTTGAGGTTATTTGTATGAAATAGATGTATTTTGTATGTGAGAAGCACCTGAATATTGGCGGTCCAGTGGTGGAATTCTAAGCTTTAAATATGTTTTCTTCAAAATTCAGGTGTTTCTAATGTGATAGTATTGAGGTGAATCTTCTAACAGGTGATTAAGCCATGAGGGCTGCTCTCTAGTTAATAGGTTAAGGTTTTTTGAAAAGGAGGTTTCATGCAGTGTTCAGTTAGCTTATTTTCTTCCTTTTGCTGTGTGAGAATACAGCAAGAAGACACTCAGTAGACCAAATGTGGGTGCCTTCATCTTGGACCTCCCAGCCTCCAGAATTGTGAGAAATATATTTCTGTTCTTTATTAATTACTTAGTCTTGGGTATTCTGTTATAACAGCACAAAACAGACTAAGAGAAACATAGTTTGTACCTATATGTTTTGATAGCAATGATCTTGATTTATCTTTTTTAAAGGGATATAGTTTTCTTACCTCACTTTTTTTGTAAATGATCAGATTGTATATAGCATATAGCTGCTGTTAGAGTGAAAATGAAAATTGACACCTTTTATCCCACAGAATTTTAAAGTATAGTATTCGTGCACATCTTCTAGTAGTAGTTTTATTACAGTTATAAAATTACTAGCCAGAAACTGAAGTGCAGAAATGATGACATCAAGAATAAGATATCCCAGGGAGAGAATTAATGTCAAAATAATTACATGGTTCACAGTCAAGACTGTGTGATTATTAGCAACTCTAGAGAAGCTAATTAAGTAAGTAAAAAAGCATGTTTAAGCCAGTTAAGTTGGAGTATTTCTGTGGCTTCTGAACAAATAGGTAATACCTAATAGCTGAGAATGTACTCATTAATCAAAGGAACTGAGAATTATATCACAGTGATTAAAGCCACATGTAAAATGAGTATTTCGTCTTCTTTTTAAATTAGATCTTAGCAAATGCTGGATGGCTACTAACTTTAATGTACTCCTACAGTCAGATAAGTTTTTCATTTTATTATTTTTTTCACAATGATTTTTATAATTACTTAAATTTTAGCAATTTCTTGTCCTTTTTTAAATCAATACTTACTGTTGGTTTTTAAATAGTACCAAATTGCATCTTTAAAAATATAGAACAAACTTCTTGTATGAAGTCTGAACACAGCAAAAATAGAATGTGCAGTAGTTTAGCAAATTTAAGATAAGGCTAACATGTGACATTTACTGACCTCTGAAATAAATATTACTCTAGTTATGTCTAAATTAATTTATCTTTATTCCAAAGATTTTATTTAGAAAAGAAAAATAAAACAACAGAAATCTCTTTATATATGAATATGGAAGAATCATATGTACCGGGAGGAAAAAATGTAGAATTTTGTAAGGTGAAAAGAATCATAAAAGTCACAAATGCAGTGGCAGTGCAAGGTTAAAAATCTTGCTACTCATTGCAGGCCATTGATCTTAATTCTTACTTAGGCTGCCTTCATGATTTGTGGTTTATTATAAAATACATCACTGCAAAGTTTTCAAGAAAGTACTCCTCAAGTTCTCATGAAATAAATACAACATGATGAATTAACTTAGCAAATATTTTCATGCTTCACATCCCACGACTTTAGTACAATTCAGAGCCAATTAAAAAGAGTATGCTAATAATTATTCAGAAAATACTTGTTTTCAAGAGTATTTCAATTATTCTTTAAAAAGTGAAGAAATTTACTTTTAAAATTTTAACGTTTTTCTTTAAATAAAAATTGAAGAAAATTTAGAGTTTTCTGTTAAGCATTATAAATATTAAACAAAGTAAAAGGTATGGAGTGTATAGCTCTTAATGTAATATAGATTCCATGAGAATATAGCATGAGTCAGTTAGAAATGCAAAACTGAATAAAAGAAATGTATATTTATAATGTCTTGCTGTAGTGTTTAATTTTATATCTCACTTTATCTTTGCTTTAAATATTTGCAAACTGGCTAGCATCTTCTAAAATGTAGTCTAAATCTTCAGTGCTATTTCATATTTAAAATCAAGCATTTTGAGTAGAATTTGGTGGCAAGAATGTATTGCCCAAAATTGGAAATATTAACACAAAAATGTTTGAGGGCAATAGAAAATAGGTTAACATGTATTTCAATGGCTCCTAAATCTTGAAGAATGTGCTAGCCTCTAGAGAATAGAAAACTGAAGAGGATGCATTTTGTAATCTGACAGACCTTGCTTTTAATCCTGGATTGTGAAATTATTTGATGTGTGACTTTGAACAGGTTACTTGTATTTTTTTGATATCTGTGTTTCTTCTGCAAAGTGGGGATAATCAAATCTACCTTAGTGAACTATTTTGAGAATTAGAGATGGCTTATTTCAACAACTGAGAATGTACTTGTCACAGAGAGAAGTAAGAAAATTTCCTAGGCCTTGAGCTATTCTGTACTTCCTACAATGCTTTTACACCTGGCAATCATTCTGGAACCACCTAGAGAGTTTTTAAGATGTTCCGATGGCCATGTTATTTCACACACTAATTAAATTAGAATCTCCATTGGAGGGACCTGAAAATTGGTATGTGTTTAAAACTGGAGTCATAAAAGTTGTAGCCAGATTTACAAATCACTGATTTAAACAAGGCAAATAGATATTGTCAATAGTCTTAAAAATTTGTGGTCATAGCTATTGAACAAATTTAATATTAAACAACCTTAGATCAACAATAAATGGAATGAGAGAATTCAAAGGATCTTTGAGACAATGGCAGGAATAAAACTAGGAAATGAGAGAAAATAAGATAATGCCATTGCTCTTAATTGAAAAGAAAATAACAATGAAGAAGCAGTGTTTTGCAAAGGAAAGTTGAGGTATGATAGTATTAATACAATCCTTTTATATATTTATATAATTTTGGTCAAAGTAGAAAGGCAAGTTCCGAGGTTAAATTTAAAAAGTTATATCTAGTGATGCATAAAAACATGTAATTACATATGCAAAATGGGTAATTTTGCATGTGATCTATAATTTGCTTTTGTTTAATTTGAAGTTTAGCTAAATTACTTCCTTTGCCTGTAGAGTTTTAGGTTGCTATATTTTTCTCCATTTGAAATCTTCTAAAGCATCAACTGCATTTGCCTTGGAGACTTAAAACCTTTTTTTAATTCAATATATATCTGTCCCAGGTGGATCTCATATAACCATGACAGTATTAACAGGTTCATGAAATAAAATTAGGCTTGATTACAAATTGTTATGTATTTTTATAACGGCAATTATAAATTATTAAAGATATTGGGAAAATTTTATTAATTTTTACCCATATATAGACAGAAGTAAATTTTTTATAAAAGACGATATTGTGCATCTGTTATTTGAAATTTTTTAAGAAGAGAAACTATGTAGAGGCAATATCTTTGTTTACTTATCAATTTAAAGAATGTTTTGGTCATCTATATCTCCTGGTTATCTATATCTCCTTTAAAAATTATAGTAAAATATATTTAGCAAATGAGACATTTGTTCACGTATAACATTTTCTTTCAAGCCCCAGTTTATACTGCCATATATCTTGCATGTATTTAATTATAATATTTAAGCCTGAAGCACATTTTTCTTATAATTTATCTTCTAACATTGTAATGATATGAAATAAATTAATGTTTATTTAAGGGTGGACCTTCCAGTTCACTGGAGCGGTCTTTTATTAAATATCACCCTGCGGACATAAGAATCAAATACGCTTTCTCAAACGTTTCACTTTCAGGCAAGAATTAGATACCCCATGCCAAGAAAATAGCTCGTTAAATGCCTCCAGTTTGAAGATTTATATTTTAAAAAATACATTATCTATATATACACACACAGAATAAACTCTTCCATAAAATATCCACTTCCTAATAACTGAAATCATAAATGTGATTACAATAAGGATTTTGGGATGGGGAGACCATTTTGGATGGTCAAGGTTGACTCAGTGTAATCACGAGAGATCTTAAAAGTGAAAGTAGGGCCAGGCGCAGTGGTTCACGCCTGTAATCCTAGCACTTTGGAAGACCGAGGCGGGTGGATCACAAGGTCAAGAGATCAAGACCATCTTGGCCAATATGGTGAAACCTCGTCTCTACTAAAAATATAAAAATTAGCTGGGCGTGGTGGTGCATGCCTGTAATCCCAGCTACTTAGGAGGCTGAGGCAGGAGAATCACTTGAACCAGGGAGGCGGAGGTTGCAGTGAGCCGAGATTGCGCCATGGCACTCCAGCCTGGTGACAGAGTGAGACTGTGTCTCCAAAAAAAAAAAAAAAAAAAAAAGTGAAAGTAGGAAGTAAAAGAAGTGTTAATGTCAGAGTGATGAGATGTAAGAAAGACAATTGTCCATTGCTGGCTTTAAAAGTATAAGAAAGCCGTAGCCAGGGAACATTGGCAGCCTCTAGAAGCTAAAAACGTCAAGTAAACAGAGTCTTGCCTGGAGCCTCCAGAGAGAGCATGACCATGCAGAAATCTTGATTTTGTTCCAGTAAAACCCATTTGGGAACGCTGACTTCCAGAAATGAAACAAAATAAATTTGTATTAGTTTAAACCAGTATGTTTGTGATAATTTGTTACTGCAACAATACAAATGATTGTGTATAGTTGCATGTGTTTTGTGTATATGTAAATTGAAGTCAAAGTAGATTTAGAAGCAAAAATTCTAGGAAGCCACAAGAAATTCACAACATAATTACATTTATCTGTTTTTAATGAAGCATCAGCTCATGTGAAGTTAAGATTTTGGAGACATAACCATATCGTCCTCTAAGATCTGGGGCTGTGGAAGGAAACTGGCAAGTTAACTATCTAATGAGAGTTGGAGGGAGGATAATAGTGACGTTCTTAACTGGCATTTATTACTTCTTTTTAAATAAAATGAAACGGGGAGGGATGAATGCCAGGGTGTTTTTAAGAAACAGTATGCTTGAAAGGATAGATTCTCAGTCAACAATTGCTATCTGGTCTGTCTAGAATGGTGAATCAGTAGGAATGTTTGACCTTGAATGAGTTGGTCAGTTTCTGTTTTGTCTACTGTAAAATAATAAAGGTACTATCAATTCCAAAGTTAATTGTGAAAATAAGGATATAAAATAAAACAAATATTCTGGGATATAACACGTGTCCCAAAATATTAAGTCCCTTTGCTTCTGTATGCATGTCTTGTACTCTACATAGTAGACACATTAAAAGTTATGTGTAAAGTTAAGCTATATGTAAAGTTAAGAAAAATAAGCCTCAGTGCTCACACCTGTAATTCCAGCACTTTGGGAGGCCAAGGCGGGTGGATCACCTGAGGTCGGGAGTTTGAGACCAGCCTTGCCAACATGGCAGAAATCCGTCTCTATTAAAAATACAAAAAAATACATAATATGTTATGTATTTTATGTATATTATAATATATTATGTATAAATATAATATATTTATAATATATACATATATTATATATTTAATATTATATATATTATATATTTATATATAATATTATATATATAATATATTTATATATAATATATATATTTTATATATTATATATAAATATATTATATATAACATATTTAATATATTTAATATATTTAATATAATATATCTAATATATTTATATATTTATTATATATAAATAAATATATATATAATATATAAATAATATATTATATAAATATATATAATATATAAATAATATATTATATAAATATATATAATATATAAATAATATATTATATAAATATATATAATATATAAATAATATATTATATAAATATATATAATATATAAATAATATATTATATAAATATATATAATATATAAATAATATATTATATAAATATATATAATATATAATACATATAATATTTAATATATATTATATAGAACATATATTATATATGTTCTATATAATATATGTTATATATAATATATTATATATTGTATTATATATATAATATATATTATATATTATATATATAATATATAAATATAAATATATAATATATTTTATATATATGTTATATGTATATATTAATGTATATTATATATATAATATGATATATATTATATATCATATAATATGTGTTATATGTGTTATATATAATATATGTTATATATAATATATACATAATATATTATGTTATATATGTTATATATAATATATAATATATACATAATATATTATGTTATATATGTTATATATAATATAATATATTATGTTTTATGTATATAACATATAATATATTATGTATATATTATATATACATAATATATATATATGCCAAGCATCATGGTGCTCGCCTGTAATCCTAACTAATAGGGAGGCTGAGGCAGGAGAATTACTTGAACCCAGGAGGTGGAAGTTGCAGTGATCCGAGATCGCGGCATTGTACTCCAGCCTGGGCAAAAGAGCGAGACTCCATCTCAAAAAAAAAAAAAGCCTCAGTGACTGCCTTTTTTAGGTGTGTGTCTGCTTCAGAGTCAATAAAATAAGAAATTAGAATGCAAATTTCAAATTTAATTCTGGTAAGGTCTGCTTCTCATTTGAAGAGAGAAGCTTTCCATCCTGCCTTCACCTAAATGCATGCTACTCCAGGTATATCTATTTTCCAGAATTGAGAAACAGGAGAAGTATATGAACCAAATTCATAAAACTTCCTATGACTTTAAGTTCTATTATGCCCTATTTTTCATAATAAAACAAATCCCTAAAAACCGATACAACTGGCAATAAAGAAACACAGTTTTATACTTCAAATGAAAGGTTGTGTGAAACAACATGTGAAATGCTAATGATACCACATTTATCTCCTGCTTAAGAACTGAATTTCTCTAAATAAATATTGTCATATAATCTCCAGAAATAATCTTCACAGACCACTGCTATAAAAGTCATTTCAAATATCTTTTTATTTTTAACATTTTATTTCAGAATTAGAAACATTTTCCAGTAAAAAGTTCTAAGTCCATTCTATGTCACAATGAAAGCTATTCCATTTAGTAATTCTACTGTCCATAATTATTTGTTTGCCAATTTAAAACTTAGATTCCACTTTCAATGTACATATTTGAGTGATTTATAAGCTATTATTGCATTTATATAAGAATATGAAAAAAATTGAATTATAATTACAGACTAAAGGCGCAAAAATTTAAAAACTGTGCATTTCCATACCTTAAAGTATTTATACACCCAAGAATATGTTATGTATGTACACTGACAAAAATAAAATGAAATGTATAGTTATAACATAGATATGGGTATCCATTTATCACGTACAAGCCCTATTGTAATGGACTGAATGTTTGTATCCCTCTCAAAATACATATCTTGAAATCTAATCCATAGTGAAATGGTATATGATAGTAGGGATTTTGGAGGTAGTTAGGTTATGAGAGTGGAGCCTCGTGAATGGGATTAGTGGCCTTATAAAAAGAAGCTAAATAACTCTCTTGCCCTCTTCCCACCATGTGGGGCTACAACACGATGTCGGTGGTCTGCACCCTGGAAGAGGAGCCTCACGAGAACCCCGTCATGGTGGCACACTGAACTCAGACTTTCAGCCTCCAGAACTTTGAAAAATAAATTTCTGTTTTTTTATAAGCCATCCAATCTATGATGTTACAGCATTCCAAACTAAGACAACTGCTGACAAAGTAGACAAAATATAGTAATCAAATATTTAATTCAAACTAGTTAATCAGTGTTTGAGGATGAGAAAGAGGAGTTTGATCCTAACTCTTGTGCCTATTTTAAAAAACACATTCATTCATTCATTCATTTTTATTATGGGCCTATGACTTACCCTATGTCAATCTCCTGGCAAACATAACTGAACAAAATAGGAAAAGATATTTGTCCTCTAGGCCTTGAATTGGCAGTGAAAAATACGCATAATCAATAAGTAAATCGTATCATAGTTTTAAATTTTTTAAATATTGAAAAAAATAAGTATAGAGCAACTGAAGTTCACCAGATTTTCTTTTTTTAGCCTGATACAGTAAAAACATTAAAAGATAAAGTATTTATCAACTTATCCCCAGAAATATTTCACAAATAGTATCATTCTTTAATTTTCAAAACTCCTCTGATAGATCCTTATCAGTAACAATCTTAGAATTGAAAGATTGAAAATTGAAATTGAAAATAATGTGTTGAAGAACACTCAACTAGCAATGTCACCTTATGTAAAAATGTGACTTTGTTTATATGAGATGAAGGTTTGTTAAACATTTTATTGCAGATTTCAGCTGGCTATTGAAAGTTTAATATAAGATAAAGGATGGCAAAGAATGCATTTCAAATATCCGGTCTACGTATACAAGTTCTATCCTTCCGGCAAAGGAATCAAGACAAATTTCTAGCTCCATTTGGAGCTAGAACTGAGTCTTCTGTTTTTTAAATTAGGCCCATTTGAGATGTCTCTACAGAATGGAATAGTGTAAAGAAAAAAACTCAGTATAGAACTTCTGCTTTTCGCAGACGTGAGCAGTGAATGGATGTTATCTTTCACAATTAGCAGCAGCAGAGGTTTCTAATGGTTGCCAGGTCACAGAATGGCACCTTTCTGGTGGCAGTAGCTATTGTCCTCTAGTGAACATACTTGTTTTGTGCCCACAGTTGCAGAAGTTGCAGAGTTGGAGGTTTCTCCCCAGGTAAGATCTTGCTGTATGCTTCTGAGGAGGCACCTGGCGAGAGAAGCAAATACACAGCTCCTTTGTTCCTCCAATCATTACTTAATGATTTAATGAATGACTTATTCCATAATGAATCCCTTTTTCACTTAAAGTAGATAGAGTACTTTTGGTTATTTAGTAATCAACAACCTTGACTGACATAATGAACTTAAAGAGCAGGTGGCTTCCTGACACTCTTTCCCCTGTATCTGAAATTGATTCTTTTTCTTTTCTTTAGGGTCCCCGCTTGAGGTCTGAGCAGAGGGACTCTGAATTTGTTGTGCTTGTTTCTGCTTTGGAGGTTTTCCTTATCAAATGTATGTGTTCTTCCTAATTTAAGATCCTATCCCATCTCCAAGGCATTCTGCTGCTCACTCTGCATCTGCCCTGCGTGTCACATGCAACTCTGCAGGACTCTTCTAATAATACAAACCAGTGTTACCCACTTTGTTAACTTCTCATGTTTCATTAGTTGTTTTCTAGCAGTCTTTCTTCTGTTTTCCAAGAAGAGGAGTAAAAACATACTTTTTACCAATTGATATGCTTCTCACCATATTTAAGAATATTTTCAGGACTTTATGGTGTGACTTCTGTATGTGATATTTTTAGGATCCTTAGCTACCAATTTCTAATGGCCTGCCCAGAGGACTTAATATTCTTACACAAAATCTCCACTGTCCATATTAGGAAGTTCTCTTCCTGGTCCTTCTTTTAAAGTTACTTTTTCTGTAGTGGAGGCTGGTTTCCCATTGGCTTACTAGCACCTACATGCTCAATTTTTAGAATAGAACTATTATGTGTGTATACGTATTATGATATACACTATTAGAATATATAATTATGACATATAACGCTAAGTTATATAATTTTATTTTACTTTAAAATAAAAATAAGAGCCAGATATGGGTTGGCTGTGTCCCACCCAAACCTCATCTTGTAACTCTCATAATTCCCACATGTTGTGGGAAGGAACCGATGGTACGTAATTGAATCATGGGGGCAGGTCTTTCTCATGCCATTCTCTTGATAGTGAATAAGTTTCATGAGATCTTATTATAAGGAGAGTTTCCCTGCACAAGCTCTCTCTCTTTGCCTGCTGCCCTTCATGTAAAATGTGACTTGCTCCTCCTTGCCTCCTACCATGATTGTGAGGCCTCCCCAGCCATGTGGAACTGTAAGTCCATTAAACATCTTTCTTTTGTAAATTGCTCAGTCTCAGGTATATCTTTACCAGCAGCATGAAAAGAGACTAATACAGTGCCCTCACTAAAATAAATTACGTGGGTAACTTTGAATTACATGGATTACTTTGTGTTTGCTAATTGGTGTTTATGGAAATTAGGCTCCTGCCCTCACACAGAGGCTAAGGGATGAGGGCTCTATCTCTCCTGATGATTTCATTTCAAAGGGATGGCTCCTTGAGAAAGTAAGACAGTCCTAAATTGTAAACCTAGCCAGAGACTAGAAGATTTGCATCTCAAAGGGTCAAAGGAAGAATTCACACTGCAGAGTTTTCTACAGTAAATGTTCTAAGAAAAGGGAGGACAGGGTCCCATGATCAGGAAGAAACGGTCACAAGTTTGGCCAAGCTGAGGGGAACATTAAGGCTATCTGGCTCTAGGTTTGTGAAAAGCTAGCAGGGCACTTAACTTCTATTTGCTTGGGAAACCTAGGACCCTCAAGGTAAGGAATTAACTTATCAGGGAGAGCAAACAGACACTGAGCTTCATGTAAAAATAGTGCTGTTTATTTTTTAATTTTTTATTAATTTTTTAGTATACTGTAGTTTGTATTGCTCAGCAATCCTCTGTCCTGGCTTCAGTTTCACTGCTCAACCTCAGGGTCCTGTGATGAAGCTGGATAAGTCAGTAACAAGAAATAAATAAGTAGATCATTAAAATAACTGTGAGTTAATGAGCGCTTGAGACAATGTCCAAATTGTTGTCATGTACTGGAGTGAAATCAAGCCCAGCAAGAGAAGTGTTTGCTCGAGTTTAATGAAGCTATTATGGGAACACAGAGTAAGATGCAGCAGAGTGAGGGGCACAGAGGCCTGGAGAGAGAGAAGCATCGATAACCACATGAAACAGGAAGCCACATGAACATAACGGAGGTCTCAGCAGCAAGCAAATCTGATTATTGAGGGAGTAGAGAAGATAAAATAAAGTGAACCTAGAATTTGCTGGGACATCAAGGGTTTGAAGCCATAGAGAGCTTGATATATATATGAAGTAATTGACTGTGATCTTTACACAATTTAGAAAGAAAAATAGCCTGTTGGAGATTTACACAATCCCTACATAGTGCCCGAATTACCCAACTATGTACAACACGCAGACTAGTTCAATTCAGAGAAATCTGTTATGTACATGCCCTGTTCATCACAGGGCAGAGATGTTCACAGTCATCCTCTGTTATACACATACTATTTGTATGTGCTTTCATAAAGAAACTGAATTATAAGAAAAAATATACAACTTGAAATAGCCAAATATACTAACTTGATAATGACGTAGCCTTTGGATATTTTAGAAGAAGTAACATTAAATTTCATGTATTTTAAGCCACAATGAAAATAACAGGATATGCGTAAGGCTAAGCTGCGTGATATTCCCGATGAATCTCTGCATTTGAGAGAAGTAATTACTGCTGCTCTTCTGAACTTTTGGTACCTGCTATTAACCCAGTAGGAAATTTTAAATTGTAACTTACCCTGAAGTCAAACACTCAGAAATGACTGAGCTCCTCCTTCTCACAGGAATAATAAACATTCTTTTCTATCTTCCTTTGAACTAAGGGGGCTGAACATTGCATAAAAATAGTATGTATGTGGTTTTCATTTAAGTATTCTTTTGCTGTATTATTTCATTTAAAATAGTATAAAGAAAAAAGTAGTAAGTATAATACTTTCATTGTAATCATTGTTATTTTGTACTTGTACTAAGTGTAGGCTAACTATGATATAGATCAGTAAAACAGATATTCGTAATTGTTTTATATGGAACATTCAAAATAGAAATATAAAACCATTTTGTCTGCTTTCAAATTAATACCCTCTGGCTGGTGATTGCATGTTCTCACTAGCATAACTTTTCAAAGTTTAATGACTGGATATTTTAGAGAAGGACAGTATTCTATATCAGCCATAATTTTGGGCAATTTCAAATGTACATTTATATCTCTTTCTGGCTGAATACTTTGGAAGAAACCAGGGAGTTATAATTTGGAGAAAACTGCACTTAGAATATCAAAAAATAACAAGTGATTTCTGATTTAAGAAAAAAATGTTCCCGATATCTCACTGAGTCTTGTGTGTGCACGTGGGTCCATGTGTCTGAGTGCACCTTGCTTCTCAAACTGCCTGATATTTAATATTATCGTGTAATATTCCCAAGAACACTGTTACAAGGCATAGCTTGCTACATTAATTTTTAAAGTAGCTAATTTTGAGCATATGCTCTGACATACTCTGAAATTAATGTGTACTGTGGACATGTACGTGGTGACTGATGGGGAAATAAGGAATTGATTATTCTTATGGGACATTAAGACACTGGCAAATAAAGAGACAATAAAAATGGAAAAAGCATTGTTTATTCAACAGGAATTGATATGTGATATACATTCTATTAAGTAGGAAGGAAAAAGGCAAATCTACTATTTGATAAATAATATTAGAACGAGTCAATTCTAGATTGGAAAAAAATTGTAGACACGAACCTCACATTATCCAAAAACAATAAATTCAATGATATAAATCCATACATAAATTCAATAATAAACAATAATCATTGAAAAGAAATCCTGAAAAGTATTAAAGAAAATAAAAAGATAAATAACTATAGAAATAAATAAGGAAAGAAAAAGATTAATACATTTAAATATGTCAAAATAGATAGTTATTTGTTAAAAAATATTGTCAACGTACAAATAACTAGTGAGTAGACTCTTTAAAGATTTCTTACAAATAAATTAGAACAAAGGAGAAAACCAGGTGCAGTGTAGGCGGCTTGTGAAGGGGCCTTGGAGTGAGGAATCAGGACACTGAGCCGCTTGGCTCCGCAGGATGAGGAGCTGCTGCATTAGTTTATTTGCCTCTTTTGCGCTGAGTGGCAAGAATCCCGCACAATAGGAAGCTGCTTGGCCACAGGAAGGAAGGAGGCGCGGCTACAGCCACATGATGAACCTCGGAACCTCACGCTCCGGGGCAGCAAGCCACCAGGAAAGGCCACACGTCGATTCTATTTTTATCAATGTCCGGAATAAGCAAATCCTAGAGATGGAGAGTAGATGACAGGCTGCTGAGGATTCGGGATAATTTGGCGGTGATAACTCAAGGACGTGGGGTTTCCTTTTGATTGTGGTGATGGTTGCACAGCTCTGTGAATCACTAAAAATCAAAGAATTGGGCACTGTAAATAGGTGAATTGTATGGTAGGTGAATTGCATCTTAATGAGGCTGTTAACAAAATTAAAAGGAAAACGGGAATAAGGTGAGATCTACGTAGCCAGTTACTACATTCTGCTCTTCAACTGTTATTTTACCAAAAGTCATCAAACAATACGGCTAAAATGGAAGCATCTTACCATTTGCAAGTAACAACACAACTGGCCTGTGACACATGCAGGAATACCCGGAGAGTCCAATTTCGCCAGTGGACGGCCGGACCCAAAAAGGCTGGGAGAGTCCAGTTTCACCAATAGACAGCTGGACCCAGAAACACTGGGAGAGTCCAGATTCACAAGCAGGCTGCCGGACCCGGCAAGGAAGGCTGACACCTAGTGAGGTTGACAGTGCAGGCCGGGAGCTCACCTGGCTTTTGGCCCTGGTGTTTCCGATGTGGTGTCTCACACAGGAGTTCAGCTCCTCTCAGAATAGTGGACCCGGTATTGTTTGTAAAGACCTACCAATAGCTCAATGTCTATACACGGGGTAAGAGCACAGGGTCCAGAGAGAATTTCCTGGGACCCAGAATTGGTGCTGAGTCCCATAGTGAACCCAACACCTGGGAGTGCTCTTGGGAACCTGCACTTTCCTGGGTCAGGAAGAGGTGACAAACCCGTGGCAACACCCGCCCACCACCACACCTGAGTCCACACCTGCCCACCACAACACCCGCCCACCACACCTGCCCACCACACCTGCCCACCGCAACACCTGAGTCCACACCTGCCCACCACAACACCCACCCACCACAACACCCAAGTCCACACCTGCCCACCACCACATCCGAGTCCACACTTGCCCACCACAACACCCGCCCACCACAACACCTGCCCACCACAACACCTGCCCACCACAACACCCGCCCACCACAACACCTGAGCCCACACCTGCCCACCACAACACCCACCCACCACAACACCGGAGTCCACACCTGCCCAGAACAACACCCGCCCACCACAACACCCGCCCACCACCACACCTGAGTCCACACCTGCCCACCACAACACCCGCCCACCACACCTGCCCACCACACCTGCCCACTGCAACACCTGAGTCCACACCTGCCCACCACAACACCCACCCACCACAACACCCAAGTCCACACCTGCCCACCACCACATCCGAGTCCACACCTGCCCACCACAACACCCGCCCACCACAACACCCGCCCACCACCACACCTGAGTCCACACCTGCCCAGAACAACACCCACCCACCACAACACCTGTCCACCACAACACCTGCCCACCACAACACCCGCCCACCACAACACCTGAGCCCACACCTGCCCACCACAACACCCACCCACCACAACACCTGAGTCCACACCTGCCCAGAACAACACCCGCCCACCACCACAACACCCGCCCACCACCACACCTGAGTCCACACCTACCTGCGCACCACAATACCCACCCACCACAACACCCATTTATACATATATACATATATGCAAAAATTGTCTTCATAGGCCTCTCGTAGTACATGGAGATCCTGTACATGTTTGGAAAGATTCATATCTAAATGTTTCATTGTTTGGACCTATTATACAAAGGCATTTTTTTAAAAATTGAATCTCCAATTATACATTGCTATTATGTCAAAATATGATTGGCTTTCTATGTGAATGTAGAAATATGGTTTGTTGATCATAAATTCTACTTTGCCAAATTCATTCATTATTTCTGGGAGTTATTTATTTAGTTAGTTTTTGTGTTTCTTGGGATTTTCTGTGTGTAAAATCATGTCATCTACAACTAAGGACACTGCTGTTTTCTCTCCAATCAATACACATTTTATTTCTTTTTCTTGCCTTATTGTACTGACTGGGATTTTAAGTATGATGTCCAATAGGATTAGAAAATCTGGGCATTCTTATCTTCTTCCTGATCTCACTGAGAAAGCATGGGTCCCTCACTGTCGAGTGTGAGGCCAGCCATAGACCTTCTGCAGATGCCCTGTTCAGGTTGGAGAAGTTCTCCTCTAGTCTTTGTTGCTGACTTTTTATCATAAATTGATATTGCTTTGTCAACTGCCTTTTGGCATCAATTGATATTATCGTGTCATTTTTATTATTTAGACTGTGAATATGATGTATTGCATTAGTCAATTTTACTTTTTTAGCTATGAAACCACCCTTGTATATACCCAAAGGATTATAAATCATGCTGCTATAAAGACACATGCACACGTATGTTTATTGCGGCACTATTCACAATAGCAAAGACTTGAGTTTTGAAATTTTTGTTTCAAGTATTTTAGAGTTCTGGCACTTGGTGAATTCACATTTAGGATTGATGTTGTCTTGACCCTTTTGTCATTATTTATTTCTTCGCTTTATCCCTGGTGATTTTGTTTGCTTCAAAGCGTACTTTGCCTGATACTAATGTGGCTTATCCCGCTGTCTTTGATGAGGGTTTGCATGGCGTTTGCTTCATTTTTCATCTTTTGATTTTCATCCTATCTCTATCATTATATTTGGAGTGATTTAATTTTACATAGTGCATAACTGTCTAGGAAATAAAATGTACATAGTTAACTTTTCACACACTGCCTAGAATCCATATTTGCTGGTTGGAATTTATGAATCAATCTCCATGTAGATCTCCTTCACCTGCCCCTCCAGTGACAGGAGAGTTACTAGCTAGTCTGCACACTGAGTCTCCACGAGAAGATATTCTCATTTAAAACATTCCTTTCTCATGTTTTTCTCTGTTGTTAAGATTGGATAATTTCCATTGATCTATATTCAAATCCACGGACTCTTTGTTCCATTCTGGTATTTCTTTACCATCTTCTATAATCCCATCCAGTGAGGTTTTTTTCAAAAAGAACTTATTACCCCTCCATTCTAAGATGTCCATTTGGTTTATATTTATATCTTCTAGTTCCTTCCTGAGATTTTCTCCTTTCTCATTTGATTCAAGAGTGTTTGTGACTATGGGTGCAGTGATTTTATCATAGCTATTTTCATATTTTTGTCAGCAGATCACGACACCTCAGTCATCTTGCCATGGGCATGGGCTGGCTGGGGTTCCTGAGTGAGCTGAGATTTTCCTGGTTCTTCATATCCTAGTAAGGTTGAATTGCATTCTGGACACCATGAATATTATGTTAGGAGACTCTGCATCTTATTTTACTCCAATGAAGAATGTTGATTTTGTATTGGTTTGTTTTAGTGAGCATTAACCCAATGAAATTCAGGCTGCAAGTTTCAACTAATATTTTGTGGTCTGGGTTTCCACAGCCAGTTCCTTTCTCAAAGCGTTCAGTGCTGTTTGCATTTGCCCTGTGTGTGCACCGCCAGGGTCTAGGCTGAGGTCTGCCCGTGAGCTCAAATCCACATGTGAGCAGCCCAGGGCAGCCCAGGAGGCCACACGCCACTTACCAAGACTTTCCCTCTCCCGAATCTCCCTAAAATGTCCTTTCTTCCTGGGAACCCTCATTTTCGTTCTCTAGCTAGAAAGCTAGGGATTTGGTTACCTGCTGAGCTGTGCACTCCCATGGCTGTGGCAGGCCTGGGCCAAGTACTGGGAAGACGGAGGGAGGAAGAAGCAAAGGGACTGATCCCATCCTGCTGGAGCCCCACATGGAAAGGAGGTTCCCCCGCAGGGCTGGGTCCTGCCCTCTGCCTTTGTCACCACAGCAGCTGCCACAGACCCAGGTGACTGTGGGGGGCAGGGGGCAGAGGGTGGGGTGTGGGGAGGGGTGGGGTGTCTGCCCTTCCCTTTAGGTCCTCTCTCTGTGGCCCCCAGCTCAGACTGTGTGGTCTTCCCTGGAGTGTCCTGCACATAGCCCCTGAGCACTTGTGGACCCGGCTGCCTCCATGCGGGCAGGGGATGCAGAAGGCACCCAGGAGGGGACATGGGTGCACCCGCTACCTGGTCGCTGCTCTTCATGTTCTGCACCATTGTTCTTTCCAGAGTACGTGGCCAGGGACTCCCTAGGAGAGGCGAGTGGCACGTCTCCCCTCCTCAACCAGTAATGGAAGCCCCCTGAGCAGGACCTTCTTAGAGAGGGCTCCAGAGGGCTCTGACCACAGACCTGCCGTGGCTTGCTTGCATGTTCAGTCCTGCTGTTCAGGAACTAACATCACTTAAATATTTATGCAAACTTCTGTCCACGGAGTCGTGCAACTTCAACCACTGGGTACTTTTCATGGAGTCCTAGTTCACATGCACTAGTTTCCTTTTCTACTATTTATACTTTTGTGGAACATGAAAATTTGTTCTATAATGTTTCTGTCCCCTAAAAATATCTTTTAAAATGAAATTTGATACATATAAAATACCAACGCTTCTACAGTTATGTCCTAGTCTGTCCACGTGATCATTAGCTGGGATGGATCAGCTCATGTGATGCTGAGGAACCACGTGGCTTAAGAGCTATCACAATTTTCAGGACTTTGTTATGTAGAAGACAATTTCTGTTTCTACTTTGAATATAAATGTACGTCAGTAGGAACGGGATGGGTAAGCCACCTCGTGGCGCTTCACTACGTGTTAAAAATTCTAAGACATATTGTCCTGTGAAGAACTTCCAAAGGGATGGCTTGGTGACCGACAACAGTTCCTGACCATGTTTCACTGCTTCAGAGAGGGTTATGCTGCATTAGTCTGTCCTCGTGGGTGACGGACAGGATTTCACACCACCACAACCTATTGAAGCCCCACTCCTCTGACTTCAGAGCTGTCCAGGGCCCAGGCTATGAGGCAGCTGTCGAGAATCCCCACGTACAGATTGGGAGCACCTTTTTTCAAGAAACCTACAGGATGGCTCCTGGAACTGAGGCCTACACAACAATGGAGAGTTCAGGCTTTGTTTCACTTATTTAAAAAGAAGTCCGATTAGATTTATGAGTATGTCCATGAACATGCAGAAATATAACTAATTTCTGAAAGTACTGCATACGTGAGTGCTGGTTCATGGATGCCAGTACGATGCCACCTGTATGAGGCTATCAACATTAGGAAGATGAAAGACACTCCTGAAATACAAGTCGGAACGGGGGCAAGTGCTGGAGGATATCAGTGAAACGCCACCCACCACCCCCAGAGCCTGGCAGAAAGCAGCTCGCCCAAGAGGGCCAGCCGGGTTCTGTGCCAGCTTCCCTGGGCTACTTAACGGCGTTCCAGAGACTGGGGGCTTCAACAACAGAAACCCATTGTCTCACGGTTCTGGGGGCCAGAAGTCTCTGAAATCAAGGTGTAGCCAGGTGTGGTGGCACGCGCCTGTAGTCGCAGGTACTCAGGAGGCTGAGGCAGGAGAATCACTTGAACCAGGGAGGCAGAGGTTGCAGTGAGCTGAGATCGCACCATGCACTCCAGCCTAGGAGACAGAGTGAGACTCTGTCTCAAAAAAAAATTTAAAAAAAATTAAAAAAAGAAGGTTCCAAGTAGTGTAAAGAAAAATAAAGCAGGCTGGACTTGATGGCTCATGCCTGTAATTCCAAAACTTCGGGAGGCTGAAGTGGAAAGATTGCTTGAGCTCAGGAGTTCGAGACCAGCCTGGGCAACATGGCAAAACCCTGTCTCTGGAAAAAAAAAAAAAAAAAAGAAAGAAAAAATTAGCTGGGTGTGGTGGCATGCGCCTGTAGTCCCAGCCACTGTGGAGGCTGAGGAGGGAGGATTGCTTGAGCCCGGGAGGTGAAGATTGCAGTAAGCCAAGATCATGCCATTGCACTCCAGCCTGGATGACAAAGCCAGACCCTGAAAAGAAAGAAAGAAAGAAAGAAAGAAAGAAAGAAAGAAAGAAAGAAAGAAAGAAAGAAAGAAAGAAAGAAAGAAAGGAGGGAGGGAGGGAGGGAGGGAGGGAGGGAGGGAGGGAGGGAGGAAGGAAGGAAGGAAGGAAGGAAGGAAAGAAAGAGAAGAGGAGGGAGGGAGGAAGGAAGGGAGGAAGGAAGGGGAGAGAAATGGGGGCATGCAGGTGAGGGGGTTGGGGACACAGGGAGGGTGCTGAGGATGCAAGCTTTCCTGAGCTCTTACAGTTTTCTGCCCCTCTCCTGTCTCACGGGGCGTGGGCCACCTGGGGCTTGTGGTTGTTTTGCACCGAGCTAATATCTTGTTCTTCCCAACAGATAGAGGCCCATTGAGGCTTCTCTGTCCTCCATGGGTAACAGCATTGGCCTAAACCTGCAGACACCATTGCAAAGGGAAGTCAGCTCAGGCGAACCTGCTGTCGAAGAATGATTCCAGCGTGGGGACACCGAGGCTGACATTTCTTGCTGTGGGTGATTTAACGTTGGGCCTCAGTATTTCACTCCCCATATAAAGAGTATGACACAGCCACATCCTTGCCGGGGTTATGCTGCATTAGTCTGCAGCAAGGGAGGGTGGATAGACTTATCCATCCCAGAGGTGTTGCTCGTGGCTGGGTGACTTTCTTCTGCCAACAAGATTTGCACAAGCAGAAGCCTGTAATGTGTGGGCACCGCCAGGCCTGCCCTCTAAGGCTCTTGATTTTCCCCATGAGATGGGCATGCCCCAGGGAATGGCGGCTCTGACTGCAGGAATAGAGGCGTGTGGGGCACACATGGTTCCCATCCTCAACCTAGAGTCAAGCCCAGAGTAGATCAGCCTAAGCCCAGCCATGCCATGGGTCCAGGAGTGAAGAGCAAATTCTAACTGTCTATGAAATTGACTTTCAAAGGCGCATGTCATGTGCCTCATCCCAGCAACTGTGAAGGTATTTCTCTATCAGTCACTAGCTAAATAATTATTGATAAACAACATGCTAGGAAGGTGGAGTGATTTCAGTAGATTTGGCCTCTATTCTCATGGAGCTTCCTTTCTAGAGGGGAAGTCAGATGATGGATGGATAAATATAAATGACTCTAATAGGTTGGTGCAGCAGTCCTTGTGGTTTTTGCCATTAAAAGTAATGGCAAAAAAAAGTGGGGAGGAGCTGGTGCTGTAGTTCATTAACAGTAATAGCAAAAACCACGATGACTTCTGCACCAACCTGATAGCATAATTACAGGTGTGCACAATGTGGCAATAGGGAACTTCCAAGTGCTAGGATTGCATCTAGCTTCCTGGAGTCAGGAGACAGGGGTTGCAACCTAACCAAGGTTAAGTCCAAGTGAGGGGGGTGGGCAGGGAGTGATATTTCAGTGGAGACTCCAAGGGTGAATGGTAATTAGAGAGTAAACCCCGATTGGGAGAGGGGGAGTGTTTCCAGCACAGAGAAGAGCCTGTGCAAAGGCCGGGGAGGCAGGGGGGTGGGAGGACACCCTGTGTGCATCCACCTGAGGGGCGGCAAGCAGGCTGGAGCTGAGCGGGTTGAGAGGAGGATGCGAAGCCCGGGAAAGGCACCCCAGGCAGAGGGCACAGCAAGGCAAAGGCCCAGAGTCAGGCCTGAGCCTGTATGGTTTGAGGAACTGACAGAGGCCTGTCTGGCAGGAAGGGAACCGCAGAGGGGAGAGACCTTAAGCCAGAGCAGAGGGCAGGGTAGAGGGCAGGGCTGTGTTGGGCACTGTGCGCTATGGATGGGCGCTGGCATTTAAGAGGGGAGACCATAGGCCAGAGCAGAGGGCAGGACCATGCTGGGCACTGTGGGCTGTGGATGGGAGCTGGCATTTAAAAGGGGGGACCATAAGCCAGGGCAGAGGGCAGGGCCATGCTGGGCACTGTAGCCTGCAGATGGGAGCTGGTGACCATAGGCCAGGGCAGAGGGCAGGGCCGTGCTGGGCACTGTAAGCTGCAGATGGGAGCTGGCATTTAAGAGAGGAGAACATAGGCCAGGGCAGAGGGCAGGGCCATGCTGGGCACTGTGGGCTGTGGATGGGAGCTGGCATTTATGCTGGGGTGATGGGAATATGTTAAAAGATTTTAAGGAGGGGAGTAACATCTGGGATTAATGTGTATTCTGGGAATCTCAGCAAAATAAATTCATGGTTTGAATTTTCATAAGATTTCTGCACAGGCAGAGAGAAATAAGATCATGTCTAGAGCTCTGTGATGATCATATTAAAAATATTACTAAGTTTTTAAACGTCATTTCAAATGGTGTATTTCTATCTCACATTGAACATAAGATTACAAGGTTAATGGAAAGCAGGAAAGTTAACTGAGTTGCAGAACATAAAAGATACGTTGATTTGAAAACAAAACATTTATTCATTTACTTCCGCTGCTGTTTTCTTGACTGCAAATTTCATAAGAAGGGATTGTTCAGAAGGTTGTGGGGCTGAAGACCTGGGCAGGAGCTGGTGCTACCGTTGTTAAAATCTGAGGGCGGTGGAAATGGAACGTTGGGGAGGAGCGGGCGCTGCCTTTTAAGTCTATGAGAGTCGTTGAGCTGGAGGTCCACGGAGGAGCTGGTGCTGCTGGTGCTGCCACTGATGTCTTAGGTTGTGGAGCTGAAGACCAATGAAGGAGCCGGTGTTGCTGTTCTTCTGTGAGGGTCGTGGAGCTGGAGATCCAGGCGAGGGAAGTGTTCTAGTTTGAGGATCTTTCTGCTGGAGACCCTGGAGGAGCTGGGATTGTTTTAATTGGAGGGTCATGGAGCTGGAGACCTGGGGAGGAGCTAGTGTTTCTTAGTTTGAAGTTTGTGCACCTGCAGACCCTGGGAGGAGGGGGTCTTTCTTTAGTTTGAGGGTCATGCAGCTGTAGAACCCGGAAGGAGCTGGTGTTTTTCTAGTTTGAGGGTCTTGCAGCTGGAGACCTGAGGAGGAGCTGATTTTCTAGATTGAGGGTCGTGCAGCTGAAGACTTGGGGAGGAGCTGATGTTCTAGATTGAGGGTCATTTAGCTGGAGACCCAGAGAGGAGCTGGTGTTGTTCTAGTTTGAGGTTCATATAGCTGGAGACCTGGGGAGGAGGGGGTGTTTTTTAGTTCGAGAGTCGTGATAAACAACTCTGTAGAACCAAGTGGAGCTAGCATTTTTCTAGTATGAGTGTCCTGCAGCTGGAGACCCAGAGAGGAGCTGATGTTCCAGTTTGAGGTTCGTGCAGCTGGAGACCCAGAGGGGAGCTGGTGTTTCCTTAGTTTGAGGGTCATGCAGCTGTAGAACCTGGGAGGAGTTGATGTTGTTCTAGTTTCAGGGTTGTGCAGCTATAGACCCAGAGAGGAGCTGGTGTTTCTTTAGTTCGAGGGTCGTGCAGCTTTAGAACCTGGGAGGAGCTGGCGTTTTTCTTGTATGAGTATCCTGCAGCTGGAGACCTGGAGAGGAGCTGATGTTCTAGTTTGAGAGTCATGCAGCTGAAGACTCGGGGAGGAGCTGATGTTGTTCTTGTTTGAGGGTCTTTCAGCTGGAGACCCAGAGGGCAGCTGATGTTGTTCTAGTTTGAGGTTCATGCAGCTGGAGACCCAGAGAGGAGCTGGTGTTTTCTTAGTTTGAGGATCATGCAGCTGTAGAACCTGGGAGGAGCTGGTGTTTTTCTTTTTTTTTTTATTTTGTTTTTTATTTATTTATTTATTTTTTTATTTTTTAATTTTTTTTATTTTTTATTATACTTTAAGTTTTAGGGTACATGTGCACATTGTGCAGGTTAGTTACATATGTATACATGTGCCATGCTGGTGCGCTGCACCCACTAACTCGTCATCTAGCATTAGGTATATCTCCCAATGCTATCCCTCCCCCCTCCCCCCTCCCCCCCACAGTCCCCAGAGTATGATATTCCCCTTCCTGTGTCCATGTGATCTCATTGTTCAATTCCCACCTGCTGGTGTTTTTCTAGTATGAATGTCTTGCAGCTGGAGACCCGGAGAGGAGCTGATGTTCTAGTTTGAGGGTTGTGCAGCTGAAGACGCGGGGAGAAGCTGATGTTGTTGTTCTCCTTTGAGGGTCATGGAGCTGGAAACCCAGAGAGGAGCTGGTGTTGTTCTAATTTGAGTTTCATGCAGCTTGAGACCCAGAGAGGAGCTGGTGTTTTTGTTTGAGGGCCGTACAGCTTTAGAACCTGGGAGGCGCTGGTGTTTTTCTATTATGAGTGTCCTGCAGCTAGAGACACTGAGAAGATCTGAAGTTCTAGTTTGAGGGTTGTGCAGCTGAAGACTCAGGGAAGAGCTGATGTTGTTCTTGTTTGAGGGTCTTTCAGCTGGAGACTCAGGGAGAAGCTGATGTTGTTCTAGTTTGAGGGTCATGGAGCTGGAGACCCGGGTAGGAGCTCATCTTCTAGTTTAAGGGCCATTCAGCTGGAGACCTGGGGAGGAGCTGATGTTCTAGTTTGAGGATCGTGCAGCTAGAGACATGGGGAGGAGCCAATGTTTTTCTGATCAGAGGGTCGTGCAGCTGGAGACACCGGGAGGAGCTGATGTTTTGCTAGTTTGAGGGTCGTGGAGCTGGAGAAATGGGGAGGAGCTGGCGCTGCTGTTGTTTAAGTCTGAGGGTCATGAGGCTGGAGATCCGGGGAGGAGCTGATGTTCTAGTTTGAATGTTGTGAAGCTGGAGACATGGAGAGGAGCTGATGTTGTTCTAGTTTGAGGGTCATGGAGCTGGACACCCAGGGAGAAGCTGGTGTTTTTTGAGTTTGAGAGTCATGCAGCTGACCCTCAAACATCCTCAAACTAGAACTATACTGCTCTTCTCTGGGTGTCCAGCTCCACAACCCTCATACTAGAAAAACACTGGCTTCTCCCTCGGTGTACAGCTCCACGACCTTCAAACTAGAAAATTATCAGCTTCTCCCTGGGTGTCCAGCTCCACAACCCTCAAACTGGAAAAACACCAGCTCCTCCCTTGGTGTCCAGCTCCACGATGCTCAAACTAGATTTAAATCAGCTCCTTCTCGGGTGTGCAGCTGTATGATCCTCAAACTAGAAAAAGCTTGGAAGGTTTTTTTAGTTTGCTGCTGTTTTTCTCATTTGAGGGTCATGCAGATGGAGACCCAAGGAGGAGCTGATGTTGTCCTAGTTTGAGGGTCATGGAGCTTGGAGACCCAGGGAGGACCTGGTGTTTTTCTAGTTTGAGGGTCGTGCAGCTGGAGATCCAGGGAGGAGGTAGTCCTGCAGTTCAAATGTGAGGGTCCTGGAGCTGAATCTATGAGAGGAGCCAATCCTGCCACTGATGTCTTAGGTTGTGGAGCTGGAGACCTGCGGAGGAGCTGATGTTGGTGTTCTAGTGAGAGGGTCATGCAGCTGGAGATCCAGGGAGGAGCTGATGGTGTTCTAGTTGAGGGCTGTGGAGCTGAAAAACCAGGGAGGTCAGCTGATCCTTCTGTTGTTTAAGTTGGAAGGTCATTGAGCTGGAGATCTGGGGAAGAGCTGGTGCTGCGGTTCAAGTCTGAGGGTCCTGGAGCTTGAGTCCCCGGAAGGAGTTGGTGCTGCTACTCATGTCTTAGGTTGTAAAGCTGGAGATCCACGGAGGAACCAGTGTTGCTTTTCTAGTGTGAGGTTTGTGGAGCTGGAGATCCAAGGGTGAGCGGTGTTATTCTATTTTGAGTGTCATGCAGCTGGAGACCCAGGGAGAAGCTGGTGTTGTTCTAGTTTTAGTGTCATGCAGCTGGAGATCCGGGGAGGAGCTGGTGTTGTTCTAGTTTGAGTGTCATGAAGCTGGAGACCCAGGGAGGAGCTGGTGTTGTTCTAGTTTGAGTGTCTTGCAGCTGGAGACCCAGGAAGGAGCTGATGTTGTTCTAGTTTGAGGGTCTTGCAGCTGGAGACCTGGGGAGGAGCTGGTGCTATTCTAGTTTGAGAGTCATGGAGCTGGAGATTCATGGATGAGCTGGTGCTACTGTTGTTTAAGTCTGAGGGTTGTGGAGCTGGAGATCCAGGGAAGAGTGGGTGCTGTGGTTCAAGTCTGAGGGTCCCAGAGCTGGAGACCCCAGGAGGGGTTTGTACTGCCACTGATGTCTTAGGTTTTGTAGCCGGAGACCTGCGGAGAAGCCGGGCTGGAGTTCTAGTTTGAAGTTGGTGGAGCTGGAATCCTGGTCAGGAGCCAGCGATGCTGTTTAAGTCTGAAGTTCATGGAGCTAAACATGGAGCCGATGTTGGGGAAGTAGAGTAGAGAGAGAGTTACAGAATGCCACTTGAAACTGTACATATAGCTGAATCCTAAGCAAGTTAAGTCTGGGAGCTTCTCAGTTCTTGTGGTCAATGAATTCCTTTTTCTGTTACACAGTCTGGATTTGTTTTGTGTCTCACGTGATAGAAAGACCCGATTAATACCCTCAGAATTAAAAAGAAAACTAAATGATATTGGTATAATAATAATAGAAATTGAACTATGATTATCCTGACAGATACAAAATCACACACCACATGCAATATATATCTTTTCAATCAGTTAGTTAAATAAAATATAAATTGAAAAATAGACCCATGCAAAGCTATAAAAAGTTATTTAATGGAGAAGTGATGGATGACAGAGATTAATCTGAGAGTTACTATTAATGGAGAAACTTAGAACTTACTATTTTTCCTGTGAGGTTTCGGTGCTGATACTGATATTCTGTGAGTTCTGGCAACTGAGTTCGTTCGCACAGCCTGGTGATGCAGCAGGTGTCACAGAAGGACACTGTCCCAGCTGGTCCTGCTCCACTGCTATGATGGTGCAGCCTCTCATCTCTGACTGTGTCTTGAGGGGAGACCAGGCCCTTGATCACAAGCATATCCCTGGTGAGGTTCTGTGGATGGAACCTCATGGATATTCCTGATGTTCCTTCCTGATGTTCATCTGCCATCTTGCTATTTAATGCATCTTGTTTGTAACTGTCTTCCAAATATTGAATAGAAATAAAGCATTTGTACAATATGGGTAAGGTATAAAGAATATCGACACATTGCACACAGAGGACCTCCATCAAGTTTAGGGAATAGAATCTGAAGAGATATAACTTTGGATGCTCCCTGGTGGCCCTGCCTGAGTCCCAGTCACTTCTCTTCTCCTACAGAGGGAATCACTTCCTGCTTTAGTCTTTATTTGCTTCACAGTACATTTCTTTCGCCGTGTGTACATCCCTAAAAAATATGCCATTTAGTTTTGGAACTTTCTGTTGTCTTTTTGAGACAGGGTCTTGCTCTGTTGCCCCGGCTGTAGTTTTGAACTTTCATGTGAAGAAATTCTCCCGTGTGGCTGCTCCTATGCTGTATGGCTCTGAGCATCTGCTCGATGTCTATTTTTGTCCTCCATTCTCTTCCTGAGACCCACCCACATTGACATGATTCATTTTCATTGCTGCGTAATCTCCTGTCGTATGAGGGGAGCATGGGAAATGTCTTCATTTCCCTGTGGATGAGTGTTTGGCCTGGTTGGGGCCCTTAGGACTGTGTTTTGCTAGGAATGTTCTTGGGCATTTCTTTTGTACACAAGTGCAAGTTTCTTCTGGTCAGTAGCTTTCAATTTTTAAATTTCATCCCAGGTAAGAAATGTAATTTTCCTTATAACACACAACACACACCCTTTCAGATACAAGCATAACAAAAATATATTTCACAACCATTCTTAGCAGTTCCTGGTGTTCCTGCTACTTTCCATTCTCCTCAACACTTGCATTGATTGGGTTGTGGGATTTCTGCCAGTCTGGTGGGTGTCAGGTGATATCTCCCTGTTAGGCTGAGACTCTCTTCATGTTTTTATTAGCCATTTCTCCACATTTCCTCTTCTGTGGAGGGCTGGTTCAACTCTTTTGCCCAATTTCTGTTTAGTTCTTTGAATTTTTGCTTTTTTCTTTTATTATTACTATTATTATGTTTTTGTGACAGGGTCTCACTCTGTCGCCCAGGCTGGAGTGCAGTGGCACGATCTCAGCTCACTGCAACTTCCACCTTCTAGGTTCAAGTGATTCTCTTGCCTCAGCCTCCCGAGTAGCTGGGATTACAGGCACATGCCACAACACCCAGCTAATTTTTGTATTTTTACTAGAGATAGGTTTTCACCATGTTGGCCAGGCTGGTCTCAAACTCCTGCCCTCAGGATATTTTTACTGGATATACTATTCTAGGATGAAAGGTTTTTTTTTTTTTTTTCCTTCAGTTCTTTAAATATGTCATGCCAGTCTCTCCTGGCTTATAAGGTTTCCTCTGAAAAGTCTGCTGCAAAATATACTGGAGCTCTTTATATGTTATTTGTTTCTTTTCTCTTTCTTCCTTCAGAATTCTTTCTTCATCCTTGACTTTTGGGAGTCTGATCATTAAATGCCTTTTAGGTCATCTTCTTTGGATTAAATCTACTTGGTGTTCTATAACCTTCTTGCATTTGAATATTGATATCGTTCTCTAGGTTTGGGAAGCTCTCTGTTACTACCTCTTTCGATAGATTTACTATGCTGATCTCTTTCTCTACCTCCTCTAATGCTTAGATTTGTTCTTTTGAGGATATTTTCTAGATCTCGTAGGTGTGCTTCATTGTTTTTATTTTATTTCTCACTTTACAGTTTTTTATTCTTTTCTCTTTTGTCTTCTCTGACTGTGTATTTTCAAATAGCCTGTCTTCAACATCACTAATTCTTTCTTCTGCTTGATCAGTTCTGCTGGTAAGAGATCTGATGCATTCTTCAGTATGTCAATTACATTTTTCAGGTCGAGAATTTCTGCTTGATTTTTAAAATTTATTTCAATCTCTTTGTTAAATATATTTGATAGGATTCTGAACTCCTTCTCTGTGTTGTCTTGAGTTTCATTGAGCCTCCTCAAAACAGCTATTTTGAGTTTTTTCTCTGAAAGTTCACATATTTTTGTCACTCTGAGACTGGTCCCTCATGCCTTATTTAGTTCATTTTGTGTGGTCATGTTTTCCTGGATGCTCTTGATGCTTGTGGATGTTGGTCAATGTCTGGGCATTAAATAATTAGTTATTTATTGTAATCTCCACAGTGTGTGCTTGTGTGTACCCATCTTTCTTTGTTTCTTTCTTTTTTCTGAGACAGAGTCTCACTCTGCCACTCAGGCTGGAGTGCAATGGCATGATCGTGGCTCACTGCAGCCTCAGCCTCCTGGGCTCAAGTGATCCTCTCACTTCAGCCTCCCAAATAGCTGGGACTACAGGCACATGCCACCATGTCCAGCTGATTTTTGTATTTTTTGTAGACACAGGGTCTCAATATGTTGCCCAGGTTGGTCTTGATCTCATGGATTTAAGTGATCCTCCCTCCTCGGCTTCCCAAAGTGCTGGAATTATAGACAGATAGGCATGAGCCACCACATCTGGGCCCATTCTTCTTCTTCTTTTTTTTTTTTTTAATGGAGTTTCGCTCTTGTTGCCCAGGCTGGAGTGCAGTGGCACAATCTTGGCTTACTGCAATCTCCACCTCCCAGGTTCAAGTGATTCTCCTGCCTCAGCCTCCTGAGTAGCTGGGATTACAGGCATGAACCACCATGCCCGGCCAATTATGTGTTTTTAGTAGAGACAGGGTTTCTCCATGTTTGTCAGGCCAGTCTCAAACTCCCGACCTCAGGTGATCCACCCGCCTCGGCCTCCCAAAGTGTTGGGATTACAGGCGTGAGCCACTGTGCCCAGCCTCCCATCCTTCTTGAAAAGGCTTTTCCAGTATTCAAAGGGAATTGAGGGTTGTGATGTGATCTAAGTCTTTGGTCACTGCAGACATATCTGCATTAGAGACACCTCAAGCCCAATAACACTATGACTCTTGCAGACTCATAGAGGTACCACCTTGGTGGTCTTAAGCAAGATCTGGGAGAATTCCCTGGATTACCAGGCAGACCCTCTTGTTCTTTTCCTTCACTTTCCCCCAAACAAATGGAGTCTCTCTCTCCATGCTGAGCTGTCTGGAGTTAGAGAAGAGGCAACACAAGCACTCCTGTGGCCACTGGCACTGGGACTGTAGCAGGACAAGCCACAGACAAAACCCCTCAGACACTGGGTTAAAGAAGGAAGAGGCTTTATTCTGTTGGGAGCGTCAGCAGACTTGTGTCTCAAGAACCGAACTCCTGAAAGAAAGAGTTCCTGGCCCTTTTAAGGGCTTATAACTCTAAGGGGTTCCATGTGAAAGGGTTGTGATAGATTGAGATCTACAGATAGCACATGTGGTTAGAATGGGGGGTTAGTTTTTTAACCTCAGGCCTGGTCATCAGTGGCACTGGCTGGTTTTGCCACTGACTTCATTCCTGCTGTTTTTCAGCTTTTACTTCCTCCTTCTCCTCAGAGACAGGAGACAGTAAGAGAAATAGCCTCTCTCCTCAGGACCATGTTGGGTCAGACCTGAAGCCAGCCCAGCACTGGGTCTGTCCCACAGCCTGCAGCAACTATGGCTTCACTCCCACTGATGTTTCTTTAAGGCCCAAGTGCTCTTTGCTGAGCAGGAGGTGAATGCAGCCAGGCTTGTCTTTCTCCTTTCAGGGTGTGGGTTCCCTTCTGGCCCAGGGTGGGTCTAGAAACCACGGTGAATCTTGAAAGAAATGTTTTCCAGGAGCTAGGGCCTAGAATTGAGAATTTTTGAAATCTACTTGGTGCTTGATTTTACTGTGGGTGAGCTGACACCCGAGTTAAAGACAGAGTCGTTCTCAGTCTCCCCTCTCCTTTCTTCAAGCAGAAGGAGCCTCTCCCCATGGCCACTACCACCCCAGGCCCGTGGCAAGAACTGCTTGGCAACCACTGATGTTTCTTCAAGCCCCAGGGCCTCTTTAGTCAGCAGGTGGCAAATGCAGCCAGGCTTGTGTCTTTCTCTTCAGGGTGGCAGATTCCCTTCCAGCTCAGAGCAGGTGCAGAAATGCCATCCAGGAACTAAGGCCTGGAACCTGGGACTTTAGGAGTCTGCTTGGTGCTTTCTTTACTATGGGTGAGCTGGTACCCCTATTGCAAGACAAAGTCCTCTTTACTCTTCTCTCCCTTTTTCTCAAGGAGAAGGAGCCTCTCTCTGTGGCCACAACAGCTGGAGATGTGCTGGGTCACACTTAAAGCCAGTAAGGCTCTGAGTCTCACCCAAGACCCCTGGTGAGTACTGCCTGGCTACCGCTGATATTTATTTAAGGCCCAAGGACTATTTAGTTAGGAGGTGAAGAATGCTGCCAGGATGGGGCCCTTTCCTTCCAGGCGGCAGGTTTCCTTCTGGCCCAGTATGTGTCTAGAAATGTTGCCCAGGAGCTGGGGTGTAGAACAGGGGAGCTTCAGGACTCTGCTGGGTGAGTTATTTTACTGTGGCTGAGCTGGTACCCAAGTGGCAAGACAAAGTCCTCTTTATCCTCCTCTCTCCTCTCATCCAGTAGAAGGAAGGAGTCTCTCCCAGCGCTGTGAGCTGCACAGCCTGGGGGGTGGGTGAGGGTTGACACAAACACTCCCTGGGCTGCCCCCACTGGTGTCTCACTAGGTCTTGTGCACCCCAAGTCCAGTGGCTCCAGGGCGCTTCCAGGAATTGCAATCCCTGTGGCCTAGACTGCCTTTCAAGCTTATTTAGGACCCCAGAGCCCTTTAGCCAGCAGTGTGTGGCTTGCCAGAACTCAGGTTCACACCACTGGAATTGAGGATTTGCCTTTGCTAGGGCTGGTATAAATGCTGTGTCTGTGAGTGCCCGCTGAGTGCTGCCCTGTGTTGTTTTCCACTGCGACTGGGCAGCACTGAGTGCCAATGCAAAGTCCTATCATCACTGTGCTCTATGTTCCCCAGCACACAGATTCTCTCTCTGTGCCATGGGACTGCTGCCATGGGATAGGAGATGGGTGATGTTAGCATTTCAAGACCGTCCTTCCTGTCCTCTTCAGCGCCTCTTTTCTTGAGATGATATTAAAACCAGATACTGCAATTGTTCATCTGATTTTTGGTTCTTATGAAGGTGCTTTCTCATCTTGAGAGTTTTCCGTTTTGTGGTCCTAGGCAGGGGTGGGGTGGGGTGGGGGATGGGGGATGTTTGCTGGAGCGTTCCACTTGAATATCTTGCTTCACTTTCTTCTCACCACGTTTTCAACATTGTTTGGAAAGCCCTTGCCAATGTGATAAGATTAAAAAAAGAAAGAAAAGGTATGATGATTAGAAATAGGTATAATTAGGTCAGGCTAGGTGGCTCATGCCTGTAATCCCAGCATTTTGGGAGGCCAAGGTGGGAGGATCACTCGAGGTCAGGAATTTGAGACTAGCCTGGCCAACATGGTGAAACCCTGTCTCTACTAAAATTACAAAAATTAGGCGGGCTTGGTGGTGGGCACCTGTAATCCCAGCTACTCAGGAGGCTGAGGCAGGAGAATCACTTGAACCAAGAAGGCAGAGGTTTCAGTGAGCCAAGATTGTGCCACAGCACTCCAGTCTGGGCAACAGAGGGAGACTCTGTCTCAAAAAAAAAAAAAAAAAAAGAAAGAAAGAAAGAAAAAAATGCAGCCATGGATGAAAGCTGGAAGCCATCATTCTCAGCAAACTAACACAGGAACAGAAAACAAAACACCACATATTCTCACTCATAAGTGGGAGTTGAACAATAAGAACACATGGACACAAGGAGGGGAACATCACACACCGGGGCCTGTCGGGGGATGGGGGGCAAAGGAAAGGAGAGCATTAGGACAAACACCTAATGCATGCGGGACTTAAAACCTTGATGAAGGGTTGATAGGTGCAGCAAACCACTATGGCGCATGTATACCTATGTAACAAACCTGCACGTTCTGCACATGTATCTCAGAACTTAAAGTAAATTTTTTTAAAAAAAGAAATAAGTACAATTATCTTTATTTGCAATGTTTATGATTGCTTCTGTATAATATCCCAAGACATTTACAAAAAAACTTCTAGAACTAATAAATGAATTTCTCAAGGTCACGGGATACAAGAGTGCTGTATTAAAATCATTCGTATTCTTGGTTGGGAGCCGTGGCTCATGACTGTAATCCCATAACTTTGGGAGACAGAGGCAGGAAGATTGCCTGAGCTCACAAGTTCAAGACCAGCCTGAACAATGCGGTGAAACCCCATCTCTACAAAAAATTATCAAAGGATCAGGGTCCAGAGGGGCTCAGCAGTTTCTACTTTTAGGATCAAGTGTGAGTTTATAATTGGAAATGGTAATGTATATTATGGTATTGGAAGAAATCTTGCATTTAGGCAGTTTACATGAAATAAATGGGCCAAAGATAATTGGCATTTGCTTCAGCATCTAATTTTTACACCCTTATTATTTGTCCGTGGAGCTATAAGGGAACATATTGAGTAATTTTACATTTAATGTTGGTGTCAATTCTGACCTGTGTATCATAATATTTGCAATCCTGTATACCTTACATACTCAAATGAGAGAGATTTATCTGAAAGCATACACTATAACATAAAAAAGGAAAAAAATCTTACATGAAAATGCCAATTTCTTCCCTTTTTTCATCCCTATTTAATCAAAATTGTGAAATACATTTCACAGCAACTCTGGGAAAATATTATCATGCCTCATAGATACTTGTAAGGAAGTAATAAATTTGCTTAGTACAATATAAGACATCCTGTGAGAGCTCTATAAATACTTGTTGACTGGCTGACTAAAATAATATATACTCTTTCTCATGTGGCTGCAATTGCTAAAGAGGTATTGAACACATTCTAATTGAAATAATTCTAAAAATGCTTTCAATTTTGAGAAAATTCCACTTTACAAGTAGGAAGCTTCATCAAAGATTTATAGCAGTTAAATGAAGTAAGCTATAAAACATATCAAAAAGACTATTTGACGTGGTGGCAGTAGAATACAGTTGGTCTTGCTATAATAATTGTATTATTCAGAAAATACCTGTTTTTAAATTAGGATATTATTACCATGCAAATGGGAATATGAGGGTAACATGAACATATTTGTTTTTATTTATCTGATTTATTTTTATCCATTTCTATGACCATCAAAGCTCCTATTGGAAGTAAGACGTTAAAAACATTGCAACATGAAGGTAAATTTTACACCAGTAGGAATCACCAAATAAACGTATAAAAATATATGCAAAGTCATGAGATGGTGAAGCATACATTGTAAGCAATAAATAAATATTAGTACTTTAAGAAATTTTTAATCAGCTTTTTTGAGATCTAATTTGCATTTTAAAAACCACATCCATTTTGAGTGTACCTTTTAAAATGAGTTTGACAAAAGTCAAACTCTATTATTTACCACCCCAATGGAGACAGAAAGCTTTTTTGGAAACCCCAAAGGTTTCTTTATGTTCTTTTCCCTAGTCCCCAGTAATGACCAATGTGTTTTTTGAGACTATATACTAATTTTCCTCTTCTAAGTCTCAAACAAATTGAATCAAGCAGTATACCCTATTTGATGACTGGCTTCTTTTAATCAGCATAATGTGTTTATGAATGCCATTAAATGTTAACAGTAGTTCTCTACTTTCCATTGCTGAATAGTATTCTCTTGTAATAAATTTTTTGCATTGTGTTTATCCATTCACACATTAATTGACATTTGGGTTTTTACCAGGTTTTGGATACTGTGAATAGAGCTGCTATAAACTTTCATATGAGGCTTTGTGTACATATATGATTTCCTTTCCCTAAGATAAACATGTATGAATGGAATTGCTGGGTCTTTTTGTATGTGTACATTTAGTTTTATACATTTTCCTGATTTTAAAGTTTATGGATGACTGGAGTTTTATTATTGTTGCTGCTTAAATGCTGTCTTTAATTCTGGACTTGTTTTAACCACTTCTCATATTGTGGCTGTGAAATAACTGAGTAACGGGCTCGAAGTGAGTCTGGAAGTTGGGGAAAATGTTGTCTTTCTTGTGACAGTGAATGAAACATTTTACTTCAATTTCTCCTGTCAGTGCAAGGACATTCATAGGCTTTCTCAGGCTGTTGAAATATTTACAGCATGAAATTTGGGGAAATAAATTCATTTTTACCAAATTTTAATGGTTTGTGAGCAGCAGATATGTATAAAACTTTTTATTATTATTATACTTTAAGTTTTAGGGTACATGTGCACATTGTGCAGGTTAGTTACATATGTATACATGTGCCATGCTGGTGCGCTGCACCCACTAACTCGTCATCTAGCATTAGGTATATCTCCTAATGCTATCCCTCCCCCCTCCCCCTACCCCACAACAGTCCCCAGAGTGTGATGTTCCCTTTCCCGTGTCCATGTGTTCTCGTTGTTCAATTCCCACCTATGAGTGAGAATATGCGGTGTTTGGTTTTTTGTTCTTGCGATAGTTTACTGAGAATGATGATTTCCAATATCATCCATGTCCCTACAAAGGACATGAACTCACCATTTTTATAGCTGCATAGTATTCCATGGTGTATATGTGCCACATAAAACATTTAAGGTAATTTAAAAAGTTTTCTTCTTTGCAGACTACACTTTGACTCAGATTTGACATTGAGAACTTTATTTTTTTTATTATACTCTAAGTTCTGGGGTACATGTCCAGATTGTGCAGGTTTGTTACATAGGTATACACTTGCCATGGTGGTTTGCTGCACCCATCAACCCATCATCTACATTAGGTATTTCTCCAAATGCTATCCCTGCCCTAGCACCCCACTCTCTGACAGGCCCTGGTGTGTGATGCTCCCTTCCCTGTGTCAATGTGTTCTCATTGTTCAACTCACACCTGTGAGTGAGAACATGCGGTGTTTGGTTTTCTGTTCGTGTGTTAGTTTGCTGAGAATGATGGTTTCCGGTTTCATCTATTTCCCTGCAAAAGACATGTCCCTCATCTTTTTATGGCTGTATAGTATTCCATGGTGTATATGTGCCACATTTTCTTTATCCAGTCTATCATTGATGGGCATTTGGGTTGGTTCCAAGTCTTTGCTATTGTGAACAGTGCCGCAATAATGTATCTCAAAATAATAAGAGCTATTTATGAAAAACTCACAGCCAATATCATACTGAATGGGCAAAAACTGGAAGCATTCCCTTTGAAAACCAGCACAAGACAAGGATTCTCTCTCTCATCACTCCTATTCCACATAGTATTGGAAGTTCTGGCCAGGGCAATCAGGCAAGAGAAAGAAATCAAGGGTATTCAATTAGGAAAAGAGGAAGTAAATTTGTCTCTGTTTGCAGATGACATGATTGTATAGTTAGAAAACCCCATCGTCTCAGCTCCAAATCTCCTTAAGTTGATAAGCAACTTTAGCAAAGTCTCAGGATACAAAATCAATGTGCAAAAATCACAAGCATTCTTATACACCAATAACGGACAGAGAACTTTAACATTCATTATCCGTGCTTCAGCTTTGAAACCAGGAGGTCATTAATGGGAAACTAAAGCTGATCAACAAACTACTGTAGTGAAAAAGGGTGATAAGCTAAGAATATATGAGAGGCATTTTTATTCATCAGTATTATGGATTTTTCACCAAAGTATGAGTGGTGAAATAAATGGTTAATAGCAGAATACTCATACTATCACATGCACACAAACACACACACACCCTTCACATACACAGGTAAACATATTTATTTGTATCATTTGTTTAGAATTCTATGTAAAGATTTTTTTTTTTTTTTTTGAGATGGAGTCTCGTTCTGTCGCCCAGGCTGGAGTGCAGTGGCACAATCTCGGATCACTGCAACCTCCGCCTCCCAGGTTCGTGCCATTCTCCCGCCTCAGCCTTCTGAGTAGCTGAGACTACAGGTGCCCACCACTACTCCCTGCTAATTTTGTTTTTGTATTTTTAGTAGAGATGGGGTTTCACCGTGTTAGTCAGGATGGTCTTGATCTCCTGACCTCGTGATCCACCCACCTCAGCCTCCCAAAGTGCTAGGATTACAGGCAGGAGCCACTGCGCCTGGCTATAAAGAATTTTTAGAGATTATGCTTACGAAGTTTCAACTCAAAAAAGTTAAATGCCTTTAACTTAAAAGTAAAAAAATCAAATATTATGGTAAGCTAGGTGAACAAAAACACTGTGTTTACTATATTGGTGCCACATCTGGGTACACAAACCAAGCGTTATTTTTTAAATAAATGATGTTCCCAATACAGAGTTCATTCCAATTTAGATATTTTACCCTCTTCACAATTATATAGATTGTGATTAATAATAATTTATTTGTAATGGCATGTATGTTTAGCTTTATATTAATTTTATGCTCTACTGAAGGATATGTTTAAATTGTAAGGTGCTAGAGGCTTATCTTTGTTTACGTAGCAGCAGTAAGAAGCAAAAAAAGATGGATTAATTGAAATGACATGAAGCATGCCCTGTAGAATATAAATATTTAAGCATGTTATGAGAGTATTAACAGGGAAAACTTCCAGCAAAAGCAGTTAATTAACACTGAATCCTGATGGGTTACTATCTTTGTGCATGATTCTTTAGCTGTGAATTGTCAATAGGCTATATGTAAATGGCTATATGTAAATGATGTATTGTGTGTGATAGCCTTCACACATTTTCAGCTTAAATCAAGGAAGTGACTGGTCTTATCTTTATCACTAATTGAGCAGTGGAAAAATGTTTTCAGTTGTATTACAAAATATAGTTGTTATTATATCATTGATTAGGGACATATTTATGTAGCATTTAAAGACTAGATCATACCCTTTAATGGGGAGGACTTTTGAGACATTAACTAGAATGATTTTCATTTAATTTGGAAGAACACCTATTTGTTAATTTGAATAAGAATTGTCATGTGTGAAAATGTTAAGTGAAGCTATAACTTTTCTAGCACATTTTAAACTTTTATCTATTTTATTTCTGTCAGGAACCAATACTAATGAAGTCATCTCGATGTGAAATTGTTTAAAAGGCTAGTATTAAAGACCATAAAAACACATAAATACAACACATTAAGGACTTTTCCAAAATATTGTCTTGTATTTTTTTATACACGGCAATTGACTTAAGTTTAGTTCCAAATATAAAGCATTTTGGGGCACATTTTTCTATACCTCAGTTACCCAAACCTCTTTATTTTATTGCATCTTCAAAAAAGCAAGGTCAGTGTTTTCTTATTCTGTATTAGTTAACATACACACTCATTTGGGTATCATAAAACTTATAAAAACATAGTTTAAAATATGATTAATTCTATACATTTATTTTTTCAGAAATGTTTAGGTAGATAAATTATATTAATTGATCACATTAATTTGAGAGTTTTATATGACACAAAACAATTATGTTTGCAAAGCTAGACAAATCATTATTGTCCTTGTTTCCTTTAAGTATTTTTTGTTTATTTTCCACCCAATACTAAATTTTGGCATGCGTAAACACAAATTCACATACACATATGCATTGTGGCCAGGGAACACAGTTTGGGACATCAACTTATAAATTCTGATGGTCATCAAACATATGAAAAAGAGAAGCCATTTTTCATCTTCTGTTACATACCTCACATTTTATAACAAAATTTGCATTTATAGTAGGAATAGTTTCATGTTCATGAATTTTTCTCATGTTTACCACTATTAGAAATAATCTTATTTCTTTTATTAATAATTAATGTTAAAGGAATTTCATTGTCATGTTTAACATATATTTCAAGAAGTGGAATAATATAGTATTAAACCTAATACTTCTCATTTATTTATTAATTTATAATTTCAACTTTTATTTTAGGTACATGTGCAGGTTTGTTTCATGGGTATATTGTATGATGCTGAGGTTTGGGATACAAATAATCCCATCAACCAGATAGTGAGCATGGCACCCAACAGTTAGTTTTTCAGACCTTGTGTCTCTCCCCCACTTTATTAGTGCTTGGTATCTATTGTTGCCATCTTCATGTTCATGAGTACCTATTGTTTAGCTCCCACTGTTAAGTGAGAAAATGGGATGTTTGGTTTTCTGTTTCTGTGCTAATTTGCTTAGGATAATGGCCTCCAGCTGCATCTATACTGTTGCAAAGGAATTATTTCATTCTTTTTATGGCTGTGTAGCATTCCAGGGTATATATGTACCATATTTTCTTCATCCAATCCACCACTGATAGGCAGCTAAGTTGATTTCATATCTTTGCTCTTGTGAATAGTGCTGCAATAAACATGAAAGTGCACATATTTTTGATAGAACAATTTGTTGTCTTCTGGATATATACCCAGTAATGGGATTTCTGGATCTAATGGTACTGTTTTAAGTTCTTTGAGTAATCTCCAAACTGCTTTTCACAGTAGCGGAACTAATTTATATTTATGTCAAAAGTCTACAAGTATTCTCTTTTTCCATAACCTCACCAAAATATGTTATTTTTTATTTTTTTTTATATTATAGCCATTCTTACTTGTGTGAAATTTTATCTCATTGTATTTCTGATTTGCTCTTCTCTTATTAGTAATGTGGAGCATTTTTTCGTATCTTTGTTGGATTATTGTAGGTCTTCTTTTGAGAAATGTCTGTTCATGTATTTCACCCTCTTTTTAAAATGGAGTTAGTTTTATTGCTTGTTGAACTGTTTAAGCTCCTTATAGATTCTGGATATTAGGTGTTTGTCAAATGCATAGTTTGTGAATATTTTCTCCCATTCCATAGGTTTCTGTAGGTTGTCTGCCATTCTGTAGGATGTCTGTTCGCTCTGTTGACCATTTCTTTTGGTGTGTAGATACCCGTAAGGTTAATTAGGTCCCAATTGTCAATTTTTGTTTTTGTTGTAGTTGCTTCTGAGGCCTTAGTCATAAATTCTTTTCCAAGGCTGATATCCAGAATGATGTTTCCTAGGTTTTCTTCTAGGATTCTTACACTGTGAAGACTTACATTTAAATATTTCCTCCATCTTGAGTTCATGTTCATATATAATGAAAGGTAGGGGCCCAATCTAGGTATCCCATCACCATTTATTGAAAAGGAGTCCTTTCCCCATTGCTTATTTTGTCAACTTTGTTGAAGACCAGGTGGCTCTAGGTGTGCAACTTTATTTCTTGATTCTCTGTTCTGTTTCATTGGTCTATGTGTCAGTTTTGCTACCACTACCATGCTGTTTACTTTCCTGCAGCCTTACAGTGTAGTTTGGAGTTCAGAAGCATAATGCCTTTAACTTTTTTCATTTTGCTTAGGAATTATTTGACTATTCAGGATCCTTTTTTGGGTCTATAAAATTTAGAATAGTTTTTTTTTTCCTAATTCTGTGAAAAATGACATTGGTAGTTTGATAGGAATGGTGTTGAATCTGTAGATTACTTTGGGCAGTATGGCCATTTTAATGGTATTCATTTTTTCAATGCATGAGCAAGAAATGTTTTCTTCCATTATTTTCTGTCATCTCTGATTCTTTTAGCAGTCTTTATAGTTCTCCTTGTAAGTATTGTTTAACTCTTTAGTTAGATGTATTCCCATGTACTTTTTCTGGCTACTGTAAATGGGATTGTGTTCTTGATTTGGCTCTCAGCTTGAATGTTACTGGTGCATAGAGACAATACCAATTTTTTTGCATTGAATTTGTATCCTGAAACTTTACCAAAGTCCTTTATCAGTTCCAAGAGCTTTATGGGAGAGTCTTTAAGGTTTTCTTAGCTATAGAATCATATCATTAGCAAAGAGAAATAGTTTGACCTCTTATTTTTCTAATTTGGAATTCTTTTATTTCTTTCTCTTGCTTGTTTGCTCTAGCTAGGACTTTTGGTACCATGTTGAATAGGAGTGGTGACAGAGGTTATCTTAAGCTAGTTCTGATTTTGAAGGGAAATGCTTCCAGGTTTTCTCCTTCAGTATGATGTTGGCTGTGGATTTGTCATAGATGGCTCTTATTATTTTAAAAGTATGTTCTTTTAAAGCTTAGTTTGTTGAGGGTTTTTATCATGAAGACATGTTGAATTTTATTGAAAGCTTTTCCTGTATCTGAGATGATTATATTGTTTTTATTTGTAATTCCGTTTGTGTGGTGAATCACATTTATTGATTTGCATATGTTGAACTAATCTTGCTTCTCAGGAATGAAGTCTACTTGGTCATGGTGTATTTACTTTTTGATGTGCTGCTGGATTTGGTTTGCCAGTATTTTTTTTTTTTTGAGGATTTTTGTGTCTATGTTATTCAGCTATATTGGCCTGTAGATTTCTTTTTTTGTTTTGTCTTTGCCAGGTTTTGGTATCAGAGTGATGCTGGCATTATTGAATGAGTTAGGGAGGATTTCATCCTACTTAATTTTTTGGAATAGATTGCGTAGAATTGGTACCAGCTCTTTGGATGTCTGGTAGAATTCTGCTGTGAATCGACGTGGCCTTGGGCTTTTTTTTATTATTATTGGTAGGTTTTTTTATTACTGAGACAATTTGGGAACTCAATATTGGTCTGTTCAGTATTTCAATTTCTTCCTGATTCAATCTTAGGAGGTTGTGTGTTTCCAGAAATTTATCCATTTTCTCTATGTTTTCTAGTTTGCTGCTTGGAAGTGTTCATAATAGTCTCTGATGATCTTTTGTATTTTTTGAGATGGTAAACCAAATTTACTTTAAAGATAATGGTATATTTTCTGCGCATTACATTTTCTGTTAACCAAGCAAACATATAAAAACACACGTATATATACATACATACCTACATATTATTTTTACCTTGTTTTTCTGAATACTCTCTCTCTCTTTTTTTTTTTTTTGAGATGGAGTCTCGCTGTGTTGCCCAGGCTGGAGTGCAGTGGCCCAATCTCAGTTCACTGCAACCTTCACAAGCGATTCTCCTGCCTCAACCTCCCAAGTAGCTGGGATTACAGGTGCCTGCCACCACACCTGACTAATTTTTGTATTTTTAGTAGAGATGAGGTTTCACCATTTTGGCTAGGCTGGTCTCGATCTCCTGACCTCGTGATCTGACCAATTCAGCTTCCCAAAGTGCTGAGATTACAGGAGTGAGCCACCGCACCAGCCTGTTTTTCTTAATACTCTCTAAAATACACATATTTGGTTTTGAATAATTAACAGAGTTTCATATGATTTCTACTGTTTACATTTCTCTACAAATCAAAGTTAGGAAATTTTCCAAGTGAGCCAAATTCTTCTTCTTCAATTAAATGTCCTAAAAAATATAGCTGGCTCCAAATGAATATAACTATATTTTCATGTTTATATTTATATTTTTACATGTAATCCTTCTTAATTTACCCAGAAGACATCAACACACTGCAATCAAATAGTATAACTTATTTGTATATCTTAGAGTCCTCAGTGTAATAATTTATATAAAATTTAAGTATATTAATATATTTTCTATTAGCTATTCATAGGAAGCTTATGCTTTAAACCTAGTTATTTTGAACATCAGATGTTTTCATAGTAAATTTAGCCTTTTTTTTTTAGATACTTAAATTTTTAGTATGACACTTTGGCTCAGATAAGTCTGACAAATTAAATTTTCCCACAAATATAAATCTAAAATTACTTTGGCATATATATGCCAAAATGATTTTAATCGAAATTTATCCTCAAATATTTGTTAAAAATAAATTTGTATAAATATCAAATAATTTTCATATAGGTTCAGATAAAACTAATTAGTTTTGTGTATTTATTATGTGTATAAATCCATTGCATGGTTTTATAATTTACTTCACAGAGAGGCAACATTATACATTTCTCATTTTCAGAAAACAGAAATGCAGAACAAAGGTAATAAACCATGCAACTGAAATTTACTGAGATGTTCTAAACATCGAGTGCAAATAGAAGATAGCCCTTAGTCTTGCAGGTTTAAAAGACATTTGACGATTACAGATATTAAAAATATATTCTATAAGAATACAGATACTATGAAAAGCTCTAGATCCCAATTCCTGATGCCTTCGCACATTTTAGTCCACGTATCAGAGCATCACCTGCTCCGGGGCAGGATGGCACATAGAAAAGTGTGGTTTAATTTTTTTTTCCTGCCATTCCATTGGGATGGTGATTCTGTAGGAAATAAATTTGTTATATAAAAGTTTATTTCTTGAAAAATATCAATTCAAAGGTTGCAATCTACTCCCAATTCATGTGGGGACTTGACTTGTCAAACTAAAGGTGTCCAGGATTACAAATGTGCACAAGTAACATATCAATAACATCTAAAATTGCAACCACTTACTACTGATATAATAACCAAGGCCCTCTTTGAAAATCTATGTGTGGTAATAATGTTATAATAAGTTACTGACATTTAGGGGATACCAGTGAACTTCTTTGAGACTGAGTTGATCATGTTGTCAACTGATGAATGAATGCTTTAAATGTCTCTGTTTGAGTACAGTGTGCTGGCAAAAAGGAAAGAAAAAAAGTGGAAAAAGCCGATTGTTTGATTTTGCTGATCAGAACATATTTTCTAGTTATGCAACAAATAAAAATTTTTTTTAAAAATACCTGAAAAGAAAGGACATGAATTTGAGACCCCTACTTTGGACTGAGAATTTCTCAACTGAGTAAAAATCTATCTCAAATGATAAGGCATGGCTCAAGCTCACACTTGACAAGTACAGATGGAATTTACAAATCTAGACTGCCTCTTTTCTACCTTTTTTCTGTATCTGCAGGTGTTACTAGCTAGTATCCTTTCTCCAGATTCCCAACTATAGCTATATTTCAACATAAATGATTTTTTTTGTTTCACCAGGCCTATATAATTCATCAATCTACTATAGTGTGGGACATCTGAAGGCAGACTATGACTTACAGAAGGAGACTAAACTCTGTAGAAGAGTAAAAAGTTCAAAGAGATGCATACTCTGCCTTTGGTTAGCAGAGAAAGTAGAAGATTTAATTCTCAAACATTTGTTATGAATTTAGAAAGAGCTTTCATTTCTTTTTTGAGAGGTCATGGTGAATTGTTCCTGTTAAGAGTTCCCAGGTCTGCAAAGGTCAAAGCTAAGGAGAATTTAATCAGGGCGAGGCCTAGGAGCCTTGGAATTTTTTAAGTAACATTGTTTGGTGCCACTCCAGTCAGGCAAGCATGTATGATCAGTTAGCTCTCATTTTCCTTCCTTCTCCAGGCAAATTCAGTTCAGGAGGGTAAAGAGAATGAGACAAAATAATTCTCTTTCATAATTACACTTAGTAGGTACTGCTAACATAGCAGCTTTATTCCTAATCTATTTCCCATTGTGGAAAACTCATAACAGAAAACCTCTTCTCATTTGTTAGGTCCAGATAATGGAGCAATAATGTCTCAAAAGAGAAACTGTTTTCAACTGGAACTATGGCTTGATAAACCAGATGGTTATATGCAAAAACTGAAAACTCAACAAGTCAACTGTTCGGGCACTTTCCTGCTTCTCACCATCTGGCCACCTGTTGTGGAGTTCATCTTATTTTGGGAATGATTCCACCTGATCTAGGGGTAAGCCCAGTAAGAAATAAAATAGGGTAAATAATAGAAAGAGGCAGATATGCAGCCAATATCTAAATCCTTTCCTCAAACACTTAGAGACACTGAGGAAAATGTCATTTTCTTAGCATGATGCTGCTTTGCAGGTAACCGTTACTGTCTGAAAGAACACAATTAAGATTCTCTGTGGGAGGAAGACATGATAAAGAGAAAACTTTATTTACTAGACAGCTTTGTCGTGAGGGACTGTATCTGGTGTAATAGGTTCTGATTCTAATATGTTTCATTTGACTCCATCTTCTCTTTCTTCTACGGAAATATTTAGATTCCTCTGTGCACAGTTCAGAAAGCAGAATGGGCAGAAGGCAAATAGAATTTTGATGCCAAATACAGCATTATTTCCACATGGCAAGAGGAGAGAATTCACAGAGAGAAAACATATTCTTCAAACACTGGACAGGAGAAACATGTTGCCAGACAGAAAATAGATTCCTGCCTGGATAGGATGGAGGAAATTGGAAAGAAATGTCTGCAGATTTCCAAAATAGAGAACACTTTCTCTGCTTTCGCAAGCAATGGGCAAAGGCACAGAAGGAAAATCATGAGAAACATCTAGAAAGAGAAAACCATGCCCAACATTCCAAATTGTTTTCCATATACAAATTACAGACAAGATGAAATGGAGAGAAACTTGAATAATTTCAAGACTCCTAGGCCTCGCCCTAATTAAATTTCCTTAGCTTTGACCTTTGAGGATCTGGGAGCTCTTAATGGCAACAATTCACCATGATCTCTCAAAAAAGAAAGGAAAGCTCTTTCTAAATTCATAACAAATGTTTGAGAATTAAATCGTCTACTTTCTCTGCTAACCAAAGGCAGAGTATGCTTGTCTTTGAACTTTCTACTCTTCTACAGAGTTTAGTCTCCTTCTATAAGCCATAGTCTGCCTTCAGGTGTCCCATACTATAGTAGCTTAATGAATATAGATTCCTGGTGAAATACAAAAAATCATTTATGTTGAAATATAGCTCTAGTTGCGAATCTGAAGGAAAGATACTAGCAAATAACACCCGCAAATACAGAAAAAAAAAAAAGACAGAAAAGAGACAGTCTAGCTTTGTAAATTCCATCTGCACTTGTCAAGCTTGAGCTTGAGTCATGCCTTATGACATATTTTTACTCAGTTGAGAAATTCTGAGTTCCAAAGTAAGGGTCTCAAATTTATGCAAGGGGGACGTTTGTCACCATCATTCAATCACCTCCCACCAGTCCACTCCTCTAACACATGGGGATTACAATTCGAGATGAGATTTGCATAGGGACACAGAACCAAACTCTTCCACTTTTGTACCTGAACAATGAGAGCATAAGAAATTATCAGTTGTTAAGGAAAAAAAAAAAAGTAACCTTTTGACTAGGGTACTGTAGGAAAGGTTTCAGAAAGAAGTACACATCCATCACCTCCAAAAATTTCCATGTTCTTTTGTGAAGTTTTTTTTCTTCTTTTGGTGAGAACACTTAATGTAAGATTTATTCTCTCTCTCTCTCTCTGTGTGTGTGTGTGTGTGTATATATATATATATATATATATATATATATATGCTTTTTTGTTTTGTTTTTTTTTTAGATGAAGTCTCTCTGTGTCTCCCAGGCTGGAATGCAATGGCACAATCTCGGCTCACTGCAACCTCTGCCTCCTGGGTTCAAGTGATTCTCCTCTCTCCGCCTCCCGAGTAGCTGGGACTACAGGCATGCACCACCACGCCCAGCTAATTTTTTTGTATTTTCAGTAGAGACGGGTTTTGACCATGTTGGCCAGGCTAGTCTTGAACTCCTGACCTCCAGTGATCCACCCACCTCAGCCTCCCAAAGTGCTAGGATTACAGGCGTGAGCCACCACACCCGTGCTCAACATATTTTAAAGTACACAACACTCTATTGTTAACTGTTGGCACTATATCATACAGAGATCTCTAGAATTTATTCATCTTGAATCTTAGTCCACTCCTGCTGGTATAAAAACATAACACAAACTGGGAATTTATTAATAGCAGAAATTCATTTCAGACATTTCTTGAGACTGGGTAGTACCAGATCAAAGTATTGGCAGATACAGTGTCTAGTGAGGGTCTCTCTCTGCTTCCAAGATGGTGTCTTGTTGCTGTGTCTTCACATGGCAGATGGTGGAATGGCAAAGGAGAGGAACAGCTCCATTATACATCTTTTTTTTTTTCTTTTCTTTTAGACGGAGTCTCTCTCTGTCACCCAGGCTGGAGTGCAGTGGCACAATCTCGGCTCACTGCAACTTCCGCCTCCGGAGTTTACGCCATTCTCCTGCCTCAGCCTCCTGAGCAGCTGGGACTACAGGTGCCCTCGACCACGCCCGGCTAATGCATATATATATATATATATATATATATATATATTTTTTTTTTTTTTTTTTTTGTATTTTTAGTAGAGACGGGGTTTCACCGTATTAGCCAGGATGGTCTCGATCTCCTGACCTCGTGATTTGCCCGCCTCGGCCTGCCAAAGTACTGGGATTACAGGCGTGAGCCACTGCGCCCGGCCCATTAGATATCTTTCATAAGGTCATTAATCCCATTTATGAAGGCAGAGTGAGCCCCTCTAAAGACCCCACCTATTAATACTATCGGTTTGGGGTTTGTGTTTCAACATATAAATTTTGGGAGGACATTATTCATACCATGGTATCTTATATAACAGATATTTTATATTCACTGAAGAATAATTGCCCACTTCCTCCTCCCCCAGCCCCTGACAACCACCATTCTATTCTCTCCTTCTATGAGTTTAACTATTTTAGATATTTTATATAAGTGGAATCATACAGTATTTGTCCTCCTTTGCTTGGCTTATTTCACTTAGCATAACGCCCTCCAGTTTCATACATGCTGACACGAATGGTAGGATAAGGCACAAATGGCGGGCTGAGTAATGTTATGTTGTAGGTAACATATTTTCTTTATCCATCTATCTATTGACGGACATTTGGTTTGTTTCTATATCTTGGATATTAAAGATAGTCCTGCAACAAAAATAATGTGGCAATGAACATTGATGTATATCTCTCCCAGATCCTGATTGCAATTTTTGGATGTATACTCAGAAATGAGATTGCTGGTTAGAATGGTAGTTCTATTTTAACTTTTTGAGGAACCTTTATAATGTTTATTATAGTGACTGCACCATCCTACATTCCCACCAACACTGTATATAAGTGATCCAATTTCTCCAAATGCTTGTACCACTTGTGTGTGTGTGTTTTTTTTTTTTTTTTTGAGATGGAATCTTGATCTTGTCACACAGGCTGGAGTACAGTGACATGACCTCGGCTCACTGCCTCCTCCGCCTCCCGAGTTCAAGCGATTCTCCTGTCTTACCCTAACAAGAAGCTGGGATTACAGGCGCCAGCCACCAGGTCCAGCTAATCTTTGTATTTTTAGTAGAGATAGGGTTTCACCATGTTAGCCAGGCTGGTCTCGAACTCCTGACCTCAGGTGATCTGCCAGCCTCGGCCTCCCGAAGTGTACCACTTGTCTTTTTTCTTTCATTATAGGCACCCTAGCAAATGTGAGTTTTGATTGGAATTTCCCTGATTAGTGATATTGAGCAGCTTTTCATATAACTGTTGGCCATTTGTAAACGTCCTTGGGGAAACGTCTATCTATATATTTGCCTAATTTTTAATCAGGTTGTTTCATTTTGTTTTGTTTTCTGCTATTGAGGTGTAGGAGAGTCTTACGTATTATAAATATTAACTTCTCATTAAATGTATGGTTTGCACAGATTGTCTCCCATTCCACAGAATAGCTTTTAACTTTGTTGCTTGTTTCCAGTCTTGCGCAGAAGCTTTTTAATTTAATGTAGCCTCACTTGTCCATATTTGTGCTTGCTGCCTGTGCTTTTGTGTGGAATCCAAGAGACTATTGTCAAGATCAATGTCAAGAATTTTCACCTGTGTTTTTTCAAGGAGCTTTACAGTTCCGGGTCTTCCAGTTAAGTCTTTACTGAATTTTGAGTTGATTTTTGTGTATGGTATAAGATAGGCATCATGTTTATTGTTTTGCATGTGGATATGCAGTTTTTCCAATACCATTTGTGGATCACACTTCCTTTCCCCATTGTGTGTTCTTGCCATCCTTGTAAAAGATTAGTTTCTTATCTGTACATGGAATTATTTCTGGGCTCTCTCTTCTCTTTTTTGATATAGATGTCTATAGTATTGCATGTATATGCATATGTCTAAACTCATCAAGATATATACATTAATGTGTAAAGTTTTTTTGTATAGCAATTATACCTCAATAAAGCAAAAAAACAAATTTAACTCTTCTTACATAAGAGAGGAGCATTCTACATTAAATCAAATGTCATTCCTGGGCATAGTTATATATATGTGTGTATATATTATATAATATATACACACATATATGTGTATATATAATATATAATATATTTATACACACATATATGTGTATATATAATATATATATATTCCTATATGTATATTAATGTTCAACGCTTGAGAAATCTAATCCACAATGTTAGAAATCAGAGTCATTAAGCTACTCTTTGACGCTATGTTTGGTTTTCTGAAAATTACCTTTTTCTTTATACCAGCTGACTTTATAATTGAGAAAGGAGTTTTATAATTAAGAAAGGAGTCACAGGAAGGAATCAAAGAAGAGAAAAGACTTGCTCCATCCTGTTTGTTTGCTTTCCTCAAATGTTTGCCATATAAATTGCCCTTCGTGCAGGTAGAAGTTATTAATTACCACCTCCAACTTTTCTCTGATACTCCCAGAAATGGCATCTTCAATCACCTTGTGTCTATTATTCGCATTTCTTTTTTTCCATTAATGTATATTATATCCTCACATTAACGTCTATGTTTTGACATATCTAACTTCTTTTCTACTTGTGGATAGGACCTGGCTGGGGCTCAGCCTATGGTCCAGGAGTAGCCACAGAAATAGATCCTTAGACATGATATTTAGTAATTTATTTGCATGTATCTTTAGACTTCATGTTAGTTACAGCCAGTGAGAAGTAAGATAACCGCAACTATGGACATGTAGTGGCATTATGAATAATTACTTCTGAAGCAAACGTTTTAGAGAATCGTTTGATTATTTCACTTGTCTATTATGTTAAGAATGATTGCTAGGACTGTGAGATATGGTGGCTTCTTCAGTTCACCCCAGAAAACTTAAAAATCAGGAACCCTCCCTCTCCAGCAGGAAAATTGTAATTAGGAGGGAACATGAAGAGAATTGCTATAGTTTTTTAAACTTATTTTTATTAATCTGATTAACAGATAAAAGCATTTGTCTTCTTTGTGAAAATGTATAAATACAATTATTTGTGTACTTTTCTGTACATCTTTTGTATTTCAATAACATTCCAAAAAATAGGATATAAGACTAAATTGAAAAAGTTCCCATTGATCGTGGTGAGAACAATTGGAGAATAAAAAGATAAATCAGTAATGAATTGAAAATGTGTAATTAAATAAACATTTACTTGAATCCAGGAGAAGAGATACAAAAAATAAGTGAGAAAAGTTTGTTCTTTGCAGTAATAAACCAGTTAATTTTTATTAAACCAGTGTATTTTTATACAACAAATGATGGCATTTTTGAAAATCATCATATTTTAAACGCAATTTAATTATTAGTTCAAGCAAAGAATATCAAGAAATGCTAAGTTGTGTGAATGGTTGTTGAGGAACAAGTTATTTACATGGTCTCAAAGAATAATCCAATATTTTGTTTCTTCACTACAAATTGAAAAATATATTCATAATAATGTAATCTGTCTCTTCCTTAACTCAGTGCTCAAATTTGCCATCACCAATATGGGCAGCCTGACGTGAATACTGTACAGCAGGAATTAAGCAGCATCAGCAATGCAGTATCTTTGCAGAAATTATTGACCAGAATATAGAAAAAAAGAAAATTTAATTCCCAAAACAAGACACTCTAAGATACTCTTCAAGGTAACTGGCCTGGACTCTTTGCCTTTAATGTTATGAAGAACACAGAGAAGTAATGGAAATTATTTAGATTGGGGAAGACTAAAGACCTATAACAGAAAAACGCAAGGAATGAAAATGGATTAAAAAATTAAAAGGTAAAGGAAATTGTGCAGCCAACTATGAAATTTGAGAATAGATATTTTGCTTGATTATATCATTGCACCACTGTTTACTTTTGTAGGCAATTGATGGTAATTTGGTTGTATTTTCATAGGAGCTAATACCCTTTACCTCTGAGAGGTGGATGGTGAAGTATTTTGGAGTGTGAGGTTCTGATGTCTGCAGTGATCTGCCAGAAGGAAAGATATAGACCAGTGAAACAAATTTGGTAAGGTTTTAACCATTTATTCATTCGTGTGAAGTATGTGTGTGTATTTGTTGTTATTCTTTTAACTTTTCTGTACATTTGGATCGTAATGAAGAAAAATAAATAATTGAATTAAAAATACAAACACTCGAATTTTACAATTTTTAACCTCTCCCAGAACTTTTAAATTTCATTTGTATTAAGGAAAATTATTCAATGCAAAAGATTACCTTAAGACGCAATACTTTGCCTTCACAACTTTCTCAGTGATTTCATACTTTATGTCATCCTAAAACAAATGCATGTACTTCACAGATAAATACCAACTCAAAATTTCTTCATAAAAAGACAAATGAGTGTAAAGAAATTAAAACTAGATATAAAATAGAAAACTTCAGGTTCTTTTTTTAATTTTAACCAGTTGATAAAAATATAAATGCTTATATTTTAAAAGGGCATATATATGCTACAAAGCTTAATATTTATCTTCTTTATTCACTTCATTCTTTTCTAACATTGTGAAAATGTTAAACTTTTTCTTTACAAAAAGTTTGTTATAAATATATGAGTTAATTGATTTAGCATTTAGACAATTTTAGTAATAGTCATTTAATATCTTAGTTCCAGATTTATCAAAAGTCTACAATGGTTTAGAAAAAATATAAAAAGAAATATTTTTCAAGGTTGAACTGACTATACAAGGTAAGAACTTAAATGATATATATTTACAGTTTTGAAGGTAATAATGCATATTTCAAGAAGACACTCTGACATTTAAACACAAGCATTTTACATATGATGGACAGTATTACAACGGGCAAACAGAAATAAAAAATATATATATTGGATACTTTTCTTTGTAAACAAAGTAAAATTGACTATTAAAAATATTTTGGTTTTAGTTAGTATTTAGTAACTCATATGACCATCAATCACACTATAACCATGAAATCAAGCCTGACTAGCTCAGTCGGTAGAGCATGGGACTCTTAATCCCAGGGTTGTGGGTTCGAGCCCCACATTGGGCACCAGATGAAGGGGTGGCCTGCCCCTCCACACCCGTGGGTATTTCTAGTCGGGTGGGATGAGAGACTGAGAAAAGAAATAAGACAAAGAGAAAAAGTATAGAGAAACAACAGTGGGCCCAGGGGCTGCATACCAAGGACCTGCACTGGCACTGGTCTCTGAGATCCCTCAGTTTTTATTGATTATTATCTTCATTATTTCAGCAAAAAGGAATGTAGTAAGAGGGCAGGGTGATAATAAGGAGAAGGTCAGCAACAAACATGTGAGCAATAGAATCTACATCATAACTAAGTTCGAGGGAAGGAACTATGCCTGGACATGCACGTAAGCCAGATTTATGTTTCTCTCCACCAAAACATCTCAGTGGAGTAAACAATAACAAGGCAGCAATGCTGCAAACATGTCTCACCTCTCACCATAGGGCGGTTTTTCTCTGATCTCAGAATTGGACAAATGTACAGTCGGGTTTTATACCGAGACATTCAGTTCCCAGGGGCAGGCAGGAGACAGTGGCCTTCCTCTATCTCAACTGCAAGAGGCTTTCCTCTTTTACTAGTCCACCTCGGCACAGACCCTTTACAGGTGCCGGACTGGGGGACGGTCAGGTCTTTCTCATCCCATGAGGCCATATTTCAGACTATCACATTGGGAGAAACCTTGGACAATACCCCATTTTCAAGGGCAGAGGTCCCTGCGGCTTTCCGCAGTGTATTGTGCCCCTGGTTTATTGAGACTAGAGAATGGCGATGACTTTTACCAAGTATACAAGGCACGTCCTGCACAACCTTAGATCCCTTAAACCTTGATTTCATACAACACATGTTTTTGTGAGCTCCAGGTTGGGGCAAAGTGGCTGGGGCAAAGTGGCTGGGGCAAAGCTACAAATTAACAACATCTCAGCAAAGCAATTATTTAAAGTACAGGTCTTTTTCAAAATGGAGTCTCTTATGTCTTCCCTTTCTACATAGACACAGTAACAGTCTGGTCTCTCTTTCTTTTCCCTACAATATAGGTTACCAAATCAGAGCTATCTCCTTCCTTTCACAGAACTAAACATTTACAAATTTAAGTAAAGTAAATTCTAGAAAAATAATGTCCCTTTATAGGAGATAAGAGTCCCTTTGCTATTTTCATTTTGGGAGCATAATGGAAAGAGTTCTGAATGCACAAGGGAAAAAGAAACCAGATGAAGTTTTATGAAACTTGTAATGGCCATGCATAGGCTAAGTGATGACTTAGAATCTTGAGGATTCCTAGTTACCAAGTGAACCTCCTTCTAATTACCAACAGTAACTCTGATATTCTTCTTTGAGTAAATACAGACAGCATGTCAATAGCTGAGAACCTGTTAGTAAAGACAAAATAGCTCTCCAGAATGTGCAGTGGACTTCTCAGATATAAGGCAACAGCACAAACCACAGGGCAGGGCAGGAGAGCTGAGACATAGCACCAAATGAGAGTGGCTTATCCTGAGTGTCAGGCAACGGCCTGCTAAAGGCCAAGAACAGGGAACTGTAGTAAAAAACAAAATATTTGAGCAACTTAAAAAGAGGGACAGGAGTGGAGCATAAACAATATACACACACCCAAATATCTGGCAGTGGATTAAAAATCAAAGTGAAATCTTCCATAGTAAAAAAAAATCATATCAGAGTAAGAGTCTTGAGATTCCATTCCTGTTAGAGGAAAGGTCTTAATAATTCTCCTAAAATACTGGTAGTAGGCTAAATCTAACTATAGCTGTAAAAAGACCAGATACAACTAAGCTGCTGACTAGTTATCAATCATACAATCTAGTAGCCTGTTAGAATATGGAGTATGACAGTTTCTGGAAGTCACATTATTAGTATCAACCTTTAGTGTTTGTTTTTATAGACACTGACCTACATATAAATAAGATTGTGAAATTTGAAAGAAGTACAAAAATATAACCCATAATCAAAAGAGAAAATGATCAATAGAATATTTTGAAATAATCAAACCAAATATTTAAAATAACTATGCAAAATATTAGATAAACGATCTATTAGAAAGTTACATGGATAAACAGATGACAATTTTTAACACATAAAATGAAGCTATAAAAAGCAAATGGGAATGTTAGAACTGAAAAATGAAATAATGTTAATAAAAATATTTGTCATTGAAATTCACAGTGAATTAGATTCAATAGAAAAAAAGTATCATTCAAATTAAAGGCAGTCTATAAATTATCTATAATTGAAGAGTAAAACAAAAAAATAACAAAAATAAAATGATAAGAAACAATAAAAAATCAACAGAATATGCAAGACCTGTGGAAAATGTAAAATGGTTTAGCATGCATGTTGCTGGAATCCCAGGTGGAAAGCAATGAAAAAACTGAGCATAAGACACATTTGAGGAAACAGTAGCCAAGAATTTTCCCAAAATATTGTAGTGCCTTAACTGTGAGCTCTAAGATGCTCAGTCTATCCCAATCAGGATAAATGCATAGAAAACTAAACTAGGCATATTATAGTCAAAGGACTGTACGCTAAATAAAGGAAGAAATTGCAAAAACTGCTGGGCTCTTGGGAAACGGCACAATTTAAAAAATCAAATAAGCAAAATGACACTAAAATCTTACTAGAATAAAATAGAGAAAGAAGACAAAGGAGATAATGGAATAACATATTTAAAGTGCTGAGGACAAAGTAAACTATAAACCTGAAATGTTATATCTAGAAAAAACATATTTCAAAAAGAAGGCAAAATAAAAAGATATTTAAAAATAATTTTTAAAGATATAATTTAATTTTTCTCCAGCAAAGTTGCATTGCAATAATTGATAAAGTAGTTTTTCATTCTGAAGTTATATAATATGAAATCCAAATGTGTGGAGAGAAATACCACAATTGGTAAACATATGAATAAGGATAACTTATCTGGTCATCAAAAGAAAAAGTGAATTGATAAAACACACTGATAGAAAATAATTATTGTGTACATATATGAAAAAACATTCATGTCCAAAATGTGCAAGTACCCCTAGAAAGAACAAGGGAATTTAATATGCAGATAAAAATTGATTATAATTGACTAAATAAGATATACAAATCTTTAGAAAGTCCCTTAAAAGTTGCTGAACATCATTAGTTATCAGACATGAAAATTAAGCCATAAAGCAATTCTAAAAAAGCTATGATTAAGAAGACTGACAATGGAAAATATTGGTGAGGATGTATAACAAATAGAACTCTCATATTTTATTAATGAGAGTGTAAAGTTTTAAAGCTTTTGAGAAGATTTTGGCAATATCTTAAAAATAAAAAGTATTTCTATGTCATGACCAAGATACCGTTTTCCTGAAAAAATGAAAATGTGTGTCCACGAGAAATTTGCATCAGCTTTATTCATAATAAACCAAAAAAGGGAAACAGATAAGATTTCAATAACTGCCAATAATCTTAAAATTATATTTTCATACAATGGAATTCTACTTTGTGATAACAATAAATTAATTAGTGAGATATGCCATAACATGGATAAATATTGAAAAATTTACCTTAAAAACATTATAATGAGCAAAAGAAGTAGTTACAGAAACACACATAGTGTATGTACTATACTACATATATTATTTATTGTAGGTTATCTATTGTTGTTTATCAAATCACACCAAAGAACTGTAACTTAAAATAATAAACAGGCTGGGCGCAGTGGCTCGTGCCTGTAATCCCAGCACTTTGGGAGGCCAAGGAGGGCGGATTGCCTGAGCTCAGGAGTTCCCAACCAGCCTGGGCAACAGGGTGAAACCCTGTCTGTACTAATATACAAAAAATTAGTTGGGCGTGGTGGCATGTGCCTGTAGTCCCAGCTACTTGGGACTTTTTAAAAATAGCTTTTTAAAACAGTTGGGAGTGGTGGCTCACGCCTGTAATCCCAACACTTTGGGAGGCCGAGGCAGGCGGATCACCTGAGGTTGGGAGTTCGAGAGCAGCCTGACCAGCATGGAGAAACCCCATCTCTACTAAACATGCAAAATCAGCCGGGCGTGGTGATGCATGCCTGTAATCCCAGCTACTGGAGAGGCTGAGGCTGGAGAATCGCTTGAACCCATGAGGCGGAGGTTGCCGTGAGCCAAGATCGCGCCATTGCACTCCAGCCTGGGCAAAAAGAGTGAAACTCCTCGTCTCGGGGCGGGGGGTGGGGTGGGGGGGTAGGGGTGGGGGGAACCTAAGTATGCGTAGAGGTAGTATTCTCTGCTTATTTATGTTTCTATATATTTAATCTATGTATGCATGCATGTATGTATCTATTTGTATCACAGCATTTTAAACCAGATAAAAAGGCTAATTATATTGATAATGTAGATTTTCTGTTCTTGCTCAATACATTCTATGTTCACCCTATAGCAAATACTTCCATATTTCTAGTGGTATACATATACGTTTATGTGTTTTGTTCTGATTACCTTTTTTTTTGCATAAAAACTACCTCAATCTATAACACATTCTTTCATTACAGTCATGGTTTCTCTGTGTCAGGAATTTAGATAGCTCGTTCCTGCTCCACTGTATCTGGGTTCTCATCTAAGTTGACTCAAATGCCTGCGAGTGCCATGAGCTATGTTAATTACTGCTATAATTAACCTAAGGCTTTTTCTTTAACATGTGTGATGCTTGGGCTGGGATTATTCCAAGACTGGACTTAGCTGGGACAGTTGATCAGATTACCTACATTTAGCTTTCCTGCGTGGTTTGGACTTCTCAAAACCTGCTACGGGTTGCCAGAAAAGCAGCAGCAAGAAGAGCCATCAGAAGGATTGTTCCAAAGCACAAGTTTGCCAAGAGAGGAAGTAGAAACCCCAAAGCCTTTTATGATCTTTCCTTGGATGTCACTTAGCATTGCTTCTGCCACACCGCATTAATCAAAGCAGTCAAAGCAGTCACTAGATTAATTCAAGCCTGACTAGATTCAAGAGGAGTTGACAAAAACCTCAACTTTAGATGTGAAGAGTAACAGATAAGTTGCAACCTTTTTTGTTTATTTGTTTTTGCTTCCACTGACTCCTTGGTAATATAACACTCACATAGAATGGAACTATGTGCTCACCATCATTTTTGTTCTGCCCTGCATGAAGGTGTTACTTGTATCAGCTCTCTTCTCTTACCTTAATTCAAGGATTATTTTTCTTCTCTGTTGATGGCATTCTTTATTAGACCCTGCACCAATAATTCTGCAATTCCTTGAGTTACCAGAATTATGCTGTTTTCTATATATAATAGAAGCACCCTCTTCTCCAATTCTATGCCCTGCTCCGTGTTCTATCCCCTGAATCACCTATATAGGTCTTCTCAGTTTCATTTTTATACTCCAGCCCTACCTCAACCAGATCTTAGAGTCCTTTATAAAAACATCCTTGGGTTTTGTCTATACATGCTTTGCCCAATGAGTGTCAAAAAATGTCACCATTGGGATGAGATGTTGTGCCTAACACAATCCACCCGCTTATTCCTCACTACCTTTCAGAAAAAAAAAAAAAAAAGCCATATGCAAATTTCTCCAAATACTGAAAACAACTTAAGAACATTTGCATTTTCAGGGGATTACTTCCATATACTTCCCTGAAAAAAGACCTACATTATGTATAACACATCTACTATTTCTTTTTGTAAGGATTAAAAACAGGCACATTCCTATCTAATGAGACACTATGCTATCATTTATGGACTTACATCTTGTGGTCAAATAACCTTGCATTCATGGACTTATATCCCACGGTCAAATAACCTTACAAACATAACAACCAAAAGCTCAATGTTTGTGATTCATATTCTTTACCTTAACAACACAGCAGTGTTATATATGAGTCTCAACAAAATAGACTTGATAAGTAAATGCAGCAGTGTGCTTGCTTTTGAAAATAAAATAGATAAGCAGCTGACAATCTCATTAACAAAAATGCAAAAGTACAAATAAAAACATAATTAGAAATGAGAAGTGCAGCATACCAAGTGATATGTGGAAGATTTAAAATGCATTAAATAATACAGGATATAATCAATGCTAATAAATCTGAAAATATAGCTGATTTTATAATACAAGATTTTCATTGCCACAAAAACAGCAGAAAGTCCAAATTAGCTATAATTTTCTGTGTATGTGTGTGTGATATGAACTATGCATATAAATATGAATTATATTTTACATAAATATCAAATATTTTATACTCATTTTATGATAATTCCTAAATATTTATTATAAAACTCTTAAACTTGAAAAAATAATACATATGAAAGATACATCTATAAGGATACATTACACATAAACATACATAAAATTCTACATACAAATATTAAATACTTAATGATTAATTAAAAAGATATTTCACAACGTATTCAGAAGCTGTATTCCAGGAAAAATAGGATATTTTAGTATGAAGTTAATTTTAAATAAGGCAGTTTGAAGCAATAGATTCAAATGGAAAAAGAAGAATCTGAATGTATATGAAAAAAAGATGCATTAAAGGTTATTATATGGTTATGACTTCAAAGCAAACTTTTCAATCATCAGAACCCCAAGCTGACAGAGAATACTAATTGTTTACTATGGATCTTTGTTTTCTTTTTCTCTATTTTCCTTATTATAAAAAACACCTAAAGGTTTTGTTTTTTTTTTTCCCACCCCTAGACATAAGATTATGCAGAAGAAACCATGTTTTCTGAATTGTCACTTACAGACAGGAACAAACACATGAGGAAATTTTGGATGTAAGTGGAGATTCTTGGTTTGAACTTATTGTGGGGTTTTACATTGTATTCATGTTTGAAAAATCAGTTTCATACATCCTGTTGTTTTCAGTGTACATGCTTCCATTTGGATCACAACATACAGGGCATATTTGTTTTAGCACTAAAATAGAAAGATTCTGGATCTCTGAAACCATAGAGTAGTAAATCAGTCTTTCACTTTTAAGAAAGCATATTACTTTTCTTAAACATAGGTACAGTTCAGTTTTATTTTTAAAAACATTTAGATCATTGGGAATGAGTGAAATGTGGAATCTTAATGTATCTCAAAATTACAAAGTTGGAACTCAGGAAACTCAAAAGCAGAATAAAAGAAGATAAAATATTTAGAAAGGTGGTTTGGAATGATTTTCAAAAACTGACAATAATGAAATAGAGCAGTTTCCTCTATGTAGCAATTACTATATATATGAATAAATTCATATATATAGTATATGTTATTCAACACATATTATTAGTAAAGACCATTTCCATGCTGTTCTTAAAAAAAATGCATATCTAACATTTAGCCAATAATAATAATAATTCTTGTGGCCCTGATCATTTGCTATTTGCTGAAAACAATATAAACTTTATTTTTTTGTAGAAATTATTATAAAATTAGATTTTGAATGACAAATCATATAAGATAGATTTTTAAAAAACATGGTGAAATAAAGAGTCACTCTTTAGGATAGAAAATTTGTTTTATTATCCACTATAAAATGGATAATTTTATGACATGCATAAAATTTTAAAAGTAAACATTACTCAGGTCAAGTAGTTTGTAACAAGCATAAAGTCATGTTAAACAACTGAGACTTATTTTACACATTTTTATACTACAAAAGAAAACAAAGTTTAAACTCATGACTGTATCATTGGGTTTTCCTTGATAAAAAATAAGCCTTGACTTATGTGAAGATTAAAAAAGCAGACTGCAGTTTAAATCATTAATTGAAACTTTAATGATAGCAATAAGAATAAAAATAATACAATCCAGAATTTTAGCTAGAAATAGAGATCTCTTTGTTCCATAAATAGTGCAAAATTTAAATGAGTTACAAGAAGATGAGACTTGAATTGAATTGTGCCAATTACAATGACATTCTTTAGAACAATTTAAATATTCCTTATAATATATTCTGGATTCTCTAAAACAAAGGTACCCAACCCCCAGGCAGAGCTCCTTATGACAATCTAATGCCTGATGATTTGGCATTAGTAGAACGGTTTCATCTTGAAAACCTTGCCTCGACCCTCCAATCCCCCAACCCCATCTATGGATAGATTGTCTTCCATGAGATATTTGGCACCATCCTTGGTGCCAGAAAGGCTGGGGCCACTGCTCCAAAAGTTAAAACAACTTGATGAATTACATATCAAAGATGAGCTTACCACTTCTCTTAGACAATCAAAGAGAAGAATTACTAAAAACTATTAAAGCAAATACATTTAAATAAACAGTGCATAATACTCACAAGAACAATGAAATAAAACACACCCTTTATGAAAAGTGGCAAATCATTTTCTTTATTGGGAAAAATATTCTGTCATTTAATTTGAACTCTTTATCTGTTATGATAATATACACTCAAAAAAAGGATACCTAAGTTTTATTGTTTAATTTTTAATAGGTTGAAACATTTTTTAAAAAGAGAAAATTATTTTTAATAGAAAACAATGCATATGAAATATTCGACATAATTATATTCCAATAAAATATAAGAAAATTAGAACAACGGCATGAAACGTTCATAATACCATGGAGAAGAAAATTCACATAACTAATCCCAAAATAAAAGTTTAAAGAGACTATGATCTGGCTTTTTTAGATCAACGTATAGTCTTAAATAAAAGAAAGTTTAAAGAGACTATAAACTGGCTTTTTTAGATCAAGGTATAGTCTTAAATAAAAGAAAATGTAAACATACAGACAAAATACTTCTCTTTAAAATGTTTTATTTATATAATCCTAATATAGAAATTCTGAAAGAGAAATTATTTAGTACAGCATGGATTAGGTATTCAGAATCAGCTATCCTCTTGATGCAAATTATTTTGATCTACGTACTAAAATTAAAATAAATCAATAATGATAATTATATAAAATATTTGAAGATTCAGGGTTAGTTTCTGAATCTAAATATTGCTTATGAATGCTGGTGAAATTTAGTTGCAATCCTCAGCAGAAAAAGTTTCTCAAAATTAAAAGTATTAAGACAATTTTGGGAGCTAAAATAACTCAAGGCATTTTTAATTTGGTGATACATCAGTGTAACTAAATCATGGGAAAATGAAAATGAAAATGAAGGCAATATAAAGTATGTTAACTTACAAATTTTCCTCATTTTATTTTATTTTATTTTATTCTTATCCAACCACTGCCTTTGCATCAATAGAACACCTAGATATCTGTAGTAGATCTTAATACACTGGCTCCCTTAGCCAGAAAACATACTTTACAAACAGTTAAGGATACATAATAAAAGTATCTAATATTAGTGTCATCACAACTTTTAGATAAAAAGTCAATTAATTCAATAATTGTTTGACTTTTTTCATCCAATTAATGCAAATGAATTGAAGCTTCTGGGAATTCATTATGTCAATGATAAAATATCTGACATTTGTGGAAATATTAGTCTAAAAAGTTAATATTAAATAAAAAATTGTTTTGCACTAATGTGAATGCAAATTTTGTGCTAATATAAATGTAAATTTTGATAGAGCACAGCGTCATCTTTTAATGTGTTTTATTAAGGATCTTATAAAGGAAAAATTTACTTTGGATTGACAGTGATATAAATATACAGTTTATAACTGCCTCAAAACCCATATAATTTTTTACCTATTGTGATAAACTGGATAGCTATAGACAAAAGCATATTTTATGTATGCACAGTAACAGAATATGAACTATGAAACTTTTATCATAATGCAGTATGAGGTAAAAACCATGACAGCCAAGTATTCTCTCTTTGATGCCTATATTCAATTTGAAAAAAAAGTCACTTTAAAATAAGTCTCAGAGTCCTACAATAGCATGGAACTGGTAGTGAGCTGGCTCTTTTCTAAAAATAAGATTAAAAAAGAAAGTTAGCGATGGCATCTCACTATATTTCCCAGGCTGGCCTCAAACTCATGGCCTCAATGGATCCTTCTGCTTCAGCCTCTAGAGTAGTTGAGACCACTGGTGCACATCACTGCACTAAGATGAAGTGACTGTTTTGTAAATAAATTTGATTTAAAAGCAAAATGAAGGCCGGGTGCAGTGGCTCACATCTGTAATCCCAGCACTTTGGGAGGCCAAGGCAGGTGGATCACCTGAGGTCAGGAGTTCGAGAGTAGCCTGGCCAAGATGGTGAAACCTCGTCTCTACTAAAAATACAAAATTTAGCTGGGCATGGTGGCGGGCGTCTGTAATCCCAGCTACTCAGGAGGCTGAGGCAGGAGAATCGCTGGAACCTGGGAGGCGAGGTTGCAGTATGCCGAGATCACACCACTGCACTGCAGCCTGGGTGACAGAGCTAGACTCCGTCTTAAAAAACAAATAAAAGATAGATAGTTAGATAGATAGATAGATGATAGATAGATAAGCAAAATAAAAAAGAGCTAGACATTTTAAAGTATTAAAAAATTGTGCATCAAACCTTAGGTTTGAATCTTTTAGTTAATAATACTTGTTAAAGCTTGCAACTTGGAAGAAACTAAAACACAGTCTTAAAAAATGAGGAAAGAAAAAATATTAAAATAATTTTTAAAACAGTGTAGAGAATTTTATTATAAAATTTATAATTGTGCTTTGAAATATTTCAACTTGTGAGAGAAATCTTTTGATGGAGTTCTTTTTAATTGAATAAATTATTGTAACGCCAATTTACTGAAATACAAACAGAACTATACATTTCAGAGAATCTAAAGTCAAATGACATAGTGAATCTATTTTAGAAGTTTCCTTTATAGAAACATTTTTCTGAAAGGTTTTTAAAGTTTGTGAATGGAGATATAAAGTCCTATGAAAATATCTAATCTGAAATATTTACAAATTTCAATATGAAAAATATTAGAATTAAGAATATGCTCCATGTAGCAGAATTTGCCCTCAGTGTTATAAGGTATTTGTTTTCTAAGGAAAGTATATCACTAGCTTTAAAGTATTATGCTTATAAAATAGAGTAATTTGAAGATGGCAATGATTTTAAGTGCACACTCAAGAAGATTGCTGATAATTTTAATTAGAGAAATTAAAATATAAGGCCATATTGAATGCATTTATTTATCAGAAAATGCCAGCAAAAGTATACATAAAAATAGTGCCTAATATGTATCAGAAATAATATTCTGGTTTTATATTTTTGTCAACATTTTAATTTACAAAATTTGATGTATATGTATCCTATTTTTTAGCAAGTTTTCTTTTCTGTTTTGTTCATAAGTGCATGTTTTTATTTTTTTAGAAATAAATTTATCTTTATAATAGTTGTTGACTATAATTATTTAATTAGTTCAAAACAATAATAGAACCAATTTATCAATTAACAAACTAGTGCTTCAAATATTTTGCCATTTTAGTTATTTTTATTTCCCTGTTTCTCACTGTCTATGTTTGGAAAATAAATTACGTGGTTCAAGTCCATTTCTTACTTTCTGTTTATCAATTTCAATCGTCTTATTTTGTAGTCTAACATCTGAAGATCCATTCCAAATGGATTATTTCTTCTACTAGTAATATTAATCAAGTCCTGCATTTCCTTTGTAAAATACTTTTTATCTGAATTAGGGAGTGTATTTCTACCCTTGCATTATGTTGAGTCCTGTCCATAATTATTAGTGTGGAAGCAATGTGGGTTGATGAAGATCTTCACAAAATCTCTTTCCTTGATGTCAGACCTTTGCAGAGTCTTCAGGCACAAAGAAGCTGATCTCTAAGAGATGGTTGGGAGTTCATTCTGTTCTCCTGGATAGTTCAGGGTAAACTACGAAATTTAGATCCAGAATTCTATTTTGAGGGTTCTGCTCCTTTTGGGCTACTTTTAGCACACACTTCATTAATTGTAATTCCCCCCAAAACAGAACCTTGGTACCTGGTCTGATTTGTATATTTGGATGCAAATTGTTTATTTGGGAGTTCATCCAAGGAAGCAGGAATGACAGTGCAAAGAACAAAGAAGAAAAATAAGCCAATTATGTTAACAGTTTTGAGGTAACTGCAGTAGTCAAAGAGAGTTTGGTCTTTTTCAGAGAATGCCGCTGAAATTGTTACCATTGAAGTTTGTTTGTTGGAGCACTTAACTATTGACTTCCATTCACCAGTGTTGCCCATTTGCATGCATGCATATTCCTTTTTCCTATGCAGCCTTTAGGAGTACTAGCCAGAGAACAGTAACCATTCCATGCAGTCACTCCTCCAGCCTCCACCACCCACCCACTGTCTACTCGCCCAAACCTTAGGCTGGCCCCTCTGACAGTGATTTGGTCTCTTCTGTCACCCTGTCACCAGAAAACTGTAGGGAAAAGAAAGAGAGATCAGACTGTTTCAGTGTCTATGTAGAAAGGAAAGACGTAAGAGACTCCAGTTTGAAAAAGACCTGTACTTTAAACGATTGTTTTGCTGAGATGTTGTTAATTTGTAGCTTTGCCCCAGCCACTTTGACCTAACCACTTTGACCCAACCTGGAGCTCACAAAAAAATGTGTTGTATGAAATCAAGGTTTAAGGGATCTAGGGCTGTGCAGGACGTGCCTTATTAACAAAATGTTTACAAGCAGTATACTTGGTAAAAGTCATCGCTATTCTCTAGTCTCAATAAACCAGGGGCACAATACACTGCAGAAAGCCGCAGGGACCTCTGCCCTTGAAAGCGGAGTATTGTTCAAGGTTTCTCCCATGTGATAGTCTGAAATATGGCCTCATGGGATGAGAAAGACCTGACCGTCCCCCAGTCCGACACCTGTAAAGGGTCTGTGCTGAGGTGGATTAGTAAAAGAGGAAAGCCTCTTGCAGTTGAGATAGAGGAAGGCCACTGTCTCCTGCCTGCCCCTGGGAACTGAATGCCTCAGTATAAAACCCAATTGTACATTTGTTCAATTCTGAGATAGGAGAAAAACTGCTCTATGGTGGCAGGCGAGACATGTTTACAGCAATTCTGCCTTGTTATTGTTTACTCCACTGAGATGTTTCGGTGGAGAGAAACATAAATCTGGCTTACGTGCACTTCCAGTCATAGTACCTTCCCTTGAACTTAATTATAACATAGATTTTTTTGCTCACATGTTTTTTGCTGACCTTCTCCTTATTATCACCCTGCTCTCCTACTACATTCATTTTTGCTGAAATAATGAAAATAATAATCAATAAAAACTGAGGGAACTCAGAGACCGGTGCCCGTGCAGGTCCTTGGTATGCTGAGCGCCAGTCCCTTGGGCCACTGTTGTTTCTCTATACTTTGTGTCTTATTTCTTTTCTCAGTCTCTCATCCCACCAGACTAGAAATACCCACAGTTGTGGAGGGGAAGGTCACCCCTTCAATAAGCACAATTTAGGTCTACAGATTGCTTCAGATGATCCTGCCTCTTTGCTCTGAGAAACTCCCTCCTTTATTGCCTGTAGCCTGGGCGTAGTAGTGGTTTCTGTCGTTGCCAAAATCTCGGTTTTGGCATCATTTCATCTGGCCTCTGATTCTCCATTGCCTGGTTAACCAAATTCCTGAATCATATTCACCCACTTGTTCTTGCCCTTATATCCATCCACTGAACCTCATTTACTAATGGCACCAAGGTCACCCACGTTGTCAAGCCCTTATTCATTCTTCAACTTAGTTCTAATTAACATTTTATATTGTTGATGACAGCCTGCTTTTGAAACAACTTCCTTCATTGCATTCACTGAACATGTTATATCCATTGATACCCTTCTCTCTTAGCCTCCTTCACAGGAGCCCTCTCCTCTACCAGCCACTTAATCTTGATCATCATCAATACTCAGCCTTAAACCTCACTGGTCATTATACAAACGCAAATAAAAATTACAATGAGATACCATCTCACACTAGTTAGAATGGTGATCATTAAAAAGTCAGGAAACAACAGATGCTGGAGAGGATGTGGTGAAATAGGAATGCTTTTACACTGTTGGTGGGAGTGTAAATTAGTTCAACCATTGTGGAAGACAGTGTGGTGATTCTTCAAGGATCTAGAACCAGAAATACCATTTGACCCAGCAATCCCATTACTGGGTATATACCCAAAGGATTATAAATCATTCTATTATAAAGACACATGTGTGTGTATATATACATATATATATACACACACATATATATATATATATGTTTATTGCAGCACTATTCACAATAGCAAAGACTTGGAACCAACCCAAATGCTCATCAATGATAGACTGGATAAAGAAAATGTGGCATATAATCACTGTGGAATACTATGCAGCCATAAAAATGGATGAGTTCATGTCCTTTGCAGGGACATGGATGAAGCTGGAAACCATCATTCTCAGCAAACTAACACAGGAACAGAAAACTGAACATCGCATGTTCTCACTGATAAGTGGTAGTTGAGCAATGAGAACACAGGACACAGGGTGGGGAACATCACACACCAAAGCCTGTTTGGGGGGTGGGGAGCTAGGGGAGGGATAGCATTAGGAGAAATACCTAATGTCCATGACTGGTTGATGGGTGCAGCAAACCACGATGGCACATGTATACCTATGTAACAAGCCTGCATGTTATACACATGTATCCCAGAACTTAAAGTATAATAATAATAATAAAAATGCTAGACTCAGACACTGATTTATGTCATAAACGCACTGTTGCTTTCCCCTTTTGATTTTGCCTTAAAATACTGTCTGAATTCCATTCGTTTAGTCTTCAACTCCATCTGGTACCCTGGCTCTCTCTAAACTGGTCTGTTTTTCCCATGATAGATACATTTTTTCACTAAGCAGCTAATGCTCTGCATTTTATCCCATTATGCTTTGGTCATCTATATGATTGTCAACCAACTCATATTTCCACAGAATACCAACATCAGTGCCTAAAAATTTAATTTCTCTAATAACTATCTAAAGATTGGGTTGGCGTATGAGCAAACACTTTTAAAGTATTATCTTTAAAGAAACATAACTCCAACAAACACACTAAGACAGGCACTCAGTTGTTTTATATTTTGACTCAATGCTAGCATTGGCAGAAAGTATATTTCCTGCTTTGGGTAAAACTTTTTATTTTTATTTCTATTTTTTTAAAACTAGATTAATTTTTCTAACCAGTCAAGATTGAGTAAATGAGCTAAATATGAAATAGGTGGCCTTGGGAGTTATCTCTATTATACCATTGCTATACATTTTCAATCTTACAATGAAAAGAAAGCTCACTTTGTGGGTAAGTTTGAAGGAGGAGGAAAGACTGTGGTAAACCAAAATGTTTATTTTAAAACAAATTTCCTCAAGTTACAAGTGTTTCATTTAACCTCTGCATATGACCTGCTTTTTACTGGCAAGAATTACATTTCTGTAAGGGAAAAACTGTAAAAATCTATTTTGATGTTTATTTATATTGACCTATGAAGTAAAAAATGCCAAGTATTACTGTTCTTCTAAAATAGACATGCTATAAAAATGCTTTTCTGTGCCTTGGATGTAAAAGAAGTGTCCTATGATCAAACATAAGTTATTTTGATAAAACAAAATTGAAGCTGTCACAGTAAGTTTTGAAATATAGTCCATGCCATTAATAGTTAAACGCATGCAATTTAAAAATAAAACGTACTTTCTAATTTATTACTGGAGATATTAATTCAAACCTATCAGGAAGATATCCTTATTCTACGAAAAGAGAACATTCCTATTTTGAAGATAGTCTTTTTGGTAGAATGTTAAATTTAATTTGAAATAACACTGATTCAAAATAAAACAGAGTGACTATTGGATATCAGAGGTGAAGTTCAGAAATAACAACTATTTTGCTTCCCCCTCATCCTCCCATGGTATCGTCCCCCAGAATGTATTGAGTCATCTGTCAGATAGCAGATAATCAATTTGACTCCTGTTGACTCATTTACAATAGATAGATAATAAAATCATTATTGTGTGAACATTTAAAGATTAGAACAAATGAATTCTTTAAAGATTTCTGCTACCTTTAACATCACTGATTCTTTGGTCAAACCTATTCCTATTGAAAAAAATATTTGTTTCAGAACAGAAAACCAAACACCGCATGTTTTCATTCATAAGTGAGAGTTAAACAATGACAACACATGGACACAGGGAGGGGAAATTCACACACCAGGGCCTGTCGGGGGATGGGGGGCAACGGGAGGGAGAGTGTTACGACAAATACCTAATGCACATGGGGCCTAAAACCTAGACGACGGGTTGATTCGTACAGCAAACAACCGTGGCACATGTATACCTATGTAACAAACCTGAACATTCTGCATATGTATCCCAGAACCTGAAGTAAAATAAATAAATACATAAATAAACAAACAAAGAAATAAATAAATAAGGAAATATTTGTTTCAAGGTATCTTTTCTAAGTTCCAATTCCTTGCCAAGCATTTCAAAAAAGGTTCACAAAATAAGGTAGATCTTTAAAAATAAATTACAATTATTTATTTATTTACGGCAAGACATATTTCATTATGTTTTTTAGGAGATGCCAAGTGTAGTTTTTCACAAGAACGTTTAAAATCCTCATTTACAACATTTATTTGAAGTTATTTTTGTATATATAACAAATATATTTGTAAATCATGATAAAAATGTAAATTTTATCCAATGTAAATATTGCTTCTTTCTTATAGTGGAAGGGCAATACAGGGGTCTCTTATTTCTCACTTTCCTTTATTCAAAAGGAATTATTTCAAAGGAATTTTTACAGTGGAAAGACAGGAATTCTTCCATTGTAAAAATGGGACAGTTAGTGGAGAAAGAAGCAAGAGACAATAAGAAAATGAAAGTATTTTATTTAGTATAGTAAAATCAAATAAATCCAAACTAAACAAAATGCAAACACTTCAGGATAATATAACTCATGTTGATCTTAGTGCTTTTGTACTCTGAGAAGGCCGGAATCTCTGAAATCACAGATAAATATGTATCAATATTTACAAAGTAGTCATCCTTCATGTATGTGGACCTTTTAAAAACACCATGTATAACCTTTAGCAATGTTATACGAATAGCTTATACTGTAAAGTAAATGTTATTCTTTTATGGTTTTTAAAAGAATGAATTCTAGAACCAGACTGCCAAGGTGAAATCTGAGTTGTAACACCTGCTGTTTTTTATTTGTTTTAGTGAACCTAAAAACAGTGCATTCCCACCTAAACATGAAGGTGATGAGAAGGTAAACACACACACACACACACACACACACACACACTCAGACACATCTTGTTTTAAAAAATATTTGGCTCATGGTAGGTACTATATAATGTGTTATAATCAATACTTTATCAACTGAACTATTATCTCTCAGGGAATGTCCAAAGTAATATATTGTTGAAGTTTAATTTAAAACTAAACTTCTGATGTTTTATGGCTAAGGAAAATATAATTCAATTAAAAGAGAAAATTATATATAGACATATGAATGTAATTGAAAAGCATGTTTATGATAAAACTAACAGTTTTATTTAGAAATAGGTGATAGCATATGCTTTTAAAGCCACAAAGTTAATATAAAGTTGTTCATAATGACATCACCATTATGATGCTTCATTGTCCCCACATTATCTTGTTGCTAAAACTGTTTTCATTTTGTTATATTGCAACTCTGACTATAAGGGTATAATTTTACTTTGATGACTATTTTAAAAGTAAAAGCTAAGATGCGATTGGTGATTTCATTAAAGTTTCTGAGTAAAAATACAAACTTTATGATTTTGCCCCAAGAACTGCATAATCAATAATGGTTATACTTACACTGGATACTGCAAAAATGAAATTTTAATATTATTATTAAAACAATATACTTCGTGGCACTACATTTGAGTACAATAGATCTTTAAATCCATGAAATTAAAAATTTTTTTGTATTGAAAATGAAGCTTTCCTTACCTTGTACCTAATTTAGCTAATTCTAATAAAGATAAAATTTAGACAGAGATGCAAATCGGGATAAGGATACATGTAAGAACAGAGATAGAAACTTATGCATATGCAATACAAAAAAACAGACAACGTCTTCATTTTACTTACCATCTTGTTTGTAGTAAACTCTTTTTGGACTGTTATTCGATGGATCAACTTTAGTGGAAACTGCATGATTCCAGAAGTCTTTAGATTATTATTATTATTATTATTAATCATAATTTTCACTGATTTCTCCTAGAATCCTAGAATAAAAGTTCCTGTCATATTGTAGAGTTCAGTAACTTTTTTTGAATAAACAAATGAAATTTTTAAAAAAACCCACAGGTTAGCTTTCTAGGTACAAACATTCTGCTGTTCAAATTATACTAGAACATATAAATTCTGAATCTTGTGATTAATACTTTATAATATCACTTGCTCTGAAGCATTAACAATGCATCAGGCTGGGCCAGGTCTCAGAGAGCAAGTGAGAATGTCTTTTTTTTTCTATTACATTCCTGGGGCTGCCATAACACAGTACCAAAAGCTAGGTAGCTTAAAACAAGCGGAATATATTACCTTGTAGCTCTGGAGATGAGAAGCCCCAAATCAAGGTGTCAGCGGGCCATGCTGTCTCTAAAACCTGGAGGAGAAGGTATCCCTCTTTGCTTCTTCCTATTTCTGCTTGCCTTAGACATTTCCTTGGCTTGTGCCAGGAGGCATAATTTATATGTTTGCCTCTGACTTCATAGGGAATTTGTCCTCTGTCTTCTCACATTGTCATCCCTCTTTCGTGTCTATTTGGGTCAGGGGTTAGGACTTCAATATGTCTTTTTTGTGGGGATGCAGAATTCAGACCATGACAGGCTTCAACGCTTATAAAGGAGGATGGTTTTCTTCCCTAGGTCAGCTCCAATAAGTAGATCTACTCAGTTATATAATTATATTTGAAGCAGGAGGCCACGCATGGAACATTGGAGTTACTGAGATGAGACATGGCAGAAACTCAATGAGCATTTCTTGATGAATGAATGAGTCAGTTACATGTTGTTATAAAATAGAATCATGATATTTTAAAAACAATGGAGTAAATTGTAAAGTGCTACACATATTTTATAAAAAGTTATAACAGTTGTGCATTTTAACAAGTTCAAGTTCAAAATACTAACTTTATTAGGCCTTTGATAGATTTTCAGACAGGTTTAACAATATATGCAGGTACACTATTAATTCAGGATTTCATTTTTCACACAAAAAATGTAAACTAGACGTTATGCCTGCATACATTGCACTGTCTGCCAAAATTATAAAGTGGTCATATGTCAAAGCTTCACTTAATTTTGTGTAGTTTGATATGACATTTTCTAGGGTTTTCAGAATTCAAAAAAGGAGTTAAATTTGAATTTTAGATAACTACAAATAAATTTTAATATAAATATGCCCTATGAAATTTTTATCAGTAACACTCTTTGTTTCCTTCACCGTGTGAAGTGATTTACTCTTTATTTTTAATAAGAACACATCTTTTAAAAGCAGCGGTAAGCTAAACTTATTCTTAATGATATAAGAAAAAGCAAACAGAAATACAATTAGCAGAAAATAAACCTTCTTATGCTTTAAGATAACCTTTTTTCTTATGAATCACCTTAAGAATTTAGAACTTCATGGCAGCTTTAGACACAGACTAAGCAATTAAAGTGTATTTTAAAATTACACATTTAAAGTTTATTTTACTTTTACTATTCATTATAAAAATATCAAGTTCTTTGCATCTAATCATTACATATATCATCCCCAAGCCCAATACACCAAAAAATCCAGGAAAAGTACTTGATTAAATTCTTCTTATTAAAAGCAACTGTAATTGTCTTGGGAACTTAAAATGATACAGATTTTATAAGAGGACATGAAGATAATTTGAATGAAGGGAATACTTTTATATAACAGGAATAATGGAATAAAATGTGGTTGAGATTTGGAGATTAACTGGGTTAAAAAGTGTGTGTGTTTAAAAAATGTCATGCAAAGAGGAAACAAAGTGTAAAATGGTTCATTCTGAAGCAGTAGATGGATAGCACCTACACCATTTGATTGGTGAAATTGATTTGTAGATATCAGAGATTAAAAATTAAATAAAAACTCAAACATTGTCTACAGCTTTATTCTTTTAGCTGGGATCATAAGCATCTCAGAGTAAAAATATCACACTCCAGATACATAATTTTCAGTCTCTCATACCCCATGGCCAACACAGACCTACAGCTCTCAATGCCTTCTCTCAGTGAATAACTATTCCACCTTTTCTACCTTTCAAGCCAACAGCCTGCTGCATCCTATCCCACTATTCTTCCTTATTTTCATTAAAAAACACTTTCTCAACACCTTTTGTATATATAACTTTTTAAGGAAATCAGTTTGTTGTTTGTATTCCTACTGGAATTTAAAATGTACCAAGGAAGATATTTTCATCAGTTTTGTTCAGTTCTGGATGCCAGTTTCTAAACAATGCCTGGCACAAAATGAACACTCAAAAATATTAATTCATAAATTTTGGATAGATTAAGTAAGCCTCATTCATATTTATTAATACCTAATTTTCTCTACATTTGTCTTATTTGTTTTTAAACTTTATTAGGATTACCATTTCCTTATACATATGGGTAAACTGGATTGTATTTTTTTAAAAGTACTATCACTAATGCTAATTATATAATTTAGAATACTAGAAAGCACTTTTTTCATGTAACTAAAATATGTAATTAAATTTTGAAGAGCCAAGGGTTATAAATTTTTCTAAGGAAAATATAGAGTACTTTAGAAACCCCGTTTCGAATTTCCAAAATTCTCATGCCTTCCAGGGATTCTTATGCTTTCCTTTAAATAATGCTGGAGGAATTAGTATCCAAATGTTCTCTTGAGTTTTTTGTTAATTAGGCTGAATTAACAACATATTACGTATAGTTGTTATTAAGCAGAAATGGTTTCTAAGATCCTTCTCATTTTATATTAATTTACATTTAGATTTATAAGCCTTCGAGAAGATTGAGGAGCAAACTATCCTCATGAGTAACAAATACACTGCACACCACTTGGAATGAATTCATCCTTGCAGAGAGCTCTTCTCATCCATATATGTTGGTTGTTCTTTGTGTCATTTTTAAGGAGAAATGACACATTGTTATTTTACCTTAAATTTTTAATAGAATACTAGGCATCAAATGTGTTATTTAACACACTAAGAGGAGATGTCGGTATTATAAAATTAAGATTTCATTTTTGTTAACAACCTTACATTATAAATCACTATGTGGTTTTCTAAAATACTTGAGAAATAAATAAGCTAATTATGTGAATAATAATTTAAGTATAAAAAAATTGACAAAATTAGTGAAGCAAAAAAAAGCTTACACATCTCAGGGAGAAACATAATTATTTTAACTGAACTTCCACTGTTATTTTCATCTACAAAGTAAAACAGAAAACCATGGAATTGAAACCTTTCAATATGGAATTCATAATTAAATTCCTGTAGAATTTTATACATTATCATTAGAGATAAGTCAAAAAATGAAATAATGTATGTGGGAAGTACTGCAGATTACCAAAGGATTATGCAGTGACAGCATTCACTGCACTGGCTGCATTATTACATTCCATGATACTAATTTTCCTGGGTCTACAGTTAACAATGGGCACATAACATGAAGCATAACTCAGTGAAGCAATTCAGCAAGGTGCTGGGATTATGTAGGCCAGATGTGTAGCCTTCTGGTGGTGATACTTAATTCAAAGACATAAGGTAGAGTAAGAATAAATATACATAGCACTTTTACCTATTTGAATATATCCTACAATTGTTTCTACATATATCTACATATTAGCATCTACAATGATAATAATTATAGATCTGCTTGCAATACTTAAAAATTATAAAATACCATAGAGGTACATACATTAAGGACTGGGTAAATAATATACTGTATGTTCTATGAAAATATTTTATATAGCTGATTAAACAAATTCTAACAGGGCCTAATATTAATTAATCAAAACACACTATTAAGGAAAGAAAAGACCCTAGCTTCAAGAAGCATAAAAAATAAATAATAACATTTATTTATATCAAGAAAGTACAACTATATATTTGCTATTTTTAAGTCAATTATCAAATATTTCTAAATTAATATAGTTTAACCTCATATATTTAATTCTTAAATATGTACATCCTTGGAAAATATCTTAAAAATAAAAACTGTAAGCATATTTCCCCCAGTTAGAATAGTTGAGCTTGAAGGGCAAAACGATGTGAGGTTAATTTTAAAGTACACTTTTATTATATTTATGATGTGGCCATTTTAAGCATCACTTGATAGAATCTGAAATATACAGGCTTGATGTGTGATTCTCCAGAGATAGTATAGAGTTAATATTGTTGATTGCTTGTTGAAAGTTTATTCACATATTTATACATAAATTGTCAAGTTGATGTCCCCTCCTTATTAAAAACTTGAGGAGTTTGACATACGCCTGGATGAAAACACACTTCTGTTAAAAAGGTAGAGTAAAATATTACCTTCAATCAAACTAGAAATTTTCCTCATGAATAAGTTAAGGGCCCACTCCTGCATACTTATAAGGGACATATGAGTTTCAAATTTCAGCATCAAAATGTAATTCTGAGTTATTTTCATTTGTCTGATTTTCTATGAATCCCCAAAATTTGTTTTAAGGTATTAGAACTCTAGGATTTAACCTCACACTGAAGAAGCAATGTCGATTATAGTTCTATTAAGCAAGAGAGAATGAGAGACAAGCAAAAGGGGGAACCCATTATAAGACCATCAGATCTTGTGACTTATTCACTACCACAATACCAGTAGGGGGGACACTACCCCTGTGATTCAATTATCTCCCACCTGGTCCCTCCCACAACACATGGAGATTATTGGAGCTACAATTCAAGATGAGATTTGGGTTAGGACACAGCCAAAGCATATCATTCCACCTCGACCCCTCCCAAATCTCATGTCCTCACATTTTAAAACCAATTATGCCTCCCCAACAGTTCCCCAAAGTTTTAACATATTTCAGCATTAGCTCAAAAGTCCACAGTCCAAAGTTTCATCTGACAAAAGGCAAGGCCCTTACACCTATGGGCCAGTAAAATCAAGAGCAAGTTAGTTACTTCCTAGAAACAAAGGGAGTACAGGCATTGGATAAATACACCCAAACCAAATGGGAGAAACTGGGCAAAACTAAGGGGCCAAAGGCCACAAACAAGTCTGAAATCCAGTGGGACAATCAAATCTTAAAGTTCCAAAATGATCTCCTTTGACTCTCCGTCTCACATCCAGGTCACGCTGATGCAAGAGGTACATTCCTATGGTCTTGGGCAGCTCCACCCCTGTGGCTTTGTGAGGTACAGCTTCACTCTCAGCTGCCTTGACCACCTGGCATTGTCTGTGGCTTTTCTAGGCACCTGGTGCAAGCTGTCAGTGGATCTACCATTTTGGGATCTGGAGAACAGTGGCCCTCTCACATAGCTCCACTAGGCGGTGCCCCACTGGCAACTTATGTGGGGGCTTAAACCCCCCATTTTCCTTCTGTAGGGCCCTAGCAGAGGTTCCTGTGAAGGCTCCGCCCCTGCAGCACAACCTCTGCCTGGACATCCAGGCATTGTTATGCATCCTCTGAAATCTAGGCAGAGGTTGTCAAATCTCAAAACTTGACTTCTGTGCACCCGTAGGCTCAACACTACATGGAAGCTGCCAAGGCTTGGGGTTTGCGAGCTCCGGATCCACAGCCCATACTAACTCATTGCCTTATCAGCATTAACCATTTCACTTAAGCAAGCTGTACCTTGGTCCCTTTTAGCCATGGCTAGAGTGGCTAGGACACAGGGCACCAAGCTTTTAGGATACACACAGAAGGGAGACCATGGGCCCAGCCCAAGAAACCCTTTTTCCCTCCTAGGCCTCCAGGCCTGTGATGGGAGGAGTTGCCTCCAAGGTCTCTGACATGCCCTGGAGACATTTTCTCCATTGTCTTGGTGATTAGCATTTGGTTCCTCATTACTTATACAAATTACTGTAACTGGCTTGAATTTTTTCTCAAAAAATAGGGTTTTCTCTTCTGCCACATTGTCAGACTATAAATTTTCTGAACTTTTATGCTCTGTTTCCCTTTTAAAACTGAATTATTCTAACAGCACCCAAGTTGCTTGTTGAATACTTTACCGCTTAGAAATTTTTTCCACGAGATACCCTAAATCATCTCTCTCCAGTTCAAAGTTCCACAAATCTCTAGGGTAGGGGAAAAATGCCACCAGTTTCTTTGATAAAACATAGCAAGAGTCACCTTAACTGCAGTTCCCAACAAGTTTCTCCTCTCCATCTGAGACCACCTCAGTGTGGATTTTATTGTCCATATCATTATCAAGATTTTGTTAAAGTGATTCAACAAGTCTCTAGGAAGCTCCAAACTTTCCCTCTTTTTCCTGTCTTCTTCTAAGACCTCCAAACTGTTCCAACCTCTGCTTGTTGCCCAGTTCCAAAGTCTTTTCCACATTTTTGGGTATCTTTACAGCAGCACTCCACTCCTGGTACCAGTTTACTGTATTAGTCCATTTTCATGCTGCTGATAAAAACATACCCAAGAGTGGGTAATTTATAAAGAAAAACAATTTAATGGGTTCACAGTTCCACGTGACTGGGAAGGCCTCACAATCACGGTCACAATCATTGCAGGGTGAAAGGCACATCTGACATGGTGGCAGGCAAGGGTGAAAGGCACATCTTACATGGTGGCAGGCAAGGGTGAAAGGCACATCTTACGTGGTGGCAGCCAAGTGAAAACGGAAGCCACATATAAAACCATTAAATATCATAAGGCTTATTCACTACCATGAGAACAGTATGGGGGAAACCACCCTTATGATTCAATGATCTCCCACTGGATCTCTCCCATAACATGTTGGAATTATGGAAGTTACAATTCAAGATGAGATTTATGTGGGGACACAGCTAAACTATACCAAGGTCTTTATCCCTAATTGTTAGATAGGTATTTTAAAAATATTTTATCTAAATATACAAACATACTAACTCATTGCCTTATCAGCATTAACCATTTCACTTAAGTAACATCTTTGCAATTCAGATAGCTGTCATGAAGTATGATTGATAGTTTATTTGTTATTAGAATAATATTGCATCTAAGAATAATTAAAGTCTCTCCACTCCTATGTTTTGCTACTCACCCATTCATCCATTCCAATTTGTGAGAACTGGTAAAGATGAGAAAAAATGTGAGTTCATATCACCTATTATAATTTAATTATGTCCACCTGGGCTAAAATCACTATTTTTCATTAATTATCATGTGTGTAATTGAGGGGCTTACATTTTTATGGTCATGTAGGTATGCATATATTGGCATGTATATTATTGTGTTTTTCAATATTTAATAATTTACATATTACATACAGATTTAAAATATACAGTATTATTTTAAGAGCATGGAATAGCAATACTTATATTTTGCTTAACCTAACCACAATTTGGGTCATATAATTATTGTCATTCTAAAGGCAAAAGAATTACAACCAGTGCATTGAAAATCTGTCACGTTTCTGACTACCCAGCAGGTTGCACATCCTTGGTTATAATTGGCAAATTCATAGCCTTATGGTCTTGCACACCAAAGTACAACCCAGAATTAGAAATTTCTAACAGTATTGTAGACTAGTACAAAGGCTTGTAACAGAAGAGCTTCATACCAGAAACACTCCAAATTTAAGTTAGAAAATGAGCAACTTGATAAAGGCTTCCTAACACCCGTCACAGGTAATGATCACATTATCAGATCTTGATTGCAACAGGGATAAATAGTTTGGTATTCTGTTGATTTCAAGATTGAGTACTTGACAAGGAAATTTCTTTGGTTGGGCAACAAAAACAGTAGTTGTATTTTCTTTGCATCATTTTTAATATATGACCTTAGGCACATTACTGAAATGTGTTTTCTGTATCTAATAATAATTTTCTGAACTGCCTAATATTCTTTTACTGAATCAATTTTTGCTTGTTCGTTCAGAGTCGGCATCTGTTATTTGCAACTAAGACCCATGCATTAAACAGAAAATTCTGATGTCTGTTAAATAATTGTCTTTGCTATGAGCTATACGCGACAGAAAATCTGACATTAGCTTTACAAATTTTTTTTTTTTTTTAAGCCAGTGCCCTCAGAAGTGCAGACGGAGAACACTGTTGCATTGATTCAGTGCTCAAAGCTGACAGGCCCAAGATTTCTGCATTTCTCTTAGCCTTTTCCTGCGGGGCCATATGACAATTGTTACAGATTCAGCCATTAAGACAGAATTTCCTGCAGGAAAAGAGGTTAAAATAGATAACGCAAAGAGAAATAGGAGACAGGTGTATTAGAAACACAAAAGTTTTGCCAGTATTCCCAGCAGACTCACACTTGTGCCTAGTCGGCTCATGTTGTGTTACAGCGCCATCATAATTGCAGTACAACCTGGTGACTACAGTTTTAAAGCTGGATACATTGCTGTTCCAAATTAAATTGGGGATTGGTTTTTAGCAAAGGATCTAGCTTGACTATGCTATTCAGGATCTATGCATCCACATTCAGATAATATAAACTCTCTTAGCTGTTTTACCAAAATGTATTTATTTCATAAAGGAAATTGTGTATTTATGGAAAGTATCAACGGCTTGAGGAATAGGAATAATCTTTATCTTCCGGAATGACTTTTGAAACAATGTTCCTATCAACAGAACCAGCCTGTCAAAAGATGTGCTACTTCTGCTTCAGTCAGAAAATTGCCGAATTAAATGTTGGCCCCTGAGTCATACTCCATTGGTCATAATCTTGGAATAGTGAAGCCACTGCTGTAATTGTTAGATCCAGAACTGCACTGCTCCAGGCCTAATGCATGGATCTCACGTTTTTTCTAAATATCTCACTTGAACTGGTCTCAAATTCAAGTCTCATATGAACCAAATAAGATAGAAACCAAATCACAACACAAAGCCTATCTGTAGAAAAGGTTCAGAATATAGGCCAGGCGCGGTGGCTCACCCATGTAATCCCAGCACTTAGGGAGGCAGAGGTGGGCAGATCACAAGGTCAGGAGATCGTCACCATCCTGGCAACATGATGAAATCCCGCCTCTACTAAAAATACAAAAAATAAGCTGGGCGTGGTGGTGTGTGCCTGTAATCCCAGCTACTCAGGAGGCTGAAGCAGGAGAATTGCTTGAACCCGGAAGGCGGAGATAGCAGTGAGCCGAGATCCTGCTACTGCACTCCAGCCTGGTGACAGATCGAGAATCCGTTTCAAAACAATAAAAAATAAAAAAAAAAAGAAAAAGTTAAGAATATAATTTGTAACGTCTAAGCCTCCACATGCAGAATGGTGTACCAGAAAACTGTTGAGAAGTTTGTATGACCATATATACTACAATTATGCAAAAATAAAATTATATTTTAGTAAATTATATTATTTAACCATTACATTACATTTGTAAAAGATGAAATCACATTATAGTTCTTTGAAATCATGATGATTTAAAGGATAAACTAGAAAATGCTTTCTCTATTGTCAAGACCACGCAAGGTAGTTCATTCTCTCTTTAAAAAGCCATGCCTGGGTTACCAGCTCATTCTTCTGATTCATTACCTGTCTCTTACCTTATTTCCTTCACAGCACTCTTTCTAGAGTAATTAGAAAGTGGGGAAAGTAACTATTAAATAAAGTAATTTTACTCTTTTTAAAATTTTTTGCAGCTCATTGTCAAGTAGAGCATCAACATTGAGTTCCCAATTATGCATATGAGGTTCTGCCAAACTCTCTTCTTCCAACATTCCTTGTTTTATTCCTGAAAACACTTCCAAACATTTCATGTTCTAACACTAGACATTCTATAGTTCTCTACACACTTCTTTGTTTCCCAAATCCGTAAATTGACTTTTGGATTTCTTTTATATTTGTCTCACATATTTTCCAAGCTAAATTTATTCACCTCTTCAGATACAGCTCTGCCATCACAGTCTATTAGATGCCTTCCCTAACATGACGGTCTTTCACTTAACTTTCTTTCTCCTCTCCTTAAGAACAGCTCCCAATACTATTTGAAAATATCTGTCACTGGCTGGGCACAGATGGCTCACACCTGTAATCCCAGCACTTTGAGAAGAAAAGGTAGGTGGATAACCTGAGGTCAGGAGATCGAGACCAGCCTGGCCAACGTGGTGAAATCCTGTCTCTACTAAAAATACAAAAATTAGCCAGGCATGGCAGCAGGTGCCTGTAGTCCCAGCTACTTGGGAGGCTGAGGCAGGATAATTGCTTGAACCCAGGAGGCAGAGGTTGCAGTGCGCCGAGATCACACCACTGCACTCCAGCCTGGTGACAGACCGAGACTCCATCTCAAAAAAAAAGAAAATATCTGTAGTGTACCTGGTACATTTTAATTTCCTATCTAACAAATTTGTCTTTTCTATGAGATTATGAGTTACCTGAAATAAGATTAATATTCACGTGTATATTCTCAGCACATTGCTCAATGCCTATTCCCTCCAGTGTTTATGAGAGAAAAACAAAATCCGATGAAAAATATTATGTTTTTATATTAATATTGATTGATGGGAAAAGCTTTTATCTGAGTGTTGTTTGATTTTTTATATGAAGATTACCTGGAATATTCTTGGTTATTAACACCAGTGGTTTTAACACTGGTAAAAATTCACTTGTACTGGGGAAAAGAAGAAGACAATGTGATGGTTTATGTGTCAACCTGACTAGGATAAAGGATGACCAGATAGCTGGTAAAACATTATTTCTACATGTGTCTGTGAAGGTGTATCTGGAAGGGATTGGCATTTGCATTGGTGGACTGAGGATTGTGCTGCCCAGTTTGGGTAGGCTTCATTTAATCCATTAAGGGCCTTGAATAGAACAGAAAGGTAGAGGAAGGGCAAAGTCACTTTGTCTCTCCCTTACGGAACTGGGACATCCATCTTCTCTTGTTTTCAGACATTGGAGCTCCTGGTTCTTGGGCCCTTGAATGCAGATGGAGATTTACATCACTGACTCCCTTTCTTAGACCCTTGAACTATGACTGAGACTTAAACCAAGACTTTCTCTTGTTCTCAGGTCTTTGGATTTGGACTGGAACTACACCTCTGGCTTTCCTGGGTCTCCTGTAAATGTCATATTGTGAGACTCTCAGCCTTTGTAATCACATGAGCAAAAAGTGTAACTAATCACCTCATAATAAATTCATAATAAATATCTTTATATTTATATCTGTATGTTTATCGTCTATATCTTCTTTATTGGTTCTGTTTCTTTGGAGAATCCTGACTAATATACAAGGCTTATTGATGTTGTTGCTGTTATTATGAGCAAGAAGCTAAAGTTTATTTAAATTGCTCATATATTCTCATACCATGAAACATCAAAATTACTTAAATAAGGTGAACATGTTTTAATAAATTTTTTATAATGTACTGTTTCTATGTCTGTAGAGGCAGAAAATGCTAAAGGATCTGAATAATTAGTCAAAAGATCAGAAATTTTCAGTACAAATATTTGACATCATTTCACACTTAGAATTTTTCTAAATGTTGGAATTATACTTTATGTAAATGGAATAGGACTTTTACTGAGAAATATATTCTATTCAAAGAGATTATTTCCTACTTATTTACTGATACCTTTTAATTTCACTACCAAAATTCTAAGCCTTATTTACTTTTTTAGAGATGAAATAAATGTAACTACTTCTTTAATTAATGTTTTGAAGAAATAGTGCATAAATTATGGACAAAAGATGCTCTCTTGTGTGATTACTTATGCTTTTTGCAAGATTATTATTATTAGTTATTTCACAATAATTACTTGTTTTCATCAATAAGGAACATATTTTTCCATATTCTAAATTCAGCTAATAATAAAATAATAATACAATATCCATATGGAATTGTGACTCCGAGTTGTCTTTTAGAAAATGCTCTCTAAAAAGCAGTAATGGCTCAGAAGTTTATCTACCCTAATGTTACTCTGATTAGTGTGTTTGAGAATTGATCCTTAAAATGCTAATCTGGTAAGTTTCCATCTTAATAGTGCACATCTAAAAAAAAGAAAACTCAACATGTTATCGGAATAGAGAATTAGTCCATGCAGGGCAATCAGTAACCATTTTAATTTGAATATCACTCAACATTTTCTAGCAAGGACATGAATCCTGTTCATATTTTTGGCCATCAAAGTTTTGGAAATAGCTCTCATTTAAGATTTTCATATGGTCTTGTAGATTTTTAAGACTGGTTGCTTTTTCTGGGCGTTAGAATTCTGGACTCTGAACGCTAGGGTAAAAACCTAGTATAAATGTAATTGATTTTTTAAAGGTTTCTCTAAAGTTCAGTAGAGATTTAAAATGAAGAATTTCAAGCCTGCCTGGCTATAAATGAGATATGTTCTTTAATGTTGGAACTAAGCGCATTTTTTTTCTTGTCAGCAGAATGTAAAAAAAAAAAAAAGCATCGTTGAAAAATATGAAATATGACAGATAAGTCAAGCATATTTTCATCCTTGTCTTGATGTTTTTGTCATTGGAGGTCAAAGTTCTCATGATCTTACTCCTGATTTGTTTTAAATTTGGGGGCAGGTGGGATGGGGTCCAGATTAAAGAATCCCAATTGGGAATTTTGTCAATTATCCGGCTCAAATGAATTGGAAGAAAGGAAATACTTATAGACAAAGACATACACAGAGACAGAAACATATATATATATACACAAACACATGCACACATACATGCATGCATATATATGCACACATACACATATACCCATATGTGGCTATAGTTATTGTTTATATTTATATAAAATGTATTAAAATATTAATATAAGCAGAATATGACTGATTAAAAACAGGAAAGGGATATTAAACAACAACAATAAGACTAAGCATATGTAATAATAGATAAGTATTTTTCTTATTTATAGTGGAAAAATAGAGAAGTTTTAAAAGTAGTGAATACTTTCATAGGAAAAATTCAGAGAAAGAGTATAAGATATATTTCTTATACTATTTATAGTATTTTTTCTATATACTATTTTATACTATAAATAGTATTCTTTCTATTTATAGTATTTTTATAATTAATTTTACATTAAAGGTAGCGATTAAAGACATCATAGCTCTCATACTATCCAAGTACTACAGAATGAAATTATATTGATTTATTAGAAGTCAGAAAAATGACTGCATTTAAGTTTCTCTTTTACATGAACATTGATATCAAATAGAGAAGAATGACCTCTACTCTCGTATAGAATTTACTTTGCATAAAACATGTTCATTCAAATCTGAGTCAAGAATTCCTTTCTACAATAACACTAAAAATGCATATGCTGTTAGAATAGCATATTTCAAAATTACCTAGCTTTTTATCTAATAAATTTTTTTTGTTTATTGTCCAATAATATGTATGCATACTTAATGTCCGAAAGAAAGTGTTATAAAAAAGCTCATGAGTGTTAATTTGCTTTTGGTAGTACTGTTACTATATTAAATACTTTAAGTAAGACTATTCTACCACCACTGCTACCACTATATAATGAGAATAATAAACAATAATGTTAGGATTTGTGGATGACTTACTATTAGATTTGCAGTCTCCAAATATTTTACATGTATTATATCTAATATCAGCATTGAATTTTGTGAAAAGTTCGTTAGGTTTCAGTTTGAAATCTAGAGAGGAAAGAGATGCATCATTGTAAAATAATACCATAAAAAATGTCTTTCCTGTTCCTTAATCTTATTGTTAATTTGACAACTAAATTTATCATAATCACTATTTATATCCACAGTTAAAAAAAAAAGAAAAAAAAGATTACATAACCTGCTTAAACCCGAAAAAAGATTTTTTTTTCATTTTCATAGTGCCTAAATTACTGTGTGTCTGGACAACAAATATTTTTACTGCATATATTTTCCCCCTGCATAGCTCATCACAAAATTATAATTGACATCAACTTTTTTTTCAAAAAGTATATCTCAAAGCAAAAGTAAAATTACTGTTTTTCCATGTGTTGGTGAGACAAAATAACTAGATGAAACATCATATCAGTTGAAATTATGCCCTTGTATCTAGTAAATTTTCTAAAAATATTTTACTATGTGTGAATATACACAAATAAAATATTTGTGCATTTTAATTCTGTCTGTAAATTCAGAAACAATCGTAAAACATGTTTAAATATTTTCAGAATGTTAAGTCCAATTGGAAAGGGAAATTAAACTTAAAATTATGGTCCAAAATTCATCAGAAAAACAGATAAGTTAATTAAAACACGTAATGGATTGAAAGTTACTTTAGCTGTTTCGTGTGTATTTCCCTTTTTAATGTGTTGAATTGGCTAAAATTAATTTTTCTTATGAATGCATTTCTTTGGATAACCATGATAGATATGTGTTTTCATATATAATCAGATGAGCTCTTTTTTACTAAATGTTGTGAAAGCCTGAATATACCAGACAAGAGTTAGTTGTGTAGTTCAAGACAGTTTCAAGTATCTAAAGACTTGTATTCAATGGGTTCTTATTCCTTTTGCCTTTAACACTCTTCTTTACTGCAAAGATTGTGTTTATAAGAGTGTACAATTGCTGGTTTTTATCCTTGTTTACTTCTTCACTTGAGATTAGAGAGCAAGTTAATCATTGTAAAGGAAACTGCTACTTTATCTGAAGCGCTATTCTCATATAGAAATAAATGATGTCTCTGGCAGGCTTTTAGTGACAATATTTTAAGTGTCCTGCAACGGGTATGACTTTAAAGTTGTCCCATTCTGTTATCCATATTATGTTTATGTAACATTCTAGACAATATCCTATGACAGTGTTGCCCCCAAAAAAAAAAAAAAAACTTGGATCACATGATTCTGTTACCTTCCACTATGGATGAAGTAAGCCAAAAGGCACAGTTTAAAAAAAAATACAAATCCCCAAGAATAATTTTTTGGGGTGGTATTTGACAATCACTATGGCTATATATTATATCAGTGGCCCTTCTTGAGGGGAAATTTATGTTGATTAGATTTTGTACTTAAAATTCACAATTATTGACCAATCCTGAGGGATCTGCTGTTTCATTAGTTGTTTCAAATCCTAGTGAAGGCTGTGGACTGCTAAAATGCTGTGCCTTTTTTTCACAATTACACTGGATATCTAGAGTTTTCTTATTTACTTATTTTAAAGGAAAAACGCACTGCTAACAGAAAATGCCTTCTTATAAGCAGGCCACAATTAAGCTTACCCAACATTTTAATTACTTAGTTTATTCACTGTTTTAATATGAACTGAATCATGATATATCTACTATCCAAGATACTTAAGAAAAATAAGATGTAAAATAAAAATATATACCCAGAATGCAAAGAAAATGAAGTCCTAAGTTCAGAGCTATATTAAAAACCCAGCATGAATGCAGTGTATATTAGAGAATTGCAAAGTATAATTAAGAAGTTGTATTGTTTTATGTACATTATAATAAAGAAAATCAAAAGCCCATTTAACTTATGAATATAAGTGAAGGATTATTGATTCAACTGAATCCTTACATATTAAAAAGTATGCGGTGAACCAGTGAGTTTAACAGTGTACAAATAAAGCATCATGATTAAGCAGAATTTATTCCAGAAACACAAAGCTTCTCTCACATCAGAAAACCTAATAACATAAATTAGAAAATTAATGGACAACATATAGCCATACCATAATTTCAAATAATGTAAACAAATTACTTTATGAATTTCAACACTTTTTTATGACTTAAATTATTTAGCGAATAAAGACTGGGAGAGAATTTTTTAACTTGGTTATAATTACATGCCAAAAAAGAAAATATAACAGACATTATACTTATTAGAGATACTTTTTGTTTTTTAGATACATTCTTTGAAAGCAAGGAAATAATGTCTACTATCATTGAATTATTTGTACTGTCATTACTAGCACAACAAAGCAAAGTTTTGTGAGGATTGGAAGAGGAGGGCTGCACACTTTTTAATTAGCTAACAATATCTCAATTAGAGAAGTCAACAGTTAAGAAATAAACTAAGAAAGCAAGTAAAAGTGTTTGACAAATTTTCTAGATGAAGCATGGGCTTACAAATACTGGTAACATATCTCTAACCAACTAGAAAATATAAATTGTAAAAATATACCTTTCATAATATCAATAAGAACTATGTGTATAATAATTAAGCGAGAATATAGCAGACGCTTAGACAAATAAGTTTAAAATTCTAATAAAACATTGATTATAATATGAATTAATAAATACTCCAAAGTTCTAATTTAAATTGAAAAAGACTTTATTAGAACCCTAACCCACCTAGGGAAAGGGTATTTATCTAACACCAGACACCTCTACTGTTCTCTCATATTAATTGAGGAAGGAAGAACTGTAAAACATTTGTTAATGTCAACACTTCAAGATATAGACTGGAAATTAATCATAGGACTATGAAATATTATGCAATACTAAATTACTATCGTATCAACAAGGGTCAGATATTTTCAGGGGACTGCAACTTGAAAAGTGCTGAAAGACACAAACTCTTTCTGAAAAGGAGTTTGTAGAGACGTCCAAAGTCAAGGAGGGAGACAACAAAAAAATTACATGGCATGCCAAACGACAAGAAAAAAAAAAAACAGTGTAAGAAGACAAAGTAAGCATGGAACCAGACTCAGATATGACATAGATTTTGGAATTATTAGCAAGATAATTTATAGTAGCTATGATTAATATGTTAAAGACTAATAGTAAATGACAGGCAAGAACAGATATGAAATATAAGTAGAGATATAGAAAAATCTAAGAATAAAAAGGGAATGCTAGAAATTAAAACAAAACAATATTTAATAGAAATGAAAGATATCTTTGATGGCCAAGGAAAGAATGAATGGAAAGGCAAAAAAAAAAAAAAGAAATAGGAGGAAAAAAAGTAGAACAGAACATTCAATAACTATGGGAAAAATCTGAAAAGATGTAACCTAAATATGGAATAATGGAATAACAAAGAGAAAAAAGAGGAACCAGAAACTTAGAACTTATCAAAATTAATACCAACAGCAAAAATTCCATCTAGGAAACTCAGAGAATATCAAGTAGAATTAAAAATATATATATATATACCTAGGCATGTTATATTCAAAGTGCAGAAAGCTGTTTGTGGAAATAAATGCAAAATCTTAAACAAAGCCAGAGAAAATAAACACCTTACCTAGAAAGGTAGAAGGACAGGAATTTCAGTGGGCTGCTCATCAGTAATCATGCAAGTAAGGGGGGAACGTGAAATATTTAAAGTGTTGAAAGAAAATACCAACATAAAATTAGATATCTAATTAAATTACCATTCAAATTTGAAGAAGAAATAGTTTCCTAACAAACAAAAACTGAAGGAAATAATTGCCAACAAATCTGGTCTACAAGAAATGTTAAAATAAGTTTTTAAGGAGAAAAAAAGATAATATATATCAGAAAATACTTAAAGAAAAGAAGAATGCCAGTGAAGTAATGAATACAGGTAAAATAATATATATCATTTATTATTATTATTTTTTTTTTTGAAAAGGAGTCTTGCCCTGTCACCCAGGCTGGCGTGCAATAGCACAATCTCGGCTCACTGTAACCTCTGCTTCCTGAGTTCAAGCGATTCTCCCACCTCAGCCTCCCAAGTAGCTGGGATTACAGGCACCCACATTCATGCCTGGCTAATTTTTGTATTTTGGCAGAGATGGGGTTTCACCATGTTGGCCAGGCTGGTCTCGAGCTCCTGACCTCAGGTGATCTGCCCACTTCGGTCTCCCAAAGTGCTGGGATTATGGGCATGAGCCACTGTGCCCTGCCTATAATCTTTTATTCTTAATTGATCAAAATGATAATTGTTTGTTAATGTCATAATAGCACCAATGCAATGGGTGATAAAACATAAGAATAACCAATAGGAAAGACAACAACATCGTAAGTACCTCAAGAAAGAGAATGAGAATAAACCTTTACGTGCAGTTATATAAGTGGACTTCTGTTCATTTAAATTTGTATTGGAACCTCTTAAGAAGCTACTAAACAAAGTTTTTAAATGAAGAGAAAATTGATATCACAGTAGGGAAGATGTAATAGAATCATATAAAATACTAAATTCATGCCAGCAAAGGCCAAAATAGATCAGGGGAAAGGAGAAAGAAAGAAAAAATGCCAGAAATAGAAAACTGTTTCAAACATGGCAAATATTAATCCATTGATATTAATAATCACTTCAAATGTCAATGGTGAGCACATCAATTAAATGCCACAGAATGTCAGGTTACTTTGAAAAAAAAAAAGACCAACTATATGTTGTCTATAAAAATCCAACTAATAAATAAACACTAGGATGGAGAAATATATAGACTGCTAACACTAATCAAAATAAACCTGTAGTTATATTAATTTTATAAAAATCAAACCCTATAAACTGAAAACATATGAGTGTAAAAGAGGGGCATTAAATAATTATAAATAGGTCACTTCTCCAAAAAGATATATTAATCCTAAGCAAGTATGCAGCTAACAACAGAGCTTCAAATTACTGTTCAGCATCAAAACTGATAGGAGAAATAGACATATCCACTATTATAGCCAAAGATTTCAACATCCTTTTATCAGTAATTTGTAAGACAAGCAGGCAGAAAATTGGTAAAGCTAGAGCTGACCTGAGTAACTATGTCAATCTACCTATATAACTGATATACAACATTAAACAACAGCAAAATACACATTCTTCTCAAGCTCACACTAAATATTCACCAATATAGAGGCCATAAAACACGTTAACAAATTTTAAGTAATAAAAAGCTGTAAAGTGTGTCAGAACATATAATTAAACTAAAAATCAATATCAGGAAAATAGCTGGAACATTCCTCAAATATTGGTAAAGTAAATAACATTTCTAAATAGCAACGGTTTAAGAAGTCTCAAAGTTAACAAGTATTTTATATTAGATGTATATAAAACTATAATATATCAAAATTGTGAAATGCAGTGATAGCAGTAATTACAGGAAAAATTAAGACACTTAAGCACTTACATTAGATAAGAAGAAAGATCTAAAATGAATAATATAAGATTTACCTTAGGTTAAAAGATTCAATTAAAGTAGAAATCAATGAAAATAAAAACAAAAAAATAGAGAACATTAATAAAACTAAAAGATGGTTCTTTCAAAAGATCAAAAAAATAAATAAACATCTAGCCAAGATAACAAAGAATAGAAAGGAATACAAATATTAATATCAGAAATTAAAGAGGAGTAATGATTAATGATCTTATGGATGTTAAGAGGATGATAGAGGAATGGTACAAACCACTCTAATTTCATAAATTTGATGAATTAGATGAAATGTATGAATTTCATGAAGACGTGAACTAGCAACCACACACAAAAATAAACATATAACACGAATACAACTGTGTATATATATATATATATATATAATTAATAACCTTCCCCCCCCCCAAAATAAGTACCAGGCATAGTTTATTTCACTGGTGAATTCTACCAAAGAATTAATGAATAAACAATATCAATTCTTTACAATCTGCTCAGAAAGTGGGAGCAGAGGAAACACTTCTTATTTTTTTCAGAACATCATTCCCTTAATACTGAGGAGAGAGGCCATTTCTCTTACTGCCTCCTGTCTCTGAAGAGGAAGAGGAAGTAAAGCTGAAAAACAACAGGAACGAAGTCAGTGGCAAGACCAACCAGTGCCACTGATCAGGCCTGAGGTTAAAGATTAACCCCCCCACACTCTAACCACATGTGTTACCTATAGATCACTTGCTCAATCTGTCATGACGCTTTCACGTGGACACCCTTAGAGTTGTAAGCCCTTAAAAGGGCCAGGAAGTTTTTCTTTGGAGAGCTTGGTTCTTGAGACGCAAGTCTGCCAATGCTCCCAGCCAAATAAAGCCTCCTCCTTCTTTAACCCGGTGTCTGAGGGGTTTTGTCTGTGGCTCGTTCTGCTATAATACCAAAACAGATAAATATATTATACAAAATAAAATCTACACATTTTACACATTAATATTTTCATGAACAGGCTTGCAAATATTTTTAACAAAATATTATCAACTTTATCTAAAAAAGCATAAACAGGATTATTCACCAAGACCATGTGTAATTTATTTCAGGTATGCAAGGCAGCTTCAACATTTGAAAATCAATATATATTATTTATTACATTAATTGCCTTTCTAACATTGCTTTTCTTTTTTCGTTCTTTTTTTTTTTTTTTTTTTTTTTGTTGAGATGGAGTCTCACTCTAGCCCAAGCTGGAGTGCAGTGGTGCAATCTTGTCTCACTGCAACCTCTGCCTTTGGGGATCAAGCAATTCTCATGCTTCAGCCTCCCAAGCAGCTGGGACTACAGGCCTGGGCCACCACGCCCAGCTAATTTTTTTGTATTTTAGTAGAGACGGGGTTTCACCATGTTGCCCAGGGAGCTCTTGAACTCCTGAGCTCAGGTGATCCTCCCGCCTCAGCCTCCCAAAGTGCTGGGATTACAGGCATGAGCCACTGCCCTCAGCCTAACATTGCTTTTCAATGTTACTAAGATTAGAATTTTAAATACATAATTATAGAATTAATAAATACATCCATAGATATAAATCTAACAAAATGTGGAAAACTACAAAACTCTGGTGAGGGAAACAAAAGAAAATCTAAATAAATGGGACATCCATGAACATGGATTAGAAGAACTGATATTATTAAAAATGTCAATTCTTTCAAATTTTACCTATGAATTCAATATAATCCCAAATAAATCTATGAATTCAATATAATCCCTATCCCAGGAAATTATTTTGTAGACATTCAAAACAAACTGATTCTAAAATTTATATAGACAGACATAAGGCCTAGAAGAAGCAACAAAATGTTGAAGAAAACAGACAAAGTTCAAGAGTTCACACTACCAGGTTTCATAACTTACTACAAAGCTATGGTAATAAAAACAGTATGGTATTAGCAAAGAAACAGATACAGAGATGAATGTAACAGAAGACAGAACCAAAAAACAGGTTCACAACAAAATTGTCAACAAAAATATAGTCGCTGACATAGGAGCAAAGGCAATTCAATAGAGAAAATATAGTACTCAAAAACTGGTGCTGGAATAATTGAACATCCATACGTAAAATTGAACTTAGGCAAAAAAATTATAATTTTCTAAGAAGTTAAGTCAAAAAGATTACAGAACTAAATGTGAAATGCAAAACTATAAAACATCCAGAATAAAATATGGGATATGATTTGTTACCTCAGGTTTGGTGATGAATTTTCAGATAAAAAACCAAAAGCACAATTCATTAAGCAAAAAAATTGAAACGTTAGATTTTATTAAAGTTTAAAAACTTTTGCTGAGCAAAAGACAGTCTTCAGAGAATGAAAAGACAAACCGTAGACTCAGAGCAAATATTGGAAATAATATTTGATGAAGAATTGTATAAAAAATATAAAACAAAGCCTTAAAATTAAACAATGAGACAAATAGCACAATTAATATGTGAGCAAAATATATGCCCACTTATGATTTGAACATATAAGTTGCCAAAGAAGGTATACAGATGACAAATATACAAATGAAAAGATGTTCATCAGCATTTGTAATTAGGGAATTGCAAATTAAAACAATAATGATATGCCTTTACACTCCTATGAGAATAGCTTTAAGATCCCAAGCCTGGCAATACATATTGATGGTGAGGATACAGAGCAACCAAACCTCTCCTTCATTCTAGTGGGAATGCAAAGTAGTACAGTAACTTTGGAAAACAGTTGGGCAATTTCTTACAAAGGTAAACAGTCTTACCATACAATTGCATATAATTAAACTTCTAGATAGTCACATAAATGATTTGAAAAGATATTCTCACACAAAAACCTGCATGAAAATGTTTATAGCAACTTTATCCAGCCCCTTTCCCACCCACCCCCTGCAAATTGGAAGCAACCAAAAGGCCCTTCAATAGGTCAAAGAACAAATGGTTCTATTCATACAATTGAATATTATTCACTGACAAAAAAAATTGAGCTATCAATTTCTGAAGCAACATGAATGAATGTTAAAACAATTGATAAGTGAAGGAAGCCAGTCTGAAAAGAATATGTATGATTCCAGTTATACATCATTCTGGAAAACACAAAACCTAAAAGATAATACTTGCTAGTGGTATAAATGGAGAAGGTAGAGAGAGGAGATTGAGTTAATAAAACAAAGAGATTTTTGAGGGTGGTGAATTTATTATGATACTGTATTTTTTCATTTTTGTAAATGAAATTATGAATGTGTGAAAACCCATAAAATTTTACAGTATAAAGAAGAAACCATAATCAATTATAATAAAATTTATTTAGAAAATTAGGAGATCCAGGAGTAAAGGTGAAATGTGAAAAAAATATAACTTATTACAAAAGTACAAAATCTTATTTGAGGAGTGAGGATTGCAAGGAAAATAAAATGTTATTTTATTTATTTATTTATTGAAGACTGGGTCTCACTTCATCACCAGGCTGGAGTGCAGTGGCATGACCTCAGCTCACTGCAACCTCCGCCTCCCAGGTTCAAGCGATTCTCCTGCTTCAGCCTCCTGAGTAGCTGGCACTACAGGCATGTACCACCACGCCCAGCTAATTTTTGTATTTTTAGTAGAGACAGAGTTTTACCATGTTGGCCAGGATGGTCTCGATCTCTTGACCTCGTGGTCCACCAGCCTCGGCCTCCCAGAGTGCTTGGATTACAGGAGTGAGCTAGTGTGCCTGGTCTATGCTATTTTAAAAGTGAGTGGACTGTGGACTCTGTAAAACTAAAGGCAAAGGAAGCTGTATTGTTCACCACACTCTAGTTGATATTGTTTCCCATAGGAGGAGGGTTTATCAGTTTTGAAATATCTATACTGGTATTGAAGGAACAAGTAAATGGATGGTGGATGGCGGGAGACAGGTTCCTCAGTACTGGAATGACAAGTTACAGATAAACAAGGAAGCTAGAAGGATCCATGTGGTGATGGATTAGAGTTAGAGGTATCAGAATAAATTCATGTTTAACTGAATGTAGATACAGATGGAAACACATAGTAATATTTATATATGTGCATATACGTCTATTGTGATACACAAATGTATTTCCTAGCTCTGTCAGCTGAAAGTGCCTAGAAGCAATGACAAAGAATATTAATGTGAACACATAATAACACCTAGATCTTGTTTCTAATACTTTTCTTCAATAAAAGGAACCAGGTCTTTTTCATGAAACAGCTGACTCAAGGACGGTGCAAGAAAAAAAAATGAACCTGAAATATTTTGCAGGGCCAGAAATTGAGAAAAAAAATAAACAAAATGATGGGGCATGTTAAAAAGACAGAGGAGCCAACTGAAAAAGCTTCCAATGCCTCCAATCAGAACAACTGGAGCAAAAATGTAATAGTGTAGTGTATAGATCTGTATCATTTACAAAGTAAAAAAAAAAATATTTTTAAGTCCATACTTATATAAGTAAACGGTTGTAGAAATCCAACAATGTGGAAATCAGGGTGTATTTTTGCAGAAGAATTAAAAAAAATTTATATAGATGCTCTAGACTCAACAAAGTGCAGCATAACCTCCCATTCCCTAATTGTGGGCTGCATATAATGACCTCCTTCCAAAGTGCACAATAGGGAAAGGGGCAAAACAAAGTAACAGTGGAAAAACCTACCAAACTCTAGTTCTACTAAGTAATGAAGCTCAATAGAAACAGTGATAAGTCATATTGATGGCTTATCAACAATAACAATAGATAAAGTTCTATTGTCACATTATATCAAGGGTGAATGTTACAAAATTTCTGACCAGGATTCAAAACTGTTCAGAATATAAACGACAGTGTCACAGCCAGGAGAAATCTAGCAAAACATGGCTAATACTGTGATAAACAATCTTGCATGAGGTCCTTAAACACCAACAAAAAAAACGATATTGGGTGAAAATTAAGGACATTTGAATAAATATGGACTTTAACTATTAATAAAGTGTCAACATCTATTCATTAAACGCACCATAAAAATGCACCATACAAAACTAAGATGTTAACAATAGGAGAAACAAGGTGTGGAGGTATATGGAGACTCTGTTCTACCTTCACAAATATTCTGTAAATGTAAAACTATCCTAAATACAATGTTTATTTAAAAAAAATAAGAAGACAGAACACTAAATTGAACAAAAGATAAGCTACATAAACAGGGAAATTATAGAAAATAAAACCCAAAATGCTAATGGGGTTGTGAGTAGATGTGTGTATTTCTTACCAATTGTAGAACTGAAAATTGAAATTATGATAAGTTGTCGTTTTAAACATTTAGATTGGCAAATATAAATGGATGGTAGGGAGCATCGATGGTCTCTTGGGAAGTAGGAACCATCCAATTGGTGAAAGCGCATATAGTGTGGCCATTCAAGAATGTTACCTGGCAGTATTTAGACAAATTAAGTATACACATCAACAAGATGACATTTCTACTTCTCATGGGTATGTCTCTCTCCAAAAAAGTAAAACGAAAATCCTTGTACATTCCTGTAAGTAGACACATACAAGGGTGCCCATTGCAAGATTGTCTGTAGTGACAGAAAGGCAGTTGTAAGAATCTTGGAATGTAAGAGCCAGTTGGATGTGCAATAGTAAGTACTAGATATACATATAGCGACAATGGAACATACTCATGCTAACATTGATATAATGTGAAACTGGATTGAGGGAAATAGCAAAATGATAAGACCTAAAAAACACTTTATCGTGTTTGTAAAAACCATAAGTGCACATGATAGATTGCACTGAGTTAAAATTAAGAACGAGCCTTCATCAAATGACATCAAGTTACCCATATTTTCAGCATATTCTATTAACAAAATAATTTGCCATTTATGAATTTGGGGATGAAAACTGCTAGCTATATAGTAAAATAAAGTAACATAAAGTAATATGAGAAATGTTTGTTTTCTGCACACATGCTAATTTATAAATGCTAATTTAAAAAAATAAATTATAAATGCGCTTTTTAATATCCCTTCATGAAATTTAAACTGATACTCTATCTTTTGTGAAAGAGAGGCAGCAAATTCTTGCATTTTATTGAAGGCTCACTAAAGTTCCTAGCTGTGACCACTTCAATGATGATTTGTTAAGGACTTCTGCATTTTAAGGCTGAAACTCATCTGGTTTAAGGTTAAGCTGACTAGGGCGTAAATTTGCAACAAGAGAAGCGTGGTATCATACACAAATTTTAAGAGTCCATGTGAGTCACAGCAGATAGAATCATCCTTCTAAATTATATACTTTTCACTGTCAACATTTGTGTTTTTATTCCTTCTTTTTTTCTATTTAAAATAAAAACTCAGTGATCTGTCAGTGAAGTAGCAAAGGAAATATATATGAGTGAATGGCAAATACTTAAGTAAAAGAAAACTAATGTGAGATGGAATTTGCATTCTAGTCATTGGGGTGGTATATAATCATGTACTGTACTCAGTTAAATGAGTCTGTTGTCTGGCTGTAATGAATATCCACATCCATCCTAACAGTTAATGAGGAATAAATGACTTATTATCCATGAATGGCTGTGTCTAAATAGCTCTGCAACAAAAACAGAATATTAAAATGTGTAGCTAAAATAAATCTTAAATGATAATGAACTCACTTAGATTATTAATTAATTTTTAAAGTATCAATAGGTTCACCGCTTTAGAACAAATTCAGCAATGACACAAGTTCAAACACAATGACAGGCTCAAAGTCTGAATTTAAAATAGATTTGAATGTATATGTACTCATGCTAATGTCTATGTATGTATGCATATATCTGCATATATATTTAAACATATGTATACATGCTTAAGATACAAAATAAACACACTAGGACATGCTAAGATACAAAAATATACACATTTAAAGGAAAACTGTCTTGTGTAAGATATATTTGTCACTTTAAAAATAACAACATTTAATTAAACTTACCCAAAGTGCAACAATTCATATTTAATACACTCATTTATGAGTAATAAATTTAATTTTAAAAGGAAATAATGCTATGTTAAAACTATTTTTGATAGGCTTAACATTTATGCATAATTTTTGAAATAACAAGGGCATATTTTTTGTGGAAAAACTAAAAAGGAATATCTTTTAGATTATACTGTTTCCAGTTTATTAAAGTGTAATTCACCAAAAAAATTGTATATATTTAAGGTACATTATGTGATTGTGAAATAATTACCATAATCAAGCTAATTAATATGTCCACACATTACATTATTACCTTTTTTGTGTGTATGTGATGAGAATATTTAAGATCTACTCCTTTAGCCAATGCCAAGCATAGTACATTTTATTAACTGTAGTCATCATGCTGTGTATGAGGCCTCCAAAACTTGTTCATCTTATAACTAAAGTTTCTACTCTGGCTAACATCTCCCCATTTTATCCCACCCCCGACCCCTTGTAATCACCCTTCTATTCTGTTTCTATAAAGTCAGCTTTTTAACATTCCACATATAAGTGAAATTATGCAGTATTTGTCTTTCTATGTCTGGCTTACTTGACTTAACACAATGTCTTCTAGCTTCATCAATGTTGTTGCATATGGCAGAATTTTTAATTTTTTTCCCTTTATTTCTTCTAAAAAACATCAGGGCACATGTGCAGAACGTGCAGGTTTGTTGCATAGGGATACCTGTGCCATCCCCCATATCCTCTAAGTTCTCTCCCCTCACTCCCTACCCCCAACAAGCCCTGGTGTGTGTTGTTCCCCTCTCTGTGTCCATGGGTTCTCAGTGTTCAACTATCACTTACGAGTGAGAACATGCGGTGTTTGATTTTCTGTTCCTGTGTTAGTTTTCTGTGAATGATGGCCTCCAGATTCATCCATGTCCCTTCAAAGGATATGATTTCATTCCTTTTTATGGATGCATATTATTCCATGGTGTATATGTGCCACATTTTCTTTATCCAGTCTATCATTGATGGGAATCTGTGTTGGTTCCATGTCTTTGCTATTGTAAATAGTGCTGTAATAAACATACATGTGTATGTGTCTTTATAGCAGAATAATTTATATTCCTTTGGGTATATACCCAGTATAGGGATTGCTGGGTCAAATGATGTTTCTGGTTCTAGATCTCTGAGGAATCACCACACTGTCTTCCAGAAAGGTTGAACTAATTCACATTCCCACCAACAGTGTAAAAGAGGTCCTATTTCTCCCCAGCCTCACCAGCACCTATTGATTCCTGACCTTTTAATAATCACCATTCTGACTGGTGTGAGATGATATCTCATTGTGGTTTTGATTTGCATTTCTCTGATGGTCAGTGATGTTGAGTTTTTTTCCATGGGCTTGTTAGCCACATAAATGTCTTTCTTTTTTGAGAAGTGTCTGTTCATATCCATTGCTCACTTTTTGATGGTGTTGTCTTTTTCCTGTAAATATGTTTAAGTTCTTTGTAAATTCTGGATATTAGGCCTTTGTCAGATGGGTAGATTGCAAAAATTTTCTCCCATTCTGTATGTTGCCTGTTCACTCTGATGATAGTTTCTTTTGAGTGCAGAAGCTCTTTAATTGAATTAGATCTTATTTGTCAATTTTCGCTTTAGTTGCAATTGCGTTTGGCATTTTTGTCAGAAGTTTTTGCCCATGCCTATTTCCTGAATGGTATTGCCTAAGTTTTCTTCTAAGCTTTTTATATTTTTGGGTTTTACATTTAAGTCTTTAATCCATCTTGAATTAATTTTTGTATATGGTATAAGAAACGGGTCCAGGATCAGTTTTCTATATATGGCTAGCCAATTTTCCCAGCACCATTTACTGAATAGAAGATCCTTTCCCCATTGCTTGTTTTTGCCAGGTTTGTTGAAGATCAGATGGTTGTAGATGTGAGATGTTATTTCTGAGGTCTCTGTTCTGCTCCGTTGGTCTACATTTCTGTTTTGGTACCAGTATCATGCTATTTTGGTTAGTGTAGCCTTGTAGTATAGTTTGAAGTGAGGTAACATGATGCCTCCAGCTTTGTTCTTTTTGCTTAGGATTGTTTTGGCTGTACAGGGTCTTCTTTGATTCCATGTGAAATTTAAAACATTTTTTTCTCATTCTGTGAAACATGTCAATGGTAGTTTAATGGGAATAGCATTGAATCTGTAAATTACTTTAGGCAGTATGGCCATTTTCATGATATTGATTCTTCCTATCTGTGAGGATGGAATGCTTTTCCATTTGTGTCCTCTCTTACTTCCTTGAGCAATGGTTTGTAGTTTTCTTTGAAGAGCTCCTTCACATTCCTTATTAGCTACATTCCTTGGTATTTTATTCTCTTTGTAGTGATTGTGAATGGGATTTCATTCATGATTTCGCTCTCTGCTCGCCTATTGTTGGTGTAAAGAAATGCTTGTGATTTTTGCACATTGATTTTGTATCCTGAGACTTTGCTGAAATAACTTACCAGTTCAAGAAGTTTTTGGGCTGAGATGATGGGGTTTTGTTAATATAAAATCATGTCATCGCAAAAAGAGACAACTTGACTTCCTCTCTTCCTGTTTGAACATGCTTTATTTCTTTCTCTTGCCCAATTGCCCTGGCCACAACTTCCAATATTATATTGAATAGGAGTGGTGAGAGAGGGCCCCCTTGTCTTGTACTGGTTTTCAAAGGGTATGCTTCCAGCTTTTTGCCCATTCAATATGATATTGGCTGTGGGTTTGTCACGAACAGTTCTTATTATTTTGAGTTATGTTCCATCAATACCTAGTTTATTGAGAGCTTTTAACATGAAGGGATGCTGAATGTTATCAAAGGTCTTTTCTGCATCTATTGAGATAATCATGTGGTTTTTGTCTTTGGTTCTGTTTATGTGATTGATTACATATATTGATTTGCATATGTTGAACCAGCCTTGCATCCCAGGGATGAAGCCCACTTGATCGTGGTGGATAAGTTTTTTGTTGTGCTGCTGGATTCGGTTTGCCAGTATTTTATTGAGGATTTTCGCATTGATGTTCTTCAGGGATATTGGCCTGAAGTTTTCTTTTTTTGTTGTGTCTCCTTTCGGTTTTGGTATCAAGATGATTCTGGCTTCATAAAATGAGTTAGGGAGGAATCCCTCCTTTTTAATTGTTTGGAATAGTTTCAGAAGACATGGTACCAGCTCCTCTTTGTATTTCTGGTAGAATTCAGCTATGAATCCATCTGGTCCTGGACTTATTTTGGTTGGTAGGCTATTAACTACTGCCTCAATTATAAGGCTTGTTATCAGTCTATTCAAAGAGCTAACTTCTTCCTCATTTAGTCTTGGTAGGGTGTATGCTTCCAGGAATTTATCTATTTCTTAGATTTTCTACTTTATTTGCATAGAGGTGTTTATAGTATTCTTGGATGGTAGTTTGTATTTCTGTGGGGTCAGTAGTGATATCCCCTTTATCATTTTTTATTGTCTCAATTTATTCTTCTCTCTCATCTTTATTTGTCTAACTGGCAGTCTATTTTGTTATTTCAAAATAACACTTCCTGGATTCATTGATTTTTTGGAGGGTTTTCTGTGTTTCTATCTCCTTGAATTCTCCCCTGATCTTAGTTGCTTCTTGTCTTCTTCTAGCTTTTGAATTAGTTTGTTCTTGCCTCGGTAGCTCTTTTAATTGTGATATTAGGTTATTGATTTAAGATCTCTCTAGCTATCTGGTTTGGGCATTTAGTGCTACAAATTTCCCTCTTGACATTTGTTTAGCTGTGTCCCAGAGATTCTGGCACATAATCTCTTTGTTCTCATTGGTTTCAAAGAACTTATCAATCTCTGCCCTAATTTCATTATTTACCCAAGAGTCATTCAGGTTCAGGTTGTTCAATTTCCATGAAATTGTATGGTTTTGAGTGAATTTCCTAATCCTGAGTTCTAATTTGATTGCACTGTGGTCTCAGAGACTGTTTGTTATGATTACAGTTCTTTTGCATTTGCTGGGGAGTGTGTTACTTCCAATTATGTGGTCGATTTTAGAATAAGTGCAATGTGGCACTGAGAAGAATGCATATTCTGTTGATTTGGGGTAGAGAGTTCCGTAGACATCTACTAGGTCCACTTGATCCAGAGCTGAGTTCAAATCCTGAATATCTTTGTTAATTTTCTGTCTCGTTAATCTGTCTAATAGTGACAGTACCATGTTAAAGTCTCCTACTATTATTATGTGGGAGTCTAAGTCTCTTTGTATGTCTCTAAGAACTTGTTTTATGAATCCAAGTGCTCCTGTATTGGGTGCATATATACTCAGAATAGTTAGCTCTTCTTGCTGAATTGCTCCCTTTATCCTTATGGAATGCTCTTCTTTGTCTTTTTTGATCTTTGTTTCTTTAAAATTAGAGGCTAGATTGCAATCCCTGCTTTTTTTTTTTTTTTTTTTTTTTTTTTTTTTTTTTTTTTTTTTTTTTTTTTTTTGCTTTCCACTTGCTTGGTAAATTTTCTTCCATCCCTTTATTTTGAGTCTCTATGTGTCTTTGCACTTAAGGTGGGTACCCTGAATACAGCACACCAATGGGTCTTGACTCCTTATCCAGTTGGTCAGTCTGTGTCTTTTAATTGGGGCATGTAGCCCATTTACATTTAAGGTTAGTATTGTTATGTGTGAATTTGATCCTGTTATCATAATGTTATTTGGTTATTTTGCACACTAGCTGACACAGTTTCTTTGTAGTGTCATCGGTCTTTATATCTTGATGTGTTTTTGCAGTGGCTGGTACTGGTTTTTCCTTTCCATGTTTAGTGCTTCCTTCAGGAGCTCTTACAGGGTAGGCCTGGTGGTAATGAAATCCTTCAACATTTGCTTGTCTGGAAATAATTTTATTTCTCCTTTGCTTCTGAATCTTAGTTTAGCTGGATGTGAAATTCTGGGCTGAAAATTCTTTTCTTTAAGAATGTCGATTATTGGTTCCCAATCTCTTCTGGCTTGTAGTTTCTTCTGAGAGTTGTGCTGTTAGTTTGATGGGCTTCCCTTTGTAGGTAGCCTGGCCTTTCTCTCTGGCTGTCCTTAATGGTTTTTCCCTCATCTCAACCTTGGAGAATCTGATGATTGTGTGTCTTGGGGTTGATCTTCTCATAGAGTATCTTAATGGTGTTCTATTTCCTGAATTTACATGTTGGCCTGTCTTGTTGCTAGGTTGGGGAAGTTCTCCTAGATAATATCCTGAAGTGTATTTTCCAGCTTGTTTCCATTCTCCCTGTCTCCTTCTGGTACTCCAGTCAATCATAGGTTCAGTCTTTTTATGAAGTCCCATATTTCTTGGAAGCTTTGTTCATTCATTTTCATTGTTTTTTCCCGATTCTTGTCTTTGTGTCTTATTTCAGTAAGGTGGTCTTCAAACTCTGATATCCTTTCTTCTGCTTGGTTGATTCAGCTGTTGATACTTGTGTATGCTTCACAAACTTCTTGTGCTGTGTTTTTCGGTTTCATCAGGTCGTTTATGTTCCTCTCTAAACTGGTTATTTTAGTTAGCAATTCCTCTAACCTTTTACTAAGGTTTGTAGCTTCTTTGTATTGGGTTAGAACATGCTTTTTTAACTCATCCTAGTTTTTTATTACCCATCTTCTGAAGCCTACTTCCATCAATTTGTCCATCTGATCCTCTATCCGTTTCTGGGCCCTTGATGGACAGACATTGTGATCTTTGGAGGAGAAGAGGCACTATGGCCTTTTGTATTTTCAGCAGTTTTCTTCACTGATTCTTTCTCATCTACCTGAGTTTGTCTAGTTTCTGTCTTTGAGGCTGCTGACCTTTGGATGGGTTTTTGTGGGGACCTTTTTGTTGTTGTTGTTGTTGTTGTTGTTGTTGTTGATGATGCTGTTGTTGCTTTCTGCTTGTTTTTCTTTCAATAGGCAGGTCCCTATTCTGTAGGGCTGCTGCAGTTTGCTGGTGGTACGCTTCAGGCCTTATTCATCTGATTCACTCCCATGCTTGGAGATGTCACTCAAGGAAGCTGGAGAGCAGCAAAGATGAGTGTCTCCTCCTTCTTCTGGGACTTCTGACCTTGACAGGCACCAACCTAGTAGGATCACTTTTGTATAGAGTGTCTGAAAACTCTGTTGGAAGATATCACCCAGTTGGGTGTCATAGGGAGAAGGGCCCATTTAAAGAAGCACTTTGTCCCTTGGTGGAGATGGTGTGTATTGCTGGGGGGAACCCACTTCTCTGGGCTGCCTGGATTCCTCAGAACTACCAGGAGGAAAGGCTAAGTCTGCTGGTCCACAGCGACTGTGGCCACCCCTACTCCTAGGGGCTCAGGCCCAGGGAGATCCGAATTCTGTCCCTGAGCCTCTGGCTGGAGTTACCGGAGATCCTGCAGGGATGCCCCACCCACTGAGGAAGGATGGGTCAGGGTTAGACCTGAAGAGGCATTCTGGCCGCTGACTGCCACAGCTGGCATGTTAGGCTGTGGGGACATGTCTTAAGACCAAGCCGTCCAGCATCCCTGGCTCCAGCAGGGGAAAAGCACAGCCTGAGCTATAGAAATGGGTGTCGCCCCCTCCCCCACCCAGGGAGCTTAGCGTGTTAGGCAGTTGCCAGTCCCAGTGCTGGCTGCTGCCCCTTCCTCAAAGAGTTCAAATGGCTTAGAGAGCAGGCAGCTGCAGGCAGTGCTGGTCGCCCCATCCCCTCCCCACTGCTGGGAGTTCAGTAGGCTTAAGCAGATTCCAGCTGAGAAGCTGTAAGAATCTGCATGATTCCTGGTTGGGGCACTAGGCACTGGTAGCATGAGTTCATGAGTGGTATCTTCTGATCCGTGGGTTGCACAGTTCTGTGGAAAAAGCACAGTTTCCACGGGTGGGTAGAGCACTCACTCATTGCCTCCCTTGGCTGCAGGGAGGGGGTTTCCCTTCCCCATGTGGCTCTCAGGTGGGTCGCAGCACCACATGTCCTTCCTTCTCTCTGTGGGTCATGCCAGCCTTCTAGTCAATTTTGCCAGTGAGGATTCACATGCTTATTATGTTTTTTTCCAATGGAAACCTCTGAAGGCAGCCATCTTGCCTACCCCCCAATTTTTTACATTTTTATGGCTGAACAATATTTCATTATACATACATATATGTATGCAATATATACAAAATGCCATAAATATATCATATTCATATATACAAAATATATGTGATATTCATACATCACATTAATATATTACATATTCTTTATTGATTTAGCCACTGGCAGATACTTGAGTTGTCCACATGTTGGCTTTTGTGAATAACGCGGAAATGAACGTGGGAGTGCAGATATCTATGAGATACCAATTTTGCTCCCTTTATGTATATATACACACACACAGGATATCTATTATATCTATTATATATAAAACTTGTGTGTCTGTGTATATATACCGCAAAGTGGCAATGATGGATTCCTACTTTTAATTTTTTGAAGAAGCTCTGTACTTTTTTTCCGTAACGGCCGTGCTAATTTATAGTCCCACTAACAGTGCACAAGGGCTCCCTTTTCTGCATGTCCTTGCTAATACTTATTAGCTTTTGAATTTTAGATAATAGCCATCCTAACAGGTGTAGCCTTATGTGGCTAATAGAATGAGCACTAGATTTCAGCTGCTTCCTGCCACACATAGTAGGGCAACAATAAATTAATGAATGACAATTGAGCATTTGAGCAAGCTTACGGCAGTTAAAATTTGGTTTTAGTTTTCTGGCATCTATTCCTGGAGAGGACAGCAATATTCTATCTTATAGAAAGAAGGCCAACCTATATCAATAATACATATTCCAAATTGTCACTATGATTTATTTCATGGCTATATGACTGTAATATCAGAAATATAGGTGCCTGTGGCTTTCCGTAGCTGATTATTTTCAAGATTAATTACATTTGAAGAAAAGTTTGGCAGACTACTGTATATTTGGATTTAGTTCAAAGTGATCTCATGCTCTTTTTGTCAAGTGTCAGTATTTTAAAATATCTTTAATTCAATGCAAATATCGCATGGGGGTTAGCAGATAAATTAACATTGATTTTTCTTCCTGAAATGTGCTAAGACTATGCTAGGAAAATATCAAAGACATGTTTTTGTGTTGATACAATTAATGATTAAAGGAAAATATCTCAGAGGTATGTTTTAATGAAAGAAACAATTGAAATTTGTTGAAGAGTCTAGAAAACATAATGACTTTAGCCATGAATTTTTTGCAGGGTAAAGAGGTAAAAATGACATACTGGCATATAAGACACACCATTTTTTTTCTAATTTTCTATCTGATAATAACAGCTATTGATATGCATAGATTTGACTGGTAATTCTAAGAACCTTTGTAGCATGCTCAAATTTTTTGTCATCCAGTTTTCACATTATTTGAATTCTCATTTTAAAAAGTAAAATGTATTTAAAAATTAGATTATTACTAGGAATATCTGAAAATTGTAACACTCTGAAACTGAAAACAGAACCAAAAGTCAAAACAGAAATAGTAATCCAGGAAAAATCCAGGGATCACAAGTTAGGGAGAGATATTTAAGAATCATATTTACAGGTCAGGTGCGGTGGTTCACGCCTGTAATCCCAGCACTTTGGGAGGCTGAGACAGGCAGATCACGAGGTCAGGAGTTCAAGACCAGCCTGACAATATGGTGAAACCCCATCTCTACTAAAAATACAAAAATTAGCCAGGCATGGTGGCACGCACCTGTAGTCCCAGCTACTCAGGAGGCTGAGGCAGAAGAATCACTTGAACCTGGGAGGCTGAAATTGCAGTGAGCCGAGATCGTGCCACTGCACTCCAGCCTGGGCAACAGAGCGAGAGTCTGTCTCAAAAAATAAATAAATAAATGAAAAATAAGAAAAAATAAAAAATAAAGAATCATATTTACATTCATTGTTGATTGTTAGAGATAAATTGCTGATTGTCGACGAGGAATAAGCAATTCTTTGTAATTATTATTTGTGTTTCTACTTTTTTTATTCTAAAGCTCACTATTGAGGTGTCCTATCCAATCTATTTAATCATTTTTTTTTTTACAAATAGAATTAAAATCAAGAAAAGTCTAGAGTTTTAGATAGTCTCACCATTTAGCATGGGACAAAAACTGACGTAAATCTGCCTTAGTCTTATTTTATGGGGCCTATCATCTATCTTAGCATGGCACAAAAATGGATGTAAATCTACCTTAGTCTTATTCTATGTTGTCTATCATCTATCTTCCCTTACATATACTATGTTTCGGCCACCTAACATATTTGTCATCTGTAGCCAACCCTTAATTTCTTAAAAAAATTGATATTTCATATACAGTTCTTTATTTTCTCACTTTTCCAGATTCAACTGAAATGTCACTTTCTCCTTATGCCTAAGCTTCTTTTGAAATAGGAGCCACAGATTATCTGTATATCTTTAAAACTGTTCAATGCTTCATGTAGCATATTGATTCTCATTTTATAAAAGCAGTCATTTAAGTCATGTAAATATCCAAATTACAGATATCAATTCAGACACCTGGATCATAAAGCAGCAAAAACAATGAAGAAAAGGGTTGTGTAATTATGTCCACATTATCAAAAATAAAACATTAGCGAAAACTATAAAACTTCCCTCAGCTTCCTCATTTAAAACAACTTTCAAATTTCAAACTATTTGATGTTGAGATTTTTAATTACTTAAGCACAAGTGCAGATGCGAACATGACTGATGAACTCTTTACCTGACTTTTCAGCTAGAGTAAATTGCCTTTCAGAGAAGAGCCTTAAACACCATCTTGGTCAGTCTTATACCAAGATTACTACTTTTCTTTCTTTTTTTTCTTTCTTTTTTTTTTTTTTTAATGGAATCTCGCTCTGTCGTCCATGTTGAAGTGCAGTGGCGCAATCTGGGCTCACTGCAAGCTCCACCTCCCTGGTTCAGGCCATTCGCCTGCCTCAGCCTCCCGAGGAGCTGGGACTACAGGCGCCTGCCACCACACCCGGCTAATTTTTTGTATTTTTAGTAGAGATGGGGTTTCACCGTGTTAGCCAGGATGGTCTTGATCTCCTGACTTCGTGATCCACCTGCCTCGGCCTCCCAAAGTGCTGGGATTACAGGCGTGAGCCACCGCGCCTGGCCTACTTTTCTTTCCAATGAAAGTAATACTGCTTGAAAAACATGAAAGTATTCAATAATACCTAGAAAATTTAAAAAGTAAATAGATTTAGTGAACTTCACTCTATAATTTTGTTGAAAATTAAATATTAAATTTAAATTTTTCTTAAGTTTTTTTAGGTGTGTTGCTTAATTTGTTGGCCAATTGATTTAAATTTAGTCTTCTATGAGCTTCCTTATTTTTCTGTATTTCTATCATGTTACTTACATATTTCTGAGGCTTAAAAGAGATGTGGTTACTTCTTATTTTAGGGTATTTAAATCATATTTATTTTCATGAGTTCAATATAAAACAATGAGAATTAATACACATAGTGGGCAGAAATTAGACTCTGGAACTAGACTTTCTGATTTGAATCCTGAAATTGCTAATAAGAGATTAAATAACTTCATACTAACTTAACTTTCTTGTGCTTTAGTTTCCTCGTCTTCAAAGTGGAGCTACTTAGTTAACAGAGTTATCATAAAATTCAAATTAATTGGTTTTATTAAAATGTGGTAAAGATGCATTGCATATATGAATATTCAAGAAGTAATTATTTTCCATCTTGGTAAAAAATAAAGCTCTTCTTATAAGTCAATATATAATTTTTAATGGAGTTCAGTTTATCATGAGATATTATTTTAATGAGTGTACAAAAATCATATACTTTAACTTGTTTTTTGTAATGCAGTGAATTTTCTAAATTCCACAAGTATGTTGCCTTCCATTTAAGGATATTATTTTGTATTCTCACTTGGCTTTTAAATTTCATATATTTTATAGTTGTCCATACATGGCTTATATCAAGTATTAACAGAAGAGCTAGACTTGGAATGCAAGCACTTGGGGATTCTTATTTTGAATCTGTGGTAGTTTCAAAGCTTATTTTTTGTATATATATATAATATGTATTTATATTGATGGTGGGATACCAATAATGTTTTCAGTGACAGAAGCCACTTTTCACATGACATTAATAATGCTTAATCCCAAGGAAGAATATCTCTTTTAGTCACAGCTGGGAGACAGTATTAAATAGTAACATTTTTTTCTTACAAATAGTAAAGAGAGATGTTATATATTCAGCATTATTCCTAACATTTATCAGTAATTTAATGTAACACAAAAAATACATTTCTTCAACCTTGCACACAAGAATCTGTCTGCTCACTTAAAGGGGACTCAAGCATATTTCCATAGGTGACCTAATTTGATGACCTTATTGATCCATAATTTTAAATAATTTTTAAAATGTATTAAGTGACAATTATGGTTCAGTAAACATAATTAACTATTTATATCTTCAAACTAAGATTTTTACCAAAGTCACCTCTTCTATGCATAGGTATTTTGTGTTTCTGAACCCTAACAATTAGTCAAACATAATTTATGTTTCTTCAATGGCTTTATTTATACAGTAGTATATCCCAATAATGTGTTGAGGAAAAATGGTGAGATTACCAGGAAAGTTAGTAAGGCAAAAGATATTCTTCTCCTTTATGTTTGATTTCTGAGCTTTTGAAGATATATATTAATATATAACAAAAATCCAGCGTAAATTAGAGAATTTGTGCAAATTGTAAATGTGTAGATCATTTTTAACTTCCAACTTTGCTAACTTTGTAGGCTTTAATAATCTAAAATTTATATTGAAACTCTCCAAGAGAGGAATTTAATTAAGTTCTTTTGTTCTAGTAAAACTGACCATCACCACCACAAACTTGTTTCAGAAATGCCACTTGATGTTTTGCTACCATCTCAATGTACTTATTTGGCACCTACTTCCATTCTGACGTCACACTAAAGAAGAATGACCTATTTAGAAAATTTTTATTTCAGTGTAGGTTTAATTTCAAGGAAGTGTTGCCAAAGTGAACATAAAAGAAAACTGCATAAATGTCCAATGCAATTTGTATACAGCAACATATAACTCTACCAGAAGTGGACCTAGCTGTGATGAAGCTTTTGGAATTGTTTTCTTGACAGCTGCATCAGGAAGATTAGTATCTTCCATATTCCTTTGTAACTTTTTGAGGCAATACTACCTTTGAGTATCAGGATAGTAGAATGAATGGTTCAGAAGTTAACAGCACAAAAACACAGCCCCCTCTTTCCTCTTTCTTCTCTCCTCCCCTACTCTTCATATATTATATTAAGCACAGGGAATTACCTATTACTCCCTAAAACCTAACATGGTTTCACAACTTGTTCTCTCTAATTGCTTTAATTCTCCTTGCCAGGAGATAATTTTAGGCCCAATTTGCTGCACTTTTCATTTTGTTTCAAAATTAAATAAGGCTGATTTATTCTCAAAATATCAGTGATGGAGGTCATAGCAGTGTTTACTTATCTAATTATCTGAAGAATAAGAAAGTTTATGTTTAAGAAATCAAAATTCCAAGACCGTACATCTTATATTGCCTAGATACCACAACACTTTTACACGACACAATTTATGCTGGAGTGAAAAATTTTCCAAATCTTAATCTTCCCCACGTTTCTTTGCCAAGGGCCATATCTGTCAGTGTCTTGTATTTAATGCAATGCACAAGATATTTTTGAAATACAGAATACATTTGCTATTCACAACAACAAAGTCAAAAGGGGTGATAATACCAAATTTACAAAAAATTTGGTCCACATAGAAAAAGAAAATGAACTTTGGAAAAGCTAACATATATAGTTTATCTACACTCTGAGAAACAATTAATCTGCCAAAAAAGATGGCTACAAGCTAGCAGAGATGGTAATTACCTGACCTAAAAGACACGTGAGTTAAGTAAGAAATATGCATTCATTTACTGGAAATGCAAGAAGACTCTCTCATAATAAGAGTAAGAATCGTTACAAATAATTGCTTATTTTTATTTTTATTTTGAGACAGGGTCTCCCTCTGTCACCCAGGCTGGAGTGCAGTGGCACGATAGTGGTTCACACAGCCTCGCTCTTTTGGGCTCAAGCAGTTCTCCCACCCCAACCTCCCAAGTAGCTGAGAATATAAGCACATAACACCATACCTGGCTAATTATTTTAGTATTTTTTTTTGTAGCAACAGGGTTTCATGTTTTCCAGGCTGGTCTCAAACTCCTTGGCTCAAATAATCCACCTACCTCAGTTTCCCAAATTTCTGGTATTACAAGCATGAGACACTGTGCCCAGCTCAAAAAAAAAATGGTTTTATACTAGAAAAATAATTGAAAAGAAATAATATATTCTATTGCCAAAAATAGTCTTCTTACGTGAAATACTTTTACATCTAATGTTTGTTATAATGGAGCATTATATTAGGCAGCATATAAGGAAAAACATCATGGTAAAAACTATCGGCATGAACAGTGGTATTTTGAATTTTCTGTAGAAAAGTTACACTCTCCAATATATAGCATTAATTGAAGGGTTAAAAAGTGTCTGTATTCTTTAAGTAAGTAAAGTCTTGTATAGAGATGACAGTATATACACAAATCTGTGAGGTATTATATTCCTATGAAAAAGTAAATAGCCAAAAATGTCCCTGTGTGATATGAATGGAGTAGCTCTGAGCTTCCAGTACTCAAGATAAAAATATTACCATAGAATTAGAATTTGTTTAAAATAACTTGGAATACATATATATATATACACACACACACACACATATATACACACACATACACACACGCACACACACACACACCATGTATATGTGCGTGCATGTGTGTGTGTGTATATTATGAAAACAATGCTAAGGAATTCAGTAAAAACAATGTTAAAGAATAGAGAATTTACAAAGTTAAGGAAATTGTTACTGAAAGTATATCCAAGCAAGGGGAGTAAACTCAATTACAAGGAACAAATTTTGTAACCATGTAAAGTGTTAGAGAAATGGCAGGGCATTCTCTATGTTTTAATATAAAATATGATGGGAGGTGAAGGAGAGAAGGAGAAGAGAGAGGAGATATGAAAATAAAGATCCTACAGAAATCTCTGTTTTGTTTCTGTGTTAATGTTAATCTCTTAGCCATGCATCCCTGCTATCTTGATATTTAAAGGCAGTTTTGGTTCCTCAAGAAGTTAGAAAGGGAATATGGAAGATACTAATCTTCTTGATGTAGCTGTCAATGCTTCATTCATAACAGACATCAATCTTGGTGCATACTTACTTTTATAGAGAAATCTTTTTGAACTTCCTTTTGGTTTCTGCTGTCAGTTACTATCAATCAGTCAAACCTTTTAAAGCAAACTAGAATAGAATTCTTAGGTCACCTTTATTTTGTTGCTTCTCAAAAGAAGCGTATAAAAGGACAAGTGATTTCATTGAATGGCTGTTATGTATATTAAATATATCTTTTAAATATTCCAGGCACTTTCATAGTCATTGCATATCTTACAGTTTATTTAAGATGGTATGCAAGCCTAATCTTATTCTTATTTTATTAGTCTGGCATTAGCACCTCAGAGACTTAACTTGACATAAAACACTTTTCTAAAGTTAGAAAAAGTAAATTTCAATACCTAGAAATGAGCTCTCATCTTGATTAAAATAAAAAATACGGCAAGCCTTTACTTTCAATGTCTTTCTCCATCAGAGAATCAATTTTCACGTAGTGATTCTAAACTCATATGAGGAAAACATAAAATAATATTTTGAATCAGTTTAGTTCAACTAAATGTTTCCAAGCATAATTTATTAAAGTATTGAATGTCAGATCTTCTGTACTTAAAAAATAAGATCAGTTAGTGCTAATGAAATAACAAAGTAATTTTTTCAAAAGTGGCTTTCGAATAATTATGTATTTTATTTTCATAAAATTAAAGCAACATGAACACATCATGGCTCATTTTAATATTATTTGAAAAACATTAAATTAAAGCAATTTGTATAACATTTAAGGAGCAAACATTATTTTTGAGCAAATAAACCAAAGTAATGTATTATTTAAAACTAAATTGTATTCTAGGCAAATGAGGTTTTTTTCTATGAATATTGGATTCCTTGCCAGATAAACAATTTGATTGAACCAAATGTTTACATCTCTCATATAATTCTATAATGTAAAATTTAGTAAATATATTTAAGGTAAGAAGTTAGATAAACTGAATAGAAGATAATTGATAATTGATTGAGGAACAGACACTAATTTCTACGCCACACATGTTATTTAATATGTATGTATTACTGTAAGTGTACAGAGAACATAAATTATGCCTCAGGAAAAAAAATGTGTTTTGTCCTCTTGTTGGAATAGGATAAAAGTAAATATGTTTAGGTATAGAAAATTAAAGAGTTACATATTTCTTGCACATCTAAATTTGCAACTGACGTAAATACCTGCTACTGTTGTGGCATTTTTACTCGCTTAGTTTGGCGGGCTGGAGTGTTACAGCTCTTTTACTCCGGCAGTTCGGCAAGTTCCGGATTCTTGTCCTGCAACCAAGAGGAATAAGATGTGTGAACACTGGAGAGGGGTAGGGCAGAGTAGAATGTATTTAGTGAAATAAAAGTTCTCAACGGCAAGGGGGGACCCAAAAGTGGGTAGCTGTCTGTGAAGTGGAGCCTGGGGTTTTTATGGTCCTAGAATGGGAGAATGAGTGCTGACTGGTTTATGGGTGGGCTTGGAAAAGGCACCATTCAATTGGTTGAAAGACGTTGTTCAGAAAGAACCAATCGAGAGAGTGGGTAAAACAGGGATCGAAGGTCCCACTCCAGACCGTGGTTTCTATCCAGAATTGATAACTCAATTTTCTTAACTTGAAGGTCAAGTTTCACTGGGGACCCTTCCCTATTTGCCTAGGAATTTGTCTGTCTCTACTCTTACATGAGTTTGGATTTAAACAAGTGAAGGTACTGCATATCTAATAGGTAGACAAGTTTTGTTATCAAGGTAAATGTAATACATATGCAACTAATAAAATAATTATATAATTTATCAGTGTATTCCAATAATAACCCTATATATGAACAAATAGAACAGTCATACACTATTCTTTTATTCATGTGGATATTTAAAAACATACACTGGATTATCTGGGTTTATGTCCCTGCCGCTGTCTTGGAAATTCTCTTGTCTCAAAGTATGCCTCTGGACTTAACTTCTGAACTATGGTGGTCTCTAGATTGCTACATATTGTCAGAATTAATTATTCAAACAAGCCATTTCCAAAATAATTTTTGGGCTGATATCAATTTTAAGGTCCTCAAAGAACAACATGGATAAGTGGCTCCGACCTTTCAGTGACATTACCATTAATGGATACATAGTGGCAGTAGGAGTGAGCCAGAAGTGGCATAATGGAAAATAGGATTAAAATTAGTAACTAAGAACTCAAAAATTAGCTCCCATTTAGTTTTATCTGAGTTAACGCAAATGATAAAATTAAATATCTGTTTCTATAGACTTGGGAGTATAGGAAATAGGTTTTTTTCATTGGTAAGCTAGTTTTATTACACTTGTATCTTAAAATGGCAATATTTTTGCATATTGCATAATAAATCAAAATAATAGTAAAATGATTACTAATTTTATTTTGTAATATAGTTTAATGTCATTAATCATTGCTGAATTTATCTTCATCTTTAGAATACAATATTTCTGGCAATGATTTTTGTTGAAAGGATAATGATGTATTTGTAATGCACTTATTTTTAGATTTACTGAAGTGCATCCCATAGTAACATTAACTTGACTTTTACATACTTGTATTCAGTCATATTTAATCAGTAATGAAATATATTAAATAAAACATCACATAACACTGATCTAATTTAGCTTGTTAGATTATTAAAAGAGTAACAAGGTTTAACTTTGTGAGCAAAAAAGATATTTATTTAAATAACTAAACATAGGGTCACCAAGAACTTTATATATAAAAGTTAAACAAAGAGAAATAAAATGATTCATAAAAGTAGAAGGCCACATTGTAGGAAACATGGAATAAAGATACAAGTTTCTAAATTCTCTAAATTGATACATTCTGCCAGACGTTATTGTACAAATTCAGTACATGAGAGAAAATACCATCACAGGTTACCTATGCATATAACATCTCTGCATAGCAATGTTACTAACTTGGATATTTTCCCTCCAAAGCACTTATTTACAATTATAATTGATTACAAGGTAACTATTTTTGTTGTTTACTTAATGTTTCCTAATTTATTAGCTTCATACACCTAACAACCAGGACTGTCCAGCAATTTTCAGATATCTTCCTATGATTAGGAGTTAATAAATAGCTGATGAAGTAATTAAGTAATTAACAAATGAAAATATAAGGAAAAGTAACATAAACCATTATCTGTTTTTTCCATTATCATTTTGTCACTACAGCATCCTGCCTGCTACCTATGAATAATGCATTTCTTGAGGTTAAGGAAATACTTACCTTCATTGATATTAAAGAACCATGTCTAATTAGGGTGGGGTTTGAAGATGTCACCAACGCTTTTGTTTATTACACATTTTTTTTTTGCTTTGGATGTATTAATTTTTCAACTAACATATTTTGTTCATACTTTTTTTTAAGTTTATCTCTCTCTATTTAAGTTTCTTCTAAATTTCAAAATTTTAGCTCTGGCCAGTTTTAAATATATGTATTTATGAACTGGCAAGAACCTGAATATAATACAGGTGCAGAAAACATATTTATATTACGTATTTTCAGTTGGAAATGATGTTGTTTAGTTTTAAAATATTGAGCAAACTGTATCATTTAAACTTACTGTGCCATATGTTTAACATTATCATTATATATTTGATAATCATGTCATTTAAATATTCTTAACTACTAACCCATATTCATCTTGGAAAACCTCACTCATTTTCTTGAATTTAGTCATTAAAACCTTTATCTATTGTCTTTATTGAAATTAATTTTAAATCTTATTTTTTAATGAATTTCTATTTTAATAATTTCAACTTTTATTTTAGATTCAGAGGGTTCGTGTGCAGGTTTATTACATGAGTATATATAGTGTGATGCTGAGAGCTAGAGTACAAATGATCCCATCAACAAGGTAGTGAGAATAGTACCCAGTAGATTTGCAAACCTGGTCCCCAAACTCCCTCATTCCTCTAGTAGTCCCCAGAGTCTATTGTTCCCATGGTTATATGTCCATGAGTACTTCATGTTTAGCTCCCACTTATAAGTAAGAACCTGTGGCATTTGGTTTTCTGTCCCTGCATTAATTCGCTTCGGATAATGGCCTCCAGCTGCATCCATGTTGCTGCAGAGGACATAATTTTGTTCTTTTTTATGTCTGCATAGTATTCCATGGTATATACATACTACATTTTATTACAGTCCACTATTGATGAACACCTAGGTTGATACATGTCTTTGCTATTGTGAATAGTATTGCAATGAACATATGAGTGTGTGTGTCTTTTTGATAGAATGATTTGTTTACTTTTGGATATATAGCCAGTAATGGGATTGCTGGGCAAATAGTAGCTCTGTTTTAAGTTCTTTGAGAAATCTAATTGATTTCCACAGTGACTGAAGTAATTTACCTTCCTACCAACAGTGTATAAGTGTTTCCTTTTCTCCATGTGTCTTGAATAGATTTTTGTTTAAAATCAATACCTGAAACTTGGTTTAAGAGGAACAAAAATATTACAAAAGGGTCAAAAGCATATATCAAACTTTAAATTATGAGAACAATTTTACCAAAATCAGAAAAAAATAGCCTTAAAAATTACTGGAATCAAATATGATTTGCTTACCTAAAATGTTATGCAGCTTTATTATCTTTTTAGTAATACATTGAGCTTACTAATTTTACATATTCATGATAGAATATGATAATATTTTACTTTTATTTGTATTTGCCCACTGGGTGGTCAAAGAACATAAAACAAATAAAATGCATTTTACTATATTCAGTTAAGTACCAAGCACCGACTGACTACTAATATTTCAAGCTGATTCACAAGTATGACAGGAATACTTATACAATAAAATGTTTCAGTCACCAAGAAGTCACATTTATTTGTCAGTGGAATAATTTTTGGAAAATTGACTTGTGTACTCTCTGAGCTCTTAGTTCTAATCTCATTTTCCCAAGATAAAGGTTATATAAAATGTCATCTTATTTATAATTACACCTAATACAATTAAAGTAATTTTAAAAACTATAAAATAGTGCATATTTTAAGAATATAGCTTTCAGAATATTAAGAATATGGTAGAAAAATACATTTGTTACCAACACTAACCTGCAAATGAAATTGAAAATGCACATTTTCAGTTAATCATGAATCAAATGCAATGTAAAATGTAATGCAATTAATTGATATACCTAATATCAAGTAAATATACTCAAGATGTTTCATTACATACGCAAGGTATTGGTGGGAAAGTAATCATTCTATATTCAATCAAAACACTGGTTATTTATATAAAACTTTTATTTTAGAATAATAATACAATTAGAGAAAATTTGTAGAGAGAGTTTAGATAATTCCCATACTAAATTAACCCCACTTCTCCAGTGTTAACCTCTTACATAAACATGCAACATTTGTCAAAATTTAAAATTTACATCAGTACAATACATTAAGTAAACTATATACTTTATTCAGATACAGTTACATTTTAAAACATCAGTGGAAATCATTGATCATACTTGGTTATGTTACCCATAACAGGTGTTTGGTGATGTTTGAATTAATAACAATGCATAGAAATATTTTTGATTGATAGTAAGTGGAAAAATGACCCCAGAGATATCCATGTCCAAATCCATCAAACCTGTGAATACCTAATTTTACAAGACAAAATGTACTTTGCAGATGTAACTAAATCAAGGATCTTCAGATGGGAAAATTATCCTGGATTATCAGACTAGGCTGAAAGTCATCACAAGAGTATCTATAAAAAGAAGTAGAAAGATCAGAGTTAGAGTGGAAATGTGACCATGGAAGCAGAGGTTCAAGAGATCCACTTTGAAGATACATGATTGTATATTTAGAAAACCCCATCATCTCAGCCCCAAAACTCCTTAAGCTGATAAGCAACTTCAGCAAAGTCTCAAGATACAAAATCAATGTGCAAAAATCACAAGCATTCATATACACCAAAAATAGAAAAGCAGAGAGCCAAATTATGGGTGAACTCCCATTCACAATTGCTACAAGGAGAATAAAATACCTAGAAATACAATTTACAAGGGATATGATGGACCTCTTCAAGGAGAACTACAAACCACTGATCAAGGAAATAAGAGAGGACACAACAAATGGAAAAACACTTCATGCTCATGGATAGGAAGAATCAATATCATGAAAATGGCCATACTCCTCAAAGTAATTTATAGATTCAGTACTATTCCCATCAAGCTACCACTGAATTCTTCACAGAATTAGAAAAACTTTCTTTAAATTTCACATGGAACCAAAAAGAGCCCAGATAGCCAAGACAATCCTAAGCAAAAAGAACAAAGCTGGAAGCATCACACTACTTGACTTCAAACTGTACTACAAGGCTACAGTAACCAAAAGAGCATGATACTAGTACCAAAACAGATATATAGACCAATGGAACAGAACAGAGACCTAAGAAATAACATCACACATCTACAACCACCTGATCTTTGACAAACCTGACAAAAATAAGCAACGGGGAAACAATCTCCTATTTAATAATTGTGCTGGGAAAACTGGCTAGCCATATGTAGAAAACAGAAGCTGAAGCCCTTTGTTACACCTTATACAAAAATTAACTCCAGATGGATTACAGACCTCAATGTAAAACCCAAAACCATAGAAACCCTAGAAGAAAACCTAAGCAATACTATTCAGGACATAGGCATGGGCGAAGACTTCATGACAAAAACACTGAAAGCAATGACAACAGAAGCCAAAATTGACAAATGGGATCTAATCAAACTAAAGGGCTTCTGCATGGCAAAAGAAACTATCATCAGAGTGAACAGGCAACCTACAGAATGGGAGAAAATTTTTGCAAACTACTCATCTGACAAATGTCTAATATCCAGAATCTAAAAAGAACTTAAATTTACAAGAAAAAAAAACAAACAATTCAATCAAAAAGTGGGCAAAGGATATGAACAGACACCTCTCAAAAGAATGCAATTATGCAGCCAATGAACATATGAATAAAAATTCATCATCACAGGTCATTAGACAAACGCAAATTAAAACTACAATGGAATACCATCTCATGCCAGTTAGAATGGTCATTATTAAAAAGTCAGGAATCAACATGCTGGCAAGGCTGTTGAGAAATAGGAACGCTTTTACACTGTTGATGGGAGTGTAAATTAGTTTAACCATTGTGGAAGAAACTGTGGCTATTTCTCAAGGATCTAGAACCAGAAATACCATTTGACCCAGCAATCCCATTACTGGGTATATATGTAAGGTATTATAAATCATTCTACTATAAAGACACATACACACATATGTTTATTGCAGCACTATTTACAATAGCAAAGACTTATGTCCATCACTGATAGGCTGCATAAAGAAAATGTGGCACATATACACCACGGAATACTATGCAGCCATAAGAAAGAATGAGTTCATGTACTTTGCAGGAACATGGATGAAGCTGGAAGCCATCACTCTCAGCAAACTAGCACAGGGACAGAAAACCAAACTCTGCATGTTCTCACTTATAAGTGGGAGTTGAACAATGAGATCACATGGACACAGGAATGTGGACATCACACACTGGGCCTTTTGGGGCATGGGGGACAAGGGGAGGGAGGGTATCAGGACAAATAGCTAATTCATGCCGGGCTTAAAACCTAGATGACGGGTTGATAGGTGCAGCAAACCACCATGGCACATGTATACCTATGTAACAAACCCGCACATTCTGCACATGTATCCCAGAATTTAAAGTTAAAAAGAAACAAACAAACAAAACACAACTTTGCCTTACCTTAGATCAAAAATATTTTCTCATACGTTTTCTTCTAGCAGTTTACAGTTTTACATTTTACTTTGAAGTCTGTGATCCATTTTGAATTAATTTTTATATACAAAGTATGGATTAAAGTTCTTTTTTAAAGACAGGAACATCTCTTTTCCAGTATTATTTTCTAAAAAAATAAAATAAAATAAAAACTATCTTATTCCACTAAATTGCTTTTGCATTTTTGTAAGGAAAAAAAGAAGGAGCAACAGGCCATGGTTGAAGTAATGAAAGCAGCCACTGAAAGCTGGAAAAGGCAAGGGAATTTCTCCCTGTATCTTGCAGAAAAAATGCAGCCCTACTGTCTCTTTTTAGATGTCTAAACTCCAGAATTGTAAAATCATAAATTGGTGGTGTTTCAAGTTTGTGGTAATTTGTTACAGTAGATATAGAAAATTAACACAATATCCTTACTAACTCTGTTTTACGTCAGCATTTACAAAATTTTTTTCTCATAAATCCTGCTGCTTCAGCTTTACTGTAGGCAAAGCTATAATATCCTCACTCACTTCAGTTCCTTCTCTCGTGTTTCAGTATGTGCTTGGCCTTAAATATTGCACATGATGTTTTCTTGCCTACCTCTCTTGACATATATGAATATTAATTATTTTTACATATATGAAGTGTTTTTTAACAACCAAAACTTAATAATCTATTTCTTCTTCCTGGAAAAGCTAGAAACTTTTATTTTTGCTACATTTTTTTTTCCCTATGTATACTCTTTTCATTGACATGGGAGCCTTCCTTGAGAGCTCATGAAATCTCCAGGTCCTTGCACAGCAGCTGACTCATAGTAGACATATAGTAAGTCTTTATTTACATATGAATGGAAATACCATTTTAGCTAACATTTATAAGATAATATATGTATTTTAAATAGTAAGGAAAGGAATTCTCCCTATCAATAAATCTAGTCAATAAATATAGTCTCCAAATTGTTGTGTTATAATTACTTTGAAATATCACATTGGCGGTTAATTAAAATAATAATGTGAGCACATTTATTCAAGCACTACTCAACATGTTCTGTCAATACTTCAATTGTTTAACTACCAACTATGTGAAAGCATAATGTTTTCTGTTTATTTATTTGTGTGTTTGCCCTAAAAGGTGCTAATTAGTATGGTAAATAGATATGCAGGCTTATACATATAATTACAAGGACATACATGTATTGCAGCATTTAAACTTTTATAATAAAATACCATATATGGTTAATTGATTAAGTAAAGTACTTTAGTGATATGCACTAATTCGTAATGAGACAACAGAGAGCAAACAAACCAAAATGTTAGTGGATTACCTATTAAAACTTATAATCCTTTATGCCTTTAAAAATCTAATACTTACCTTCACACAAAGACTTGGAACCAACCCAAAAGTCCATCAGTGATAGACTGGATAAAGAAAATGTGGCACATATACACCACGGAATACTATGCAGCCATAAAAATGATGAGTTCATGTCCTTCTCAGGTACATGGATGAAGATGGAAACCATCATTCTCAGCAAACCAACACAAGAACAGAAAACCAAACGCCGCATATTCTCACTCACACGTGGGAGTTAACAATTAGAACACATGGACACAGACAGGAGAACATCACACACTGGGGCCTGTCGGGGGGTTAGGGGTTAGGGGAGGGATAGCATTAGGAGAAATACCTAATGTAGGTGATGGGTTAATGGCTGCAGCAAACCACCGTGGCACATGTATACCTATATAACAAATCTGCACGTTCTGCACATGTACCCCAGAACTAAAAGTATAATAATAATTTTTAAAAATCTAATCTTATATAATGGTCCCAATTTATAAATGTGTAGATTTTCTGTGTAGTTTTCAAAAAATGAATTTTTGCTTAATATTTCTCAATTTTTAATATAGGTATAAAAACCTCAATATGCAAAATTTTTTTCATGTTCCCTAGAATTCTAAGTTTTCTATCTAAAAAATTTAGAATTCCTTATTGTTTTCTACTTGTTACCTTTTTTCACAATGCTATTTAATAAATTTCATTAAAAACATGTTGCTTAAGTAAATCAACTTTTAAATTGCACACATTTTTACTTTTAATTTTTCTTTTGTTCATTGTTAGTAATACACAATAGTTGTATATACTGATGGGTTACAGTGATATTTTCAGACATGCATACAATGTAATGATCAAATCAAGATAAATGAGATTCATTACCTCAAATATTTATCATTTATTTGTGTTATTTCAAATCATCTATTGTAGCTATTTAGAAATATACAATAAACTATTATTAATTGTAGTAGCCCGAGTGTTCTATCAAACACTAGAAATGATTTCTTCTTCTAACTGTATTTTTGAACCGATCAACATACCTCTTTCATCTCCTCTTTTCCTACTCTTCTCAGCTTTTGGTAACCACCATTCTAGTCACTACTTACATGAGACAATTTTTTAGCTCCCACACATGAGGGAGAACATGCACCTAACAACTATTTGTCTTTCTGTGTGTACTTATTTCACTACTCATCAGGGAAATTCAAATCAAAATCACATGACACATCATCTCACTCCAGTCCAAATGGCTATTATCAAGGGGGCATAAAATAACAGATGCTAGTAAGGATGTGGAAAAAGGGGAAACCTTGCACATTATTTGTGGGAGTGTAAAATTAGTACAGCCACACTATGGAAAACCATATGAAGATTCCTCAAAAAACTAAAAACAGAACTACCATGTGATCTATCAATCACACTGCTGAGTATATATCTAAAAGAAAGGGATCAGTATAACAAAGAGATGGTATAACAAAGAGACACCATAGCCAAGATATTAAATCAACCTCAGTGTCCATCATTGGATTAATGGATAAAGAAAATATGGTATATAAACACAGTGGAATATGATTAAGGCATAAAAAGAATGAAATTCTATCATTTGCAGCAACATAAATGGACATGGAGGACATTTTATTAAGTGAAATAACTCAGGTGCAGAAAGGCATATCTACTTCTTTATGTGTGCATGTGTTTATGTAACTCTAAATTCTCTAGATGTATTAAAATCAGTGATGTAAAATAATCATTTTCTTACCACTTGTTATTCACCTATATTATAATAAATTATGTAAATAGCATTAATTATAGTATAATAGAAGACAAATACTGTGAATATCAGTAATTTTGGTTTTGAAAGTAAAATAATAATACATATAACAATCGCTCACTTTGTTCAATAGTAAAACAGCAAAAATCAAAAATAAACTTTTAGGCTTCTACAAAATAAAAGGGAATATTTTGTAGAAATATGTAAATTCATGAGTCATGTCAGGTCAAAAATATAGTAAACACATATAGGATTTGATATAAATAAAACCAAAATATGGATGACTTAATTAGTATTATGATTATATCATAAATTTGTTTCAGATACAAAACCAATATGGGAAGTACTATCTAGAAAGTATATCTGTGCTCCTTTTACTATATTTTCTTCAAATATACTTTTTATTAGAAGGTAGTATTTTTATATTCCCTTCCTTATAGTAAGAAAATGAAATCAAAATTAATTATGAAAAGTAAACTTGATACAACATTATTCCCAAATTTGAATGCAGTTGTTTAACTTATGACTAAATTGTTATCTATTACTAAATGTTTAAATATATTGCTAGATTTACACATAGGTACATACTTACATATATCTATATACAAACACGTGTATAATATATTTGTATTTTGGAAACAATAAAATATCTGGAAGAAAAATCATTTGCACTTTACATTAGAAAGCTTGATTCTAACAGAAAACCATCTTTGAACTAAATGTTTTTGGGATACACAAAAGCTTTCAAGTACACAATGGAGTCAACAAGAGCCCTAGCTGGTGAAACCTGAGGATTACTACTGTGAAAAAATACTTTTGACTGAAGTAACTGTAAGCTCTGTTTCAGGACTGTTGCCTATGACAGAAGAAAATAAAAGCAGCTCTGGAAACAACGAGGTTTTACCTAGAGTATGAAACATAGTTGCTAGGAAATCCCTCAAAAGTAAGCACAGTAAACAAAGAACTCTAAAATTCATTATATTCATATTTTCCACAAAAGCTAATACAAAAGAAAGTCAGTATTCTTTACTAATTCTAAAATGAAGACAAAATTGTGTGATAACACTAAGAAAATTTCACAGTATTAGATGAACAAAACTTTAATGGCAAAGCAGAGAGCCACCTGCCGCCAAGATGTTGGATTTTAAACACCATTTACCACTAGAAAAGTGACACAGCCAGGATAAGAAAATACAAGAGGAGCCTGAAAAATCCTGGGGTATGAGGAAGTAAGAAAATTATTTTTAAAAAATTGCTTTTGAAAAGAGTATGTGTGACATCTCACAGGAACTGTTAGTGGCCAAAATTGTTAAAATTGGGGCACAAAATAAATAATTGTAATATTAGATTTATCTGATAAAATAAATATCCACAACTCTGTATTTATACAAATAATTTGATATACTTTCAAAAATGTGAGAAAAGCAATTAATCTTTCTTCCATTAGCAATCCAATTAAAAACACAGAAGGAGAAAAGATAGAAATAGAGAATTATCATTAGGCAAACATAACAATAATAGTGGTTGTAGACAAGATCCACCAGTAGATGCTAAAATAAGTAGGCAATAAATAAAAGAAGGGTGAGAAAACACGGGATTTGCATAGTCTTAACATATCTTCCCAAAGATAACATTTAAATACAAAAGGGAAGATAAATAACTTTACATGGAAGAAACTCATGAGACAGCAACTTAACCAAGTGATCAAACTAAATATCATTAGTAAGATCTAGCCTCATGATGAAACCGTATATATATATATATATATATATATATATATATATATATATATATATATAATGGACCTAAAAGTATACAGCACACCTTCTATGATATTCTTGCCAAAATGTATAACTTCATATCAACCATGAGAAAGCATCAGACAAACCAAATGGAGGAGCGTAATTCACAACAATTGATCAATCCTCAAAAGTGTCAAGGTCATGCAAAACAAATATCTGAGAAATTGTCAAAGTTTTGAAGAGATTGCTAAAAATTACTCAATGCAATGTGGAATCCTGCATAGTATCTTAAAAGAGAAGTACAACATTTTAATTTTTATATGAGGTTTGTAGTTTAATAATAAATATGTCAATATTAATTCCCTAAACTTGATAATTGCATTATAGCTACCTAAGACGTTAACATTTGTAGAGGTGAATTAATGACGACAAGGGAGCTCCACTTGATAATTTTTAACTTTTCTGTAGTTCTAAATGTTTTCCAAAACATTCAAACTTCTGATACATCAGTCACATTTCAGAGAGTAGATGCAGTTTTCAGATAGAACAGCTAATCTTCAGATAATAAATTTTAAATAAAATTACCACGCTACTTCCACAACCCTCATCCACAGTATTTATCAATGGAGGAAAATATATGTGTTCCTTTGAATATAGCAGTAGTTCTCAAAATGTGGATTGACTTGAGAGCAGTCGCTCTCAAAAATTTAAGGAATTCTGAGGATTATTGAGACTCCTTCAGGGCTCTATAGGGTTAAAACTATCTTCCTGAAAATAAAATAATATTTTTATTTTGTTTCTAATTTTCTAAAGAGCATACAGTGGAGTTTACCAGAGGCTGCATAACATGTGATATCCCAAAGGAATAAATACATGAGCAGATAGAAGGATTCAGCTGTCTTCTAATTAAATTAGTCATTAAGGAGATTTGAAAAAATAAAATGAGTCCAGTTTTTTTCCTTATTTTTATTGGTTTGTAAATTACAGTTATTTTTCATAAAATGTTATCTCGTTAGCATATGATGTTTTCTTTTTACTTCTATTTTGAAATGAAGAAATAGCTTCAGTTTGCTCAGTTTTAATTTCTAATACTGTAATTATTGATCTAAGTAACCTATGTAAATAAAAGCCTTTCCAGATCCTCAATAATTTTTTAAAGAGTTCAAAGGGGGCCTGAGATAGTTTGAGAACTTCTGACACATGTCACAGCATATATGTTATACCAGAGGATCTAATTCTAGCTGCATATAAGAGTCACCTAGTGAGCTTTTAAAAAGAAACTGTAGATAGGTGCCATCCACATAACCTGATTTAGCAAGATTGGGATTGGGCTTCAGCATCAGTATGTTTAAAAACTCCTCATGTTATTCTAATAAACACTCAAAGCTGTAAATTCTTTAACTTTGAAAATACGTATTAATATGTTGAATTTTATTTTTCATTTCTTGTTTGTATAAGCTAAATAAGCTCAATGATGCTCCTAGTTGCCTAAGCATAGTGAAAGTAGATAAACATCATGTTTAATTTGCACAGCCAATTTTATTCACAATTATACAGAGAATATTTACGGGAAATTTTGAAAATATAAAAGGTAGGGGTGGAAGGATTTGTGGTTAAAAAAAATGAATGTGGAAGAGAATGTGTAGTTTAAACCCTGATGCTGAGCAGGGATAAGAATGGTGATGAGAAAGGTAGATGAAATAGAGAATCAAGTATGTATTTGGCACCTGAGGATAACTGAGATCACTGGAAAGACAGAGTAATGTCTTAACACAGTTTTTACAGTCAATGGTTGATAGAGCAGATACATTTTAACAAGCTTGAGGATTTTCTCCCAATAATCTCTGCAATTTTTCTAAAATAAAAAAAAATTCTCAAGTTGCATCATACATATTGTTATCTGAGGATTTATGCCACTTGAAAATGAAATGTGAAATTCAGTTTTAAAGGATAGTTGAGTCTTACATGGTGATTTTAAAACTAAAATGTATGAGATATAGCCAAAACAAGTGTACAGTTTAGATATTTATCATACTATATACCTATTATTAATTTATCTTTTTACTAGTAGCAACATATTAGTTGCCTATTTAGCAAAAACTGATAATATATTCCATACAAGAGAGTTATAAACTCCCAAAATGATACATTGCCAAAATTACTCTCTAAAGATTAAGGAATGCTTTGGTTCGCATATGTTTCCAGAAAAGCATGAAAAGCATGTGTTGGAAACTTAATTAAGACAGTATTGGAAGGTCGGGCCGAATGAAAGGTAATTAGACCATGAGTACTCTGTCCTCATGAAAGAATTAATGCCACTATCTACAGAGCGAGTTCATTGTCACAGAAGCAGTTTCCTTATAAAAGGACGCTTGACCCCCTTTTGTCTCTTTCTCTTCCCCTCTTTTTGCCCTTCTGCCATAGGTTGATGCAGCAAGGAGGCCCTTGCAAGACGCTGGTCCCTCAATCTTGGACTTCCTAGCTTCCAGAACCATGAGCCAATAAACTTCTCTTCATTGTGAAATACCCAGTCTGTGGTATTCTGTTACAGCAGCATATTCAGTGTAAGACAAGAATAATAATGCCCCCTCTCCTTTGACAAACTTTAATTTCAGATGTTAATAAAAATATAAGAAATTTTAACAGCATTATGTCTCTTGCTATTTCACTAGGTTAATTTTAACTTTGAGGAATAGCTTAAAATCCAAATCTTATTTTATGCAGCTTATTTACTATCTTAGTATTCTTAGTTTAGACTTCTTTTAGATAATATTTATTATTTTGGTATGGGAATCATAAAAATTGAACATAAAATTTATTTGAATTACCAGACCCATCTTCATAAATTGTGTATCTGTTGTGCAGCGTCTAAGAAAAATAAAACTATATCACCTGGCATTTCTTAGCAACGCCATGGTTAATGGACCTGGTGAATAATTTTTGTCATGGATTCACAGAAAAAAATAAGCAGGTTAGTACATCGTTGATTTTAGATACTATGCCATAGATGGCATTGGTTGGGTTAAAGACCAACTTAAATGACTGCAAACTTTCGTAAAGACTTTTATTTTTATTTTTTATTTTATGAAAATGACATTTAACCTGCTATAGTGAATTATAGCATTAATGCAGGGATTCCTCAGATCTATGCTGACAAAAGTTAATCTCCACCACCTTCCCAAAACAAAAAGAAAACTCATTGAGAATGGAAAGAGTACGGATATGCTTATGCTTTGTGTCCCCACCCAAATCTCATCAACATGCGGGAGGTTTCCTCCATGCTGTTCTCATGATAGTGAGTGAGTTTTCATGACATCTAATGGTTTTATAAGGGGCTCTTCCCTCTTTGCTCAGCACTTCTCCTTCCTGCGGCCTTTTGAGGAAGATGTCTTGCTTTCCCTTTGCCTTCTGCCATAATTGTAAGTTTCCTGAGGCCTCCCTAGCCATGCTGAACTGTGAGTCCATTAAACCTCTTTCCTTTATAAATTACCCAGCCTCAGGTAGTTCTTCATAGCAGTATGAAAATGGACTAATACAAGTACTGTGAGTACAGGGCTCCTATTCAGCTTTATGATATCTGTCTATCTACATATCTATAATCTATTAATCTACAGTTGCCCTTTATTTATATAAATCCACTATATATTTAAGAGTTCTTCCTGTGTCCATGTGTTCTCATTGTTCAATTCCCACCTATGAGTGAGAACATGTGGTGTTTGGTTCATGTACCCTAAAACTTAAAGTATAATAATAATAATAAAAGAGTTCTGAGTATTTTTTTTAATGCTTGGTAGTTTTCCATAGAAATTTGTCTCATTGTTACTGTGAAAGTTTTCAATATATTTTCTATTTGTAGTCACAGTTATTTAATGATATTACCTTTCTTTCACCTACTAAATACAATCCAGGATTAGGAAATAATTTGAACTCTACCTTAAAAATGCATTGAGGATAAAGGGGAAATATCCATTTCTATAAGTGGCCATGTGAACATTTTTCCCCTTTGTTCCTTTGTCCATTTCTTAGGCAAATTTATAAAAATAAAACAGTGTGGGAGCCTAGTCAATCCTGATATCTGAGAAATGCTTTCCCAACAATTATGGAATTCCTGTGCTCACTGTTACAAGTTATTTTATAAATAGGTATTCTTGTTATAATTTGTTATAATTTTCATCTGTCGTGTGAGTTGTACGTCTTGTTCATTGACGAATCTGATGATTTCCTACCACTCGGCTGCTAACACTGATGTGAACACCCATAGCTTCTTAACTGATCTCTCTTTTTTTTTTTTTTTTTCAGCTTTGCAGGGGAATCTTTATAAAAGTAAATCAGTTGTCAATTTTTAGGTCAAAGCTCTACAATAACTTCCCATTTCAAAGCAAATACCAAAGTACTTTAAAAGGCCTCAGAGTCTCATAGGATCTGACCTCCCTTTATCCTTCTGGTTTACACTTCACTACCTCCTCATCTCTCCCTTTTCTCTGGTCCCACAGGACTTAAAGATGTTCCTCAAATTCACCGCGAAAGCTTCTATATTGGTGTGATTGAAGTTGTTAAAACTTCTGCCTGAAAATCTCCTTCATAACACAACAACCAGAAAAAGGTTTTTTCCTGTGTTTGGTCAAATGAAACCTTCCCATTAGTGGTTCTTGGAATTTTCAAAATTGTATCTTTCCTCCCTATAATCCTTATGTGCTTGCCTCCTAATTTTGCATCTTATAATCATCTACCATGGCATGTATTTTTATCTTTGTTACTGTCTATAACCTGCAGCAGAATGCAAGCTCCATAAAGAAAATAATTTTTGTTTGCTAGATTCCTTATTTTATGCTTGGCTCTTAAACAGTGAACCAGAAATATTTTAAAAGAAGAAATTAAAATGCATTCATGGTTGTTATTTTATTGTCAACTTGAACTATATTTTAAAATAAGTAATATACTCCTATTTGGAGTAACAAAAGGAATTCTGAATGCAGTTTACCACATTTTGAACTTTTTCTTACTATTTATTTATATGCTAGAAAATAAGGATGTGCATCTCTGTACTTTCAATTTGAAAGCTATTTTTCTATTTACAATAAAACCAAAAGAGATATATTTTTGAGCCTACAAAAAGAAGTAATTATTTGCTTTAATGAATCCAGGTGTTTAGTTGAAGTGACTATCATTAGGTCACTCGGGGGTAATCTTCAAATTGCCATCACCACACACATTTTTACATCCCAAAGATTTTAAATTTTTGTCACAAATTATAAAGCATTTTTGTAGTACTTTTTAAACTTCAAAGTATTCTTTCAACACATAACTTCTATCTTGTGAAGTATTTTAAAAATATTAATAGGCAAGGCGCAGTGGCTCACGCCTGTAATTCCAGCTCTTTGCAAGGCCAAGGCGGGCAGATCACAAGGTCAGGGATCAAGACCATCCTGGCCAACATGGTGAAACTCTGTCTCTACTAAAAATACAAAAATTACCTGGGCGTGGTGGTGGGCACCTGTAGTCCCAGCTACTCAGGAGGCTGAGGCAGGAGAATCACTTGAACCCGGGAGGTGGAGGTTGCAGTAAGCCAAGATCGTGCCACTGCACTCCAACCTCGGGACACAGTGAGACTCCGTCTCAAAAAAAAAAAAAAAAAAAAAAGAATATCTTAATTCTTCACCACTTTGTAGAAACAAGAATGCTTAGATAATAAACAGATACAAGCTTAACTGACGTACCAAATATTTAACAGAAAAATTTCTATAACGTTCTTATTCTGGTAGAAGGTTTGGCAAACTATTGCTCGTGGACCATATCTAATCTGTCACATTTTTTGTTAAAAATGTTTTACTGGAAAATAGACCCATTTTTTATGTATTGTCTATGGCTTCTTTTGTATCACATGGTAGAGTTCACTAGTTGCAACAAAGAAATAAGGCTTGCAAAGCTGAGTAATATTTACAAGGAAAGTTTTCCAACCTCTACACTAGTAGACGATAAGGGTCTAGTTCTGTGAAATGGAAAGGACAAAAACTCTGTAACTACCTTGATCCTTCTGGAACATTAAAGTCAGTTACTGTAAGCCATATTTGCAAATATGACAGATCAAGTTAGTCAAATAGTAAAACTGAGAGTTATCATAAAGAATGCAATATAATTTTGATAAAGATTAGATACCAATGCTATGTTGGGATAAACAAATGTGGTAAAGGTGGATTTTAACAAACACATAAAAAAGTATCAGGTCAAATAGCCACTCAGTTGTGTCATGGTTTGCTATTTGTCAAGGAATACAACCTATTCTACTTAAATGCCCCTCCAGTTCTACATCCAAAATGTTTTTTCCAAAGTTTTTATCAAAGTACACTAATGCTTAAAAGCATCCTGTGCCTAATGTAGAGATCTATTGAATACTATGCTTATCCTCAGTTTTAAGAATTTCCTCAGCAGTCAGGCTCGCCACATAAGAATGAAGAGTAACAACCAAGGCCCTGCTTGTTAGAAACAAATTTTGATTCTGGTCACTTTAGGCTCACAGCTGGGGTAGGTGGTAAGTAAAATATATAGTTACCACTTAGAGGAAGAAATGGAAAATTATTCAAAAAATACAAATAAATAAAACAAGATGAAGCAAACAAAAAAAACTGGAATAAACATACAATTGAGTTCAGTAAAGGATAAGTTATCTAAACTCCAGGGGAAAATTAGAAGGATGTGGGAGGCACAGAATATTCAAGTGTTACTCTCTAAGTGTACTACCCATTTCTTTATAAGAAATCACTATAGAATTCACTGTCTGCAGCTGATCCCAATCTTTTATTAAATCATAAATCTGCAGTTTTGTCGGGTTTGTGGGAGAAAGACCTATTTCTGCTTTATGTGACATCACTTGGGGTGTCGCAAAGGACAGCTGAAAGATAGACTTGTTTGCTTGCTCACTTACATGTCTAATGGATTGCTGGGGTCCCTCAGCTGAGAACTCGCTAAAGGGCTGTCAGAAGAACGCCTCCGTGTGGCTACATGGCTTCTTCAAAGCATGTTGGCTGAGTTCCAAAAGCAAGCTTCCTAAGAGAGTCAGGAAGCGCTATATTGTTTTTAGCTCCAGAAATCATGTTTTAGCACTTCTGCCACAGTTCAAGGGAGAGGTACACATATTCTACCATTTGACGGTACAGTAGCAAAGTTCTAAAAAGAACACAAGAAGAAACTAGGTGTATTTTTAAAACTACTTAGGGGAAATGCAGATGCTTCTTGACTCATGATGGAATTACATCCTGATAAACTGATTATAAATTGAAAATATTGTAAGTTGAAAATATATTTAATACACCTAACCTACTGAACATTATATCCTAGCTTAACTTAACTTAAACATGCTCAGAACACTTACATTAGCCTACAAGTGGGCAAAATTATTTAAGAAAAAGCCTATTTTATGATAAAGTGTTGAATATTACTTATAACTGACTGAATATTGTACTAAGAGTAAAAAACAGATTAGTTGTATGGGTACCCAAAATACGATTTCTACTGAATGTGTATCAATTTTGCACCATCATAAATGTCAAAAAGCATCAGTTGAACCATTCTGATATCATCTGTTTAATCTGCCATACTGAGGGTAAAACATTATTTTAAACAATATTTATGCCATCACTTACTTTCAAATCTTGTTGACATAGGAAACATTGAATATGCTTTGTATTATATTGCGTCTTGTATGAAAATAATTCTAGAAAAAAAACGTGGGAAAAAACTCATGCAAGTGAACTGAAAGTGTTCTAGGCGTCAAGTTAATTGCTTTTATTTAATTATAGTATTTACTTTGCAATATGAATGAAAAAATGAAGTGAATAAAATGACTCAGAGAGTTTAATTTGCTGATGTTCATTATATACCTAGTGTATTATTGTTACAGAGATGAGAGTGATTGTTGAATAGCAACAGAATAAATCAAAGTATGTAAGTTCTTTCGTAGTTAGTGAGAGTACAGCTTCCTGTTAGCAGATGGCTGGGTACACAAAGGAGTGACTTGGTGGCATTTTCCTGATAATTGCTTCTGTGGTCTTCACTTCCTAATGAAGAATCCTTGATGCCAAATGTAACATCTGATTGAAATCCTACAGGATGATCCCTTTTCTACTATCATGAGTGTTTTATAACTTCTTAAACCTTCTCAATGGTTTCGGAAACACTGGTTGAATGCTGGCCAGCCCTCTAGGTAGGTGAAAGTGCTAGCTGATTCATTGTACCACTGAGTACTTAGGGAGAGACTGGATGAATCAAAAGTCAGGGTCCCTTTTTATCACCTTCCTACCGGGTTCAGATTTGCTGAAATTCATTCTTTCATTATAGCCAAGTATTCACTCACACAAAAAAACACTAATAAACACTAAAAACATAAATTTATTAGTTCACTGTTATTTAAATTCCTGCTTAATTATAGTGAAAAACCTCAGGAAGTTAAAAGGGTGGACATGGTGATAATGATTATACCAGAACTGATAATACCTGTAATTGTTTGTTTAAAATTCAATAAAAACATAAAAAGAGGAAGAATAGGGGTTGTCATGAAAGTAAATTACGCTACAATTTTGAACATATTGTATTTGATTTTTTTTGTAGGTCATGGGATTTGGCAAAGGGTCTAGGTAATAGCACATACATAATACTTGAAGCACTAAGAATGCATGGGGTCACTCTATTCTTAGTTTACATCAACAGCTCTTCAATTCCATTGAGAAACAGCGCTTCAATTCCATGTCTGTTTTACTTTAGATAGTCTACCTAGTTTTACCAGAAACATACATATGCAAAACTCATTTTGATCAATATCATAGTTTACCCCATGTCTTCCTCATTCACAGGATATCCTCACTTTTCTGTGGTAATTTGCTTGTCAAATCTTAGTGCGTGACTGAGACCCTTGGGAATCACTTTGTCTTTAGTCTCTTAGGGAGGTAACATGGAATACTATTCCAAGAAAACCAGTAAAACCATGCAGACATTTTAAAAAATAAATGAAGTATTTGAAGGAAAAAAATCAAATCACACTATTGAATTTCTGATATGTGTATATTAGAGTCAAAAGGAATAATGGACGGTGTTAAATTTTATGAGTATGGAGGTGGTATAATGTTTACCACCTGCTCTTGAAGCCAACCTTTTCTATTGCACAGGATATTCAGTAAATCATTATCCATGTGCAGCTATACATGGCACATAAGTTTGAGGGAGGAAAGAGTTTGCTCTGATACAGTAAATCCTAAATAACAATTTTGAATATTGAAAATGAAACATTTCTGTAAAAACAAAAGAGTTATATACATTGTCAGCAATCTCATTCTTTCTGAGGAAAATAAAGGGATATTTCTAGCTATGAATGTAAATGTACATTAAATGCATACTGAATGATAAATAGTTGAAATAAAATTAAACAATTGCCAGGGTAAAAAGAGTGAAATGATATGACTACAATGGCATGCTTCTCCTTGAGTAAACTTTTACAGCTGAATTATGAGTACAATAAAATGGACATATTTATTAACTCCATTTGTGCTAGAGGCAGTACATATTAAAATATTAGTTCCACTTACTTTTCAATGTCATGCTCATATCCTTTATAACTTAAAGGAGATTTATGGATTTGTTGGAGGTTTTGTTTATCTAGGTATATGACTTGCTAATTTTGTTAGATAAAGACCTGCAGAAACTGAGAAACTGATCCAATTGTGCAAATATTCAGAATTTTTATTAGGATGCCAAGTATAATAAACTATATGTCTACATTCTTTGATCTGTTTCTGAGAAGATGGTTTAAAAAAATGGACTGTCACTAAATATTTCAGTTTATCTCCATGGATCTCAATGAAATCAAATCATGTAATAAAGGCTGAAACTTCATCTTGCAGCATAATATGCTCCTGTCACATTTTATTAAAATGACAAGGTTTAAACCATAATTCTTCTGTGCAGGTTTGTTTCTCATTATTCACAGTTATTCTTTTGTCCTTAAGATTTCTAGTTTAGAAATACGATTCAAAATTTAAGACAATAAGTAAAGCTCTCACAATTACAGAAAGGTAGATTTTGTTTGCTACTGAATAATTTATATTTATAGGAAAAACCTTCCCTTTCTCCCAAATACTGATTGTGTGTGTGTGTGTGTGTATATATATATATATGTGTGTACATACATATAGTATACTTAGAAACAATGCAAAATCCTACTATTTGAATGTTATGTTACATGATAAACATGAATATTTAAAGTGTATCTTACTTATAATAATGAAAATACATTAAATTTTAAACATCTCATATTAGATTCTCTCAAGAATTTGCATGATGGTTAAGTTTTTTCTCTAGTTATTTAGGAGTTAGCAGCCACATCTTCGTAAAAATTTAAATGAATCAGCTTGTCTCCATAAAAATAAATAAACTAGTTATTAGTTTTACTAAGAGAGCATTGTTTATATACATAATCGGAGAAAATTTTGAGCATGAATTTCTTACAAAAATAAATCAAATGTATTAAAGCAAACCTTGTCAAGGAAGCACAGTGAGGAGTGACTAGCCTGACCTGATTATGAAATTTTTTGTGTGTATGATGGAGTCTCACTCTGTCACCAGGCTGGAGTACAGTGGCGTGATCTCGGCTCACCGCAACTTCCACCTCCTGGGTTCCAGTGATTCTCCTGTCTCAGCCTCCCAAGTAGATGGGACTACAGGCATGCACCACCATGCTCAGGTAATTTTTGTATTTTAATAGAGATGGGGTTTCACCATGTTGGTCAGACTGGTCTCGAACTCCTGACCTCATAATCCACCCACCTCTGCCTTCCAAAGTGCTGGGATTACAGGCGTGAGCCACCGCACCCACCCTATAACATTTTTTAAAGCCTCAAAGATTGAAAAGAAAAATATAACACTGTAAAACGACTAAATTGATTAACAATGAAAGAGACCAGAAAGTCTAGAAATTGACTCAAATGCATATGGAAACTTATTCTATGAAAAAAAAAAGGCCACTCAATCAGTGATCTAAATTGTGTATTTAATAAAATTGTTTAGACAACTGAGTTGTCATTTTATCATTGACATAAACATAAACCCATACTTATAGTGTTAACCAAGACAGATTCAAAGGATTCATGTTATATGTAAAAAATAACATGAGTTTATTAGAACCAAATCATGATAAAATTGCTTTATCATCATCACGTGAGAAAGGCCTTTTTAAATATGGACTTCTATCAGGTAACCACAAAAGGAAGTTTAATAAATGTAACTACATAAGGCTTAGAAAAAAAATGACCAGCCTTAGTAAAATACTTGCTAAATTTTTGCCGTATGAGTTAAATTCCCTAACATATATAGACTAAAATTTAGTATCAAATAGATCAAAACACGGTAGAAAAATGTGTAAATGCTATAAGGAAGTAATTCACAGAAAGGGCAACACAACATTTTTCTTAGAGAGATGAATTTAAGAGTGGATTATCAGATGGTAAATAAAAATTAAAGCTACATGGAGGTGCAATTTTCATTATCAACCAAGCATTGTCAGGTATTGAGAGTAGTATATTAAAATTTTAAAAGCTGCAGATGAAAAAATTATAAATGTACCTTAAAAGCGTATATATATACAGCTCAAAGGAGCTTGCCTCAATTCAAATAAAATCTTTGCTCAAATCTAGATTTTTTCTGGTATGTTTTCATTTTAGGAATTATTAGTATTTAAAAAAGTGCAAAAAAGAAAGGTAAGTTATATATAAAAGAAAATGAGTCGTATGACAAGCTGGCCTCAAAAACCCCCTTCTGTATCACACTACAAGTCTGATGACAGAAGATAATATATTTTTAAGTTAAGAAAGATTTGTCAAGTTATAATTTCCAAGTAGTAAAATTTTACAAATTTTAAGTGTACAGTTGTATTGATTCTAAAAATATGTAAGCTATATGTAATGTAGATTTATATTTCCTTCTCCCTCAATATTTTCACTTCCACTTACATTCATTTTCCTCCCTCAAACTCTGGATCCTGAAAATCATTGATCTTTATTCTGTCACTGTAATTTTGCCTCTGTTACGGTGTCATAGAAATGGAATCATACACAACATTGTCTTTTCTGTCTGTCTTCTTTCATTTAGCCTATTTTTTTAGATTAACCCATATATCTGATTTAAAATATTTCATTCTGGGGCATTCCAAAATAGTTTATTCAGTCACCATTAGACACACATCTATTTTTATTTTTAGCTTATTAAAAAATTACTGTGGACATTCAAGTATATTTTGTGTGTCTATCTGCAGTATATGAGAGTTCTCATTTCTCAACTCAACATCGTCGCCAATGCATGATATTGTTATTTGAAATGTAACTTTTCCAGTGATTATGTAGAGGTATTAGACTGTTAATTTTCATTTCTTTAATGACAAATGATGTTGACACATTTTTCATGGTTGCGTTTACCATAAACTTGCACACACACACATATTATTTGGTGAATTGTCTTTGTCTATTTAATCAAGTGGTTTGTCCTTTATTTGTTGAATGCTAATAGTTTTTACTTATGTATTTGATTTGAAAATACTTTCTCCCAGTTTGTTAGGTTGCCTTTTTAACTTACTGTCAGTGTCTTTGGATGAAGAAAAGTTTTAATTTTAATGAAGGCTAACGTTTTTGTATGTTATTATTTGTGCTTTTATGCCCTATGTAAGATCTTTGCCAAATTCAAGTTGGATTACCCCCCAGGATTGCTCCAAAAGGCTTTCTAATTTTAGCACTTACATGTAATCCTATGATGCATTTCAAATTAAGTTTTTATAAGGTATGAAGAAAAGGTAAAGATTGTTTTAAAGTATAAGTATCTAATTCTTCAAGAAAAAATGTCGAAAACACTGCCCTTTTCGATAAAAACACTTGACATCTTTGACAAAAATCAGCTGGTCACATTCAAGTATGTATTCACGTATGGGTATTATGACACTCTATTTTTTTCATGAATCTATATGTCCAACCCTATTCTACACTATCTTGATTGCTGTATACTTCCAGTAAGTTTTAAGATTGCAAAATGTAAGTGCTTCAACATTGTTCTTCCTTTTAAAAAATGATTCAGTGCCAGGTTCAGTGGCTCATGCCTGTAATCACAGCTCTTTGGGAGGGCAAGGCGGGAGGATTGCTTGATGCCGGAAGTTTGAGACCAAGCTGGTCAATATAATGAGACCCTTTCTCTACAATTTTTTTTTTTTAATAGCCAGGTATGGTGTCACTCACCTGTAGTTCCTGCTACTCAGGAGTCAGAGGTGGAGGATTGCTTGAGTCTGGGAGGTGGAGGCTGTAAGTAGCTGTGATCACACCACTGCGCTTCAGCCTGGGCAACAGAACAAGAACCTGTCTCAAAAAATTAAAATTAAAAATGAAAACAAATAAAAATAAAAATTATTTAGCATAATATAAGCTATTTGCATTTTCATATAAGTTATAAATTTAGTGTTCAATTTTATCAAACAAAATATTGGGATTCCAGTTGGGAGTGCATTAAATCTGGTGTCATTAGGGGGACAATTGACATTTTAATATCTGGAGGCTCCTCACAGATGAACATAGTGTGTATCTCCATTCATTTAGGTTTTCTGAATATATTTTAGAAACATTTTGTTGTATAGGTGTTACACATACATTACCAAAGTTTTCCCTCAATATTTTATATTTCTGATAGTCTTGTAAATAGTGCTATTCTCAACTACAAATTTCCCCTTGTTTGTTGAAAGTACATAGAAGTAAAGTTTTTAATAAATAATACATTAATCTTGCACTCTGTAGAAGTTAAACTCACTTCTTAATTCTAATAGAATGTTTGTAAAGTATTTATAATTTTCTACATAGATGGCCTGTTATTTGTGAAAAAAAAAGTTTTCATTTTCCTCCTTCTTTCTAATCTCTATGTCATGTAGTCATTTTTTCCCATCTTATTTCATTGGCTCGGTTCTCTCCCACATTGTACAATAAAAAACAGTGGCAGCAGATCTCCTGTCTGTGTTACTGAACACATCAGAAATCCATCTGTCTTTACTATTAACTACATCTTAGCTTTTCATTTATTTTTCACAAATGCCTTTATCAAGTTGAGGGAGTCCCCTTCTCTTTCTAATACACCAAATAATTAAGTGTTTAATTTTACAGATGATTTTTCTGCAAGTATTAAAATGACAGTGTTTGTTTAAAGTCTCTTTATATTGTGAATTATGATAATTTTGGGATAGTAAATATTGTATTATTTGGATGAACAACATTTATTCACAACATATTTTATCCTTTATAATTTACTGCATTCAGTGCCAGGTGCACAATTCGTTGGGCCCAGTGCAAAATGAAAATATAGGCCCCTCGTTCACAAAGAAAATAAAGAGTGCCATTAATGGTACTAATTTATACAGTTTTCCCTTTCTTCCACTTCTTTCTCTTTTCAATTTTGTTTTTAGCTTTTAAGTTCAGGAATACAAGTGCAGGTTTTTCACATAAGTAAACGTGTGTCATGGGGGTTTGTTGTACAGATTATTAATTCATCACTCATGTATTAAGCTTAGTACCCATTAGCTATTTCTAAATATACTAATGATGTTTTCTGTTTGCCATTTAATGCTATTCTATGTAAAGAAAAAGCAAAATTTTATAATTTTAGAATGACTTTTAGCATTCATTCATATACTGTTCAACACCAGTTTTAAATGCAGAGGTAACAGCATTTAACTCCAATGTGGGATCACCAAAAATACAAAGATCATAATATGTGGATCATACTTATTTTATTCTTAACAGAAAAATGGAAACACTGAAAAAATCTAATTCAACTATTATTATTTTGCTTCTTGATTGTATGCACACTATTAAGACTCTCATTAGCTTACTGATGAGTTGGATAAACAGGGGGAAAAATCTGTAGATTGCTTTTTTTTCCACTTTACTTTTATGTCATGATTTTCAGCATAATTGGTTGGCCAATACAGAAATGTTCATAAGGCAAATGCAGCTTCTTTGGTTTGTCAGTGCCCATGCCTAATCAGTCATACCTAGTAATGGAAAGAGCACACAATTCTCATGGCCTTGATGCATGATTTTTCAGGAAGACTCTGAGTGTGCGCAAGGTAAGCCACCCTAAAAGGTGTACCCTATGTCCACTTGGAGTCTCAATGAACTGCCATGCAGTGTGGGTTCACTAGCATCCTGAGTTCAAAGGGTACTGGAAATGGTGCCCTTGGGGCAGCAAATAACCAAAACATGCATATTCTATCACTCTCTGCTCACAGGCATGTTCTTTGATCAAATCAGAGTTTGCTTACAAAGCACAAGTTTAAAGATACAATGAAGAATTTCAAGATGGTGACATGAGAGGATGCAACCAAGTATGGGATCTCTACAAATGTTGAACTCTAACTGCACAAGTCACAGGTCCATGGAGCTAGCCACGTTACACATGTGAGATATGCATGTGTTCGTGTATGTGTGTATGTGTGTATGTATATGTATAAATTTTTTTTGTATTTTGCAAATTAGTATATTATTATGAAGGGAAAAACATTCAAATATTTTGTCCCACCTATTATAAATAAAAAATTATAAACATCTTATTCTAGTTATATTTACTCTGTTATATATTCACATTTTTTATACATTTTCCATGGAATTTTCTCATTTAAGTATCTCCAGGGAATTACTATCTTTTACAGGCTCAACTAGTTGCAGTTATTTTATTATTATTATTATCATGACATGTTATTATTACAACTATTGACATTTTCAAATATTAGATAGTGAGTCACTAAAGCTATCCCTTTTGTATGACACCTATTCCTGTGTCCATTTTGAGTCTCAGTGAATTGCCCATCATTATTTATAGAGTACATGTTTTCTAACAGTGTTACCAGAGTCAATCTTACATTCTCTTTGCAACCTAGGAACATAAAAGAATCAATGACATCCAAAGTGTCCCTTTGAGGGACAAGAGTTTAAAGGGCATACTGAAAATGCTGGAGTGGTGATCACGGGAATCTAAAAGTAATAAAATTGCATAGAACTAAATACACACATACATACAAATGAATGCATGTAAAACTGATGAAATCTGAAATTAGTGAATTGTATCAATGTCAATTTCTTGGGAGTGATATTCTACAAAATACGCATGATCTTAACATATTGAGAAACTAGATGAAAGTATATGAGATCTCTTTGTTTTATTTCTTTCAATTGCATGTGAATCAACAGAAATCTCAAAATATTTTTCTTTCTTAAAGGATGAGCATCCTTAGCACAAATCACCCGAAGTTTGTATAACAGTGACATTCAAAGAGGTATTCTTTCTAATATTCTATGCAGGATCAACAACTTTTTTTTCATTTTTTCTCAGCTTTAATGAAGAAAAGACACCATGTTTCTTATTTCTTCACCTCTTTTTAACACACCATCAAAGTGTGAAAATACTAATCTTGGATTCTAGCCTTATATAATTTTATTTTTACATAATATGTTACCTTTAATTTTCAAATGCTACCTATGATGTTTTTATTCTGTTTTAACCCGGATTGGTAAATGAAATCCTTAGATTTAAATAGTTACAATAACCTACTTAGACGATAGACAAACCTGCAAAGACAAAATTTTACCTTATTTTGATGCCAGATTGAATAAAATCCAAGCTCCTAAAATTGTATACCCCTAAGGACGAATTAATCTTATGTTTGACATACAAAGATAGAGCAGGAACACTTTTTTGAATCCTGCCATGATGACAGGTATAACTCAGGGTTTAGAAATTTGCAGAATAACCAGATGTATTTGCCACTTTTCAAAAGAGATCCTAAGGCATTGCTGTATCTATAACTTCTATAGGGATGTAAAATTTTCTGGTCAGCAGTTTCAAGAATATCATTTACTTAGGAGTGGTTCATATTACCTCATAGTAGCTGTGATGTGGAAGTTAGCCAGAAGCAGGGTGATAAAAGTGAAAGAGGTAATTATCTAGAGAACTAAAGTATAATATGCACTTGTGAAAAGATGAAAGAAAATGACTAGATGCTTGCTTCAAATAAAGAGGTAACATTATAAGTCCAAGGGAAGAAGCAGTAATGTATTGTTTTATAGCTTGTATATATGCACCATAAAGAGAAAATAGTGTGATACTTGGTAATGAGAGAAAGAGGATCTGCAGGAAGTCGGCTTTAGACATTTTAAGAAAGCCTCTTTAAATTGGCCAATGACTTCTGCAAGGACAAATTTTTTACACCAGATATATATCAGAGAACAGACTTCATCCCTTAGTAACATCGTAAACCAAGGATAATGTCTATCAATATTCCCACATTTGCATAATTAGGAGTGATGATTTTTTTTTCTCTAGTTGAACTATGATCTGGAAACATGAGTGAGACTAGCATTTTAATTACTCCTTATTGGGGACATATCTGTAATGTTGATAGTATAAAGATCCATTCTTTTTTCATTTTACAATTATAAGTAATTTGTGGGAGAAATTCTTATAGACTGTATTTGTGGCTCCCGTTGCTGTAGACAGAGAATTTTCCAAAGATTCGTGGAACAGTATGTCTGCTTTCAAATGCTCCTTTATAATGTGCCCTTGCTGCTCTCCTATCAATAGGTAAAATCTAATTTCCTTCTCCATAAATCTGTGTGGGTTTCTGGCTGCTTTGACCAATAGATTGCAGTGGTGGTGCCACTGTGTCACTCCCAAATCTGGGTTAAGATGTTTTTTCTCATGTTTGTTGGAACTGGCATGCTTAGAGTGCTGAACTACCGTGTAAGAGGTCTGACTTCCTGAGGCCACTTGCTATGTGGAAGCCAAGCAACACTGAGAGACTACACGAGGCCCCATTGTTACTACAAAATTTTCATAGCTATGTGATGGCATCACATTGTGATTTTAATTTGTATGTCTCTAATGATAGATAACATTGAGTATCTTTTCATATGCTAAGATGTTATCTGTATATCTATGCTAAGTGTTTAAATCATCTACCTGTTTATTTCATTTGGGCTGTTTCCTTATTATTAAAAATGGAGATTTCTTTACGTATTCTGAATGTAATTTCATTATCAGGTATATACTTGCAAATATCTTTCCCAGTCTTAACTTGTTATTTCACTCTCTTAACAGTATCTTTCAAAAAGCAGATGTTCTTAATTTTAATAAAATTCATTGTGTAAATTCAACCACCTTTTATGGATTGTGCTTTTAATATGGAACTTAAGTGTCTTTTCACTGATTTTTTTTCTATGGTTTTGTCCATGAGTTTCATAATTTTAAGTTTTATATTTAGGGTCATGATCTGTTGTGAGTTTTTTTGGCATATAGTATAACATATGGATTGAGATTCATTGTTTTTGCATATGGATGTACAGTTGTTCCAGTTCCATTTGTTAAGAATATATATTTCTCTACTGAATCATCTTTGTAACCTTGTTGAAAATCAAGTGAACATATGTAAATTGTCTATTTTTAGACTCAGTATTCTGATCTATAGTGTGGTGTGTCTAAATGGATGACTGTAACACAGTATCTTGAATACAGCAGCCACACAATAACTGCTGTACATAGAGTTTCTTCTCTTATTTTTCAAAACTGTTTTGGTCACCCTAGTGACCTTTTATTTCCAAATAAATTTTAGAGTTATATTGCCAATTTCTACAAACAAACTGGCTTGTCTTTTGGTTAGCATTGCATTAGATAGATTGGGGAACAAGTAGTATCTTAAAATATTGAGTTTTCCAGGCCATGACATTGTGAATTTATCTTGTGGTTGATATTTGTGTATTTCTATAAATATCACTTGGTATTTGGGGGAACAAAATTAAGTTACTGAAAATGTTTTGCTCCTTTACAATCTCGCTTTGTGAGCGGGAATAAGAGCAGTTTTTATTTTAGGGTTAATTTTGCCTCACTACTGAGGCAGACTCTTCTAGGTTCTCTACTCAGAGTCCATTATTTGTATGTGTATTCTTTTTTTTTTAATTGAGGGAAATAGGCATTATTCCTTGTACTGTGTGAGCTTAGGGGTTTATCGTTTTTGTTACTTTTGGGTAGTTCTTTCTCATTTTCACCCAGTGCTCTTATAACCACAGTTTGATTAATATCTGGTGAAAACCTAACATCTTCAGAATTCTCTCTCAGTTCAGCTCTGTCTGCTCAGTTAGGTTTCATTATCTCTAGCTGTTTTGCTCTCCACCTACTTCCAGCTCTGTCTCCTCATCTCAGTGAGACGTACTGGCCCTGTCTGGGTTTTCCCTTCTCTTGTGGTTTAGCAACTTTTCTCCAGGCATTAAACTGAAGAAATCATAAGGTTACCTTATTTATTTCCCTTCTCTAAGTAATTATTGTCCTTCATTGATAAACAACTTATTGAGGAACATTATTCCTCTATGTGTGTGTGTGTGTGTTTGTGTATGGGTGTGTGTATAAATTATCTATCAGGTGTGAGAGTAAATCCAATCCTTGTTTCTCCATCTTGACTGAAAGTGGAAATGACTGGTTAATTTTGTTTAATGTTTGAAAATTTTTGTAAAGGTAGAATTCACAGGATTGAAGGTCAAAGAACAAGTAAAGGAAGAGGGAACAGGGACCTTATAGAGTCTTAAGACTAGTAAGCATTCCACAATCTTGTGGAGACAAAGTTTATCTCTTCATTATGTTGTTGTAGTATTGAATTCTAGGAATTGGCTTAGCTTTAATGATATGTATGAATGAGTATTATATCCTTTTATCAGAAAGAGCAAGAAATATGAAAGGAAAAATGGAAAATGAAGGAAAACTAAGGGAAGGAAAGATAAGAGAGTTGCGGATAACAGAAGATAGGACCCACAACACGTGCTCACACAAGGACTCAAAAAATGGAACAGAATTAATACTTCAAAAGGAAATTCAAGTACTGCTACAAGAAAAAAAATCTGTGTAAGGAACCAAAAAATTCCAGAAACATTTACCATATCCTAATTTATTGAATGTGCTCATGGGAGATAGACATAGGAAACATAACAGTCATAAATACACAATTAATTTCATTATTAGCTCCTGAAATTTGCAACCCAGAGAAATATTATGTGGTATGTATTTATTTCCAGATATTTTCTGTGAAATTATCTTTTAAGTTCAACAGAACTAAGTATTTTGTTACTGTTTTCTTTTTTGTATTTTGCTTTCTTTCATTCTTAATTTGGTAGTACATATTTTTATACTAAATACCATATGTCCATGATTTATTTTTAAAGAGATAAAAGGAAACTCAGTACATTATTATTTTTATTAGGTTAAATCTTTTTTTTCTTTTTCCAAAATTAATTTAGGTTCATAGAGTACATGTACAGGTTACATGGGTAATTTATTGCATGTAGCTGGGATTTGGTGTAAAGACAATTTTGTCACCCAAGTAATCTGCATAATACCCCACAGGGACAGTGATGGTTAATACTGAGTGCCAACTTGATTGGATTGAGGGATACTTAATCATGGGTGTGTCTGTGTGGGTGTTGCCAAAAGAGATTTACATTTGAGTCAGTAGGCTGGGAAAGGCAGATCCACCCTTAATCTGGTAGGCAGAATCTGATCAGCTTCAAGCAAATATAAAGCAGGCAGAAAAACATGAAAAAGAGAGATGGGCCTAGCCTCCCAGCCTACATCTTTCTCCTATGCTGGATGCTTCCTGCCCTCGGACATCAGACTCCAAGTTCTTCAGTTATAAGACTTGGAATGGCTTTCATTGCTCCTAAGCTTGCAGACAGCCTATTGTGGGACCTTGTGATTGTGTAACTTAATTGTTAATAAAGTCATGTATATACATATATATACACATACATACATATATATATAGATACATACATATATGTGTGTATATATGTATGTATGTATATACGTATATATATGTGTATACATGACTTTATTAAGATATATATGTGTATATATGACTTTATTATGTATTTATATTATATACATACAACTAATAGGATATATATATATTCCTAACAAATAGGAATATATATATAAATATATACACTAATAGGATATTTATATTTATATATATACACACTAATAGGATATATATATTTATATATATATATATATATATATATATATATATATATATATAAATACCTTTAAGAGAACCCTGACTAATGCAAATTTTAGTACCAGGAGTGGTTATAGAGGAACAGAATATTAAGGATGGAGTTCTTTCATTGGTATTGGGGTTTCTGGAGTTGGCTGCTTATATGATTAGACCCAAAAATGCTAAAGACTCTGCTACTAATAGTGTGGAGAACACTGATAGTCCTTGGCAGAAACAGTTTAAAGAGTTACGCAAAATAAATGCATTTGACACTCCTGATTCACTGCTCTTAAGAGGCAAAGAGTTTGGTGACTCTATACATAATACCTTTGACCATATGTCGAGAACCAAGGACATAATGAAGCTGGTTGATTGTTCTTAAGTTCAGTGGTGGACAAAGTGATGAAATAAAATGATGAACTCAGGGATTCTGTCTCCCGACTTCAGAAGCAGATACGAGCCTCAAGTCTGCTAGGATTGCCCTGAGTGACAGTCTTATCTCCTGTAGAGAAAGAGCTGAAATTGTGGAAACACAAACACAAGGTCTTATTATGTGAGTGACTGACCTGCAATGAAAGATGTATGTACAGCCTCACCAAGTGTCTACTGTTAAAATGAAAGCACTGATTGGAAAAGAATGGGAACATGCAGCTTGAAATGGGGATATGTAGGAGGACCCTGATGAAGCCAAGGACACTGAGTTTGTAAATTCTAATGAACCATTTTTGCCAGAAGGAACAGCTTCCCCATCCCCAGCAGTGGCAATGTCCCTTCCCTGATCCATGCTGCCATCAGTCATTAGAGCTGCCTATACCTAGAAAAATACTAAATCAAAAACAATATCATATCCCTGGAGGGATTGCAGAGATTAGTGCCACCATCAAGCACTTGAAAGACACCGAGGCAGTGATTCCCACCACATCCCTGTTCAACTCTCCCATTTGGCCTCTGCGGAACAGATGAACCTGGAAAATATAGTGGATTATCGTAAGCTTAACGAAGTGGTGACTCCAATTGCAGCTGCTGTACCAGATGTGGTTTCATTGCTTGAGCAAATTAACACATCTCCTAGTATCTGTTATGCAGCCATTGACTTGGAAAATGCCTTTTTCTCCATTCCTGTCCATAAGGCCCACCAGAAGCAATTTGTCTTCAGCTGGCAAGGCCAGCCACGTAACTGTAAGGTCCTACCTCAGGAGTATATCAACTCTCTGGCTTTGTGTCATAATCTTATTTGGAGAGACCTTGATTGTTTTTTGCTTCCACAAGATATCACACCATTCCATTACATTGATGGCATTATGCTGATTGGATCCAGTGAGCAAGAAGTAGCAAGCACACTGGACTTATTGGTGAAACATTTGTGTGCCAGAAGATGGGAAATAAATCTGACTAAAAGTCAGGGAACTTCTACCTCAGTAAAATACCTAGGGGTCCAATGGTGTGGGGCCTGTCGAGATATTCCTTCTAAGGTAAAGGATAAATTTCTGCATCTGACTCTTTCTACAACCAAGAGAGAGGTACAATACCTAGTGGACCTATTTGAATTTGGGGGGCAACATATTCCTCATTTGGGTGTGTTACTTGGGTCTATTTATCAAGTGACTTAAAAGGCTGCCAGTTTTGAGCAGGGTCCAGAAAAGGAGAAAGCTCTGCAACAGGTCCAGGCTGCTGCGTAAGCTACTCTGCCACTTGGACCATATGACCCAGCAGATCCAGTGGTGCTTGAGTGGCAGATAGTGATGCTGTTGAGAGTCTTAAGCAGGCTTCCATAGGTGAATTACAGTGGAGGCCTCTAGGGTTTTGGAGCAATGCCCTGCCATCTTCTGCAGATAACTACTCTCCTTTTGAGAGACAGCTCTTGGCCTGTTACTCGGCTTTGGTGGAAACTGAATGTTTGACTGTGGGTCATTAAGTTATCACGTATGGTGGTGGCACCACTCACCATCACCTCTAGTGACCCAATATCAAAATTTTAGCTTCCTGTTCCTGCGATATTAGAGGTCTTAGATCCAGACAGAGGAATGCTGCTACTAGGAGACGTAACAGTGATTCAATTAAACTGGAAGTTAATATTGCCTCCTAGACACTTTGGGCTCCTCCTACCTTTAAGTCAACAGACTTAGAAAGGAGTTACAGTGTTGGCTGAGGTGATTGAATTGGACTATCAAGATGCAATCAGTCTGTTACTCCACAGCAGAGGTAAGGAAGAGTATGCATGAAATACAGGAAATCTATTAGGGCATCTCTTAGTATTACCATGCCCTGTGATTAAAGTCAATGGGAAACTATAAAAGCCCATTTCAGATAGGATTACAAATTGTCCAGACTCCAGAAATGAAGGTTTGGGTCACTCCACCAAGAAAAAATCCAGGAGCTGCTGAGGTGCTTGCTGAAGACAAGGGGAATACAGAATGGGCAATAGAAGAAGGTAGTCATCAATACGAGCTAAAACCACGTGACCAGCTGCAGAAATGAGGACTGTAACTGTCATGAGTACTTCCTCCTTCTTTCATTAAAAACTTGTTTGTGCATGTATACACTTGTACTAGAAAATATTTTATTTTCTTTCCTTTTTTTCTTTTCTTTCCTTATTTCATTTTATTTCCTTTTTCTTTCTCATGTGACATAACATTTATTGACTTCCTATCAGCATTTAGGTGTTATTAACTTTATGTAATAGTATTTGGATTGGGGATTTGTGGGTTTCCGGTTATATGAAAGATAGTTGTATTATGTTAGGCATAATTATGACCTCATTATTGTCTTTATTTGAAGATTATGTATGATCTAAGGAGATGTGTATGGGTTCAAATTGACAAGGGTTGGACTTGAGATGATTAATACTGAGTGTCAACTTGATTGGATTGAGGGACATAAAGTATTAATCCTGGGTATGTCTGTGTGGGTATTGTCAAAAGAAATTAACATTTGAGTCAGTGGGCTGGGGAAAGCCGACCACACATAATCTGATGGGCACAATCTAATCAGCTTCTAGCAAATATAAGGCAGGCAGAAAAACATGAAAAGAAGAGAGTGGCCTAGCCTCCCAGCCTATATCTTTCTTCTGTGCTGGATGCTTCCTGCCCTTAAACATCAGACTCCAAGTTTTTCAGTTTTGGGACTTGCACTGGCTCTCCTTGCTCTTTAGCTTGCAGACAGACTATTGTAGTACCTTGTGATTGTGTAAGTTAATACTTAATAAACTCCTATATATATATGTGTGTGTGTATATATGTGTGTATATATGTGTATATATATGTGTGTGTATATATATGTGTATATATATGTACACACACACATATATGTAGCATGTACACTGAATTTTTGCTCGCATTTGTAAGTGAGAATATGCAGTATTTGGTTTTCTGTTTCTGCATGAATTCACTTAGTATAATGGCCTCCACTTCCATTCATGTCGCTGCAAAGGCCAAGATCTCATTTTTTATAGCTGCATTGTATTCTATGGTGAATATACACCATATTTTCTTTGTCCAAGCCACCCCTGATGGGCATCTAGATGGATTTCATGTCTTTGCTATTGTGACTAGTGCTGTGATGAACATATGAGTGCATGTGTCTATAACAGATGAATTTATATTACTTTGGGTATATACCCAATAATGGAATTGCTGGGACAAGTGGTAGTTATAAGTTATTTGAGAAACCTCCAGGCTGCTTTCCACAGTGACTGAACTAATTTACATTCCTACTAGCAGTATATAAGCATTCCCTTTTCTCCCCAACCTCACCAGCATCTGTCGTTTTATGATTTTTAAAAATAGCTATTCTGACTGCAGTGAATGGTTTCACATTGTGGTTTTAATTTGCATTTCCCTAATGATTCATGATATTGAGGCTTCTTTCATAAGCTTGCTGGCTGCATGTATGTCATCTTTTGAGAAGTGTCTGTTCATGCCTTTTGCCCATTTTTTAATGGGGATGTTTGCTTTTTGATGGTTGACTTGTTTGTATTCCTTATAGATTCCAGATATTGGAACTTTGTCAGAGGCATATTTTGTCAATATTTTTCTCCCATTCTGTAGGTTATTTATTTACTATTCTGATAGATTCTTTTGTTGTGCAGACACTCTTTAATTTAATTAGGTCCCACTTGTCAGTTTTTGTTTTCATTGCATTTGCTTTTGGAGTCTTTATAATGAAGTCTTTGCCTGGGCCAATATCTAGAGTGGTATTTCCTAGACTTTCTTCTAAGTTCTAATTTAAGTTTTACATTTGAGTCTTTAATCCATCTTGAGTTGATTTTTGTGTGTAGTGAAAGGTAGAGGTCCAGTTTCAATCTTCTGGATATGGCTAATCTGTTAACCAAGTACCATTTACTGAACAGGGAGTCCTTTCCATAGTGCCTGTTTTTGTTTGCCTTATCAAAGTTCAAATGGTTGTTGGTTTACAGCTGTATTTCTGGATCTGTTTACCCCTTTCACTAGTCTATGTGTCTGATTTAGTACCAGTACCATGCTGTTTTGGTTACTGTGGCCCTGTAGTATAGTTTGAAGTTGAGCAGTGTAACACATGCAGCTTTGTTCTTTTTGCCTAGTATTGCTTTGGTTGTTAAGGCCCTTTTCTGTTTTCAAATCAATTTTAGCATTTTTTTCTAATTATATGAAAAATGTCATTCGTACTTGAAAAGAATTGCGTTGAATCTGTAAATATCATTGGGCAGCATGGTCATTTTGACAATATTTTTTCTTCCTATCCATGATCATGGAATGTTTTGCTATTTGTTTGTGTCATCCCTGATTTCTTTCAGCAATGTTGTGTAATTCTTATCGACATTTTTCACCTCCCTTGTTAGCTGTGTTCCTAGGTATTTTATTCTTTTTTTGGCTATTGTGATTGGAATTGCATTTTTTAATTGGCTCTCAGCTTGGACATTGTTGTTGTGTAGAAACACTACTGATTTTTGTACATTTGTTTTGTTTCCTGAGACTTTGCTGAAATTGTTTATCAGATCTAGGAACTTTTGGACAGAAACTATGGGGCTTTCTAGGTGTGGTATCATATTATCTGTGACTTCCTTTCTTCCTAGTTGAATATCTTTTATTTATTTTGTCTGTTTTCTCTGGATAGGCCTTCTAGTACTACGGTGAATAGGAGTGGTGACAGTGAGCACTTTTGTCTTTTCCTGGTTCTCCAGGGGAATGCTTCCAGCTTTTGTCCATTCAGTGTGGTATTGGCTTTGGGTTTTTCATAGATGACTCTTAATATTTTGAGATATGTACTTTCAGTGCCTACTTTGTTGAGGAGTAAATTATTTTATTGCCTCAAGACAACAAGTAAATTTTAATGTCCATGCAATGGCATTCTAAAATGCCATCAAAAGTGATCTACTTTTATCTCCCTCTAGTACTCCTGTCTATTCCTTCTTACAGTGCTATAGTTTAAGAAAATAAGTAGCATTTACTCACATTGAAAATATGGATTAATTTATTCTAGGACAGACTGAAAAAAAGTAGGAAAGGAAAAAGAAAGAATCCAGTCTTCCAATTTCTTCACTGGAGCATTTGGTCATATCTTTATGAACATTTTTCCACAAAGCATTTTTTCCTTGCATTTGAATATCAAAATTATGGAATCACAATGTATCTTTCTTCTTCAAATGCCAGGAAAATCAGAATTTTCTTTAAAAAAACTGTTTCCGTAATTATTTAAATGTTTTCTTCCAAAGTTAATGTGATCTTAATTTGCTTAAATCTTAATGGTTTATTTTTTACCATAACTTTTACCGAAATATGTTTAAAAAGTCATGATGAAGAAAGTTCTTTGCCAGCTTTCAAAGTTTGCAAAGTTCTCTGCCAACTCAGAACTTCAATCTGAGTCCTGAGCATTTCTCGGTATCTTCTTAATTTTTTTTTATTTTTTATTTTTTATTTTATTTTTTATTATACTTAGTTTTAGGGTACATGTGCACATTGTGCAGGTTAGTTACATATGTATACGTGTGCCATGCTGGTGTGCTGCACCCACTAACTCGTCATCTAGCATTAGGTATATCTCCCAATGCTATCCCTCCGCCCTCCCCCCACCCCACCACAGTCCCCAGAGTGTGATATTCCCCTTCCTGTGTCCATATGATCTCATTGTTCAATTCCCACCTATGAGTGAGAATATGCGGTGTTTGGTTTTTTGTTCTTGCGATAGTTTACTGAGAATGATGATTTCCAATTTCATCCATGTCCCTACAAAGGACATGAACTCATCATTTTTTATGGCTGCATAGTATTCCATGGTGTATATGTGCCACATTTTCTTAATCCAGTCTATCATTGTTGGACATTTGGGTTGGTTCCAAGTCTTTGCTATTGTGAATAATGCCGCAATAAACATACGTGTGCATGTGTCTTTATAGCAACATGATTTATAGTCATTTGGGTATATACCCAGTAATGGGATGGCTGGGTCAAATGGTATTTCTAGTTCTTGATCCCTGAGGAATCGCCACACTGACTTCCACAATGGTTGAACTAGTTTACAGTCCCACCAACAGTGTAAAAGTGTTCCTGTTTCTCCACATCCTCTCCAGCACCTGTTGTTTCCTGACTCTTTAATGATTGCCATTCTAACTAGTGTGAGATGGTATCTCATAGTGGTTTTGATTTGCATTTCTCTGATGGCCAGTGATGATGAGCATTTTTTCCTGTGTTTTTTGGCTGCATAAATGTCTTCTTTTGAGAAGTGTCTGTTCATGTCCTTCACCCAGGAATGGGGAAAGGATTCCCTATTTAATAAATGGTGCTGGGAAAACTGGCTAGCCATATGTAGAAAGCTGAAACTGGATCCCTTCCTTACACCTTATACAAAAATCAATTCAAGATGGATTAAAGATTTAAACGTTAGACCTAAAACCATAAAAACCCTAGAAGAAAACCTAGGCATTACCATTCAGGACATAGGCATGGGCAAGGACTTCATGTCCAAAACACCAAAAGCAATGGCAACAAAAGACAAAATTGACAAATGGGATCTAATTAAAATAAAGAGCTTCTGCACAGCAAAAGAAACTACCATCAGAGTGAACAGGCAACCTACAAAATGGGAGAAAATTTTCGCAACCTACTCATCTGACAAAGGGCTAGTATCCAGAATCTACAATGAACTCAAACAAATTTACAAGAAAAAAACAAACAACCCCATCAAAAAGTGGGCGAAGGACATGAACAGACTCTTCTCAATTTTTATTACATTAATGACTTTGTAAATTGTTGAACAAGTATTAAGAATTCACCATAGTCTTATATATTACTTAAAGTATGTTAAAATACTTCTAAAATATATAACATAAAAACTATCTTTTCCAATCACAAAGAAAAATTATTCTGCATATACATAAAAATTCCTTGTTGACTTTCTCAGAAAATTCCCATTTACATATAAATACGTGTACATATAAATATGTATACGTATACATGCTGTATATATATATATGCAGCTACATTTACTAATAAAGAAATATTTTATTATACATTATATTTTTTGATCACCAAAACTTTTACCACTAACAATGACTTCTTAATATTATAGATATTTAATGTATTAATTTGTATACAGAATAATATTTCATTTAGATATATTAAGGTAAACAAAGCTCCCATTCTGAGAAACAATTAAATTATCTCTCCCCTTTCCCCTTTTACACCAGAATAAAATGCTGTTTTGAATGTTCCGTGTAGATGTGCTTGGATACTCCTATAGGATAAATTCATAGAAATTGAATTACTACATCAAAGTCTATACACATCTTAAATGTAATTATTTGCTCATTAATAAAATTCATTTGAGTTAAGAATATCTGATTCTCCCAAACGATGTGTGTTTTCTATGTTACAATGGCATACCAAATATTTTACACCATCTGGCTTTTAAATATCACCTACCAAATGGAACGAAACAAAAAATTATCACAGAATATTAAATAGAATCCTTCCTCCTTTGATGTTATAGCTGAGACCAATAGCTAAGATGCTTTGTTCCAAGTTTTAATATATTACTAAGCTGTTTTTGCACTACCTCCAAAGTGATTTTACCAAATTAATATAGAGGAGGTGAGAAATTAATAAAGTCCTCTTCATATTATGATTTTGTGGGGTGGGTGGAATTTACAACCTACAACTGCAGCACAAAGAGGGCAGCTCAGAATCATTGTAATTAGAGATATATTTTTTTAGGCATGAAATCTGAAACCTCAGAACTGACAAGTGAGGCAAAGGTAAGTGGCTGGCTAGAGATGACATATCAGAATCAAAAGGAACAGCTGAATTGGGATCTGTCTTTTCAGGGTTTTCAGTGTAAGGATGCTTGTGTTTTCCCAATGCCCAAGGAAACCTTCGGAAACTAATCGTGGTGGAATAAAATTTAAAGATATCTAGCCACAAAGGCTTGCCTGAAGGTGCAAAATTGTTGCATGGAGAAAGTCTCTATGGGATTAAACTGCTGAAGGCAAGGGTAAGACAAATTGATACGTGGAATGACCACCTAGATGAGACATATCCCAAGGAAATGAATCAACCAAGAGCACCAAAATCCTTCATAGGTAACAAAGTCAGCATTAGATTTATTTCACTAAGATAATCCTGAAGCCAGGTTTAAAGTAACTGAGCCATGCATATGTTTTTATGATCTTTTCTTACAAAATATTATCCTCCTGGCCCTAACACAAGAGGGACTATAAAAGCAACTATTGAGTTCAGGGGAATATAGAATTGCATAGAGAAGAAACCAGCTATAATGTCTCCTTTCTTCACTATAGACTTCTCATTTATAGTGAGAATTATGGGGTTTGGATGTTTGAAGTAAAAAATAAGAAAAATTTATCTTTATAGCATTCTTGTTTAATTTTCATGTATGTTTTTTAATGTAATTATTAATATGGAGAATATAAATTTTGCTGTTGTAATATAAAAATTTGAAAGTATGTATAAATACTCAGCTCTAATTATTTTAAATATTTTGGTGGAAGATGAAGGATATATGGTACTAGCCACTGTTTTCCTTCCTTGGCAGGCTATATCCAATGACAGATTGTGGTGGTATATAAAGGTTCAGACATTTCAGCCCAACTAAAAGAAACTTTAAAGGCCATTCTTCCTTCAGAGTTCCCCCAAGTGATCAGTTGAAATTGTTCCAGGCCTACATTGCAGCTGAACTACTTCTTCAGTCCATTTGTGCTTTCTTCTCCTTTGCACAGGGATTGACCCTACGTGTACTTAAAATATCATGCAAGCTAAATTTTCTTTCAGAGTCTGAAATTAGAATAACTCAGTCAACAATATACACAACAGTTTGTTTAATATTAAAACAATTTTCTAATGGGGTAACTATTAATATTTTCATCTCAACATAAGAAAACAGAAATATGTATATTCATCAATAATTAAGTAAACATGTATCTATGGTGAGTGTTTTCAAAAACTGAAGACACTGCCTTTTAAAGAAATTTTAGAAATTACTCTAGCAAACTGATCCATATACATAAGGAAACAGCAGATTTACACACATTTTTCTGTGAAAAAGCATGCCTATGGAATAAGCAACATTGCTTTGTCAGATAATGCTTTTTATTTTCCTATCTTATCATTTCTGAAAAACTACACATATGTCTGTTATTATTTCAGACACTTTTTGATTTTGTGGACCTAGATCTTATTTCTCAACTTTAAAATATTTTCTTATATTTCTTTTTTTTTTTTTTTTTTTTTTTTTTTTTTTTTTTTTTTTTGAGACGGAGTCTCGCTCTGTCGCCCAGGCTGGAGTGCAGTGGCGAGATCTCGGCTCACTGCAAGCTCCGCCTCCCGGGTTCACGCCATTCTCCTGCCTCAGCCTCCCGAGTAGCTGGGACTACAGGCGCCCGCTACCACGCCCGGCTAATTTTTTGTATTTTTAGTAGAGACGGGGTTTCACCGTGTTAGCCAGGATGGTCTCGATCTCCTGACCTCGTGATCCGCCCGCCTCGGCCTCCCAAAGTGCTGGGATTACAGGCGTGAGCCACCGCGCCCGGCCTTTCTTATATTTCTTATATTTTCCTTATTTCATTGCCTGCTTTCTATTACATAAATACCATCAATTAGATTTAAGACTCATTATTAGCAAGATTGACGATTTTATTCTACAGTAACTTTGAATTCCAGTAACTCCAATGATTTAAAACAGTAAAAGACTATTTTTTTGGCCAAGAAAAGTTTGCTGCAGTCTGGTGGCTCTTTTGGTTAGTTTCTTTCTTGGCAGTGACTCATGAATCTAGTTATCTTTCTTTGTATGTCTCCAGCATCCTAAGATGTGATTTCCATCTCACTTTAGTATGAAAGACAACAGACAAAATATTACCCAGCCGGAGGTAATGCATATCATTTCTGTGTGAAGTTCTTTAGCAAAAACTGGGGTCTACCTAAGTGCAAGAGGCCCAGGAAGCATAGTCTTCTGTGCTTCCTGGCAAGAGGGGCACACCAGGTGTTGATGAGCACTGGTAATGTCAACAATCCTCCTCCCAGACCAACGCAATAACCAAAATGGTGATCTACTGTGTATCCTAATAGGAGTCGCATTCCAGTCAATAAGAAAATAGGGTATGATTATATTATTATGAATTATCCAACTCTCAATAAAGAAAATATTATTTTGAAATCATCATGCAGAACACAATTTTTTTTCTTTTCTATTTATATCCTAGTTTTTTTTTTTTTTGGAGTCCAAAGATGTTTTACTCATGTTCAGAGACAGTTGAAGAAAAATTAACATATGTTACAGTAATATTGAACTTCAAATAGACCTGTGTAACATCTTTCCAAGTTGATTGTCTTCTAATAATCTTTTAGAAAGTTTCGCAGTGTTAGAACTTTTCCGAGGCAATTTGCTTACAGTTGTATATTACGTTGTGTTTTAAAAATATAGTCAAATTACAGAACATGTGTCCCAGAGACCTTTTAATTTTCAATGCTTGTATAATTGCAATTGTGCATCTCAACAATTAGTAGTAGTTAGCATTTGGGAAAATAAAACCTTTGATTATTCAACTTACAGGACTGAAATATTGAATTCAATTTAATATCATAAATGTGTATCAAATGTATCCTAAGTACAAGGCACCAATAGTATAAAGAAGATCTACTAAAAATATACTGTCAATTATGCTTGTTTCCCTAAACATTTCTTACTAATGTTTCAAGATTACAGAGAAAACTCTCTATGTTTATACTTTAATATTAATTATCCACTTATATGCTGAAACATTAGAAAAAAATAAAACAAACACTACATTAAGACTCAGATAGGTGTCTATTTCATTTTTTATCTAGGCTTATTTAGTGAAATGTTCTATGGCTGAGTGTATAGGATAAATCCCTTAAATCTGTGGATCTCAGACACTGATTAGAATGGCTAATTTCTAAAATCACTTCCTAAGCACTGGGACTCTGTGGTTCTAACAAACCATATGTCTAGCTTTATTGCAATAATCATAGACTAAGCTCAAACTTCTATTATGGGTCAGAAGATGCCTTGGGCACATATGTTACGTATAAGAAATTCTATTATTGACCCAGCTATAGATCATTTTTATTTGGCATGAAAACTTGGTACTTTATCTTGCTCTGCTCCAGTTTCCTCAGTTGATGATCAAAGTGTTACTGTCTGATTGTCTTACAGAGAGGACATTTTTGTCATGCTGTTAGCTCTAATAATGTATAGAAAAAAACTTGGCCAGCAATATATGGTTTCCTGCTTTACAGCTGGGCTCTCCAACAGTTCCTCTGTTAAGGTATATTTGGGATATAGTGGGTAAATAGTAGAAACCTTATGATGGAAAGAACAGATATTAATATGATGGAAGTTAAGCAATTCCTTGACAATGATACACCTAAATAAAAAGAAGAAATATGATGACAGGCAACAGACAATGAGGTATAGAAGACAATTGCATTGAGACAAGTGGTCAGGAAAACAAACAAACAACGCCAACAAAAACAGGACAGAAGCTAGATCTGGATCCTGAGCATTAAGTCTGATGCTCAACAGCAGGTAAGACTTCAAAGCTTGATAGTTCATAGCTACGCTTTACTCCATCATGAAAATTGAAAAACACTCATGCATGCATTGACTTTGATTCATAAGCATGTATTATAGCATGGTATTGCTATTATGTTTTGGATCCAAAATGTAAATGCTTGGTGTACATTTAATTTGAGCAAGAATTTGAAAAGAATAGTTGAAAACGTTAGTGAGCACTTCTTCAAAGATGCCAACATTTATATTTACCTTTTTATACTGATACTGAGATTCTATAAACAAAACCACCACATGGCTTTGGCACTCTTGCAGTATATCTCAATTTAAAACTCCATTATTTTAGGGGGATCTCACTGTATCTTTGAGTACCTGAAAGTCTGTGGTTACAACCTGGCCAAACATACACAGTGCTGTGCCACACTGGGAATATGCCCCAAATAATAAACAAAAATATCCCATAGAAGACTAGTGAAAATTCAGAGTAAAACTAAATTACATTAAAAAATTTTTTCTCGGAGTAAAGGAAGAAGTATCACAGGCAGTTGCAAAGAGATAACAAAGATATATGCACTCAACTGGGTATGTGAGGAGGTTCTAAAAGAAAATATTCAAATTCAAATTCCAAATACTTGCATGCCAAGTTCTTATGTACCATAGTATCTGGCTGTAAATTACCTCTTTAGTATTAAGTTTTTAAACACCCTAGATCTTCCCATCATATTCAGTATATATATATATATAATGTGTGTATATATATATATAGACAGATAGATAGATATATTCAGTATATATATATTCAGTATATATGCTATATATATTCAGTATATATATTCAGTATATATGTATATTCAGTATATATATATATTCAGTATATATATTCAGTATATATGCTATATATATTCAGTATATATATACTGTATATATATATACTGTATATATATTCAGTATATATATTCAGTATATATATACTGTATATATATTCAGTATATATATACTGTATATATATTCATTATGTATATACTGTATATATATTCATTATATATACTGTATATATATTCATTATGTATATACTGTATATATATTCATTATATATACTGTATATATATTCATTATATATACTGTATATATATTCATTATATATACTGTATATATATTCATTATATATACAGTATATATATTCAGTATATATATACTGTATATATATTCAGTATATATATACTGTATATATATATGCCTGGCCTGGTTGTTATATATATATAATATATGTATATAAATATATATATAAATATATAATATATGTATATAAATATATATAAATATATTTGTGTATATGTATAAATATATCTATTATATATAATAGATATAAAAAATATAAAATATATATAAAAATTATATTTTATATTTTATAAATATAAATATAAATATAAAAAGTATAAAATGTATATAAATATTAAAAATAAAAATATAAAAAATATAAATATATAAATACATGTATATATACGTATATATTTTTATATATATATAAACCAGGCCAGGCATGGTAGCTCAGGCCTGTAATCCCAGCACTTTGGGAGGCCAAGATGGGAGGATCACATGAAGTTAGGAGTTCGAGACCCAGCCTGACCAACATGGTGAAACCCCGTCTCTACTAAACATACAAAAATTAGTTGGGCACGGTGGCAGGCACCTGTAATCCCAGCTACTCAGGAGGCTGAGGCAGGAGAATCACTTGAACTGGGAGGCAGAGTTTGCAGTGAGCTGAGATCGTGCCAATTCACTCCAGCCTGGCCAACAGAGCAAGACTCTGTCTCAACAACAACAAAAAAGGAAAACCAGAGTAAGTCCTGCTCAAATAATAGGCAACTCTTTAATCAGTTCCTAATATATGTGAATAACCTGCAAAAGCCATGGAGGCAAAATTTTAGTGTGAAGCACGCAATATTGAGGGAGGGTGGACAACAAAGTGTGCAGTGGCAGAGAGGTTTTCTAGGTTTATTATTAAAGTACATAACATGGTAATTTTTTTGTAAAAGAATAAGTGTACAGAAAATTTATATTGAAGTATTGCAAATATGTTTTGAGTGGGTTTAAAGAATATGGGATGTGAACATTGGAGTCTAATATTCTCCTTCTTTTTTTTTTTTAGATGAAGTTTTGCTCTTGTTGCCCAGGCTGGAGTGCAATGGCACCATCTTGGCTCACCGCAACCTCCACCTCCCGGGTCCAAGCAATTCTTCTGCCTCAGCCTCTCGAGTAGCTGGGATTACAGGCATGCACCACCATGCCTGGCTATTTGCTTGTATTTTTAGTAGAGACAGGGTTTTTCCATGTTGGTCAGGCTGGTCTCGAACTCCCAACCTCAGGTGATCCTCCTGCCTCTGCCTCCCAAAGTGCTGGTATTGCAGGCGTGAGCCACCACGCCTGGCCAGGGTATAATATTCTTAAAGATATCTGAAGAAGAAAATGGTCAATAGCTAAAAAAGAAAGTAGCATCAAAGGAGACTTTTGTAAAACTACAGGATTTTTCAAAGGTTTTTAAGTAGGATAAATTCAATACATAGAAATAAATTGACAATGCAGTTGTAAAATGGGCAGTAGGTAGGCTTTATTTACCAAGGGGAAGAATTTGCCTTGGCCTGGAGAAGGGTCAATTCTTAAATAAGGAGTTTAAGGAGTTTGAAAAAATGAGAGAATAAATACACTAGAGAAATACAGTATTTTTGTAGTCATCATTTTGGGTATTATATCTTTTTAGGTATTATATCCTTTTGAAATCTCATGATTTCCAGTCTCCTATTTTTCTAAACTTTCCCCAGGAAGGAAAAGTCCTGATAAGGATTGGTGACAGAGATGGGGTCATTTTTTGTTCCTTAGGATCAGGCTTTATTAAGAAGATTAAATATGGTTTGTGTGGGGTTCTTATGATTCTATTTGTTTCCACAAGGCTTGAGGGGCATGGGAATTGAGGGTGTAGCCAAAGGGAAAAGATCCAGTGAGATTGGTTTCCCCTTTTTTTGTTCAGTGTTGTTCCAACTCAGAAAGGCTGACTGTCATAGGAACTGGAGGAGTCACTTGAAGAATACCTGAGTAGGAGTCTCAGACAGCATCAACATATAGGAATTTGACAAAAAATTATTTATTTGCTCATTTTTTTATTTTTACTCATCAGTGGTCAAATAGCATATTAACACATTAGTCTTTTTAAAGGATATAAAGGAGGTCTGATCATTTCCTTTTGGAGCCTAGTCCAGCATGTATTTCAGAAATTTTTTAAAAAGTCATTTATGATGTAACCAAGCTTAAATTAATATTGCTGCTCGAATGCAAAGAATCGTATTCATAAAGATGACTAGAGTCTCAATCATTGTGCACTTTTCTTACTTGGTCTGTGGGAATGTTTTGCATGTAGTGGGTGGAAACAGAATTCCAGTGTTCCTAGGCCCCTTGGTAAAACTCTATCTCAATATCACCTCTTAGCCTATGCAGACATTTTGGAAAGACCACTTACACAATTTCAGTAAAACATCTTGTCAGATTTTTATCTGAACTTTATTTGTCCCCATCTTGATTGCTAATTAATGATTTTAAGATATTCAATTAACCTATTTTGTCCATAACTCAAGTTAACCTATAAATGTAAAAACCTTTTGAGGTGGCATTAACCATTTTATCTGCACCCCCACCCCATCACCATATTTGGTTAATTGACAAATTCACTGATTATAATCAAGTATAGGTAACACACTATTCATGAAAAGTAATGCTGCTGGAGCTAATTTTTGGCTCCCGCTTTTTTACTTTTGATGGTACCTCTATTTCTTCCTTTACTTTCCTTTCTCAACTTCATTTCTTCCTGCTTTCATAAATCAGATAAACTCTGTTATTCCCATGAATATTTAACTGTAAATTCTATAAATTTAGGCATGCTTTTTGTTACTTAGTCCATATGAAAATTAATTGAAACTTTCAATATGTATACTAATTTAGAATTCATACTTAGAATGAAAGTAACTTAGAATATAATTCACACTTAGAATACAATAAAAAATAACCTTTGTTGAAAGCTTAACAATCCAATGCTTGCTTTTATGAAAAGAAAGAGATGAAAACAAAAAAAAAGTAATTGTCCTTTGATGTTATACTACTTTTTTTTTATTTTCCTGTGGAGAATTCATATAGAAGTGCAAGGACAACAAATTGTCAGGTTCAAATAAAAATTTATATCTTAAGATAAAAACAGGAAGCAGAATGAAACCACATACATCTTCTCAACAGAAGACCTCCTGTTGCTCTTATTGTAGGTGGTAATACTGTATGATCCAAAGGTCCTATGAATTAATTACTTTCTTGACACATTGTTGGGAACCAATTGCCAGTTTTCTTCCTTCCTAAAAGTCTTCAATGTTTGGAAAAATATGAAACTAACCGTATTTTACTTTCACTTTGAAGCTCTCAAACATCTCTAAAACAAAAATGTTTTTTCTTATTATTTGACATTTTTTTAAGGTCTACTATGAAATGAACTTTATTATTCTTCTAATAATATTCTACTAATCTGTCTTATTATTAAAACCAATAACATGTTTCTATAGAAACAAACAGAACTCTTGGTTTTTATCCTGATTCTTACATCACTATCTGCTCAAAGAATCACCAAGACCCTTCAATTTCACTCCTGTACTAATTCTTGTAACTATCACATGATTTGATTTCTGTTATCACAGCCATTTCTATACTTCATTTTCTCTGTTGTTTAAGGAAATTAAAAATAATGTTATTTTATTATGATAATTATAATTGATCTTTGATTCATACTACCAATTTGGAGCCATGTATTTTGAGCTATTCTGAGTGATTTTGAGATAACTCATCTCCTATTCAAAGGCTTTAAGTACTCACCAATCACTTTCCCAATTTCAGTATCTGTTCCACAAAAGTAATACAACTAGGTAATTAAAAATGGGTCTAATGGGAACCCTCCCTAGGCATTGTTTTGTTGTAAATGCTTTTCGAATAAGTGGTAAATAGGTGCACAAATAAACTCCATATAATTTAGACTTGACTGAAGTAAACATAATCAGAAAGGGTACAACTTGAAAGTATGGAATAGCTTTCATAGAAATAAAGCCACCACAAGTTCTAGCTACGTTGTGAGGAACATAGGGAAGAACATTCCTATCCTATCTACCTTCTGGTTGCACACAAATTAAGACTCAACTATTTTGCAAGCTGCTCGGTTTCTGCAAGGTGAAGTGGTAAGAACACCCCAATCCAAAGTCAGTCTTGTGTCTTATGTTTTCCACTTCCGGATTTGAGCTTTCAGTTTAAGAACGCCTACGTGACAGTGAGACAGCCAGGTGGAAAGGGTCCCCTGGAAAGACTCCAACCAGCCTGCCCACTGAGGTGGAACCTCAGGATATTCACCATGTCTGTAGGGAGTGTGGCCCCTCCTTTTCCTGTGTGAAATCTGGGTTTTGAATTGCTGGGCAGGAAGTGCTCTAGCAGGGACTCTGGTCTAGTGAGAGTTCCTGTTTCCCTCTTTTTTTCCATTTTCACCCGATAAAACCCTGTTTTGCTCACCCATCAAACTGTCTGCGAGCCCAAATTTTCATGGCCTTGGGACGGACAAGAACCCGTCTTCAGCTGAACTAAGGAAAGTCCTGCAACAACAGTAGGGGGAGAACCCACAAATCCAAAAGCACATAAGACTGTTATGTAAATACTGAAGTTATCTTATGCAGAGTCAGTTATGTTGGCTCCTTAAATCCATGTGTCTTCAAGTTACTGCTGTTACTACTGTTGAGATTTCACTGTTCATAAAATTACAGTTTTAAACGTGAAACTGACATTACACTTCATTAGTAACACAGTCAAATACCAGGGAGAAAGTTAGAGGAAGGGTTTGGATTTGAGTTCATTCCACGCACAACAGATTACTTGTCTTCTTCAACTATGTCCAGTGTATTCTCAATTCTTTCCCCTTCTCTTTGATTAATCTTTCTTATGTGATCTTCCCCTTATTATTCAAACATGCTTATTGAATTTCTATTAACAATAGATCATTGTATCACCTACTACAATCCAGATATTTACTGGGTGCATGGAATACATTATTTTAATCTATTGCTATTTCAACCTAAAAAACTAGATATTACTATTTCAATTGTAATTAATCAAGAATTGATATTTTCAGCAAAGTATCCAAAATAAAGTGGTTATATCAAATAAGTATATGGATTGGAGCTTGGGAAATAAATCCAAACTGCAGTAGAGATGTGAAGCCCTTAGCACATCTATTGTAATTGATGTCATGGGAGAGTAAGGGATCATTCAGGGAGAAGTACTAGAGAAGAGATGAGGACTGGTAACAAATCCCTGTAAAATTTCAACATTTAGGAGTCATTCATAAGAAGTGAAACAGAAAATCAAGGACCATTGACCAGAGCACAGAGTGGAGACCAGAAGAGTATGGTATCATGGAAGCCAAAAGAATAAGGTTTAAAATTGGTAAGCAATTTCAAATGCTCTGCAGATTTCAAGCAATGTAAGAATATGCAAATATATCAGTATACATTCTGAATCACCATAGTAAACTGCCTCTCCAAAATAGGTAGAATGAAAAGAAAATGAATGGAAATACAACAGCAAAAGATAATTTTTTCCAAACATTTGACAGTGGAAATGTGCACAAAACAATAAATAGACATAATTTATATATTTAATAAAGTTAGTAAAGTTGATTTAATGCATTACATGTTATACACTGCTAAAATACAAGGTACCCATGGAACATCCCCAAGACAATCTCAATTGGTTAAAAGTTTATAGCACTCTATTTATAAGGTCATGTCACAAGATACAAAATTAATAACAATAGTTTAAATTTCAACCATATTTAAAAGATTACATTGCATTTAAATAAATTAATTAATTACCAAATACTGATACATTTTAATGGCAAACCCCATCTGCCTCTATATATCTCTTGAGTGAAATTTAAAAATAAGTAATATTATACAGTATTTAGAAAAGACGAAAAACTTAGCACAATTCATCAAAACTAAGCAATCTCACTTGTAAATATGCATTAAAAATCTTAAAGAAAACAAATATAATTTATTAATACCTTAAAATACACATACATAAGAACTGTATATGTTTTATCTCGGTGGTTGTAAAAATAAATATTTAATCTGTTTTAAAAGTCTTCATATTTATAGTTTAAATTCAAAAAAATATAGCAACCATAATTGCACAAAATCTAGATGTAAAAAAACTATTATCACGTTGAATAAAATTTCCTTTCCTAAGTGTAAATCACAATACAAGAACATAATGCTTATCAAATTAAGAATCTCCAAATGAAACCAACAGACAAGGCATATTGTTGATAGGAAAATTCCCATTTACAATATCAACAAAAAATATTCCTATCAATCTCCTTCGAAGACTAAAGTGAAGATTGACTCTATTGACATATTATTTATCCAATCCCATGCATTATTATAAAAGTGAATGCAAAATAGAAATATCAGAAAGGAGTTAAAAATGTCACTTTCAAGTACAATATGATTGTTCCTCTGGAATCCAAGAGAATCAAGTTAATAGGAAAATTTAATATTACAACATTATCAATTCTCCTATAATCATCCTCAATCATTACACAGTTTAATAAAAATTTCAAAAATATAATTTAAAATATATCTAATGTCAGTAGCCAGTGGGGAACAAGGACTAGAGTTACAAGTGTTTGTATCTGATTAGAAGAAGACACTGGGAGGTGAAAAGAGTGAGTGATATGACAAGGTCCTAAGTAGACCAGAGGTGAAAGGATCCTGAGTATAGTTAGAAAAACAAATATTATCATATAGGAAGAATATCTTTTTTCTATGCAGAAGAAGAGATGATGTAAAATGTAGGTGACACTATGGGATTTATTGACAAAACATGATGGGAAATACAACTGCATGTCAAAATGTGCATAGATTCACATATTTTCTTCATTCAATATCCTATTAATGATGGGATCTCAAATCCCTGAGAATTATTAAAATTATTGATATTTTCTGTTGGCAAATTAGCTATAAAAAAGAAAACAGAAGTCATATCAGAAACTAAATAATGTCTAGATGTATTGAAAAGGTACTATCATATCAGTTTCCTACTTTGGCCGCAAAAAATGCCACAAACTTACTGAGTCACTTCAAACACCACAAATATATTATATTACATTGCTGGCTTTCATACATCTAAAATGGGTGGGAAGGGCTTGTTTCTTCTGGAAGCTTTAGGTGAGAACCTGTTTCCTTATCTTTTCCAGGATCTCCAGGCAGTCAACGTTGCTTGGCTCCTGGATCTATGTTACCCTGACATCTGCTTCTGTCGTCGTGTCTTCTCTGACCCTGCAAATCCTGCCTTCATCTTCTGAGGCACCATTGTGATTATATCTGGCCCAACCAGATAATTCAGAATAATTTCCCCAATTCAATCCTTAACTTAGTAACCTCTACAAAAGTTCCTTTGTAAGGTAACAAACATACAGGTTATGGGAAATAGGATGTGGATATCTTTTGGGGTAAGGGACTTTATTCTACCTACTACACATAAAACAACATATAAACAGGAAAACACAATGAAGGCACAGTTGTAAGATGACAGTATAGTTACATGTTTGTATTCTTGAGATGGATACAAGAACTCTTTTTAGGACTCCAACATAAGTCATATTCAAAAACCTAGTTTTCTGATAACACAAAATTCCAAAAATATGATTCTTCAGATAAGAAGCTTTTATCTCAATAGTAAGATATTCTCAATTTATGAAACAAAAGAGACTTCACCAAAAAGAAATGAAATTAATAAACAGACTAAAGTATTTGATTTCCAAATAAACCAATAATAAATTATCTGAAGGTAAAAATAATAAATAGTACTCATAAAATGCTGAATGAAATGTAAATTTGTACATGCCTAATCATGTATATTAAACTAATAATAGTTCTGATGCATTCTTCATTAATTCTAATTCCAGAAATATCATCTAAGACAACAATGGGAAGAGTAAAAGAATTTTACAGAATAATTTCTAACCAAAGAACAAAATATGAAAACTACCTTAAAAATTATTACATCCAGAAACCAAAATATTCTGCCCACATGTACAATAGTGGACATACATTTACTGGCATGGGAAGATATTGCTGATTTTATCAAATTATACACAAAACAAACATACAATAGTTCTCTCAAGGACACAGGATAGCTACAAAGTTTCATAACCAGTCCTGGCTTTGAGTGACTATTTATTTCTTGGTCACTGAGACACTTTGTTCTATAAATTAATAGGTGATGAGAAACATTGATGTTTGAAATTTTGTCAGTGAGATTGAAGCTCCCTACTCTTGCCTGGAGGATCTTACTCACCAAGACAATCAGCCTTGTTTAATCCCAGTTGCAGAGCTTCAGTTCAGGGGGTCCTGGACATAACCTTCCAAAATGTTTTTGTTTTGATTTGTAGTTTCCAAGTACATAGAATTCTGCTTTGTTTTGTTGTTATTGTTTGTTTGTTTGTTTGTTTTTGCCCATGCTTAGTGAGAAACTCATGGTTTCTCTGGTATTTTGATACATTCTTTTGTTGTAGTGTATCAAAAACCCCTATTTTGTCAGTGTCAGAAGCTCAGCTGAGCTGAGTGAAAGCTTCCAACATGTTATATTTTGACTTTGTAGTTTCCAAGTACATAGAACTCTGCATTTTTTTTTTTTTTTTTTGCCCTTGCTTAGTGAGAAACTCATGGTTTCTCTGGTGTTTTGGTACATTCCCTTGTTGTAGTGCATCAACAACCCCAATTTTGTCAGTGTCAGGAGCTCTGTTGAGCTGAGTGAAAACTGAGCTGCCAAGTGATGGAGTAGCCAACTGAAGCAAAGTTGAGCCAGAATGAAAGTAGCAGCAAAGCCTATAATCATTTATCACCATAGTATAAGCAGACAGCTAAAACCAAAGACACCAGTTCCCTCTGTTTCATGCTCCCCTATAAAACAATGTGCTGGTAGAGGGTCAGGTGGATCAGCAAAGACGTGTCGATTTTCTCACTGTTGAAGGAGCTCCAGGCAAAAGTCTCTGCCACTTTTTTGGACCTGTGGGCTGGGTGAAGGCCCACTGAATAGGTCTAGGAGTGAAAAATTACTAGATACTGAGTCAGAGTGGGGAAAAGTATCTTTAATTTTTCTCCTTTCCTCTAGTAAGAAGGCCTCACCAGAGATGTCTAAAGATGATCTCTGTCCAAGGCCTTAGACAAAGAGACCTAGGAATATGACCCCTGGGCTAGGAATGTAAATTTGGGGAAAAGCATCACTTGAGATCTTAGTCCTAAACTGCAACTCTCTTCGGGACTGCAATGCGCTAGCTGAGCATCAAGTCAGGAGTGGGAAGGGAAGCAATCTTCCCATGAAGTCTGCCAGGTGAAATCTTTGTAATTACTTATGGATGGGCCTGAAAAATCACACATCCATGTTTAAGCAGGAGCTGTACCCAGTCAGACCACAATTTTATCCCTGACATTGTTAGGTTTTCTGGTCTAGTACAGTGCATAGATGTGAATGTACACACAAACTCATATGCACACACATGTATCTAAACAAGCATCCATTCATCAACATTCTATGATGAATATCAGTGGCCGGAAATGCCATTTTTATGCTTACTCATTTATACACTCTAATGTTATCTACTGGACTAATATCATATCATAAGTAATATTAAACTAATAAAAGGAGAGATGTGAAATAAAAAGAAATAGAGCAAATACAAAGAAATTATCTAAAGTAATCATAACATAAATTCATTTTATAACTCCAGAGAAGACAATAAAATCATTTGCTATCTGAAATTAAATGTAATGAATTTACTTAATAAGAAGTTGTCTATGAAAATTTAGAATAATCAAAGAAATATGCTTCCTTATAAAACAAGCCCTTTTGTTAAAGAAAACACAAGTGCTATTTGTCTCAATGTTCTTGAATAAAGAACAATGATTTTCAATAATCTTCATATTTTAAGTTTGCTAATGGAAACACATTTAAGAACATAAAGTGCATTTCAAGGTACATACACTCTACTTAAATTCTTTTTTTCCTAATACTTTAACTTCTGTAATTTGAAATATTTATAGCTATTCTTCACTTTCCATATACATAAACTCTTCCACAAAAACAAAGAGATATGAGATTTCAAAATACTATTAAAATGGCTTGGGCTATTTCAGGAAATAAAGCTAGATATATGTGTTAGCCTTTCTCTTGATTTGGCACATAAGGAAAAGGATGTCTCTGCTCTAAACTTGGACATTTCTATAAGGCTTCTTGAACCTAAAGGAATTATTTTTTGTGAGAGTTGGATCGTATTTTACATTCAAATCAATGACAACATTCTATAACAATGGCCAATCACAAAAAAGAGTTTTCAGTCAAATTATCTAACAAATCAAATTATGTTTTTCTAAATCCAACCTCATTTAGAATTAACTCCCTCCTTTATGCCTTAAAATGACCCCCCAGCTCAGACAAGACTCTCTTTATTCTAGCATGACATGGGCTCTCCTGGCTGAAAAAAACAATCAACTTGGTCTTGATTTGGATTAACTTTTCATCTTTGATTGTTTTTCTACATTTATCCTAAAATATTTATAATTTCCAATTAATATCATGAGCTTTCTATACCAAAACACTAAATAAATTATAATTTAAAAGTAGTTTCAACATGCCTTTGTTATTTCTGCTTTTGAGAATACAACTCTTCTTCCTCTTTTATTTCTGTTTGTATACTCGTTTTGTGTTTCTTGTCATTAGGCTTATCTAAACTGGCTCTCTAAGTAGGCTCATCTGGTTAGATCATTTCTTTCTCCTCCCCATGGCAGCCAGGGAGTAGATGAGGTTCATCAGTACTACTAATCCACCTCTTTTTCTTTAGGTTTTCGAATTTTGGGGATCTTTGAAGCCATTCTGTAGGGAATTGGGAGATGTAAATTAAATTTACCACATGATCAATGAATACATGAATTTCTATTTCACATAAATGAAATTTGGCTGACTGGCTTTGATTGTGGCTGCTACTGCCTGTCCCTGGAATTTGATAGAAACCTCCATGACTCTCCCTTTGTTTTCCAAATAGGCCTTTCAACTTTTAATTATTTCTCCCATGTTTACTTTTCTAAAACATTTGAGATCACATCTTATCATTTGTAATTCATTATCCCACTTGGTAGATGAAGTTGCTATTAAATACTGGATTGTAGACAAGAGAACTCTATGGGAATGTGGGGATTTAGAAATAATTCAGATAAGGCAGAAAACTATAAATACCTTGTTAAGTATAATACTATTATACCAGGATAATAAATTAGCTAACCATGGCACCCAGAGGTGAAGAAAATATTTTAATTATTAACTGTGATCATTGGGAAGCAAGGGTCCATTGAGTTAAGCCTTTGCAGAGTATAATGAAGAAGGATCTAAGCGGCTGGTTTGGGCAGTGTTTTCCAGGCAGAAAAAAACCCAAACCCACACATGCACACACACACACATTAATAAATTACAAAATCGTTAGCTAAAATTAGGAACTAAACAAGGTTATTCCATGACAATAGAGAAGCAAACTTTCTACACTTCTAACCTCTCAGGACTGTGAGAGGTTACCTGGAAATCACATACCAATTTTGATGTGGTAGGTTGGTAAATTACAAGTTCCATTATAAGGTCTATTGGTTAATCCAAACTTGGTTTTAATGTACAGATGATAAAGAAAGATGTAGAAATGCCTTGGTATAGTCAAGATCTGTATTTATTAAGAACTTTCAAAAATATCAAACAATAAAACATAATGTCTTTATGACATTTTAGACAAAGTAGAAAAACTACTCATAGCTCTGAAAGACCAGCCCAGGGCCCCAGCTCTTACTAGCTACACAAGGACTAATGTAGATCAAAATTTCAGCACCCCTGTATAACAGGTACAGTATCCTGTATTGAGGAACTGTAAATATTGGGGAAAATAAAAATTTCAGAAGAAAAGATTATGTTTGTTATGCTCAATTGACCCCTTGTATTATTCTTCAAGATGATTCAGAAAAGATTCCCATTACCAAAGATCTGATGCATTATTTCAGTGGGGCAAAGTTTGTACCTTTGTGGAAACACTTTTGGCACATTTCTGGGTGCTGAAGAGGCTAGTGAGAGTTGCACTAATTAAAATGGACTTGTGATGATGATTTAAGCATTTTTGATGATTATGTGATCATGTCTTCCCTTTGAATTAAATAGATTGGCAATTCATGAAACTGATATCTTCTGTTAAAAATCTAACAATCAATCAATCAATTCATAACTGGCAAGTCAAAATTAAGATTGAGCCAATGTTTGGAGAATTATGATTTCCTCCTCCAACCATCTCCTGTATTTTTTCCAATTAGAGACCCAAACCTTGCAGAATGAAATATGTTAGATTGTAGTCATCTGTCAATAGACTCGCTGTTTCTTTTTATGTGATCCCCTGCCAGTATCACCTTTCACATCTGCCTCTTCCATTGGGAAGACTAATAGACATAGCCAATAAAATACAAACAGAAGTGATCATTGTCTTTTGCAGGTAAAAGTTTTAAAAGGCATTTATGATAATGGTTCTTTTTCCTGGCTACAAAAAAGTAGCATGTTCCTAAAATGGGTTGTTTTCTGAATTTGCTTCCCATGAAGAAAACAGATAAAGCAGTACCACAGCCAACATGTAATAAGAGAAAATGAAATAAAATATTTCTATGTATATCACTTCGATTTGGGGTTTGTATGTTAATGAAGCATAACCTAGTGAAGTCTGATGGATTCCCAAATAAATTCAGATATATTTGCAGAAGAAATATTCAATAATACCTTAAATAATATTGCTGGGTATATTTCTTTTAGCCTTATCCAAAAGGATCTCTTGATATGCCATTTAAATGTATACCAAGAAAAGTAAAACCCAGAATTTTCTGGAATACACTAGCTCTACATTATTATTTTCCAGAATTTCAAAATGTCATTGCAGCCCTATAATTAAAATTGGGACTTATTGAATTCAAGTGACTAATAGTGTTTTAAGCTAAAACTCATGGATACCCCACAAAAACCCAAAGCTAGTTTTAAAAAATTTATTATTTACTCAATTACTCAATTTTTGAGTGTAAAATTAAAATATCTTTTGTCAGAAACTGTCAGAATTTGTTCTCTTGCTCTCTGCCTCAGTCCAGACCCTGAGGTAAGGACAATTAGGAAGATAATCTATTGACAATGTGACCAAGAGCTTACATGAAGAGTAAAAATTGATTTTTCAAGTGAGATGGAGTTGGAGCATTTTCCAAACAGAGGAAGTAGTACTGTCAAAGAGAGTGTAAAATAAGGTAACTCCCAAAGAGTGAAAGAAGGCCAGTACTACTAGAATTGGGAAAAATAATCATTTTATGAAATGAAAGGACAACCATGGGTTGTCAATCATTAAGACTATGGCTACATACTAAGGGCCATAAGCTTGACTGAATATATTTTAGCAACATAGTTAGACTTACATTTTGTAGTTGTCATTTCATTTGTATATTAAGAATGGGTCAGCGAGAGGTAAGAAAGTAGATTGTTAAACACATTGGTGTTCCTAACCAATCCCAGTTCCGATTCCTACACAATTGGAGTCACATGCCTGAGAAATGATGTGGGGTAAAGAGAAGCGGATAGAGATATGAAGAGATATTAAAGATGAACATTAGAGAGACATGGCAGTAGATTGGCTAAGAAGAGAGAGGACAAAGGGGGTAAAAACTAAAACTCAGGTTCCTGGATTAAAAACTTGAAGGATGGATGTCCTCTCATGCACATGCATACATGTGTGCATACACATACACCTACACACACACACACACACACACACACACACACATCTGTCTGTTTCTTACTGCTAGAGATTTCCATTTTATTACCTTGAGTTCAACTCTCTATTTTTTACATTTTATGAATTACTCTTATATTCTTCTGAATTTATAGTGTCACACGAGCCCACAGGTTGAAATCAGTTATTTTCCACCGTATATTTTTTCCTCAATTTTAAACATTTTAATGAATATCTATACACATCAAATATCCTAAGGATACAGCTTGATAAATTTTCACAAAGAAAACACATCCATGTAGCCAGTACCTTGATTAAGAAATAGAACATAAACTGAAAGCCAGATACCCCTGGAGCCTGTTTTCATTCATAACCAGCTGCCTCAAAGGTAACCGCGATTCTGACTTCTACTAGCTTTAGAAGGGTTTTTGTTTTCAGAATTTATATATGTTGAAAAAAAAGGTAGTGTGCTGGGTTTTAATTTTTTTCATGTTGTTTGTTTTTCATTATTTGCAGGCTTTAAATTTAATGTAAGTCAAGTGATTGTGCCCTATAGCACTTTGGTTCATGCTGTTGTAGGCAGGAGGCTGATTATTTCTGTGAAAATAGTAACTGAAAAACATCAGAGTGAGAGTAGAATATAAAGAGAATGAAAGACATGGACTAAATACAAAATTATACATGTAAGGAATAGAAAATTCAAGCTAGGTTATATCTGTTTTCATAATGTTTATGCAATAAGGTTCTAATTTGTATTTAGCAAGATTGTTAATAAAATGACATCTTTATTTTAAATCGTTGATACAAATAATTTATTATAACATCAAATAATAATTTTAACATTTATTGCTTTTCCAGTAGCTCTTCTAAGCTCTTTAATGAGTAATTTCACATTAGGATATCAGCCTGAGAGAATGATTGCAGATTCCCCCCAACTCATAAAACATGGATATGAAACCCTTTTAAACAAAAGGCTTGATACAGGACCAATTAAGGTACTTTCCCTAGGAGTTCAGTAAATCTAGTTAGGTAGATTTATATACTCTATTTGTGAAAGGTAGAGGAAAGAGTTTTCTAAACTACTGTAGCTATTTTGTATTCCCTGAACATTTATAATCAAACCTTTAAACTCATTTCTAATATCCATTATACTAATTAATAAGACACTTGTTTAACTGATATCAAATATTTTATCTAACATGCTAATGAGAAAACTGTTGATTGTTGAATGAAATACATTTAGCATAAGGTTATTTAACATCTCAATATAAATTATGCTCTCTCTTATAAAGCTCGTTGACTAACTTCAAATGGTGCTTGTTTGATAGAATTTGTTATTTCAACAAAGAGTTGAACTTAACTTAACTGACATATATATAATGAGCATTTCACATCAAAAGTTTATACCAAAGTTTATGAAGTGTATTGTCTCTAAAAGAAATTGGGATTACTATTGGAGGGAATAAACCCATATTCATGATTATGCTATTAAAATGCAGAGTATCGTTTTCATGCCATGATCCAATTTATTTAAATAAAATTTTACTGGAATTTCAGCAAGCTTAAAGCTCTTAGAAAACATCACATTTAAGCTAATTTTAAAAAGTAAAATTATTCCTTAGCTGTCATACCCAGTAGTAGAATTTCATAGAGCCAATACATATTAGAGAACTGAGATTTAATTATAACTTTTAAACTGCAAGAAGCTCATCATCTGCAAATGGGAAATTGATGAATATATTGTGAGAATATTAAATTTCAGATTATGAGTGTATATTGATTTTGAAATGTACTTTTTGGCAATTTTATCAGAGCCCATCCCAATTTTAAAACAATCTTTTGAGAAACTATTATTCTAGAAGAATAATGGCAATATCCAAAATGGCCATACATTCTGTAGAAGTACTACTCAGAAATTTCAAAAAGTAAAATTGCTATATCTCCATCATTTCTTTTCAGCCGAAGCTCATTCTTCTTTGACTTTTCTGTCTGAATTCTTGTTGTAACAATGAATCTTAAATGTTACTGGCTCACCTGCCTGAGGATAAGGATAGGTGTAAGTCACACCTTAGGAGATAAGATGATTTGTAACTGTTCCTTTAAATATCTAGAAAGTAAAAAAGGATAATAATTTAAACTAAATAAAAAAGATATGATTGATGGTGAGAATAAGTAGTGTCTGCCTTGGGCATCACTATGATATGGATAGAGAATTTTTAGTTTCTTTGTGTGTAAAGTTACCCTGATTCTGCCTCTTTACTAATTTTAAATCTAAGATATTATTTCTGAGAACTTTATCCCTCTCATATCTTACACCATAAACTTGACAGTTACATCAGATATAGACTCTACTTCATTGCTACCCTGACTATTTTTCCAACCTTCTACTTTTATCTTTGATCTTCAGTGTCTTGCTCTGTACTTAGTGGGCTGCTTACTCTCCTACAAGCAATTGGAGCTCTCTACCTCTTTACTGCTCTTGCACATACTCTTGCGGCTGCTTGAAAGGACTTATCTCTCCACTCTTCATTTGACTGAATCCTACTTATCTTCCAAGTGTTCAGCCTAAATGTCACCTTCCCAGCTAGACAATCAGTGAATAATGTATCGCAGTGGGTCTCCCCGCTGCCAGAATCTGAAGGTCTCTTAACCCTCTGTTATTCTCTAGCATTACAGCCTGTTTCTATCACTGTGGGTACTATGTGTGTCTATTGCAAATTATACTTTTATGCCTAAAGGGTAAATATTAAGCCTGCCATATGGAATGCAAATAATATTTTTAAATATTTATTGTGGTTATCCTTATATTCTTTTTCATTCTAGAAAATTTTAAATTACACCTTTATATGTATGTCAAAATTAAGTTTAAAAGGTAAACATTTTCAGAGGCAAAAAATTAATTGCAAGAAAATACACAATCTGGAACAAGTAACTGGATGTGAGCCTCCCCTAAGCAGGTAGATACATCTTCATTAATCATATTCAGTGCATTTCGACAGCATTATCTCCACCCAGTCCACATTTCTATTTCCCATTACTAAAAACCTTGTGTACTCCATATTTCCTGAATAAAATGCCATCACCCAGTTGTTGCTCAAATGTTATATGCACTTTGCTCACAATAATGTCACCATTTCTGGTTATAGATTATTATATTCCTCAAATGTCACTTCTTTTCTTATTCTTCCAACTCAGAAAAAAAGAGTTTTTTCTCCCCAAAATTCCGCATCATTTACCTATCATTTTAGCCTTAATCTCAGTTGGATAACTTAGCATTAAATCATGCAAAAAAACCCTAAAATTATCCTTAATTACTATTCTATGAGTACACATGTTGATTCACATTTTCTAGTGTTAACCTTAAATTTATCGACAATCCCTCCATTTTTCTACATTTTATCAGTTGCATACTCATGTTGTATTATAACTCTCAAAAGGTCTACCCACAACAATTTATGAAGGTTTCTCTTTTTTCTTTCATCTTAGCCTTCTCAAAATATCTCACAAAAGATGCCACTTTGAATATCTAAAATGCCAATGTGACAATGTCATCCATTGAAACAAAATACTTCAGGGCTTCCTAATGTCTTCAAAGAAGACCTGAGCTTTTTGATCTAGCAGATGGAGACTTTGAAATATGGTTCCAGCAGAATTTTCCCGTCTCTTTTTCCTTCATCTCATTTTTCCACTTCCATACTCCAATAACTTCAAGCTGCTTGACATTCTCTTCAACAGGTTTCCTCATTGCTGTTTCTTCAGTCTGGGACCCTTTCACCAATATTATTATTTCATTAATTAGCTTACTGTATGACATTTCAGAGAATCTGTCCTGTCTTTTAACCTCATTCACCATAAGCTCTCCTCATAGCTGGTTCTTCACACACTCCTGTGGCACCTTGTTATTATACATATGTTTGTTGTGTGTGCCTTTTAAATATTCTACATGAATTGCATGCAGTCCCACATTTATTTGTCATTCTGCAGTTGTAAGACCTTGAGCAAGATCTCTTAGCTTCAATTCATTCTTCTGAGATATGAGGATCATAATTGTACTTAATTAAAGGAATATTATAAAGATTTAACAAACCACTTATGACTTAAGGAATGCATCCACTAAATGACCCCTGCTTATTTTGTTGTGATTATTTGTGTCATAAATATCTTTCTCTCTCTCTCTCTCTTTCTCTCTCTCTCTCTCTCTCTCTCTCTTTCTCTCTGGAGATTACCAGCTCTTTGAAGGAATATTCATAGACTTTTATTTTGTGATCAGCACAGCATAGAACAGTGACAAACAAATATATGTATTCAAAACTTTGTTGAGTTAAACAATGAAGTGATAAAAAATATTATTTTGAAAGTATGCAGCCTTTCCTCTTACTATAGTAGATTTAATTTTTATGTGCTCTTGAGTGTTTCGCATGTATTAAACCAACTAATATATGTTAAAAAGCATGTGATATTGTCTAAAGCCTAGATATGATCTTTGCATTTTAACAGCAATCTCTGTAGACAGTCAAATGACAGACAGTGAAAGCTGAAAACTGATCCTACAGACAAGTTTAGGGCTTCCTGTGGCTTATATCTAGTCTACTGCAGGTTTTATTCATGTTCTTGTGATGTCAGCTCTGTGATCCAAAAGAAACTTATTTTTTCAAACTTTGAAACAGTTAAAGATAATATTAAGGTGATTTGGAGGAGGAGTAGTCAATTCTTAGAGATCACATTGCATTTGTTATTTACTCATGAAAATGGATCGTATGCCATTTGCATATGATTTGCTGAAATCTGCAAGTGGAAAAGCCGTGGTGACTGTTTGACAAATTAGCCAATCTAGAGCATTTTTTAAAATGATGTGTATAGTCTAATAATCTTATACTTGTTATGGCTCAGAATTTTTCAATATGTATTTATGCATGTGAATGACAGAATTGGCTGTAGAGGAAAAGAAAGGATGGGGGCAAAGGTAACCATGAAACAACATAATTTTATAAATTATAAAGCAGTGAAACAAAATGTTTTGAGAAAATAAGCAAAATTCATCATGATGAATCACTAAGTTTACTTAGAAAGTTCTTCATTTCAAATATTAATATATTTAACATCATATAGTTAACTGAATTCAATTTATTTGCTGAATGTTTCTAAGATTAATATTAAAGATATTTATTTACAGACTCTTTTAAAGATCTACCTTGTTCTGTTAACTCACATTACATATTGTACCATTCAACAAGTTTAAATTAATGCAACTCCAGAATATATTTGCTGTGGACCACAGCACCTCGGCCACTGGCAGCAGGTCACATACACCATTCACCACACAATTTCTGTAAAACCAAACAAATTTTGTAGCTCAAGTTCACTTACAATTGTAATATTAATCTTAGTGAGAAAAAATAGATGTCTTTGTGTCCCACACAGAAAACTGTTGTTGGCTTTTTTTTTTTTCCTAATAAATAAGACATAAAGGAGGAAGGGATAGTCAGTCCCAGGTATCTGGGAATTTCTTATAACATTTATAAACCAAAGAATCCCAATCTCAACCACTCAGAGTGCAAACAGGAGAAGAAATTGGTGATTGAAAGAGTGTCGTGAGAATAGCTGATCAGAAAAGGATACTTGAGGGGATGTTTTAATTTCTTATTTTTAAGTGATTTGTTTTATCCACAAGACCAGGGTATACTCACAGAAATCTGCCTATGGTGAAGAGGAAGAAAATAACAGTTGTATGCAGATCAAGAAACAGCTTACGTGAAATATATCAATGTTTATTCATATGGATATGTAATCCTATTAGAGCTATGCCATGATTTCAGGTAAAAGAAGAAACCTGAGTGTCAATTACTATTATTTACCAAAACTGATAGGGAGAGATCAGAGTTGAATAGATTGAAAAGAAAAAAAGAAGACAGAAAAAAAAAGAGCATCCCATGGGGTGCAATTTAGAGAAAATATTTTTTTGTTTTCCTTACCATGTTTATGGTTGTATAATTGGAAGCAGAAAACATGTTAAGGAAGTAACACTGAGGAGCAAGAAGGAGACCTACATTAGCTTCAAATACAAGGATTGTGAGAACTACAAAGCAAACTATAAAGCAAAAAGGTAAACTTTTCACTTGAATATTTGCAGGGGTAATATTATTCTCAGGGTAAAAGCATTTTTTTTTTTCAATTGAGACCAGAGCCCAGAGACAGTTCTGGAAATCTGTTTCCTAGTTTTCAAGCCAAATTCCCATAAAGCAGATCTGAAACTTAGAGAAAAGTGTGGTGAGGGTTGGATGAATTAAAGGGAATGACTGAAGAGAGAGGGAGCAGCAGGTTGTATGTGGCTGTTGTAATCTCTAGAAGAGCAGGATGTTAAGTCCAATGGTGGAAACATGAAGAGGGAGTGAAGGGTGAGTTTAGTATGTGGAGGTAGCATACCACTGATTTTTAAGGGGTGGTGTGACCTAGACTAACAGGAAGGTACTTTAGTGATCTTCAATCATTTGGAAAGCAGGACATTTTTGTTGTTGTCATTATTCTGTTCTCAGTCCCATTCATTGGTTCTGTTGACTTACATTGTCTTGAATGTCTACAATTTATTTATTGTGTGGCTTTGGGATATCAAATGCAAAGCAGGTATTTGGGAACATGAAAAGATGATTTTCCAACAGACTTATAGGCAAATGAGAAATAAAAGCTAGTGAATAGCTTTTTGCAATATATACTTATATAAAAACTTGTGAAGTATTAACTTATGCACGTGTTTCTTTTCTACTTTTGTTTCATTTATACCACAAATGAAGAATCATTTGAGAACAACAACAACAAAAAAGGCAATTAAATTCTGGCTCTTGATTTCACAAGCAGGAACAAAGCTGTAAGAGTTGGTTTTGGCATAAAATTATAGGTTTCATAAGAATATATTTTATGGTCCAAAGTACATAAAGTACTATGTAAAGGTATCTTATGCTTGGGAATATGAAAGAAAGGAAACACAAGAGTAAGAGGCTAGTGAGATACTCTGAGGAAAATCCCTCAGTTTGAGTACCAGAGAGCTACATTGCTGAAGGAAGAGGACAATTATATGTCAAAGACATTAGAGGAGTTAAATATTTCTCCCACATCACCAACGGGGTCAGGCATTCAATAGATTCACGGTAAGAAAATTTGTTGTTGTGGTTGTTGCTTTCTCACAATAATATAAACTCCTAGGAAACAAAAATATTTCTTCCATCTTTACATCAACTATGTCTACTACATGGCTGGATCAATATTTGCTAAATAAGTTCCAAATACATGAATGTCAGTATAGAGTTATAAATTCAATGTCTACACATTTCATAGAATTCTAGTATTTGAGAGAAGAAAAAAAATCTTAATTTTGGTGTTTACAACAAATTATAGTAGTCTCTTTTAAAAACTGAACTATTTTAGGCAAACAACATATCATATTTGCTTTATTTTCTTATGTGACAAAATTTTCATTAAGCTAAATGCAGAGTGCAATGTAATAAAAATCTATATTTCTCCTAGTCACGTAGGTTCAGAGATGTGTTGCCATCTGTAACATCAACAGTATGAATAGTGTGAGTAATTAGAAAATAAATTACATAACTAATTATGACCAGCCCATTGCAAGGGGAACATGTCTAAGGCCTAGTATATTAGTGAAACAGTGGTGTATGGGAAAACTGAGATTACTAAATGGCAGAATCATAATTAAATACAAAAATAACAAATTAAAAGTAGCCAGTAAACATTTACGAAAGCAGAAAAATAATTATTTGATTCAAACTTTTGTGTTTGTCTTTCTCCTGTAGTTTCTTTAATTTATTCAAACCTAAAATTAAAACATTTCTCAAATACAAAAATATATTCCATCTATAAAAATACAACTGCTGGATATGCATTATCATTTACCAGAACCCTTTAAATGCTTACAAGTTGTTTGTTATTAATGTTTCATTTCTGCTCACCAGTGTAATATAACAATATGTTTATAATCTTTAAAAGCAAAAATGTTGAGCATTATAATGAATCGAACTTAATTAAAAGCAATTCATTGAGCACTTATTATCTGCTTAAATATATTATTTACCTTTCCCTTTCCCCAGTCTTAGGTATGTTAGGGCTTGCTATTATATGAAATCACTGTTTCATGTTACACCATATTTGTAACAACACTTGTTCAAAGTATGTTTCTTCTAAGGATTCTAAATGTCACTGTAGCAATGGACAGCCATATCTACATTTTAGTGTAATGCAAGAGATGTATTAGAAATTAACTTCTTGTTTTTGTAAGACTAGTGATTATACTGAAGTTATGAGAGTAATCCAAGTGCTAAACGCAATACAAAACCAACCTCCAAGTAGTTTATAATCTAAAATAAATGATTACGGCAACACAAGCAGAATATGTGTTGCACGCTAGATGTAGAGACCAGTGTTCTAGTAAAGGTAGAAGAAAGATAATTTGACAGCACATAAAAAGTTAACTATTCTTAAAAGACATGTTCTTAGAAGTTAAAATGGGAATTTTAGTGGATTCAAAAAGCAGAATTTGTCAGGGTGCAGTGGCTCATGCCTGTAATCCCAGCACTTTGGGAGGTTGGGGAGGGTGGATCACTTGAGGTCAGGAGTTCAAGACTAGCCTGGCCAACATGGTGAAACCCCATCTCCACTAAAAAATACAAAAATTATCTGGGGGTGGTTGTGCATGCCTGTAGTCCCAGCTACTCTTGAGGCTGAGACAGGAGAATTGCTTAAACCCAGGAGGCGGAGCTTGCAGTGAGCTGAGATCATGCCGTTGCACTCCAGCCTGGGCGACAGAGCGAGGCTCCAATCTGGGGTAGTGGGGGGAAGCAGAATTTGAAAAGGAAAAATGTACAAAAGTGTTTTAAGATGAAAGTATTATAACAAATGAAGGATCAACCATGTCCTCTATGATTTAACTCTGGGTTAATATTTAAACACTGGATAAATGGGAGTTGGTGTTATAGAAATATCTTGAAGTCCATATCAGATTCAGGAATGTCATGAATAGCAAGGTAAATGGTATGTACTTGTTTCTTTCACGTTTTGGAAACCAAAGCTTGTTTTGTCTTTTTTATTGAAATGAGACTTTGGGAGATAAATATCTGAAGTATTGTTCACAGCAATATACTTGCTTGATAAATGGCAACCAAGTATTATTTACTTGTTTTATTTATAAACCACTTATTTTTATTTTTATGAAAGTGATAATTTTTTCTCTATTTTTGTATTATTTCTATCTTCTATCATGTGATAATCAAGTATAAAGGATATAAAATTAATTTAACATATCTACTAAGAAAATGATAAGCAACCAGTGTTAAATTTCTGAAGCTTACATATTAACACCTAGTTAAATTTCATCCTTTGCTTTTGGACAGCAGAGTTTAAGAAAGGCTAATACATAACTTTGATTATGCTTCAGTAAGATTATTGTAGCATATTTACACAATAATTTTTAAATAATGTATTTTTCTTACACATATGACTGTAAGATTTTAGTTTATTCATTGAATTCTTCCCAAACTCTTTTTTAAAAATTACATTTTGGAGATATCTGAGTCAGAGGTTGAAATTAAATGAACAAATTGTCAACAAAGACAAAATTGGCATTCATGTTGTTTGGCTGCTGCCTTGTATAAAAATTATTGAAGCTGCTGATACCAAGGATTCTTGTGTGAGTTTATGACTGGTGATAAAACTACTTAATGTGTGCTTTAAATATGACTTTTAATTCCTTGCACAGTGCAACATAAAATTTTGAACTCTGAAATAAACATTATAGTTTTCACTCAAGAAGAAGTTCCAACCTAAGGTGCCCATAGCTATTGCATCATGATATTACAAGAGCAAATGTATATTTATATGGCACATTTGTTAACACAAATAGGCTAATTCCCATAGAGCAGAGACTATGTATGTTTTTAGAATAGCCTCATGAGGGAATAGCTTTTTGTCAGAATATTATAATTATAAGCATTAGTAAAACATTATTCTTCATTTAAAAAGAAACATTATTATTGAAAGTATTCACTTTGTTTCTTATTAAATATGTTACCTTTATAATCTCAAAAGAAGATATGCAAGTCTAAAATGTAATTCTTGTTCAGGAAATAGACTAGAGATGAATTGAAATTCAAGTCATAGGATAACATCTATTTATTTTTTATATGTGTTTGTCAAGGGAGGTTGGTCAAAGATTTTACTCATATCCTATTAAAGGCCAATAGAGAGATAATATAGACAATTAAACTCATTTTCTGGTTATTAATTGTTTGTATCACTATTTTGTATATATAAACAGAGATTTCTCAATAGTAGTTTATTCTGTAAATTTGAATCCAAGTGCAGTGAATATTTTAATATCATTTAACAAGAAAAGCCTTCAGGGATCGTAAGTGGCAATTATGCTAACAAGCCACTTAATATTTCAAAGTAAATGAAGCAAACATCATTGTAGTATTTTTAACTTACATTCCGTAGGAAATCTTAAACTTCCTGAGTAAAAGTAACTAATTTTTTACCATAATTGTTTTACTATTATTTATTTTTGAATAGTAATAAATATTTTACATATACAGATAGAAGAATAGAGCAATTTTTCCATTGCTAACAGTAAAAAGAAAATCCCTAAACATATTTATGAAACTGAATCATTTTTGTAGAAAGAACTCTACATTTGTATTAGAGTATTTCAATAATAATCTCTGTATTTCAATCCTGTTTCATCTGGATTATTATAGTAGCTTCCTAATTTGTCTCCCTGCCTTTATCTTTTCTCCTACTGTCTATTCTCTATTAGAGGGGTACATAGTTCCTTTTTAAACACCAATATATTCATGCCTGTTTCTTGGCTAACCCCTATAATGGATTCTCACCATTCTCAGGACTAAAAACTGTACTCTGCTCCCAATAGCCAATATGTTCTGGCCACTGGTTCTTTCTCTGGCCTCATAATCTGTTAAGTCTTGCCACCAGCTCACTCTGTCCCATACACCCTGGACTCCTGTTCTTTACTTGGTCATGCCAAGCATGCATAATTTGAGAAAATTCTAGCTAGATTATTTTTATACTTACAACAGTATTTTTATTGATGGTTTATTGCTTACATTCTATCTATTACCATTAAAATGTGTCATGACACCAGTGATTTTTGTTTGTTTTAATTTACATTTTGGTTGTCTTATATTCTGTTTTACTTTGATTTCACTGCACTATACTCAAAACTTATAACAATTCTTGGCAAAAAGTAGGGGTTCAATAAAAATAAATTGAATAAATAAATGCATATCAACATGTGACTAAAATAAGTAATAGGTTATGAGTAGTCAGCATTTTCTCTCTTTCCTTGCCTTTGTATTTTTTAAAAAACTACAATATTAAAATGTATCAAGACTGAATTAGTGTAAAGTTGTAAGAAAGTTGGAAAAAAGATGCATTTCAGAAATAATTCAGAAAATAATTTTAATATTTTAATCACGTTGCAATATTGAACATGATTAGTTACTAATAAATAGTTTTCAGATGCCTATAGAAATGAATAGAATATATTCTGAAAATTATTGTTAAGTATTTATTAGGTGAATAAGTGGATGCATGGATGGATGGATGGATGGATGGATGGATGAATGAGTGGATGAATGGGTGGACGAATGGCTGGACGAATGGATGGATGAATGGATGGATGAATGGATGGCTAGATGCATAACTGAAGGAATAAGGGGAAAATGAGGAAAAACTTGATGTTTAAACAGATATGTTTTATTTTCCTCTTTTCATCCCACTGGTGAAGGAGATGTTCCTGATCTATGTTAGGGGATGGCTGAAAGCATGACACCTAACACTTATCAGTTGAGATTGACAGCTTGTTGCTGGTCACAGCTAGAGGTAAGAGGATACTACCACACTCACACTCAAAGCCAGAGGTAAGAGAACACTCACAGCCAGAGGTAAGAGGACATTGCCACACAGGGCCATATGGAGGCTGCACTGGAGACCAGAGTAAACAAGCAGGGCATGCAGGAAGCTGGCGTTGTAGTATCAAGAGGGAGGATGTCATTGACTGGAATAATTCTAGGGCTGTCAGAGAACTGAAGTTCACTACTAAGGAATAAGTAGTCGGTGTGTCTTGGTCTCTGTGGTGGTTATTTGGGTAGGGAACTTAGCCACTAGGGCAAAGGAGGTGAAAAACTTGGAATTAGAGCATTTGAAGCTCTCCCAATTTTACTTGATGTCAAGGCAGGACAAAATATTAAATATTAATGTCAGTGTTGTACATAAAGAGAGGCAGAGTAAAATGACTTGATTTTCTGAAATGGAAGATGGGGAGAGCATGTATTCTAGGTACTCACACAGAAAAAGGAAGAACTGAGCTGGAATATATGTTAGTTGTCAAGCTGTTGACGTTATAAAGGTGGTGAGTCTGGGCCTCACTCCCGCTCAGAATAAAGGTTTAGGAGTCTCCATCTAAGGTATTTAGTTCTAATATGAGTAATGGATTTTAGTAGAATAAATGTAGGGTTCATGATAAGCATGGTTAAATGTATACTTTTGGAGCATTAATTCTAGAATTCAAATAACATATTAATGAATTTGTAAGGAGCAGAAACCATGTTGTGTACTTTATTTCACACACCCAGGCAAAGCTGGGGGCTTTTATTTTCATTATTTTGTGGATTAAAAAAATTGCTAATCAAGCCATCTAAATAACACAGCCAGGATTCTGACAAAATTCTATCATAGACCGGCCAGGCACGGTGGCTCACGCCTGTAATCCCAGCACTTTGGGAGGCTGAGGCGCGCGGATCACAAGATCAGGAGATCGAGACCATCCTGGCTAACACAGTGAAACCCAGTCTCTACCAAATGTATAAAAAAAATTAGCTGGTCATAGTGGCGGGCGCCTGTAGTCCCAGCTACTCGGGAGGCTGAGACAGGAGATTGGCGTGAACCCAGGAGGCGGAGCTTGCAGTGAGCCGAGATCGCGCCACTGCACTCCAGCCTGGGCAACAGAGCAAGACTCCGTTTCAAAAAAAAAAAAAAAAAATCTGTCATAGACCAAATCCAGTAACCTTTTTACCAACCCCTAGTTCCCATTAGAGGTTCACTTTAAGTATTTGCAGTATTTAGCCATGAGAAACTATCAATAATTTGCTAAGTGCAAAGTAAATCTCTCCAATTATTAGGCTAGTAAAAGGATATAATATTACAACTGTATTTGTAAATACTCAACTGTATTTTTATTATTTTTAATTATAAATGCTAAAAGCTATGATTGAAATAGATATGAGAGTGGGCTGTGAAGGCAAATGAAGCAATACATGTCAAGACACTCAGCTAGAGATTATAATGTTATCATTTGTTAAAGTATACATCTTAAAATTTTAAATGCTCATGTAATTATAAAATGGACAAGTGTTAAAATTGTACTTACCTGATTAATGAAGAAACTAAAAGTAGATTAAAACCTGTTCAAAGAGCATTTGAGAAGCTAGGTCTCTATATGTAATTTAATAAAGGAATGTTAAGCTAAGATTGGGTAAGCTAAGATACAGAATGTTAAACTGAGATTGAAATGTTAACCTAAGGTACGAAACTGGTTAATATCTTACTGAGCAAAAAGAGTAACTTTAAGACTTGTCTTTTCTTCAAGACAAGTAAGAAACTGTCGAGTCAATAGAAAGCCAATTAAAAGTGTAGGCTCTTAAAAAGGGCTGAAAAAACACTCAGGAATTTTTGCCAGTTTATAGGTTTAGTATATTTTTCCAGACACCTTCAATCCTTAAAAAATATGAAATGAATATATTTGAATATATTCCTCTTCATTTTACATATAAAAAATAAAGCATAAAAATGTGTAAGTAATTTGGCAAAGATTATAGAATAAATAAGATAAAATATTTAATGTTAATGACATTAATTCCCTCTGCTTTTAAATGTATTTTTAAAATTATAACAAATTTCTCCATAAACTATCCCTAGATATTGGACACTCAATAAGCAGAGATAGAGTAGAAGGAAAACCAACAGTTGGGTGGTGGTTGTTTCTGTAACTAGCATGTAAAGGGAGAGTTGTCTTATACATACTTTTTCAAACAAAATACTTGATACCTATTTTAACTCTCTCACTCATCTGATAACCTTGCAATAAATAAAAGTCTAAAAGCTCCCAACCATTGATCTACTCTCCTTCACTATTCTATGCATCTACTCTTTCCTTCGAGATACTATGAAAGAACTGCCCCTTGCTTCAAACAATGCCCAACCCTTTCATTAGCAACCTAGATCCCATACTTTGTTATCCACTCAAAAGATACTGATCCAGAAGTTTTATCTACTTTATCGTGCATATCGTTTACCTCTCTATCATTTTTTACCACTGCATGCAGACATAGGCTTATTTCTTTCCCTTTGTTTTCTAAAAATGTTCTTTGACATAATTTTAGCTACATCTATGGGCCTATTTCTTCTTTTTCCTCAAGAAGTAGTGCACAGTGAAAATAGCATTTATATTAGCTTGCTCCAAATTATTCCTGATATTTTTTCTTGAGCCCCACCTAACAAGGGTTTAATCCCCTCTCCTCTGAAATTATTTTTGCCAAAGTCACAGATAATGTTTAAATTGTAAAATCTGTAGTCAACTTTTCATTTTTTGCCTTACTTGAAACACTGAACCTTAACAGTTCCAGGACACAGAATTCTACTAGTTCACCTTCAGTCTCTCAGTTTCTTTTGCTAATTCCTCCTTTTCTTCCTGATGTATTAATTTAAGAGAACTGGAGAGCTCACACTTATAATAACATCAATAAATTAGTTCAAATTTCTACTGCAGTCTGAATCATTCCCCTGAACTCCAGCCTCATGGATTCAACTTCATACTCAAGGTTTATAGTCCTAGGCCAATCTAGCATCTGCAATCCAAAAGTGAGTGCTGTTTTTTCCTTTACTGTCCCTCCTGCCATCATTTTCATCTAGACTGATAGAAATCCTATATATTTTGTGGGTAAGCCAAATTAATATCAGTCATCCTTGACTTTTCTCTTTCTTACATAACCTGTAGTTAACCCACCAGCATTTTTTTTCTTCTAGCTTCTAAATATATTTAACCTTCAATACTGGAATCTTGTCCAAGTTACAATCACATACTCACTAAATTATTCAATAGCATCTTAAGGTGTCTCCTTGTTTTAATTTCCCTTCTTTTTTATTTATTCTCAGTAAAGCAGCCAGAAAAGCATCCCATATATAAACTAGGCTTTCTCTTTTTAATGTCCTTGATTGAATTTCCATATCCTTCTGAGTAAAATCAAAGTTTGCAGTGGTAGGCAAGTAACCGCATGGACTGACCTTTCATTATCTCTCTGGCCTCTTTCCTACTTCTCTACCTCTCACTTGTTCTAACTTCCTACTACATCAGTCTCTGGTTTCTACTCAAAAACTGTATAAATTAACCCAACTCAGTATTAGTGTTTGCTCTTCTCTTTAATGAAATAGTCTTTCCCTAGCTATCTACATGGCTTAATCCCTCATTTAATTTTTTGTGTTAATTCAAGTACTAACATTTATTGGCAAAGTTTCTTCTAACAATGTTATTTATAAGTGAAACTTTCCAATTTTACCTACACTCTTCTCTGCCCTTTTCCCCAATTATCATCAACATACTCTTATATGTATTTTAATCATTACTTTCTACTATCTGCTTGACTTAAATATAAAATCTCTGAATGCAGAAGTTTTGTTCTATGTTTATGCATCTCCCACCACAATATTATAGAATAGTGTCTGATTGCCTAACATATCACTGACATTTAATACATATTTATTCACTATGTTAATTGATATGGTTAGGCTTTGTGTCCCCACCCAAATCTCATCCTGAATTGTAATCCCCATAATCCCCACATGTCGAGGGAGAGACCTGGTGGGAGGTGATTGGATCATGGGGGCAGTGTTCCCATGCTGTTTTCATGATAATGAATGAATTCTCACGAGATCTGATGGTTTTATCCTTGTCTGACTGTTCCTCCTTCACACACTCTCTCTGTCACCTGCCACTGCATAAAATGTGCCTCTTCCCCTTCCACCATGATTGGAAGTTTCCTGAGGCCTCCCCAGCCATGCAGAACTGTGAGTCAATTAAACCTCTTTTTTTTTAATAAATTACCCAGTCATGGGCAATTATTCATAGCAATGTGAGAGTGAATTAATACAGTTAATTGATTCTGAGGTAGTGGGGTGCTGCTATAAAGATACTTGAAAATGTGGAAGCAACTTTGGAACCGGGTAACAGGCAAAGGTTTGAACAGTTTGGAAGGCTCAGAAGACATGAAGATGTGTGAAAGTTTGGAACTTTTTAGAGACTGGTTCAGTGGGTTTAACCAAAATGCTGATAATCATGTGGATAATGAAGTCTAGGGTGAGGTGGTCTCAGATGGAGATGAGGAACTTCTTGGGAACTGGTGTAAAGGTCACTTTTGCTATGTTTAGCCAAGAGACTGGAGACATTTTCCCTGCCCTAGAGATCTGTGGAATTTTGAACTTGAGAGAGATGATTTAGGGTATCTGCCAGAAGACATTTCTAAGCAGCCAAGCATTCAGGATGTGACCTGGTTGATTTTGAAAGCATTCAGTCTAATGTGTTCACAAAGAGATGGTTTGAAATGGAAACTTATGTTTATATGGGAAGCAGAGTGTATAAGTTTGGAAAATGTACAACCTGACCATGTAGTAGAAAATAATAAACCTATTTTTCTGGGGAAGAATTCAAGCCAGCTGCAGAAATTTGCATGAGTAATGAGGAGCTTAATAGCCAAGACAATGAGGAAAATATCACCAGGGCATGTCAGAGACCTTCATGGCATCTCCTCCCATCTCAGGCTCAGAGGCCCAGGAGGAAAAAATGGTTTCATGGGCCAGGCCAGGGCCTCACTGCTGCTCTGTGCAGCCTTGGGACTCGGTACCCTGCATTCCAGCCATGGCTAAAGGGGGCCAATGTACAGCTCAGGCCATTGCTTCACAGGGTGCAAGCCCCAGTTGTTGGTGGTTTCCATGTGGTGTTGGGCCTGCAGGTTCACAGAAGTAAAGAATTGAGGTTTGGGGACCTCCACCTGATTTCAAAGGATGTATGGAAACTCCTGGGTGTTCAAGCAGTAGTTTGCTGCAGGGTTGGAGCCCTCATGGAGAACCTCTGCTGGGGAAGTATGGAAGAAAAATGTAGGTTAGAGCCCCCACATAGAGCCCCACTGGGACACTGCCTAGTGGAACTGTGAGAAGAGGGCCATTATCCTCCAGACCCCAGAATGGTAGACCCACTGACAGCTTGCACCACGCACCTGGAAAAGCTGCAGACACTCAACCCCAGCCTGGGAAAGCAATCGGTGGTGTGGCTGTACCCTGCAAAGCCACAAGAGTGAAGCTGCCCAAGACCATGGAAGCCCACCTTTTGCATGAGTGTGACCTGGATGTGAGACATGAAGTCAAAGGAGATCCTTTCAGAGCTTTAAGATTTAGTGACAGACCTACTGGATTTAGGACATGCATGTGGTCTGCAGTCCCTTCATTTTGGCTAATTTCTCTCATTTGGAATGGGAGCATTTATCCAATGCCTATACCCTCATTGTATCTAGGAAGTAACTAACTTGCTTTTGATTTTACAGACTTATAGGCAGAAGGGACTTGCCTTGTCTCAGATGAGACTTTGAACTTGGACTTTTGAGTTAATGCTGAAATGCGCTAAGACTTTGGGGGACTGTTAGGAAGGCATGATTGGTTTTGAAATGTGAGGACATGAGAATTGGGAGGGGACGGGGCAGAATTATATGGTTAGGAATTGTGTCCCCACCCAATCTCATCTTGAATCGCAAACCCCATAATCCCCACACATTGAGGGAGAGACCTGTGGTAGGTGACTGGATCATGGGGGCAGTGTTCCCATGCTGTTCTAATAATAGTGAGTGAGTTCTTATGAAATCTGAAGGTTTTATAAGTGTCTGACATTTCCTTCTACACATATTTACTCTCTTTCACCTGCTGCCATGTAAGATGTGCCTCTTTCCCTTCCACCATGATTGTAAGTTTCCTGAGGCTCCTCTGGTCATGTGAAACTGTTGAGTCAATTAAAACTTTTTTTTTTTTTTTCGTAAATTACCCAGTCTTGGGCAGTCCTTTACAGCAATGTGATAACAATACAGTTAATGAACAATGAATGTGCAAATAGCATCTAAATCAATAGATAATAGATACTTGTTAAATAAGTTCCTCTGTTTATCATGTCCCTTCTTTCCAAACCAAATATACCTTTCTATATTTCAGGCATTCTAGATGCCATCTTAATTTTCAAGATCAGAATGACAGCAGATCTAAAAAAGTTATATAACCTTCTGCTGAAAATTACTTTTATTTGTTTCTTACTTATGTTTATATGTGTTACAATTCCTAAGTTACATGAATCTAAAGAAAAATTATCTCATAATGTAATTTAAAATGCTATAACATGTTGCCTAGGATATTGACATCATTGAAAAGGGAGGAGAATCTCTTATTAATTCTAAAATCTTTAAAATGTTTATCTATTAAGGGACATGATTAGGAAAACAGATATTATATAGTTTTTTAACATAATCTGAAAGATCTACAGCTTGGGTGATATAAAGAACATCTCTAGATCCAGACTTACTTGGCCACTTTTGTACCCTCATTCATTTCAAAATAGACCAATGAACAAAAATGAAGCCATCATCTATCTTACTGAATGACAGTACACTTCAATAGAAATGATATTATACTTTTCTAGGAGTGTGAGTAAAGAGCAGAGTGAAGTTGAGTGTGAGAAGTTTGATAACTCAGGTAAGAGAAAGACAGCATGAATTTCCTTAGAAAAGATAACAATGGGTATGATGAAAAAAGGTGGTAAAGGATTTTGCATACACAAAATCCATATTTCCAGAGCCAATTTTCTCTTTTGCTCGTATCTGTCAATGAAGATCACTAAAAAAAGTAAGTCAACAAATTGTGAAAACATGTGATCTGAAGTGATGATGATGATTATGCCCTGTAGAAATGTATTAGAAATTAGAAGAAATTTATTTTTCAGTTCTATAGTTATAATGAAGTTTATTCTCAAGATTTACATATTCACAGTGATCAAACTATAGTAGCTCGACTCATAGGACTTTTACTATAGCACCTAGTTTTCTTTTATTTGAAAGAAGACATAAGCAGAATAAAAGAAAAATGGAAAGGTAGTGTCAACTGCCTCTAACCAGTGCTCTCCAAGGGCCTTCTCTCCCACTTCTGTGTTTTTGTTTTTATTTTCAATTTAAATTCATCATGTCAGATTATAACTGTAGTACTAGCATATCAGAGTTTAAGGTTCATAGATCAGATTTCTTACACATATAGCTATTGGCATATATGTATGATAGTAATTATCCTCACACACATTGTATAATATGTACATTCCAGTGAAAACATCAGAAAGAATCAACACAATGACAAGATAAAATCAGTGGGCATTCCTAGACATATTACGGTTATTTTTTTATTTTATTTTTCTTAAAATTATAAAATTAAAATTAATATTGACAGCCAGAATATAAAAAATCCAGATTTCCTATTGTTTTCCATTAACTATTAACACATTGTAAATTTCACAGCTATGAAGGACACTGTGAATCAATAGTACCAATACCAAGTGGAAAGACCTTTTTTTTTTTCATTTAATCATCCTACAGTTTTTCATGGATTGTGATGGAATAAATGAAAGGAGTTATTACAAATGATATAAACTGAAAGGCTTCTCATATGAAAAAGTCTTTGAATATTTTCCTAGGAGGAAGAGCTGAAAGTTATTTTTTCCCTTCTGTTTTTATTTTTAATACAGCTCATCTTCAATATGGTATCTCTTTGGTGGAATAGATTTATGTGGATTGGTGCAATTGGCCATCATGGTTTATATGGTCAGTATTGCAGTCTTAGTTAGTAAATTAGAATATTCTACATATGAAACTGTTGCCAGGAAAGACTACTGATACTTGAGTGTTGTCAACATTCTTGAAATTTCTCTTTTTTTTTTTTTTTGAGACTGAGTCTCGCTCTGTCAGCCACGCTGGAGTGCAGAGGTGTGATCTCGGCTCACTGCAACCTCTGCCTCCCAGGTTCAAGCAATTCTCCTGCCTCAGCCTCCCGAGTAGCTGGGACTACAGGCGCCCGCCACCATGCACAGCTAATTTTTGTATTTTTAGTAGAGATGGTGTTTCACCATATTTGTCAGGCTGGTCTCGAACTCCTGACCTTGTGATTCACCCTCCTCTGCCTCCCAAAGTGCTAGGATTACAGGCGTGAGTCACAGTGCCCGGCCCATTCTTGAAATTTCTAACGGTATATTCATAAAAGCATGGACAAAAGAGTTATGATGGGTTGGATCCTTGCTAAAGTATAATCTTCCTCTTGCTGACACAACATAGTATTACTGTCTTAAAACAGCACACTTTTGTTATCTTGCTGTTCTGAAGATCAGAAATTTAAAATTGGTCTTGTTGGACAAAATCTAAGGTGTCATTGGGGCTGCTTTTCTTTCTGGGGGCTTTAGAGGAGAATACCTTTCCTGGCCTTTTCCAGACTCCAGAGGCTATTCACATTCCTTTGGCTCATGGCTTCTTCCACTTTCAAGCCAGCAACAGCCAGTCCAGTATTTATCAGAATGCCATCGACTTCTTGTTCTAACTCTTCTACCTCCTCTTGCTCATTTGATAACTTTCTTCATTATATTGCGTCCATGTGGACGACCCAGGATGATCTCCTTAAAGTTGGCTGATTGGCAACTTTACTTCCATTTGGTACCTTAGTTCCCCTTTGCCATGTAGCATAATGTATCCACAGGTTCTAGGGATTAGGAAGTGAACTTCTTTGAAAGGGTTATTATTGTCTCTGCTGCATGTGTAAGTAGACAACATCAGCAACAACTGTGAGTGGGGTAGAAATGCAAATTGTTGCCCCGCTATCCAAGTCCTACTCATTCAGAATCTGAGAGTAGGACCAAGAGTGTATGTTTTACCCAGAATTCCAGGTTTTAATTAGTTAAACTTAAGTTTGGGAAATAATGGTTATGGAGACATAATTCTCAAGCAGGGACTTCTTTGCCCAACAGTTAACATCCTAAATTAAAATATTAAAATATATTACCTTATATATTTCAGATCTTCTTCCGGCCGTCCCTCTTGTTTTCCATTACTGAACAGAAGTCTCCCTCCAAAACGTCAAATAAATTTTTGTCCTTTTTCTCTGCTCACCTCCCATTCCATGGTTCGCAAAACATATGATTTATTTATTTGTTCTATTTTTAACATTATAGGGGTCACCAGCAGTAATCCCTAGTGTTATCACCCTCTTAAACCAAGATTGCACCATGTAAGTGCTTCTGAAAAGCAAAAGTTATCAGGAATTTTTAATTCAGAGTCTGCTTATTGCTATCACCTGTGTGAATATTGGTTTTGACATTTAAATCACTATTGCCAGAAAGCTGGCATGTACATGTTTATGAATTGTGGCTGGGCATATAAATTTCTTCTTCTGATAGAAATAGCCAAGAAGCCAGAATGAAAACATAATTCAAATCCTGGAAATATTTGTTTAAAAAATCTAGTATAAGAATTACATCTTTTATTTTATATATAGTGATTTATAAGATCACTACATGGAAGATTACAGTTGGATATAAAATTGAAGAAATAAAATTTCCTTCTTCTTTGACACTTTCTTTCATGTTATCTAATATTTACTACCTAATTAATTCCATATTAGATGATGTTATTTTTCTTTGTCACTCAAGTAGAGACATCGATTTGAATCCTATCTTAGAGATATATTGATTTGACTCTGTTCTCAAAATAAATTGTTATCTGTGTGATTGAGGAAGAAGCCTAGGGTCTGCAGGACCCTCAGGGGCAGAGACCTGCCAATGTTCATATAGAGCCCTGCCTTTCTGTGAATTACTTACAAAATATAAGGCCAAGTAATATCCTACAGTGCTACTCTTGCTGACAGAAAAGCCCAGGACATCAAAGCTGGCTTAGCACTCTGATTGAAGGGGTGTCAGGCATCCCTGTCTGATTGAAGGTGGTGCTGGCTGGATTGACCACTTGCATTATGAGACAGACACATTCTTAGGCATAAAAGGCTCTACTTTAACCTATTTGTGACTCACTCCATTTACTATATTAGTCTCGCAAAAAAATTGAGGCCCCATGTAATATCTAATGAAAACCATAGGGAATATTCCTAGCATTTTAAGAAAAATGAAAAATAATCATGATACCTGCTATGATTTGAACATGTGTCCCCTCCAAAATTCATATTAAAATTTAATTGCAATTGTAACAGTATTAAGAGGTGGAATGTTTCAGAGGTGATTAGGCTATAAGGACTCCACACTCATGGGTGGAATTGGTGCCATTGTAAAACGGTGAGTTTGACCCCCTTCCTCTCTCTGGCCATGTCTTTGCCCTTCCACAGTGTGATGATGTACCAAGAAGGCACTGGCAAGATGGCGGCCCCTTGATTGTGGACTTCCTGGCCCTCAGAACTGTGAAATCATTAATTTCTGTTCATTATAAATTACCCAGTCTCAGGTACTATGTGAAAACAGCACAAAACAGACAAAGACAATACCTATCCACAGGATCTTTAGCCAAGAAACACAGACCATAGAAGAGCTCACTTAAGAACGATAGAAAAGGCATTCAGCCATTCTATCCCATCTAATCTCGGCTGGCAAAAAGCGTAAGCTGGTATTGTTCATTTTCCTGAGTCTACAGCAAGTATAAATGTCTTTAAGCCTAAATTCCTTTAGCGTTTATCCCCACACAATATAGGATATAGCAGTAGTGTATACCTCAAGCAACTATTCTGAGAAATAAAGAAAATAATAATATAGGTAATATCTGTAGTAGATTGTTTGGCATAGAGCAAGCCCTCAATAAATAATAACCATATTAATACATCATATCACTATTGTTTTTATTACTTTAACATGGGAGCCTATGTCTAATTCTATGATGTTTGGAATAAAGTAAGGAAATTTCAGAGCTGAAGTCATCAACATTAACAAAAGCTTTACTTCATTTCTGATATCTCCTGTTTTCTAAAGAACAGGAAATCAAAATAAAACAAAAATGAAACAATCTTTTCTTCTTTTTAACACAAATTGGAGATTCTGTATTAAGTAGTTTACTTTTTGCTTTAATTTTTAAATTTTAGATTCAGGGTGTACATGTGCAGCATTGTTACATAAGTATATTGCATGATGATGCGGTTTGGGCTTCTAAGGATCCAGTCTCCCAGGTCGAGTAGCAAACATAGTATCCCGTAGGTAGTTTTTCACCCCTTATTCCCTTCCTCCCTTTTCTTGGAATCCTCACTGTCTAATGTTCCCATTTTTGTGTCCATTTGTACCCAGTGTTTATCTCCAACATACAAGTGAGAACATACAGTATTTGGTTTTCTGTTTCTGCATTGATTTGCTTAGGATTATGGCCTCTAGCTGCATCCATGTTCCTGCAAAGAAAATTATTTCATTCTTTTTCATGGCTGTGTAGTATTTCACAATGCATATGTACCACATTTTCTTTATCCAACGTACCAATGATGGGCACCTAGGTCAATTCCATGTCTTTGCTATTGTGAATAGAGCTGCAGTAAACATTCAATTACAGGTGTCTTTATGGTAGAAAAAATTGTTTTCCTTTGAGTATATACCCAGTAATGGGATTGTTGAGTGAAATGGTAATTCTATTTTTAGTTCTTTGAGAAATCCCCAAACTGCTTTCCATGGGGACTGAACGAATTTGCATTCCCATCGACAGTGTATAAGCATTTCCTTTTATCCACAACCTCACCAATTTCGGTTGTTTTTTTGTTTTTTGGTTTTTTTTTAACTTTTTTAATAGCCATCTGACTGGTGTGAGATGGTATTTCATGGTGGTTTAGGTTTGCATTTCTCTAGAGATTAAGAATGTTGAGCATTTTTTCATATGTTTGTTGAACATTTGTTTGTCTTCTTTTAAGAAGTGTCTGCTTATATCCTTTGCCCACTTTTTAATGGGGCTGTTTGCTTTTTTCTTGTTTATTTGTGTAAGTTCCTTTTAGATTCTAGGTATTATTCCTTTGTCATATGCATAGGTTGCAAATATTTTCTCACATTCTGAAGACTGTGTTTAATTTATTGATAGTTTCTTTTGCTGTGCAGAAGCTCTCTAGTTTAATAATGTCCAATTTGTCTTTTTTTATTTTGTTGCATTTTCTTTTGGGGTCTGTATTATAAATTATATGCCTAGGCCAATGTTTAGAAGAGTATTTCCTAAGTTTTCTTCTATAGTTTTGATAGTTTGATGAATCACATTTAAGTCTTTAATTCACCTTTTTAAAAATAATTTTTATATACATATTTTCTTCAGGGATATTGGCCTGTAGTTTTTTTTTTCTTTGCCAGATTTTGGTATCAGGATGATACTTGTTCACAAAATCAACCAGATTTGATATCCAAATCTGTCAAAGGGAGTCAGGGAGAAGTCCCTCCTCCTAAATTTTTGGGAATAGTTTAGTTTTTATATATGGTAAGGAGTAGAGGTCCAGCTTCATTTTTCTTCATATGATTGGCTTGCTTTCTCAGCACCATGTATTAATAGGGAACCCTTCCCCAGTGGTTTATTTTTGTTGTAGGTTTGTGGCTTTATTTCTGGGTTATTTATTTTGCTTCTTTGGTCTATGTATCAATTTTTTTCAGTATCATGCTGTTTTGGTTACTGTAGCCTTATAGTATAGTTTGAAGTCAGGTAATGTGTTGCCTCAGGCTTTGTTATTTTTGCTTAGGCTTCCCTTGTGTATTTCAGCTCTGTCTTGGTTCCATACAATCTTTAGAATATTTTTGTCTAATTTTGTAAAGAATTAGGTTGGTAGTAGGAATAGCATTGAATCTGTAGATTGCTTTGAGCAGTATGGACATTTTAACAATATTGATTCTTCCAATGCATGAGCATGGAAAGCTTTTCTATTTGTTTGTGTCATCTGTGATTTTTTGCAACAGTGTCGAAAGCTTGTCTTATAGATGCCTTTCATCATCTATGCTAGATGTATTCACAGATGTTTTAATTTTATGGCTATTTTAAATGAGATTGTGTTCTCAATTTGGTTCTTAGCTCGAATGTTATTGGGTATAGAAATACTACTGATATTGTACACCGATTTTGTATCTCGAGACTTTGCTGAAGTCATATATCAGGTCTAGTAGTCTTTTGTGTACAATTTTTGGGTGTTTTAGGTATAGAATCATTGTCTGTGAAGAAAGATAATTTTAATTCCTCTTTTTCTATTTAAATGTCTTTTATTTCTTTCTCTTGCTTAATTCTTCTAGATAGGACTCCCAGTACTATATTGAATAGAAATGGTGAGAATGGGTATCCTTATCTTGTTCCAGTTCTTAAGGAGAATGCTTCCAACTTTTGCCTATTTAGTATGATGTTGGTTATTGGTTTGTCATGGATGTCTTTTTATTATTTTGAGCTATGTTCCTTTGATGCCTAGTTTGTTAAAGGTTTTTATCATCAGGGATATTGGATTTTATCAAATGCATTTCCTGCATCTATTGAGATGATTACAGGGTTTTTGTTTTTAATTTGGTTTATGTGGTGAATCACATTTATTGATTTGCATATGTTGAATCATCCTTGCATCCCAAGACTAAAGCCCAATTGATTAGGATGAATTAACTTTTTCATTTATTGCTGGATTTGGATTGGTAGTGGTTTCTTTTCTTTTCTTTTTTTTTTAATTTTTTATGTCTATTTTCTTCAGGGAAAAAAATGTCCTCTTTTTTATTTGTCAGATTTTGGTATCAGGAGATACTAGTTCAGAGAATGAATCCAGAAGCAGTCCCTCCTCCTTGATTTTTGGGAATAGTTTCAGTAGTTTTGGTTTCACTTTTTTCAGTAGGCTAGGTTTCATTAATCTGTATTTTTTTTTTTTTGGTCTCAATTTCATTTAGCTCTGTTCTGATTTTGGTTATTTCTTTCTTCTGCTAACTTTGTTAACTAAGTAAAATAAGTTGTTCTTATTTTACTAGAACAACTTTAGGTGTGTTGGTAAGCTGAAATTTGATATCTTTCTATCTTCCTGACATAGGCATTTCGTGTTAGAAACTTTCATTTTAAGACTACTATTGCTGCATCCTAGTGGTTTTGGTGTGTTTTGTCTCCTTTTCATTTATTTCAAGGAATTTTTAAATTTCTCTCTTAATTTCATTGTTTACCCAAAAGTCATTCAGGAGCAAGTTGCTTAGTTTCAATGTACTTTGCGACTTTGAGCATTTCCCTTGCTATTGATTTCTATTTTTATTCTACTGTGGTCTGAGATGATGATTTCAATTTTTTTTTTTTTTTTGGAAATAATTGAGACTCTATGACCAAGCACGTGGTTAATCTTAGAGTATGTCCCATGCGAAGATGAGAATAATGTGTATTTTAGGGTTGTTGGTTGGAGTCTTCTTTAGATGTCTGTTACGTCCAAGTGATCAAATGTAGAATTTTAAGTCTTGGTTTTAAGACAGAATTTCTATCTTGGTTTTCTGCCTCAATGATCTCTGAAATGGTGTCAGTGCAGTGTTGAAGTCCTGCACTATTACTGTGTGGCTGTTAGTCTTTGCTTAAATCTAGAAGTAATTGTTTTATAAATCTTGATGCTCCAATGTTGGGTGCATACATACTTAGAATAGTCAAAGTCTTCTTGTTGAATTGAACACTTTATCAATGTCATACCCTTTTTTGGGTTCTTTTTTACTATTATTGGTTTACTGTATACTTTATCCCATACAAAACTAGTGACCCCTGCACTTTTCTTTGTTTTTCATTCCCACGATATAACTTTTTCCCTTTCTTTACTTTGATCCTGTGGGTGTCATTACATGTGAGATGGGTCTCTTAAAGGACAGAAGAAGGATGGCCATTTTTTAATCTAATTTGGCGCTCTATGTCTTTTAGGTGAAGAATTTAGACTATATGTTTCAAATAAATATTGCTATGTGAGAATTTGTTCCTGTTATAGTGTTATTAGCTAGTTGCTTTGCAGTCTTGATTGTATTGTTGTTTTATGGATTCTGTGAGCTATGTGCTTGCATGTGCTATTATGATAGCAATGCCATTCTTTTGTTTCCATGTTTAGAACTCCCTTTAGCATCTCTTGTAAGGCCAGTATAATGGTGACAAATTCCCTTAGAGATTGCTTGTCTGGAAAGTACTTTATTTCTCTTTCGTTTAGGAAGCTTAGTTTGGTAGCATATGAAACTATTGACTAACATTTGTTTCTCTTTCTTTCTTTCTTTTTTTTTTTTTTTTTTTTGACAGGCTCTCACTTTGTCACTCAGGCTTGAGTGAAGTGGTGCAAATCTCAGCTCGCTGCAGTCTTAACCTCCTGGGCTCAAGCCATCCTCCCTCCTCAGCCCCCTAAGTAGCTGAGACTACAGGCATATGCCATCATGCCCAGAAATTTTTTGTATTTTCCATGCAGATGAAGTTTCGCCATGTTGCAGAGGCTGATCTCAAACTTCTGAGCTCAAGCAATCCACCTGCCTTGGTCTTTCAAAGTGCTAGGATTACAAGAGTGAACCACCACACCTAGCCTCTTTTTCTTTCTTTCTTTCTTTTTTTTTTTTTAGAATGCTAAATATGGACCCGCAATATCTTCTGGCTTGTAAAGTTTCTGCTTAGAAGTCCATTGTTAATCTGATGGTTTTTCTTTTATGCATTACATAACCCTTTTCTCTAGATGCCTTTAAGATTTTTTTTGTTTCATATTTACCTTGAATATTCTGATAACTATGCGCTTTAAGGAATGATATGGCTTGGATATTTGTTTCCTCCAAATCTCATGTTGAAATGTAACCCCCTGTGTTTGAGATGGGGCCTGGTAGGAGGTGTTTTCATCATGGGTTCAGATCTCTCATGAATGACTTGGTGATTAGTTAGTCTGTGTAAGATTTGGTTGTTTAAAAGTGTATGGCAGCCTCTTCCTCTCTCTCTTGCTCCTGCTCTCGCCATTTGACATGCTGGCTACCCATTACCTTCTGCCATGATTACAACCATCCTGAGGCCTCACCAGAAGCTGAGAAAATACTGGAGCCATGCTTGCTGTTCAGCCTGCAGAACTGTGAGCCAAGCAAACATATTTTCTTTATAAATAACCAAGTTTCAGGTATTCCTTTATAGTAACAGAAGAATAGGCTAATACACAGATGGTCATCTTCTATAGTTTCTCACTGGAGTTCCCTGGATTTTTGTATCTGCATGTTGACCTCTCCAGCAAGAATGGGTAAATTCTCCTTAATCATATCCTCAATATGTTTTCCAAGTCACTTAATTATTTTCTTTTTTCTCTCAGGACTGCCAATAAGTTGTAGATTTGCTTGGTTTGCATAATCCTGCATTTCTTAAAAGCTGTGTTTATTTCTTTAATTCTTTATTTTAAATTTTTATCCAACTAGATTGATTTGAAGGATTGGTCTTTGAGCTTTGAAATTCTTCTTCTTGGTCTAGTCTGTTTTTAAGGCTTCCAACTGTATTTTGAAATTCCTGTAGTAAATTTTTCAATTCCAGAAATTCTTTTTGGTTCTTTCCTCATACCTATGTTGTCGTTTAAATCTTGGATCATTTTTCTTGCTTTTTGCCTTGGATTTTTACTTGCTCTTGGATCTTATTGAGGCTTTTTTGCCATCCAAATTCTGAATTCCATATCTGTCATTTCAGACATTTTATTCTGGTTAGAATCCATTGCTTGAGAGCTAGTGGGATCCTTTGGAGGTGATGAAACACCATGGCTTTTTGTACTGCCACAGTTCTTGTACTAGTTTTTCCTCCTCTGAGAAAGCCGACACTTATTTATTTATTTATAATTTGCAATCACTTGGGTGGAACTTCTTGAGTTTTTATTCTCTTTTCACTTCAGGGTATGATGGTTGTGTATATCATGTGTCATGGAATGGCTTTATTTCTAGATGTGTCAGGGTATCACGGCTCTGTCCAGGTTTCTTGGTTGCAGATAGGTTCATGCAGTGGCTTTCTCAGACATTGCTCATTGTAGCAAAGTAATTGTGTTTGGTCGTGTGGTTCAGGTTGCAGTCTAGCAGACAGTGCTTAAGAATAAGAGCTGATAGGTAGGGGTATGGATGGAAGCAATGGATAAGTGTCAGAAGCATTCTCCCCCAGTATACGTTCACCTTCAGTGGGTCTGGAGCCACTGGAGAAACCTGAGAAGTGGACTCTGTCAGCACATGCTCCCTAGACCCCAGTGTGAAGAGCTACTGCTGAGTCCATGACAAAACACTGAGGAGAGGATTGAGGGAGTAAGAGATGACCCCCTCTCCATAACTGTTCCCATACTTTAGTGGTGCCACCTTCAATGGCTGGCACTATACTCTTGTTTTTACTGACCCAAAGTAGGCTTTGCTGGGCTATGCTTCCCTTAGACCTCCACAAGTGTGGTCCACCTCCCTCCCGCTCCTCAGAGCTGGTGGGGGAATATTCCCCGACTGACCAAGAGAGCAGGCTGAGGCACCTATCAATGACACACTCAGATCAGTTCCAAGTCACAAGGCTGTCACTGGTTGCAAGTGTCACTGCCCAGGAGAAGCCTTGGTTTCAGCAATTCTCCTCCCACTCCAGTCCTGTGATAGGAGAGAGCCTAATTCCTGTGTCTACTGCTGGGAGACTTTCTATACTCTCCACTTAATTCCAGATGTGGGTGCCTTTCTCCCATTCCAGAGCAAGTATTCCCATCTCTGGCCCAAAACTAAATGACTTGCTGTGTTCACCACTGGCACGTAGCCAAACAATGGCTCCAAACTCTCAAAATAATGCCTACTTTGGGTTTATGACCAGAAAGGGTGGCACCCTTCTCAGGTGAGCAACTTGGTCAGGAAACTGTGGGGAGTGCAGTCTGTTCTGGTCTTGGTCTCACAGCAGACCCTACCAGGGCATTAGATATTGCCCTAGGTATGCATGGAAACACCGAGGTTCCCTGCCCCTCCTTGGCTGGCTGGCATCTGCATCCACATCAGCCCAAACTCAGGCCAAGGGTGGGGTGCAGCTCAGAATTAAACTCTCAAAATCACACCTTGGGCCTGCAACCAGCTGGGGAGGGATGCTGCTTAGGCAGGCAGTGTAGGCAAGACATTGTGGGGATTGTGATCTGATCACATCTCAGTCTCACAGCAGCCCATTGCAGGGCAGTGAGTATTGTCCTAGATATGTGTGTAGTAGCCTGGTTTCCCTCTCAGTCCTTGGCTGGGCAATTGCTGCAGTCATGTCAACCTGAACTGAGTCCAAGGCAGAGTTCAGATTAGCATTAATCTCTCAAATGATGCCTTGAGCCTGTGGCTAGAGAGGGTGAGGCACCACCTAGGCAAGCAGTATATGGAAGAAGCTGTGGGTAGCATGGTTGCTTACATCTCAGTCTCAACAGCAGCTCAGCAGGATGGCAAGTATCCACCCAGGGCTGCATGGATGTGTGCCTTCATTCCTCTCCCTCCTTGGGGCAGTGCAGCAGCTGCAGCTGTGTCTATAGGTCCCCAGTACTAAGTTCTCAAGATGGGTCCCAGTTGAGGCTGCTCCAGGCTCAGATGCCTGTGGGATTCTGTGTGGGTTCCCAATCTGGAGCAATGTCTCTGTGCAATCTTTAGCAAGCTTCGTTTGTCTAAGGGTTTCTCCCGTATACAAGATGATAAAAGCCAGTTTTTGACCTCTAGGGATTTCTTTCTTTCTGTTTCCCCATGTCCAGAAGCCTCTCCCAGCTCTCAGCATTTTCCTGGCTGGGTAAGGTGCCTTGAACTCTCCTTCCTTATTCTGATGTTTTCTGTCCCTTTTCCCATGAATCCAACCTTTCTCTTCTAGAAGATTTTTTCAAAATGTATCTGCTTACTCTTCTGGCTCTTCTCTGTGGAGAAGACACACACTACCAACAACTAGTCAGCAATCTTGATTTTGCCCCTTTTAGGTAGATTTTATACCACCATATTTCTATTTTTATTACTATGTCTATCAAATCCAAATCTCTAGCATCGAGGGCATCTTTGCCCAATAACTTGATTCAGTTTACTCCTGTCTATCGACACCATGATTCCTCTCACCAGTCCTGTTTTATTTTCCCAGAACTCATGTTTGAATGCTATAAAACACAGCGTACAATTGTTTAAACATCAGGAACAATTACTTTCTTATGCATTCATCTTTAGTGGTTCAAATCATGTGCTTAATTTCAGGTAATTCAGTGAAGTATATTTTTTAATGTGCACATTTTCTTAAAAAATAAAAACACCAAGAAAACATCATGGAAGAGTGTCATCTCATTTGACTAACTTTATTTTATCATGTCTAACAGATAACCAATCACCAATTTTGTACTTTGCTATTTTGCTTAAGAACTTCAGTGGCAGAAATGGAAACTGCATGGAACAAAGACAATGATATTCAATCTTGTAACAGTATGTCATAAGAGGAACATGGAAAAATAAAAGTTCATTTGTTATCTAATATTTTTGATAAATATTTATTAAAAAAAGAACTAGAAAAAAAGCATATTCTGATGCAGACCAATATTAAATTAATAGAGGAATAAAATTATTTCTTTCACAAAGAGTATCACCAACTTTAGAGACAAATAATTGTCATTTCTAAAAATATTTGCTTTGAAGTCTTTAAAAATTATGAGTAAAAAGTCTCTATTTCAAAATAAAGTGAGAATATTGTTTTGCCCATTTCACCCATTTGTTCAAAATAAAAGGCTATTACTTGGTATTTATGTGCATGTGTTACATCTCTCTTTCCTTCTATAATGCATGATCTATGAGTATAGAGATGATTCATTCTTATTCAACACTCGGTCTAACAACCAGAAACAGTAACTGGAGTATCATAGGTCAATCAACAGTGATTGAATTAACAAATGGCTGAGAGTTGGTTACATGTGGGTTTGGGAAGAATGGAAATTTAAAACTATATGATTACATATGTATTTTAGAATAATGGAACATATCTGTTCATATATAAATTGTATGCTATATAATATATATGTAATAGTATATACATCTTCATATATATAGAAATGTACATAATTAAATATACATATGGAAATATATGATGTTATACATCTATTACATTTAATTCCACTTATATAATGAACTATTTTTCATGATATCATATTCTGTTTTACTTTCCTTGCAGATAAGTATCGTTAGCTGTTACTGTGAACATTATAATTTTTTGTAATTATTTGTGAAAGTGGATGTTTAAGTGTAAAATAAAATCCAAATGTATTATTATTTTTTAGTCAAAAATATATAATATTTTCTACCAAGGCCAATAAAATAGGTTAAATTTTAAACTTTGCCTCACTTTCTGATACCTCCTTTTTGAATCTCCCTCTCAGTTGAGGAACAAAAATAAGTTATCAGAATTCTAAAGTTTTAAGATTACTCTCTGAACTTGTCAACCCTACAGCAATCCAGAACTTAATAATAGCCTGTCTACGTTTACTCTTCTGCCTGCCTTCCTCCTACCTCAAACCTATCTGTTCCAATTTTCATTTCATCTCCCCTGTATCTCTATATAGTTTAAGATGATGATTAGTCAGTCTATTGGAGCTTTGACATTAATATTTTTGTTTAAACTTCAGTAATCACACGTTATTTATTTCTAATAACTGCACCTGATTTCCTTTCCAATAAATTACCCATTTGAATGAGAGGTTTGTTGCTTAAATTATTAAAAGTTTAAAAATAACATTATTATACATATCAATTTATGTTCTTAGATGTAAATTTTGTGATTGTATTTTTTGAGATACTTAGGGTAAAACAATTAAAGAACATGTCGTACTTTTTCCTATGTCAGAAGAGTCTATTGCATTTACTCTGGCTAGACTTTCTTGGAGGAAATTCAAAGCAATGCATTCTGACACTAGATATTTGTGAAGGCAGATTTGGTATCTGTCAGGTTCACTGTCGTATCTCCATAATGCAGCACAGTTCCTGGCTCATAGTTGATCTTCCATAAACACTTGATAATTGAATGACTTTAATTATTCTCCCGTCAGCTCATCATTTGGCACAAATTTTCAGGGCACTGCCGCGGTCAGACATAGGGATGAGAAGCAGCAGGATATGGCTATGTAAAGGAAGCCAAATCCAAAAATCTGTTAGGGTAGGAGAATTCTGGCAGATTCCATTGGTAAGCATACAAGAGATTAATTATATAGAACTAAATATGTCTAAAAGTATCAAGTGGGAAATATTGAAGCAGGCAAGCAAAATAATTCAGTTTAGAAAAGTCAGGAAAGGGCAAATAGCTACCAACATACCTACCTATCTACCACTCCATTTTGGTCTATTTGGACAAAAGGACAATAGTAACTAAAGAAATAAGATAAATTTAAGAGATTACTAGCGAAATTACACTTTCAGAGCTGTCAAATTACACATTTAGACCTGTAGTTTTAGGTTAAAAAAATCACATAAATTATTATTTATGCCAAAGCCAGTCCAATTACAGAAATGAGTCCAAATATTCATTATTTGTTATGCTGACATACTTTGTGAAATTCTTCCCATTGGTCCACATAAAGAGAATAGGAAAAATTTTAGGAATGATGACATTGACATTATTTTATGGAAAACAAGATTTTCTGTATTAATGAAGGGCAATGGGATAACAAATGCATTTCAGTCAAAGTATTTTTATTAAAGATTAAAAAATAGGCCACATTATTTGGCTTTCATGATAGTCTAAATTCTATGATCACTAAAATAAATAATATAAAATAGATAATAGAGGAAAAATTGCAATAGTTTCAAGATATTGGCTACTAGGCAATGGAGGACAGTGAATTATAAAAGATGGAAAACAACAAGGTGCGCCCCACAATTGCCCCAGCCTAATGCTCTGTGAATATTTCCGGAGCACACAGCCTGGATAGGAATTCAGTTTGGAGCTGAGTGAGGTGAGGTGATATTGGTTGAGTATAGGAAAACAATATATTTAAAAGTTGCAAGGCAGAGTGCCAGAAAAGAGAGACATACACAGAGAGAAATATCCAAAGATTCATAGAGTGTTCCCGTCAAGTATTCAGCAGTGTACAGATCAATCCAGGAATGTGAGGAAACGACCCTGGGCGATGGAAAGAACCGCCCTCATCAGGCTTAGAAAGGATTTTAAAATGCTCATGATTCATGGTCATTAGATAGAGCGTTCAGAAGGATCTTACTTCAGCTGAAGTGAATAGCCCTAGATGACAGTCTGTTGTGGAATCACCTAACAAACTTAAAAAGCAAGCCTCAACTCAAATGAATGTTTCCAAGCAACTTAACCACATGGCAGAACAAAGCTCCATAGTACTTACGGGGATACAGAAATATTCTGCATCTAACCAGGAAGAATTCACAATATTTACCATCTAATAATAACTTATCTGGCATGCAAAAAAGCCAAAAAATATAACCCATATGAGGAAAAATGTAAATAATTTGACACAGACTCAAAGTGAAACATGTTAAAATATCTAGTCTTGTGTGATTTGTTCAAACTGGATGGAAGTTGAGCATGATCAGTATAGATCTGGAAGATACATATGAAACACATACAATTGCTAGAGATAAAAACTGCAATATTTGAGGTGAGAAATACACTGCTTCAGATTAACAGCAAATAATAAACCACAGAAAATGAGTTATCATAATGATGCGGCAAGAGAAGCCCATCCAAAATTCATCACCAAAAGAAGAATGGAGAATAATAAACAGAGAATCCATGAGCAGTGGGCCATGTCTTCAAATGGCCTAATGTGCATTTACAATTGGATTCTCAAATGGGGACATTAGAGGGGGAGGCAGAAAAATTATTTAAAGGAATAATGGCCAAAATTGTCCAAATTTGATCAAAGCTACAAATTCAAATGTATTCTCTGGAACTCTCAAAGAACACCAAGCACAAGAAACATGAAAGAAATCACACCAAGGAAGATTATTGAACTGCTATCCCTGAATCGCCAGCCTGTTTTTATATTAGGGTTTATTTATATATATTAATAAACTAATATATATTATATTAGGATGTATTAATAAACCTAATTGATAAACCTTAATAAACCCTAATATAACATATATTAGGGTTATATTAATTAATTGGGGAAGATTGATCAATAAAACCTAGTAGGGTTTATTAATAAACCTAATTAATATTATGTATTAATATTAATTAAATAAAATTTAAAATAAAATTAATGATATTTATTAATAAACATAATTAATAAACCCTAATAGGTCTTATTGATCAAACTTTCCCAATCACTATATTTATGTTTCTTTACTGATTATCCTTTGACAGGAAGGTTATGTAGAAGGGGTTTTTATATGGTGTGGGTCTGTGTCCCCACCCAAATATCATTTTGAATTGTGATCCCCAATGTCGGAGGTGGGGTTTGGTGGGAAGTGATTGGATCATGGGGGTGGATTTCTCTTGAATAGCTTAGTACCATCTTCTTGGGTCTGTCCTTGTGATAGTGGGTGAGTTTTTGCGAGATCGGGTCATTAAAAAGTGTGTGGCACCCCCACCCCTCTCTTTCTTGCTCTCAATTTTGCCATGTGATGTGTCTGCTTCCCCTTCACCTTATACCATGATTGTAAGCTTCCTGAGGCCTCCCCAGAAGCAGATGCCACCGTGCTTCCTATACAGTCTACGGAAATGTGAGCCACTGCAATCTCTTTTCTTTATAAATTACCCAGTCTCAGGTTTTACTTTATAGCTATGCAAGAAAAATATAATGCAGTGTTTTTAATCCAGTTTGAGACATTTTTTCAATGTTCATTCTCTACTCTTGTATTATGGTTAAAGATTATAGTTTTATGGGCCTGGCGCGGTGGCTCACGCCTGTAATCCCAGAACTTTGGAAGGACGAGGCGGGCGGATCACGAGGTCAGGAGATCGAGACCATCCTGGCTAACACGGTAAACCCCGTCTCTACTGAAATAGAAAAAATTAGCCGGGCATGGTGGCGGGCGCCTGTAGTCCCTGCTACTCGGGAGGCTGAAGCAGGAGAATAGCGTGAACCCGGGAGGCTGAACTTGCAGTGAGCCGAGATCGCGCCACTGCACTCCAGCCTGGGCGACAGAGCGAGACTCTGTCTCAAAAAAAAAAAAAAAAAAAAAAAAAATTATAGCATTATGGCCAAGAAGCTCTCTCTTTCTTTGTAGCTTCATGTTTTAGCTGAAATATTTGATTTTTGTGTGTATTAGAGTCATATAAGCACTGCCTTAAATTACCTTGTCTTAATTTATTCTGACTCTTTCCCCATTAGGTGACCTTTAATTTCGGGTCTACCTGCTTCCTTTATGTAGGGTCATCGCTCCAAGTCTGGATACTCCAATGATTTGCAGAATCTGATGATGCACCACGTGCAAGGACCAGGGTGTAACTTCCCAGCAGCTATAAAGGGAAAGTGATATGACACAAAATTGCAGAAACATCAACTCCCTGATGATCATACTGACCAATAGAGGTAGGAGATAGAAAGAAACTTTAAAAAGTATCTTCTTCATTCTGCTCTCCAAAGAAAAGGGGCACACCTTGTTTCTCTGCTTTTGACCAAAGACAACCAGCTTGGCTGAAGAGTACTGCTACGTCTCTTTCTGAAGCAGTGGTTACCTGGAATGCAACACGTACCACTGCTCCCTATCCATCCCTGACTCATATCCTTTGTCTAAGACAGTCACTGCTCTAGGTTTGCAACTCTCAAGAAAGCATTACCACTTGAGCTTTTCTTTAGGGTCAAAAACAGTGTGATTTGGAGTTCATTTGATAGTTTCTGTGTTTTTGTGTGTCTCCCCTTTTCTGATTATTTTAGATATGTAGCCTATTTTAAGCCTTCTAGTTCTTTAAATTTGACAAGTATTACAATATATTACATTAAAATGTAATATAGTCCTCTACATAGAAATAATATATTCAAAATGTTCACAACTATTTTTTTAAATAATAAGAAAATAAAGCCTAGGGTCAAATACTCATGTCTTTAGTAAATTTTTTTCCAATCATTTTCTCTGTGTGTGTGTGTGTGTGTGTGTGTGTGCACAACAGAGAGAACGAAAGAGAGTGAGAGGTAGAGAAAGAGATAGGAGATACAATGTGGCAACGCTTTATTGGGATCTGCACACCTAGAGCAGCGAAAGTCACAGACAAAGCAAATGAGTCGGATAGATAGAGAACAGTGGTATATGATGCATTCTAGGCAGGCTCTGCTTCAGAAAGAGACATAGCAGGCCTCCTCAGCCAAGAAGAATGTCTTTGGCTACAGGAGATATAAAGGGTATGAATGCAAATGTATTTCCTCATAAAATTTGAGTTTAGTTGTGTAGCCTGTTTTTCTACTTAACAGTATATGGTAACATCGCAAAGTAGTAAATACGCTTTTAAAACATGACTATAAAGGCCAGGCGTTGTGGCTCATGACTGTAATCCCAGCACTTTGGGTGGACAAGGCAAGAAGATCACTCAAAGCCAGGAGTTCAAAACCATCCTGGGCAACATAGACCCTGTCTCTACAAAAATAATAAATAAATACTTTAATTTTGTACTTATTTCATAAGATGAAAATATTCTTGGTAATGAATAAGGTCGACAATCACTGCTTTTAATCCTTTTGCACAATTTCTGCTGGAAAAAATGTATGTATGGTATATTTGTCCATTTCTCATTAGAAACAATGCTCTACTATTGGCTTACTCTGTCAAAGATGAAGAACTGTGTCTATATTTTAAACTCCTCATACATGTACAGCATAGTTTAAAACATGTTTTCAATTTATAAACATTCCATCTTATCAGAATATAAAAATAAGCATATGCTTTATATTTCTTATATATTTTTATTATTTCCATGATTGTGTATTTATGTACTTCATTGATCACTTTATATTTAATGGTTACCAACACTCTCAATCTTATGCATTTTTACAAATTTTCCATACATCACAGATAATAATGTATAAGGACAATTTTTAACATATAAAATACATTATAGTAATAACGTTTGAGTTTGGAGCAACTCTGAAGCTCACTACACACTTTACAAAAAACTCACAAATTCTTACAACAATCTTATAACATGATCAATACTGGGGGACCTGAAGCGCCATGTAGTGAATAACTATGGGAAGTTGGCACAAAAGTATGCTTTGATTAATTGATCAGGTCCATATGTTAAATATTCTCAGAGTTTCTTTCTTTTGAAGGCGAGTTAGAAAGTAAGTACTGTTACTTATAAGAATATGTGAATGAAATTTAATTAGAAGCACAAAAACAATTTGCTATTTCATGGATGATCAGAGACCTTGCTATTACGTCTGAATATTGCTATTTCCATTAATACTGATAAAGATTTTTATTATATTCCTTAATGTAATCTTCTTATGTAATTCCAGAAATGTAGTGTCATTTATATTTTCACTGTTACACCAGCTGTAATAAATTTGTTGTGGAAAATATATCCTATCATGCTGATAAAAAATAATAATAATCAGGCCACACACATATATTTGACCTCTTAATTCACATAGTAGTTTGGGATAGCAAGTAAAAAGTATATAATTTTAAAGGAGTTATAAGTTAATTTTGACATTTTTAATTCGAGTTTTAATGAAGAAGGTACACTGCCTCAGGGCATTTTTCAGTACTTTTTTTTTTTTCGGAGACCGAGTCTCACTCTGTCACCTAGGCTGGAGTGCAGTGGCTTGATCTCAGCTCACTGCAACCTCCCCTTCCCAGGTTCAAGCAATTCTCCTGCCTCAGCCTCCTGAGTAGCTGGGACTACAGGCGCACACCGCCATGCCCGGCTAATATTTTGTATTTTAGTAGAGACAGGGTTTCACCGTGTTGCCCACTCTGGTTTCCAATGCCTGAGTTCAGGCGATCTGCCTGCCTCAGCCTCCCAAAGGGCTGGGAATACAGGCGTGAGCCACCGTGCCTGGCCTATTTTTCAGTACTTCTAATGTTTGTACAAAGTAGCCTATGCTCCTGCAAGCTGTTATACATGGTTTACAGCAACACTTTGTCGAAATGAAGATAAGAAGGGCTGCTTAATTTATCCAAATTTCAATGTTTCTTTCAAAAAATGTATACAAAATAACATGCTACCTTCCATTATTATTATTTTTATATTCAAGCTAGTAAGGTTTAGTCCACATAGAACACCACGAATTGTCTCCAACCACAAGATTAGCACGTGAAATCTCAATCCATCTATTGTTTTCCTTGGCTTGTTGATGATCTTTATTATGACTATTTTAATGAACTATCAGGTAATTCATACACCTCTGTTTCTTTAGGATCACTTTCTGGAGATTTGTTTTGTTTATTTGATAGGACTATGTTTCTTTGCTTCTTTTTGTGTGCCTTGTAACTTTGTGTTGGGAACTTCATATTTGAAAAAGTAGCCATTTATCTTGTTTTTATGGATGGGTTTTATCCATGGAAACACCTTCACTAGTCAGCTGGGCTGGAGATTTTGGTACATACTCAAACATTTTCTTCAGATGTGTCTTTTCTAAATTGTGCATATAAATTCCCAGTTAGAGGGGTTTGTCAGTTTCTTTTTTCAAGGGTTTAATAATCTCTTGTCCTTTCTGGTGTCTGTTTGTGGTAGTGCAGGTTCTATCGAGCTGCCTCAAGCTTTCCAGTTTTATTATGTCCTCAGGTCCTTCCAGACTTCTAGATTATGCAGTATCTCATCAGGGTTCTGCATCACATGAGGCAGAAATCAGTCCCTTGGGAAGCCTCCTGAAGAGCCAGAACGTGGACCACTGTTCCACTCTTCTTTTTGACTCCTAAGACATAAGCCACTGAGCTGTACCATAATCTGCTGACCATACCATGTGTTGGTTGCCTGGAGCAGAGGCAAGCTTTTCTCTTTTGTTTTTAGTGGCCTCCAGGACTCTAAAGTATGCAGGTCTTATCAGTTCTCCAAGACAGGTGAGACATAAACCAGACCTTCAGGCATTCCTCTGAAACCCAGAGTATTGATCACAGTCTCCAACTCTTTCCCTCTGCAGGGAGATGCTGAGGGTTGGGGTTTTCTCTTGCTCATTCTGAGCTGAGCTTGGGAAATGGACTATATAGCAAGTGAGTGCTGGACTAGTCCAAACCACCCCTTTGTTCTCAGTGATCTGCAACATCGTGTCCTTTTTCATTAATGCTTAGATTCAGGCAAGACAAAAACCAATCCTTTAGGTGGTCCCCTGAAATGTCTATACATTGAATGGACGTTTCAGTCTCCTAATTCCCTTCAAAGGGGGAAGCCAGGAGCTGGGAGTTTTCTCCCTGTTTTGCTGTGCTGAGCCATGAGGAGGAACGATGATGAGTATGTGTGACAAATTTTCCTACCAACTTGAATGCAGCTGTTTTTTTCCTTGAGGTGGAGAGGCCTCTCCTAATTGGTTTTTAGATTTCTCACAAAGTAAATTAGTCCATGTATTGTTGTTGAGTCAGTGTGTCCATGGAGAAAGAAGAATTTGGGGCTTCCCATTCCACCACTTGCCAAACTCTACTCTCTATTTTAAACCCCACATTTGGTGACCACTGTCTCTCTAGACAGTATAGCCATATAATTTTATCATAATGTTGTAAAAGCTGTTCAGTGACATTTATGGCAGCCAGATCTTACATGACTCTCCAATTATTATAATCCTCACATTTGTTAGCTATCTTGGAGATAGCCCAAAATATGATATTTTATTTAACCAGAAAATGTAAAAGCCAGGTATGTTTCTTCTTCTCAATTTAAAGGGTAGTAAGGAATAATGCTTTTGCACAATGCGATTATCTGTGTTATTCCACCAACTTTTAGCTATCCTCTTCAGTATATACATTTGCTGAAGGTGGCCTTTTACCATGATAAGACATTGGTTAGCATTTATAATTCTATAAATTACCATACCAATTTAGAAATCATGGGTTCAAAATATATGAATATTTGTAAGCATAGCAGGCAGTTAGGTCTCTATAGATACCGATTTCTACTACGTTTTTAAAAGCAGAAACAATAGCTTTCATGCTGCGTGGTCTGGGAAAACACACACACTCACACATGCCGTTTACGTACTTCCAGTTTAAGGCATTCATGAATAACATTTACTCTTCTTTGAGACCTAGAAACCAAAGGACACGTTCCAGGACTAGCTCTCAGGTATCCAGTTCTTCCCTTACTCTGGTAGAACAATGCCTGTCCTCTTCATGTAGACAAAACTTCCATTAACACAATGCCAAGGATGACAAATGACTTCTGCCTTCACCTTTCCACAGTCTGCTTGATCAATAGCTTAATGTTCTTCTTATTGCGTCACACAGGGTGGTTTTCAGGCACCTTCCACATAAAGAACTGGCTAGGTTCTGCTCAAGTTGGAGGCCAATATTATGCCCTCAATTACTTAATTGATTCTCTGAATTCATTCCCTTAATTATTTTAATATTAAGCTTGTTTTTTCTTTTTTAGACAGAGTCTTGCTCTGTGGCCAGGCTAGAGTGCAGTGGCGTGATCTCGTCTCACTGCAACCTCCACCTCCTGGGTTCAAGCGATTCTCGTGCCTCAGTCTCCTGAGTTTCTGGGATTACAGGCATGCACCACCTCACCCAGCTAATTTTTGCATTTTTGGTAGAGACGGAGTTTCACCATGTTGGCCAAGATGGTCTTGATCTCTCGACCTCGTGATTGGCCTCCCAAAGTGTTGGGATTACAGGTGTGAGCCACCATGCCCAGCCACATTTTTTAAGTAAGCAAAATTTTAAGCTATTGATGTCTACAGTTAGGCAATAATTAAAACCCAGACCCATGAGAAATTATTATTAGGCATAATTTAATGGCTTTCTCTTGACTGTATCACTGCTTCCTGTGTTTTGCTGAAGTAGATATAATTTTGAATGTATATGAGTATCACTTCATATGTTATTATGGCCGGGCATGGTGGCTCATGCCTGTAATCCCAGTACTGGGGGAGGTTGAGAAGGGTGGCTCACCTGAGGTCAGGAGTTCAAGACCAGCCTGGCCAACATGGTGAGAACCCATCTCTACTAAAAATACAAAAATTAGCGGAGTGTGGTGGAGTGTGCCTGTAGTCCCAGCTACTCAGGAGGCTGAGGCAAGAGAATCATTTTAACCTGGGAGGTGGAGGTTGCAGTGAGCTGCAATGATGGTACTGCCCTCCAGCCTGGGGAGACAGAGTGAGACTCCATCTCAAAAATTATATATACATATATGTGTGTGTATAGATGTATGTATATATGTATATATAACGTATAATATATATAATATATACATGTATATATAATGTATAACATATATAATGTATATATGTATATATAATGCATATATGTGCATATAATGTATATATGTACGTATAATGTATATATGTCTGTATGTATGATGCATGTGTATGTATATATAATGTATATATATAAGTATGTATATATAATGTGTATATATACATTGTATATATACTACGTATATATAAATTGTATATATAATACTATTACATTTTCAAAGAACCTTGTCTCAACTACCACCTTAAGAAGAAATCTTATTAATAAATATAAAAGTTTATATCCTATACAGTTTTATATTATTCAAATTGTGTTCTATGTCAAATGCCTTACTTCTTTTTATATTTTAGTTTATTATTTGTTGGGATAAATGATCAAATGTCTTATTTTCCAGAGATATATTGAGCCCTAAACTTTCTAAATTTTTCAATAATTGAAAACACTTTTATTGTTAAAAATTCTAAATAAAAACATTTTTCTAAGTGTTTTTTTCTAAATTTAGAATATTTCTAAAACATTAAAAATGCTGACTTTTTTCCTATTATCATCTTTTATTACAAATGAGACTCTTTTGCTGACCTTATTCTATTGACCTTTTAGACAACCAGTGTTGACTGCTTTTTGTGTGCTTCATTGCAAAAGTTTATAAGATTGGTTTTATTCTGAGAGAAAATATTTTCTCAAAATATAAATAGTATTAGTTATTTTATTTTATTGTCACCACGTGAATTTTTCAGCCTAAAGGTTTGAGTATTCCTTCATCAATGGGATTTTATTACTTTTCTATTTGCTGTGTATCTTTTCAATTTATTCTCACACTTCTTCAATTACATTATATTTCTCACATTCTGAAATCTCTGTTGGATTAGTGGGAACTTCCAGCTATTTTAAATACTATTTACTTTCCATTTTTAGTTTATCATTAATTATAAAATAATCTATTGACTTGTTCTCTGATCTCAACATATTTGGATTTCAGCTGCTTTTATGTTTCATTGAGTCTCTCTGTGTGTGTGTGTGTGTGTGTGTGTGTGTATGTCACAAGTATATTTAATTTATAAAAGTTTTGGCTATTTACAGATGAGATTGTTTTATTTATCTGTAATTTCTCTTTGATTCTATTTACTTATTTACTCTTTTACATAAACAGTCTGATTATTAACATGTATGTATGTATGTATATATGTATGTATGTATGTATGTATGTATTTCATTCTGCTAATTTCTGGATTAGCAAAATGGATTCTGCCATAAACCAGAATGAATGGATGTGGACTGTCCTCCAGAGACTTGAGAATCGGCCAGGCTGGTGACATACTGATTTTACCTCATGAGACCCTAGGCTGAGCAGAGCCATTTTGACTTCTACCTTGCAGAAATGTGATATAACAAGCAGATATTATTTGAAGCCACTACATTTGTGGTAATTAATTTTGAAGTAATAGAAAATAAATACATATTATTTATTTATATTTGTCTGTATTTTTAGTGTACATTTGGAATTTTAAGTTTCTTCTCTCCATTGGTGGTTTAAGTTACCTTGGAAACTATTATATTCTTTAGTCTCAACATCATTTTGTTATAAATTTTATCTGAAAGAGCTTTTCATGTATTTAAATCAGAAAACACTTTTTCTGAGAGCATTGGTCCACTAAAGCTGTTCTTCTGTTCTGTAATTAATTACCTGTATAGTCCACACTCCCTAACTTCCAATACCTCCATATTTGGAGCCACACTAGGAAAAAACTGGCAATTTTTGAGATTCTCATTTTCATCTGAATGTGCTTATGTTTTTCTCAGCTCTGTTGAATTTTATTGTAAAACTTTTATTCTTTGTATGCCATGCAGAACCTCCTAAATATTTGGATATGTTGCTGCCTCACTTTTCTTTTCTGCATTGCTGTATTTTAATTTTATTTTTATATTATTTCATAATTTTTCAATGTTGACCAATAAAGAAGTAATCTTATGTGTTTAATTAGCCATTTACAAACTCAAAGTCATATATATGTGTGTATATATATAGTTTCCTAATAACATTCAGATATCTATAACTATTTATCAGAGAAAATGTTTCCTAGAATTCAGATAACTAAAATTAATATAGTTTCAAAGGAAATGATATTATGAAACAGATAGGCTATTGCAAAACTAGACAGCAATAAAGCCAATAAATTTTTATTTTTCAACCTCATTTATTAAAAACATTGCCTTTTACCTTTGAAGTTATGTTTTTGTTCCCAAATGTAAAAAATATAAGGCCAGTAATGCTCTTATAAGACTGTGTATACATATTATATTTTCATTTTGGATTTATTATTATATTACTTTTTGTTTCAGTTGTTACAGATGATGTAGTATGCCTTTTTTTTACTTCCCATTGATGTATTTTATACACTACATATCTGTTTATATTCAAAGCAATCTTTTAGAAATACTTACGGCTTTTTTACCTTTGAGTCTCAAATATAAGACATATTTATCTTCAATGGTAAATTGATCTGACAGGATGTTTAGCCACAAAGTCAATATGATTAATAATATCTTTTAAAGGAAAATTTAAAACATTTTTTCATCTAAAAGGAAAAATCAAATTACTACAACAAATACATTAATGTAGTTAATCCATTACATTTATAGATTCCATTATGTAAATTCATAGATTTTTATCCAACATCATTTGTTGAAAATAATATAGTCTCAGAAGCCATAAATCGAAGCTTGCTAATGGACTCAGATATGCTTATAGTTTTTAAGTGCTGAGGAGTACAAATGCGAACACTATTGCTCTCCAAGTAACTCAGGTCATTCACCCGTGAAGAAAGACAAAAATACATTAAAGCAATAAAATGGCAATCAACAGTAAATAAATTTTAGAACATTTTTTTCAAAAGAGCACTACCTTGTCAAAGATTCCACAGTTATTGTCAATGCACGAGAAGATGTTTGATAAAAGTTTACTGTGAGTTATTTATTCAGCCTACTAATGGTCTAGCTTTGTGTGAATAGCTTTCAGGTTTCCTCCCTACACTTTATTTTTGTTCTTATATTTGTTTTTGTTTTCTAGTATTAAGCTTCAGGTAATTACAAAATTTGTTAAAGTGATTAAACATTGAAGGTAAAAGAAAGGAAAACATTATTTATTTTCATGTTTCAATCAGATCTTGCCAGCGAAATGACTAATGTCTCCAATTATCCTTGCTGTAATCCTCACTCATCCACTAAATATTTAATGTAGTTCCCAGATCCTGAATCCCTTAGTCTGAATACCATTTTATTTATTTTTTTAAAAAAGTATTGATTTTACAGATCACTATAATTAATATACGAAATTGACAATATTGATAAATAAAAGTTAAATGTTTCTTTTCAACGAACATATATTCTCATTTAAACGTTGTAAATGTTTCTTTTCAATGAGCATTTTTTCTCATTTAAAATTTACACTCTAGTTCAGAGCAGTATTTCTCCAGTTATTTAGGGGAGTGCTAGTCAGAAGAAGTAATGTATACCAAAAGTCCCTATAGCATAATACCCATAAAAATTTTTGGTGAGGGATCTGACGGGTTATGAGCATAACTGATCTAAAGAATATTTAGTTAAAACACAATACCTCTTCTACGGTTCCTCTTAAATCACTGACATTACCGTAGTTCTGTGGCTCTCCGAACGTGCTCTCATTAGCATAAACTCATAATAAAAGTTACTTCTTTTTTTTGAAGTTGACTATCTTGAAGGAAAAATACCTTTTACATTACAACCATTTGGAAATTTTGAATATGCATTGGGTGAGCACCCTAATAAGTTTGTCTTTCTTTTAATTCGGTAACAAAAAAGAACAGAACAGGTGGTCTGAGTGTCTTGCGCCTGTAATTCCAGCATTTTAGGTGGCTGAGGTTAAAGAATCACTTGAGCTCAGGAGTTTGAGATCAGCCTGGACAACATAGTGACACCACTCTCTACAAAAAAAATTAAAAATTAAAAAATTAGCCAGGCATGGTGCACATAGCTGTGGTTCCAGCTACTTGAGTGGCTGAGGTGGGTGGATAGTGTGACCCCTGGTGGTCAAGGTAGCAGTGAGCTGTGATCCCACCACTGCACTCCAGGTTGAGTAACAGGGAGACCCAGTCTCAAAATATTAATTAATTAATTAAAAATAAATATTTTAAAAAGTAATGGAACAGATGTTATTATTTTATTTTAAAAGAAAACTTTAATGATGAGTAGAAATTTTAAATATCTTGTAAATTAGTAAACTATAAATTTGTCTAAATGATATATTTACTAAATAGAGTTGCAATTCAAATATTTTTAAAGGGATGTTTAAATAAATAAATATCTAAAGACACACCTATCTTAAATAAGCCTAAATGACTATATATGCCCTGTATTCAATACATTAAAATTACAGACTCCTTTTACACACATGAAGTCTTCCTGTCGACATGTGATCACTGAAAGCCCTAACTCTGTGTAGGAGATGCAAAAGCTTTCAATCTACGTTGAGATTCTGAGGTTTAACTAACATGTACTGTTTTCTAGAACTTACTGTTGCAATGACTAAGTTGATCAGGCTTAAGAGGATTCTACTTTAGAAGATTTAATGCAAACCCAGATCTGTAACTTCCTAAATCAATGATCTTGGACAGATTATTTATCCTAATTTCCACTATGACATAAAATTTGGACTAATAGTACTGTATGCTTGTACTGGTTTGATTAATCAAAGAAGCAGATACCGACATGATTTAAACATGCAAGGAAGTTAGAAACTGTAAGTTTTCAGGGACAGTCATCTAAACAATTGAATGATGGCAGTGAGAGAAGAAATAATTGAAATAGATTAGGCACGTATATTAACATCTGTGCAAAGTGGAAACTTGCCACAAGGCCATTGGTGAGTCTTCAAGCCAAAGACAGCTGTCAGAGGTGTCTGAAGTCTCGCACTAATGGGTCTGCAGTAGTATCCTGGCTGGGCTCAATCAGTACCAGGAACACCCTAAACAAGCGAAGACATAACATAATTTCCGACATGTTTTTCAAATTGTAGCAGCTAGGCCCTGAATCAACTATGCTCTCTGTAGTTGGGAGTTTATGAGGTGCACTCTTGTGGCCACCACATTACCTCATAAAGATATGAAAACATTATAGAAAGAATTCCATTGAAAGCACTTAAAACAGTCTTAAGACTAAGCTCAATAAAAGTTTGCTGTCATTTGGAAACATAAAGTGCTCATCCTTGAGTAATGAAACGAGCTACACTATATTGCAGATATGTTGGACTTTGAAGATTAACACTATTCAGAATTTCTAAGCCAGAATACCAAAGTACAGGCTGAAGGACACGTAGGCTTCATATTATCAGGAGCAAGGCACCTGCTTGACCTCACCGATCTTTTTCCTAAACTGTCAGTAATGTCATCAGGTGCAAGATCAGCCTTTTAGAGAGAGCTGATAAGGAATAATTGAATAATTCAGCTGCTCCTGACACAACACATTCGCCAATTATAGAGAATATATTGCAGGGAGGCAGTTCTGGTGGGCTCCCAGAAGCTCAACGTGTACCTTACTCAGATTACAATATCAGATTCCTACAGTGGCAGTGCAAATACACAGCCACAGCTGCCAGAGGCACATGAGCAGATGTATCTTATAGCACTTTTGTGAGGAAGCAGGGTATATGATTTTCAACTTCTGACATAATTAAACATTTAAATTAGTTTAGTAAAACAATACCTTATTTTTATCTGACATATAATAATGCAATCATTTTAAGCTTAGATTGTAATTCAAGTACAGATTCCTTTCTGTGCCCACATTTTTCTCAGGTTCTGTGTTGCAGGATTTGCATATACTCAAAGCATTTTATCTATAGTCTATGATATTTCAGTCACAACAAATATACTATGTCCATATTTATACTATGCTCAAAGAGTTACACTAACAAACTTGAAAGTGTGTGTACGAGGACAAGAAGGGCACTCAGGGACATGAACAGTATGAGAACTTCAAACTGTATGACACCCGGAATATGGGAAGGCCAATGCAAGTGGTTCAGTTGAGGCCAGAAGTTTGAGATCAGCCTAGCCAACATGGCAAAATCCCCTCTCTACTAAAAATACAGAATAATAATAATAATAATAATAATAATAATAATTAGCTGGGTGTGGTGGTGCGCACCTGTAATCCCAGCTACTTAAGAGGCTGAGGCAGGAGAATCACTTGAACCTGGGAGCTGGAGGGTGCAGTGAGCCAAGATTGTGCCACTGCATTCCAGCCCGAGTGACAGAGCAAAACTCCGCCTCAAAAACAAAACAAAACAAATGACAACAAAAAACTGTACGATATTGGCTGGCAAGTAGGCTGGTTTACAGCACAGAGTACAAAGATTTTCCTGGGGGGAGGAGATCTAGACATTTTCTTTAAATATCCACAGATTGCCACATGAACAACTGATTATAGTTTCATGTGTTTTTTGTTTTATTTGTCTTTTTCCATAGTGGGGGTTATCAGGCACAAATGTCCTTTCAAGAACCAGTGTAATAATGAGATTAAAGGCATGGTAATCAAGAACCGTTCCCAACAAAAACTCTCTGAGCCTCAGATTTCATATTGATAATGCAAGGTAGAAATGATCTCTTAGCAATGTGTGAGCACTAAATTTATAATATTGGTAAAACATGTACCATGTGTCTAGGTCAAAGTACAAAACTCAAAAGAACAAATCTTAAGCTCATATATTGGACTATCCCAGAAGGAGGCAACACTGCTTTTATAAAAAGTACTCACAGTCACAGGACAAATTTTAGGACTGTTTATTTCATTGAATATTAAATCATTAGAAAAGTGTTAACTTCTGTTTAGAAAGCCTATGCTCCCCTAATAAGTTTTACATGACACAATTAAAATTTGAGGTAATTGACTATCCTTCCAAAATTTCCAGGTACTTATTATTTCCTTTTCTATCCTTTTTTTTCTTTAATTCACTTTCTTATTACAAAGAAATAATTTAATGAAATGTGAACATAACACAAAATAACTGATTTCTTAATATTCGAGGTAAATTCTTCTAAGCTCACTTCACACTCCTATAATCCTCTCAAGAGATAAATATTTGTTTGAATTATGTTTTTCAGCCTAAAGAAATTAGACACTAACATATTGAAAAAATGATGTTACAACAGTTTTTGGCTTATAGAAATAATAACCCAAATCTTGTGGATTTGTTGACTTGCAGCACATTAATCTGTCTTTTAGCTATTGTGACATTCTTATTTTTGCATTATTTCCTTAATGATTTCTTCAGATACCTGGGGATATAATTCATTGTCTTTCTGCTGGTGCCTAATTAACAAATAGAGAAAAATTTTAACCTGAGCCAAACACCAAACTAAATCAAACCAAAACAAAGTCTTTGAGTATTTTGCATTTACCTATTTTCCTTCCTACCTTCCCTCCCATCCTCTTTTCTTCCTTCTTTCCTCCTTCCTTTCCTTTCCTGTTTCTTTGCTTTCTTCTTTCCCACATTGCCTCTCTCTCATCTTCCATTTCTTTCCTTTGCATTCAATATTTCTTCCTTCGACTTTTTCTTCTCTTTATTTTTTTACCTCTAATGTTTGTTAACTGAGTCATGAACTAGAATATTTCCAATTTTGTATGCACTAAAACTACTTTTATATAATATCATTGTAGTGTTACTATCATGCACCATACAGTGCTGTACTTTACCGTATTGTCTTATCTCTGAGATTAAATAACAGACAAAGGTAGCAGACTATTTTGCTGTATAAATTATGAGCGTACTTCCTATTTATTTATTCTGAAAAAGTGAATCAATGAGACAGTTGGGTAACCTGGGAATGACTCTGAGACTTTGCATGCAGGAGGGAAGATTTGAAGGGTGAAAGGTGAGACAAAAAGAACTGGGAAGAGGGAGAATCTGAACTGCAGTGTCCTTTTCTAGACAATACACATAAATGAAATCATATAGGTCTTTTATAACTGTTTTACTTCATGTAACATGATATTTTCAAGGTTCATTCATATTTAACCTGCGTTGTTACTCAATTCCTCTTTATAGCCAAATAATATTTCACTGTTTGGATATGCCACGTTCTGTTTATGCATTAATCAGTCAATGGACATGCGGATTTTTAACATTTTTTGGCTATTGTGAGTAATGCCACCATGATCATTAATGTGTAATTTTTTGTGAACACACATTGTTAGTTCTTTTGGTTATATAACTAGGAGTCAAACTGGCTGAGCTATGGTAACTCTATTACACATAGACAATGTGAGGAACTGAAAAACTGTTTCCAAAGAGGTTGTACCATTTCATACACCGTCAATGAATGAGAGTTTGTCTTCACTCAGCTCATTTTTCTACATCTTTGCTGATACTTATCATTGTTTGCCATTTCATTTTAGCCATTTGCTGGAGGTAAAGAAATAATAAATAAGTAAACCTTATTCTTATTTGGCTTGCATTATTCAGGTGACTAATGAGTCTGAGTATCCTTTTTTGTACTTATTGTTAATTTGTTTACCTTCTTTAGAAAATTGTTTATTTAAATTGTCAGTTTTATTTGTGTTATTTACCTTATTGCTGAATTGTAAAAGTCTTTTATATAATACTGACTTATAAGTCACCCATTAGAACTCCAATTTGCTAATCTTTTCTTTCATTTTGGAGGTTGTCTTTTCACTGTCTTGATAGCGTACTTTGAAGTAGAAACATTTTTAATTTCAAGGAAATTCAATTTATCTACTTTATCTTTTGTCACTCATGGTTTTTTTCACATTGAAGAATGATTGCCTTACCCAAGACCCACCAGGAAGATTTAATTCTATGTTGTCTTATAATTGGTTTATAATTTTAGGTTATGTATGTAGGTCTTAATCTATTTTGAGTTCTTTCTGATATGAAGTGCTGAGGACCCACACATTCTTTTACCCATTGATACGCAGTTTTCCCAGTGCAATTTGTTGTAAAGACTGCTTTTTACACATTGACATGTCATGGCAACCTTGTTGAAAATTATCGGTCATAAATTTAAAGTTTATTTATGAATTTAAAAAAATATTCTCAATCTATATGTCTCTACTTATGTCAATGTAACACTGTCATGAATATTTTGGATTTCTAATAAATTTGGAAATCAAAAATTATGAATCCTCTTACATTTTAAAAAATGTTTTTACCTATTCTGAGTTCTTTGCTCACACACACACACGCACACATATATATATAAATTTTATGATTAGCTTGCCAATTTCTAAAAAAAGAAAAAGCCAGTTGAGATTTCATAACCGTTATGTTGAATATGTAGGAAGTTTCAGCAGTATTGCCCATTTAACTGTAGTCTTTCCTTTTTACTTTTATTTTGCTTTTTTAACTGACAGATAAAATTGTATGCATTTCTTGTGTTCAATATGATGTTTAAAAATATATACACATACACATTGTGAATGGCTAAATTTAGCTAATTAACATATACATTAATTCACAAAGTTATAATTATTGTGATGAGAACACAAAATCTACTCTCAGTAGTTTTCAAGAAGTCTTTTATTCCATGATATGGGTGTTTTCCCATTTGTTTAGTTCTTCTTTAATTTTCTTCAACAACGTTTTGTAGTTCACTGTATGAGTCTTGCAATTCTTTTGTTAACTTTATTCCTATTTTTGCTGATGCTCTTGTAAATAAAATCATTTCTTAATTTCATTTTCAGATTGTATATTTGCTGATGTATAGAGCTACAGTTGTTTTTTTGTACATTGATCTTATATTCTGAAAACTTCCTGAACTCACTATTAATTATAATACTATTAGCGGATTCCTTATATTTTGTATATACGTGATCATTTTAACTGCTAATAGTTTTACTTTCCAGTATCTGATCAGGATGCCTTTTACTTTTTTTTCTTATTTAAATGCAACAAAAAGGACCTTTAGTACATTGTTGAATGGAAGTTCTGAGAGTGGAAATTATTGTCTTTCCATGGTATTCTATTTTTTACGATTAAATATGGTAACAGGTGAATATTTTTCACAGATACTCATTTTTAGTTTTGAGGTGTTCTCTCCAACTCCTGTTTTTTCATGCGTTTAGTAAGAGTGTTTAACTTTTTTGAAATGTCTTGCTTGTTTATCATGAGATTTACATACTTTTTTCTTTTATTCTTTTAATATGGAATATTTTGGTGATTAATTTTTGAATGTTAAATTTTGCCTTCCTGAAATAAACTCATTGGTCATGATGTATGCTTATTTTTGTCATAGATTTGCATTTTTTGCAAATATTTTTATAATCATTTTTGTTCCTTTGTTTGTTAGATATAATTTTCGATAATTTCTTCTTTATATGCTGCCACTGTCTGGTTTTGCAATTAGGGTAATTCTGTTCTCATAGATTGGAGGGCAATTTCTTTTCTTCTAATTTTTTTGAAAGAGTTTTTGTAGGAGTTGTTTTAATTATTCATTAAATGTTTGACAGTGGTACATAATGGGTTTATAGTTTTGTTTAAGTGTTCTATTTTCTTGTTGATGTTTTGTGTAGTAGTTTTATCCATGTTTGACACTGAATATTAATGACATCAATGATGATTTGCCTATCCCTTGTCTTAGGTCTGTTAGTTCTTGTTTCCATGTATTGTGAGGCTGTTTTATTATATATGTAAAGTTTTATTATTGACACGTCTTCTTAATGGATTACTGCTTTTATTGTTGTAAACTGTTCTCTTTCTCTAGTAACTCACTTATACTTAAAGTCTATATTGTCAACTATTAGTATAGCAATCTTAGCTCTTATTTTTACTGTTTACATTGTACATCTTTTCCTGTTCTTTTTCTTTCAACTGATTTGTATGTGAAGACCTAAAATGTGTCTATGGTAGACAACCTACAGATTGATCATAGAACTTTTATCCATTCTTCAAGTATCTCCCACTAAAAATCGGAATGTTTATTTACGTTTAAGGTAATTACTGATCAGATTTACAATTATTATTTTCTTCTATATTTATTATGCCCTTTTCAATTTATACCTTCTGCAAAATATATTTTTTCTACCATGGAATTTTGTTTTCCTTTTTCTTGTTTTAATTTACTTTTGAAGTTTTTGTTGGTGGTGGTGGTGGTGTTGTGTTTTTTTTTTTTTTTTTTTTTTCTGGTTGGTTTTGTGTGCGTGTGTATTTGTTGTTGTTGGCCTGGACATTTCACTTTGTACATTACAATAAAGGAATCTAGTTCTTATTAATACCAACATAATTTTACTAATATACAACACTTCCGTCTTTTTCCTCTTTTATGCCTTCTTGTAAAAATGGTACTTATTTATACAAGATAAGTTCATCAACACAATTCTATAATCAATGCCTTATGATTTTTTTATTTTTTATTGTGGTAAAATATGCATAACATAAAATTTATTATTTTAATCTTTTTTATGACTGTAGTTAGTGGTAATAACTGTATCCACATCCTTGTACAGCCATTACCACTATTCATCTTTAGGACTTTTTTTTGCATCTCTCAGGCTGAAATCTGGACCCATTAAAAAATCACTCTTCATTTCTTCCTCCCCAAGCCCCTGGTTGCCAATTTTGTTTTGGCTCTATAAATTTCACCACTTGAGGTAACTCATATAAGTGGAGTTATGCAAGTTGATCTTTTATGGCTGGTTTATTTCACTTACCATAAGGGCTCAAGATTCATTCATGTTATAATATATGTTAAAGTTTCCTTCATTTTTCTTGCTGAAAAACTATTTCACTGTATGTATATAATACATTTTGTCTACCCATTTACCCACTGCTGAACACTCAAGTTGCTTTCACCTTCTGGCTACTTTAAATAATGCTGCTATAAATGTTGGTATACATGAAACATGGATATGCATACAGACATATCTGTTCAAGTCCTTGGGCATATACTCCAATATGAAATAAATGGATTATATGACAACTCTAAGTTTCAATTTTTAATAAACTACCATACCATTTTCTCTAGTAGCTGTACCATTTTACATTTTCACCAACCATGCACAAACGTTCCAATTTCTTCATATCCTCACCAACACATATGATCTCTTTCATTTTATTTTGTTTATAACAGCTATTCAAATGAATGTGAAGTGGTGTCCTGTGGAGCAATTGGTTTGAATTTCGTCAATGATCAGTGAGATAGTGCAGTTTTATATGTGTTTATTTGCCATTTTTAGATCTTATTTGGAGAAATATCAATTCAGTTTTTTTGCTCATTTTTAAATTCATTTTGCTATTTTTATTGCAATATAGGGGATCTTTATATACTCTGGATATTAAGTTTTCATCCAATAATAATTTTCAAATATTTTCTCCCATTTCATGGGTTGCATTTTCACTCTGCCCATAGTGTTCCTAGATGCACAAAAGTTTAAATTTTGCTAAAAATTTTGCTTTATATCTTAGAAATGGTTGTCAAATTTAACTTTATGAAAATTTTCCCTTGCGTTATCGTTAAGAGTTTCGTTTCCATTTTCAGTTAAATTTCGTATACTGTGTAAAGTAAGGATCCAGCTTCATTCTCTTTTTCATGAGTATGTCTAGTTTGCCTAATACATCTGCTAAAAATACTGTCCTTTCCCCACTGAATGGTCATGGCTCTCTATATTACTTTGAGTTACCTAAATCTCTAGTATGATTTAAGGTTACTTTAACAAATAGATTAGTCAGAGTTTTACAGGGAAACAGAACCAATAGGATATAGGTATGAGACATTTACTATAAAGATATTGATTCACACAATTTTGACACTGAGAATTCCCATGATCTGCTGTCTGTAAGCTGGAGACCCAGAAAACCCAATAGTGTAATTTGAAGACTTAAGAGCTGGAGAACCAATGGTGTAGATTCCAGTCTCGATCTGCAGGCCCTTTCAGGAGTGCAGAAGGAGAGCAAAAGACTGATGTACCAGCAGTCAGGCAGAAATAAAATTCAGCCTTTCTTCACCTTCTTTTGTTCCGTTCAGGCCCTCAGAAAATTGGATGATACACATTGTATTAGTCAGGATTCTCTAAAGGGACAGAACTAATAAGATATATGTATATATGAAGGGGAGTTTATTAGGAGAATAGAATCACACTATCAGAAGCCAAAATCCTACAATAGGCCTTCTGCAAGCTGAGGAGCAAGGAAGCCAGTCCGAGCCCCAAAACCTCAAAAGTGGGGAGGCCAACAGTGCAGCCTTCAGTCTGCAGCTGAAGGCCCTAGAGCCCCTGGAAAATCACTGATGTAAGTCCAAGAGTCCAAAAGCTGAAGAACTTGGAGTCTGATGTTCAGGGGCAGAAAGCATCCAGCACAGGCAAAAGATGAAGGCCAGAAAACCCAGCAAGTCTCCCCACTCCACTTTCTTCTACCTGCTTTATTCTAGCCAAGTTGGCAGCTGATTAGATGGCGCCCACCCAGGTTGAGGGTGATTCTGCCTGTACACTGACTCGAATGTTAATCTCCTTTGTCAACACCCTCACAAACACACCCCAGGAACAATTCTTTGCATCCTTCAATCCAATCAAGTTGACACTCAATATTAACCATCACACTCATCCACATTTGGGAGAAGTCTCTGCTTTCCTAAGTAGAATTCAAATATCAGACTCTTTTGCAAACATCTTCACAGACACAACTAGAAATAATGCCAGCTATCTAGGCATCCTGTGGCCCAACCAAATTAACACATGAAATTAACTATCGGTGGCTCACGTCTGTAATCCCAGCACTTTGGGAGGCCAAGGTGGATGGATCACGAGGTCAGGAGATCGAGACCATCTAGTTAACACGGTGAAACCCAGTGTCTACTAAAAAAATACAAAAAAATTAGCCTGGTGTAGTGGCGGGCCCTGTAGTCCCAGCTACTCAGGGGGCTGAGGCAGGAGAATCGCTTGAACCTGGGAGGTGGAGCTCATGGTGAGCCGAGATCGTGTCACTACACTCCAGCCTGGGCGACAGAGTGAAGCTCCATCTCAAAAAAAAAAAAAAAAAAAAAGAATTAACCATCACAATAAATAATATGTTTTATAGGTTACAGTTATTTATTCACCCCAAATTATAAATGTTTATGGCACAAAATTGAACCTCGAGGTTCTGAAATATGTGATTTACTTTGAGGTTTTGGGTTTGGCCATTGGATCAATTTCATTTTTCATTTACTTTTCGAGATAATTGAAATTATTGGTCATAGACATCAGTTCTGTGGGCCATATGAAACTAGATTTATGTACATTTTGAAACGAGGAAAAATATGTTACCAAGGTTGATAATCATTTTAACTGACACAGACGTAAAAGTTTTCAAAAGTATAAATGGAAAAAATGTGCAATATAGAGATGTCAGTTTATGAAATGGTACATTTGTTTGTGTCAAGAGCCTCTCTCATATCTTTGGTTTGCTGGCTGTAAAGAACCAGTGAATTATACAGGTCCCCTATTCTAAGACTTTGTTCTGCTAGAAACAGTTACTAATAGACTGGAAGAAAGTGCAGGTAACTGAAATTTGCACAGTAAGTTATTTCAACTATTACTGCTTCTTTAATCACACACTGCATGTCTGCCACTTCTAATAACAGCTTGGTGTCTGGCAGGCATTCTGCTTTATCTCTGAATTTCACTGCTTGTGTGATCCTTTGTGAATAAATTAGTCTAGTAGTCATTATGTGCAGTCTTAGATTAACATTCACTCTATTTTTATTGCTTCCATGTACTTTTTTCTGTTAAGAACTAACTAGCGCTGACACTTGGTCTGATCTGGCCCGTGCACTCCTACTGCCTCTGGTGAAATTTCCATAGACCAACTATTACCTGCCATGTTTCTTTGTATAAATTGCTCCTTGTTTCAAAAACAAAATAAACATATTCTCTTTTCTTTTCAGCATGGTCATATTGAATGTGACTTTATATGTCTATTTCTAAATTATTTTCTTTACTGATTTGATGGTCTCTCATTTTTCAGTCTGAGTCAAAATCTACATCTCTATAACTGTTTTCCCCTGAACCATTTTTTTCTTTCTTTAGTTAAAATGGTGAAAGTAGGGCATTTTATTATTTTCATAAAAATTTAAATGATGCCTAACATTCCTTATTCTTAAGTTAGGGTTCAAATAAAAAATGCTATTTTATATTTTCTTCATAAAATAATTTTAACTGCTGTGACTCTCTACTCTATGAATTAAAATATTTCTTCTATCCTTTATTAAAACTTGCTGCACAAATTTTCTTATCAAATTGAATAAAATGTTTTCTGAAAAGTAGTTGCTATATCTTCATAAGAAATCTCAAATGTATGCATCTTATTTATTAAATAAGTTAACTCTATTGTAATTGGCTTTAGTGCCATTCTGTTAGACATTTATTCCTCTTAGTTAAAATCCATCTATCAATTTTATAAGTTAATTTGCATTTACTGTATTTCTTCCAGTATTGTCCACATATTAAAATTAGTTTTCTAAGAATAATAGTTTAGGCTGGGCGTGGAAGCTCACGCCTGTAATCCTAGCATTTTGGGAGGCTGAGGCGGGTGGATCACTTGAGGTCAGGAGCTCAAGACCAGCCTGGCCAACATGGTGAAACCCTGTCTCTACTAAAACTACAAAAATTAGCTCGGTGTGGTGGCAGATGCCTGCAGTCCCAGCTACTTGGGAGACTGAGGTGTGAGAATCACTTGAAGCCAGGAGGCAGAGTTTACAGTGAGCTGAGATCACGCCACTGTACTCCAGCCTGGACAACAGAGTGAGATCCCTCCAAAAAAAAAAAAAAAGAATTATAATTTAGCAACAAGTCTTCTTTTTTACTTATTATTTATCTATTTGTATTAAGGCTCAGAAATCTCAGCTTTTGAGTAAAAGTTAAAAATTTTGTCACTATTATACTTGTTTAATCAATTATACTCGTTTCAAGGCATACAAACATTACTTTATGCTTTATATATTAACGGGCATTTGTTGTTATAAACTTTTTTTTTAGTTTTTGTGGATAATATCAAAAATTGCCAATGTTGATTATATTACAAGTCATCATGGTGAGGTATCAGGAAAGTTTTCAATTAACAATAATCACTTCTTGAATAAACCTCTAGCTATAATACTGCCAATGTGCAAAGCTGTTATAAACTATTTGTACAAGTTTAAAAATCCACTGTGTAATCTATTATATTTGTATAACATGTTAGTTATTTTGAATTGTTTTGTTGAATAATTCTGATTAAAAGAGAAAATTCATTGATTTTATTAGAAAGTTTCAACATATTTCTAGCTTTATGTATCGTCTATAAATTGAAGTTCAAAGAGAGGAAATTTCTATTGAAACGTTATTCTATTCTTATACCACTCTGGGCATGTTATAACATTTTGCTTTTAAAACTATAATGTATTTAAATATATAATAAACTAGAAAAAATGCTCCATAATTTCATAAGAAGCACATATTTCTATGGTAATGCATTTACTTTTACATTATGGATAGTTAAGTTCAATATTATTAATGATTAGAATAAAGATATTATAATGTCACATAAGTAGTGAATATATATTCTTTAATCTTCAACAGAACATAAGCATTTGACCCAGAAGGCTTCCTTCTTTGCTTTTCCACAACAAGATAGGAAGCGTATAAAAGATAAGGCTGCAAGAAATCTTACACTGTAACAGTCAATTCAAATGCTTTGTGCTGCAAATGTAACTGGGAGTCAGATATTGACAGCAAAATACAGCTTTTGCCAGGGAAACTCCATTTAGCACTTAGGAAATGAAATATGAAAGACAAGTTAACTGATTCCCACGGTAACAATTACATGTCTATACTCTAAGAATGAAAAGAAGACTTAAACAGTTATAAAATTAATAGAGTCATTGTTAGAAAGGAACTTAAATATAAACTTTATTTGAATTTCTATGTATATTTTACTAGAAACAGTGTTTTATGGTAATTATTATATATAATTACAAATAATATTATACATAATATATCATATATATTATTCCATATTCCCCATATTATTACATACATAAAGTGAGACAACCTGACTCTTTGGCTACAGGCTTTTTGTACTGCAAGGTTGGAAAAACATAGGTCTATTCCTTGAACAGGTAAGAGACTGTCGTCCAAACACTTAATGTTGTAGTAATATCATAAAATTAGGTTTGTGGCCTGAGCTACCACCTTAGATCTCTACCAGATTGGTTAAATTTGGTAATTAATTGAAATCATTTCCCACAGCACTTTTAAATAATCAAGTTTCTTAGAAGTGTTAGATATTAACACTGAGCTGGGAGACATTAAATGATAACCAGAAAGGGGCCTGATGATCATTCTCAGTAAGTAGGTAAAGTTGACTGGGGTGAAATTAAAGAGGTCTCTGTCCATGCACAATTTCACTAATACAACTGATATGACACACCCAATTCATAGATATAAATAGTAGAGTGGAGGATGCCAGAGGCTGAGGGAAAGAGGAAATGGGGTGTTATTTCTTAATAAGCAAAGAGTTTCAGTTTGGAAGCTGAGAAAGTTTTGGAGATATACGGTGGTGACGTGATGGTTGCACAATAATGTGAATGTATTTAATGCCACTGAATTACACACTTAAAAATGGTGAAGATAGTAAATGCTATGGTATGCATATTTTATCATAACAATGGAAATGTGACCAGCATACAAACTCTTGGAGAATAAAGGTATTCAATGCTGTAGTCTGAATGCTGGTGTCCCCCTCAAAATTTATATGTTGAAATCCTAACTCCTAAAGTGATTGCATTAGGAGATGAGAGTTTTGGGAGGTGATTAACTCATTAGGACAGAGCCCTCATGAATAAAATTAGTGTCCTTATAAAAGAGGCCCAAGACAGCTGCTTTGCCTCTTCCATCACATGAGGACACAGGGACAATGTGCTACCCATAAGGAAGAGGGCTGTGACCAGACACTGAATCTGTGGGTGGCTTGATCTTGGACTTCCCAGGCTCCAGAACTGTAAAAAACAAATATTCGTTGTTTATTAGCCAATCATTTCTGATATTTTGTTACATCAGCCCAAATGGGCTAAAATATTTAATGTTTAGAAAAAATAATAGAGAAAAAAATATTTTATCTCTTTTTGGGAAGTCATTTCTGAAACAATGAAAAAATGAAAAACTACAAGGAAAAATAGTTTCAGATATAAGAATATTTAATATATATAAATTTAAAAATTAAAAATAAAGGTTCATAATATCGGATACATATTTATATTATATTTATATAGATAATGCTAAGATAATGACTGAAAAATAGGTATGCAATAATGTCAATTTCTTAAGGGTCTAAAAAAATGTTCCAATGTTTCACTAGATAGTAATAAAATGTGTAATAAAATGATATTCCATTTTCAACTATAAAACTAAAAATCTCCCCTTTTTGTTTACATTTACAATGGTCAATACTGGCAAAGATCTGGAACATGAGTGTCTGTTTCTTTGTACCCGACTGAATTGCTATGATGTATTTGGAAAAGCATTTGCTAGATGCGTCAAAGCGAGATTTTTAAAACGTCAGTTATTTTATGTCTCTCATGAACAGCACTGTGACTTAATCTGAAAAATGTAGTAATAGATATTTTTATTCTTATATTTTGGAATTTCTAAACTTTGTTTACTGGCCGTATATATTGCAGTGATAATCAGAAAGCCAACACTCACTGAATGCTATTTTGAAGAAAAAATATATATCTAGTTTGAAGACAACTTAAATATAATGTTTCATTCATCTTCTATAACTGAAACTTTGCACCTTCTGACCAACAGCTCCCCACTACTCACCCCCCGCCCCCCATCCCACCACCAGCCTCCGGAACCCATCTTTCTGTTATGCTTCTGTAAGTTTAGCACTGTGGGCAGTGTTTCCCGGGTTTCACTTATCTCCAAACTACGTACAGCTTTTTTATATCAACATCTCTCAATAAAGCAGTTTATAAATAGTAATCTGGTCAACCCTAGTGACATTAATAAAGGCTCTGTTAGTAGCAGGAGGTCTGAGGGATTTCAGAGCTGAACAAGGAAAAAGCCAAGAACAGAAGGAGGCAGCAGCACACACGACTTTACTGGGGGATACATTGGTTTGCACGTTCTCCAAATCCTCACTTCGGGGAATGTCTAGAAGAGGAGAAGGGCCAGTGAACTCTCGAGGAAAGGGGTATTGGAGAGGGGACTTACAAATCTCAGTGATGTTCCCCAGTAGCCTGAAAGATTGTCTCTGGGTCAGAGACCTCTGAAGAGCAGCAACAGCTGGTCGATGGGCATAACTTTGTGAGGACAAAGTGCCTAAAAATCTGTTTATTTGTTGTTTATAAACCAACCTTTTTTGTGGTATTTTGTTGTAGCAGCCCAAATAGACTAGGATATTACATGTTTATAAAAATTAATATAGAAAAAATATTTTATTTCTTTGCTGGGGAAACATTCCTGAAACCATTAAAACACAAGAAACATTAGATTTATAAAATTTTGAGTTTGGCACTAGCAGACTTTTGAGTGAACAGATCTCAGCATGCTGTGAAGAAATAAACATCTTAGGAGCTAATATACAGAGACCATCTTTGACTCATCTTTATAACACATTGAAGTACTTCATTTAGAGAAGATGCTCAGTAAATCTTTCATTTGCATTGAAAGAAATATTGATTTTACACTTCAGAAAATATAATTCAAAGACAATAAGAGACTTGGTTAAATTTACTCAAATGACTAGGCAGAGTTAGTTATATCACTGGGTTCTTCTCATTTAGAACCAACTCTTCTTTCCATCATTATTATTTTCTCAAACATTGTTAATAAACTTAATACATTTCCACATGTAGTTCCAAACCTTCAATGTATAAATGTACTTACCTAATTCAATTTCCACTTTTTGTGCTGGAAAAAAAATCAAAGGCACTCTGATTCATAGTGAATGAAAGACAATCTTATTTTCCACAACTTCTAAACATGGCAAAAAAAATTGTAATTGTCTAACTTTTAATTTTCTCCATGGTGTAGATATATCGATATATACATAAATATGAATGTATTCTCAGAGTACTCTTCTAGGTTTTATTATGGGACATTATTTTTATGATTAAAAAAGGAAATGTAGCATTCATATATCACTGCTGTGATGTGTGAAGCAGATTGTTTGGTAAAAAGAATTCTGAGCTACAGGTTCTTTGATATGTATTCCAATTCTGACTCACCCAACGACACAAATATTGATGTATTAGTTCATTTTCACACTGCTAATAAAGACATACCTGAGACTGGTAATTTATAAAGGAAAGAGGTTTAATTGACTCACAGTTACACATGGTTTGGGAGACCTCACAATCATGGCAGAAGGCAAATGAAGAGAAAAGTCACATCTTACACATTGGCAGACAAGAGAGAGCATGGGCAGGGGAACTCCCTTTTATACAATCACCAGATCTCATGAGACTTATTCATGAAAACAGCATGGGAAAGACCTACCCCTATAATTCAATTACCTCTCACCGAGTCCCTCCCATGACACGTGGGGATTATGGGAACTACAACTCAAGATGAGATTTGGGTGGGGACACAGTCAAACCACATCGACTGATGATTTTAGAAAATGCTAGAACTACATTTTAAATATATTAACTTGCAGGATATTTGTTTACATGTAGAATCTCAAAAAAAGATGAGAATATTCACAATTTGGGGTATTAAATTTACAATTGCCAGAAATTTATGAGAAGTGATATTGCCTTTTGTAGCCTTAAATATTAATTAGTGCAAGTTGCATAACTGTAATATAAAATTGATGAATTAATTTCTGTACTTGTTTATATTTCTTTGAATGCAGATAATACTGTATGTCATTGTTAGAAATTCTTTATTGTTCTATATTATTCTAAACTTCATGGCTTGCTGAAGACTCACATGATCATGCTTTAACAATAAAGTATTTTAAAATTATGTACGTTGATTTTTTGATAAAATGCTATTGCTACAGTATAAAGTAAATTATTAATATGCATATTAAGAAAACCATAGTGTAAATGTAACTTTTATATGTACCAAGCAACCAAAAAAAATGTTTGACTTTCTTTACTGTGATACTTAACCAACTATATTTCTGTGGTATACCTGTATTCCTTATTTCTCATAGACAAAGCAAGAAAAATTGTTAGAATTCAGCTGAGTACACTAGTATATCACCATTTTATTTATTTTTTTGAACAAATAGCTATTACTAAACATAATTCTTCCTGTGAAAATTATTATAAAAGAAAAAAAACTATTTTTATGAAATGGCACCGAAAATATCAATTTTGTTTGCACTTAATGAAGGCAAGAAGAAAGGACTCCAGCACAGAAATTTAAGTTTTGAGTATAAAAAAGAAAATCAGTGGCTATTCAGAACAGTGTGTAATCTCTTACTTGTTGAGGAATAGTTTAAACATTACACGATATGAAGCTAATACCAAATATAGTGTCATACCTGAAGTAGACATATTTTATATATAATCATGAAATACTTATGTATGTCAGGACATTAAAAAGAGAATAACATGAGGATTGAAACAATATACATCCTATGCTTTTCAACTTGTATATATTTTTCAGTTACATAAATTAACTCAATAAAATTGTTAGAACTCTGACCACATTGAAACAACTAACAATGGTGAATAGATCTTTTCCTAGGATGGTGATGACATAAGTCAAATCTCAATTTACATCTTTTAAAACTATAGAGTTCAATGAGGAGGGTAAGTAAAACCACTTATCATTCACTTCTACAGAAGGCCTAAGAGGGAAGAGAACTCTGAAAAATTTAACTTACACATAAATGGGATGATAAACTGCTGAAACCAGAGGAGGAAGCTCAAGAGCCCATAACAGAGCACAGAGTGAGGCAGGAAAAAAGAAAAGTGTGGTAGAGTTCTAGTGGTAACAGGCATGGATATCATCCCTTTGAGAAGAGTCTGTTTCTGAAAGAAAAACAACCAGAACAGGAGCCAGGCTTTGCAAATACAAGCCCTGGCTACTGTGTAATTGAATTAGGCTCTCGATTGTTCATGGAGTTAGAATTGGCATCCTTGGGACCGCAGTGTGGGGGACAGGAACTCGGAAGGGAGAGACATATCGTGTTGACTTTATCTAGAAGAAAAGAAACAACACGACCTTAGAGCCCTACAGTAAAAAATAATAATAAAATAACAATTCTGAAAACAATAGTTTTTTTCTACGGAAGTATTTATTGAAAGAAACACATTTTCTTTTACTAACAGTAGAGTTGATCTTGCAGTAAGAATCTCAGTAAGCTAATAAAACATATTACAACATCCAAAGAAACAATTGTTACTGTCTCTCAATGAAAATTCAAAACAGTTAACACAAAAAAGCCATGTATAAAAAGCTATTATCACGCAGCATAGATAAAATGTACACATGATGAAAATATTAAGCTAGCAGGAACAAAACTGTAAAATAGAACTCCAACATAAACTACATATTTTTAAACTAGCAATTGCAACTTTAAAAGCACAAAATGAATCAGGGAATTTTAAAACTCACAATACATTTTTTAAAAAAGTAAGACATGAGAACATAATTGGGAACATTCACTAAACAAACTCATCAAACCAAGCCAAAAGAAAGACAGATTTACAAGATGCCCAGAAAAATCATGTCTCACTGTGAGGGAAAAAAGCAAACAAACAAATAAACATAAAAACAAAAAGGGGATGTGAATTAAAATAAAATATTGCGATAAAAATATTAAAAATAAATACAATATTTTGAATATCCTAATCTATTATTTATATAAAGATATGAAGAAAGACTAAATAAAATAAGCAGATAGAAGTAACATTTAAAACTACTATTGATAGTTTCAACACAAATTGAATGTTTCAGCAGTAACTAAGAAAATTTTACTATGACTGACTATTTTAGGATATAACCTGATAAAATTATTAGACCTAAAAGTCACATGAAAAACAGCAATGACAAAACCTCCAGGCAAAGAGGCTAAGGCATTTGCAAATATATATATATATATATATATATATATATATATATATATATATATATAAAAGTAGAAACAGGTCAACACCAGCTTTCTTGACAACATGCAATATAAGACAACAGTGAAATAATATTTTGAAAAACACAAAGAAAAAAGATAAGCAAAATTTTAAAATTCAGATAAGCAATCATTCAACTATAAAGGATAGGAGAATGATTAAACATTCAAGAATGCAGGCATAAGTTCTTTCTGAGAAATCCAGATTTGTGAAATTTCAATGAAGAAAATGGTCATCATCCAATATATTTAATTACAGTAATAAGATTCAAAGGAGGGAACAAAATTAACTAATAATATTTAAATTGTATAAATTCTATAAAAGTGGAAATAAATAATATGACAGAAAGGAACAAAAAAGTGAAAGTAAAATAAGCTCATTGGTGTTTGCAAAAGTCACGGGTGAGAGTCAAAGATACTATACAAAGCTAATAAAATAAAATGCAGTCACCTAAATATTGAAAAGGAGACTAAGGACATTATGAAATATATTAGTATAAGTAACCATTTGAACTAAAACAAAATCTTTATAATTATAAATACCAGAATTAGCAAAATAGAACAAAGAAAACACGTTATACAGAGATACACTTAATACTACATAAAATAACTTAAAATCTCATGAAAAAAATGAAACTAAGCATATCAGTCATGTCAATATTATAAATCGGCTTAAATATTCTGCTTCTGGATTTGTTCACTAATCAAAATCTAAGTTTATTCTGTACAAGGACTTATGTAAAATAGACATAAACATAAAGCCTAAAAGGATAGGAAAAGGATACCAAGCAAATACAAGCAATGAGAAGGCAGGTTGTAATATTCATAGCAGACAAGGTTCTCAGAAATATTTTTTGAATGCAGGAATGCATGAATTTGTGGGGGATTTGTTCTGAGAATATAAGAACTCATGCCCTCACCCAACAAATCTGTATATAGTTACGGATAAGAAATAAATAGCCAGATTACATTTGATTAAAATAAATGAATGTTCTGATTTATTGGATAAACCACCTTATAAAATACATTAAAAAATATTTTTATTAAATCATAGATTTCACAGCAATCAGAACACATGAAATAAAGTTTTATTAGTTCACAACAAGTTTTATTAGTTCACACAAACTTTTATTAGTTCGCATAAACTTCTGTGAGTAGAGAAGTTTTTTATAGTTATCTGTTTTGGTTTTAATCAAATAAGCATGATAAGTATATGCATAATAAGATTTGGAAGTGGGCAATTGAAGAGATTAAAAAACCATAACTTTATGGAAAATACACATATGATAATTACACATTGGGTGTATTCTGCATTGCTTTTCTGCTAAGCTGTTACAAATGATAGGTATTGCTAATATAAAGGGGGAAATGGGAAGGATTTGTATTGCCTCTTAGTATTACTGAAAACTCAAGGTCAGATTAGAATTTACACTTTCTGAAGGTGATGTTCAAAGGCCTTCAGCACTGCCTGAAAGCTCCATGTGTACATACAAGACGCATCTCTGAAATACATGATGATTATTACTTCATATTCAGGAAAACTCAGCAGTATTAATGCAGTGATTAAAATAAGAGAGTACAAGATAATGAAGATGCTGGGGGCAGAGTGGCAACGCCTTATTGGCAGTGATGAATAGGGCTTACTCTCCATAAGTACCACAAGCTTGTTCAGTGTGGGTACTCGTGCTGAGTTCCATCAGCCAGAAAATTAGCTGTTGAAGGGATTAAAGTGAAAGCAGATGTTTCACTAACACATCCTCAAACTGACAACTTATGACTAATGTAGGCCAACAGAGTCACATCTGCCTATTGACTACAGGAAGTTCTGACATACATAATTTAAAAATGTTTTGATTGTGTTGGTACCGTGTTTCCATAAGAGGGAAGAAAAGATTCCGCAAAAGAAAAAGGCAGAAGGGAGACCTAAACCAAAGTTGAGTGATCTAACCCCAGAACCATACAGCAAATTGTATTTCATGGCTATACCCCCTTTGGCTCTGTTTCAAACTTTTATTTTTGTAAAATGTATTGCCAGGTATAGAGAACCAGGATAATGTTATTTTTAAAACAATTTAATGTTCACAGTCTAACAAAACCAGAGAGAACTTATGTACCTACAAGTCAGTAACATTTCACAGATGATTTCTGTCCTGATTTCCACTGGCTGACACTTAAGACTTCTCAACAAATGTCTAATGTATGACATGAACAACTCAAAGTGGTCTCTTTTGAGGGGTCAAAAAAGTAACTAGGAAAACTAACCTCATTATTTGTCAACCATATTTTATGATTAAATCTATTTTTTATGTTCTCATCACGGTGGAAATAACCCATCATTTTTCTGTGTCTTATTGCCTGAAATTTAACGTGTGATACAAAGTCAATTTGATCATAATAAATCTTGATGCTTCCATTGTACTATATTAGATTGAAGATGGGGCTATATATGAGGGCATATGTGCATATTTCTGTTGTATTCAAATAAAATTATGGTCACTTTGTCTCATATTTAACAAGGGGCCATAGTATTTATTTATAATGAGTTTTAACAGCATGTAATTACTATTAATTACTCTTTTTGTTGCTCATGAGTCTTTATTCCATTCTATTTTTGTTTCAGAGAGATATTGTCAGATGTTCGTTTCATTTGATTTTTAATTATTTTCTTCAATTTTGAAAAAAGAAAACAAAGATTTTTGGATCTTAGGTAATTAACCTTCCAATTTAATTCTGATACTTGCTAGAACCATGAAAATTATAAAAATTTTATTTGGTATCTATTATGTTCAGTATGAGACCTATAAATGATATTTAGATAAAACATATTTTGCAAGATTTTGAAATACAAAGTAGTTAATAAAATATGGACAAAAATATACCACAGGTAGAAAACTATGGGTCATAAAATAGTCAGCAGTTAAACAGAGTCATGTATTATTTAGAGAAGAAATCATTTTGTCATAGGTTGTGAAAGATCAAAAAATATTTTGGATTAATTGAGATAAGCTTTAAAGTTTAAGCAGATTATGGTGAAGGGAGATGAATGAAGACTAAGAAACATGTGTATAGAATCAATGGAGACATGGAAAGCCCAAAAACATAAGAAGCAGTTTATTTTGCATAGGTCCTGGACTTCATTAAAGGAATTAGAAAAAGATAAAGCATATTTTGAAAGGAAGGAAATCCTGTCATTTGCAACAACATGATGAAACTAGAGGACATTATGTTAAATGAATTAAAGCAGGCATAGAAATACAAATATTGTATGATCTCACTTATATGTGGAATCTAACAAAATTGAACTTATAAATCAGAGAGTAGAATGGTGGTTGCCAGGACTGGGGTGGTCTGGGGAAATGTTGGTCAAGGGATTCAAAATTTCAGCTAGATATGACGTTAAGTTAGACAGTTACATTTGGGAGATCTACTTACAATATGGTGACTGCTATGAGTAACAGTGTCTGTACACCAAGTGAGTAGATTTGAAATTTTCTTACCTTACAAAAGTAATAAGTATGTGAGGTAATGGATATGTTAATTACCTTGACTTAACCTTTTGCAATGTACACATAATATTGAAAAATTGCATTGTACAACATAAACATACATATTTTTCATTCGTTAACTAAAAACATTTAAAAAGAAAAAAGATAAAACTGAGAATGTTGAGTGAGGTTAGTTCAAGCAGAAAATTAAATATCAGGAAACTACAATTGAGGTGTGAAAAAAGACACTGACAAATTTGTTGCCATTGCTTCTCTTTGTTTGTTTGCTTGGAAAGTGACATATTATCAGACCCTATGGGAGAGCTATGAAAAAGAAATAAAAGAAGAGTTTTATGGATATTCTAGGCAAAACACACTGAGAACAGGAACAAGAGAATTGGCAGTAGTGCTGTACCAAAGAATAATATTGGTTGTGTTTTAGAATTGCCTTTGTATCTCCTTAAGGCAATAAAATGGAAAACATATGCTATTTTTTTGAATGAAAAGTGAGGTAAAAGTCTCAACTTAGCTATTTATCTAATTTGAATTAAAATATGCACCATATCACAGTTAATATTGTACTGGTCATTGAGATCAAGTAATAAAAATATGATACCTAAATAATTTTCAGATACTGTGTCCTGTAAAGAACTTCAGTTTTCTGATTTACTTTTAAGAAAAAGAAAAGTCACATTAAAATAAAATGTCCCTTCGTCTTTGTCTCACTCTGACTTGATGATGAACAATAAATTTTTCTTAGAGAAGACTGAGTCTTATTTATGGTGTAAGGATGTGAAAATGTCCTCTTCCTTTCCATCACACATTGAGACATAACTCAAAGGCAGTCACTTTTCATATATGATCATATCAAATAACAGCTGTTGCTGCTCTCATTCCAAGGAGACTATCATCAGTATATTTCTCACAGTTTAATACACTGCAAGGGAAATTTTAAGGGTATACACAGAGTGAAAATACCTTGTCTTAGAATCAGAGCAATGAAAACAAAGGATTATTCTAAATAGCACTATTTTATTGTTATTCATAATACACATTATATTTTCCTTAATGAATATGCCTAAAATAAAGTAACCATATAGCTAGGCTTAAGAGAGTTTGGACAATTTAAAACAGAAGAAATTCTACAACTATTCAGTCAAAATTATAAGATATATTAGTTGGTGATGGTGAAGTGCAAGGGTGTAAGGCAAAATCAAAATTGATTTCAAGTTTTTGTATAACCAGGAAGATAAATGTGTCATTTTGTAACTGGGTAGCAAGAAAGCACAGACTGTTTTTGGATAAGGTATCTTCAGGAGTTTGATGACAAATTTCATGTTGAAGGTTTTTTGAATTTTAAATGCCATTTTGTTGTTAGAAAATACAAAAGAGGAAAACTTCATTATAAGTAAGAGCTTGATTAATGATTGTGGAAGAATTGTAGAGTACTTGTTAGGAACCAGTAATATCAAGATGACTAGAAAATCTACATTAGCTTGTTAGGCTTTTAGCTTCATGGAGGCAAAACCTAACTATGTCAGATCATGAACATGGAGAACACGCCCCTTCTTTTCTTCTACAGCACTTATTTGGCACAAGGACATGGAATAAATATGAGAAAGTACTCTCTAGGAGACCCACAGAAAGAGCATTTTCCAAAAAAGTGGAGCTATTTAGATAAAAAAGTAGAGATAAAATGAAGTATGAAAATAAATAGAAAATGAGAAAAAATAAAATGTGAGAATCGATATAAATAATAACCTTATATATACTGGTGCTATATTGCAGTTTTATGTCAATCAGTATGGAATGAAAGTACCAGATTTCACAATCACAAAAGATAGAAGGGTGATACAAAGAAGATGTGTGTTAAGATCCTTGAGGAATGAGTAAGACGGTCACTCTAATTGCATGAACAAATAATTACACAAAAGATCTCACATCTAGAATTGCCGCACCCCAGGTGCAGAATTAACTTTAGCATATTTATGTGATCTTGATAGGACAGTATTTTAGTTTTGTAGTCGCAGGACTGACTGCCAACATTTTAATTCATAGAATGTTTGCACAGGTTACTTACTGACTTATGGTTGAATTCAAACCATCAGTGTTGCTCTTTTGAGAAAGTTAAGAGAACAATTAAAAAGAAAATAACTCAAAAAGTAAAAACCAGAATATTTGGCACATGTTAAAGACCTAAAAACTTCTCTCAGACCAAAGTGCAAAAAAATGTTTTTATTCACATAGGGAGTCACTACTTTAATGAAAAGAAAACGAAGTCTTCTGCTATTGACCAAATGCCCATGGACACCTGGAATCAACCTGCTCTTGGAGTTCAATGAAGATTTTGTGTAGCAATCAGAGTCACAACCTGAAGAGTGTTATTAGTAATGATTTAAAAGGATATTTGAGCAAGGAAGGTGGGAAACAATTTTGTAGTAAGCCAAAATTCAAAATGCTAGATGGAATAATTTTGTTTGGGGTAAGCACAAAAATATGATATCACCAGATTGCCATTCGATTTATGTGGGCCTTAATCTAACACTGGTCCACCTCAAAGGGCATCTAAATGTTAGAAATAGTTTGTCAATTTAAGATAAAGGATATTAAAAGTTAAATGCCAGTTTTTAGTAACTATGTATATTAGTTTGTTCTCATACTGCTTTAAAGAAATACTTGAGACTAGGTAATTTATAAAGAAAAGAGGTTTATTTGGCTCATGTTTCTACAGGCTGGACAGGAAACATGGCTGAGGAGGCCTCAGGAAGCTTACAATCATGGTGGGAGGTGAAGGAGGAGCCAGCACTTCAATATGGCCAAAGCAGGAAGAAGAGAGGTGGGAGAGAGGTGCCACACACTTTTATTTTTATTTTTTAATTTTTATTATATATATATATATATATTATACTTTAAGTTCTAGGGTACATGTGCACAACGTGTAGGTTTGTTATGTATGTATACATGTGCCATGTTGGTGTGCTGCACCCATTAACTCATCATTTACATTAGGTATATCTCCTAATGCTATCCCTCACCCCTACCCCTACCCCACAACAGGCCCCAGTATGTGATGTTCCCCTTCCTGTGTCCAAGTGTTCTCATTGTTCAATTCCCACCTATGAGTGAGAACATGCAGTGTTCAGTTTTTTGTCTTTGCAATAGTTTACTCAGAATGATGGTTTCCAGCTTCATCCATGTCCCTACAAACGACATGAACTCATCGTTTTTTATGGCTGCATAGTATTCCATGGTGTATATGTGCCACATTTTCTGAATCCAGTCTATCATTTTTGGACATTTGGGTTGGTTCCAAGTCTTTGCTATTGTGAGTAGTGCTGCAATAAACATACGGCTACACACTTTTAAACAACCAGATCTCATGAGAACTCTATCACAAGAACAGCGCTGGGGAATGGTGCTGAACAATCAGGAACCGCCCCGATGATCCAATCGCCTCCCACTAGGTCAACCTCCAACACTGGGGATTACAATTGAACATGAGACTTGGGTGGGGGCACAGTTCCAAACCATATCACTATGTATGTCTCATAAAGCCACTTTTAAGTATGTCCTTGAAGAATCTTTCTTCCCCCACTTATGGTAAAGAATAGATTCAGCTATAGAATGCCAGAATTTTTTGGTTTTGTTTTGCTTAATTCTGCTGTCTTAGAAATTCTTGGGGCAGCATTACAATTACAGTGTTTTTTCTGATCTCAGCAATACCAGTGGATAGTAGAAATACAGGATGACCCAACACGGTGCTTCTCAGTTTTTCTGATTTCATGGCACATGTAGAAAATATTATTTGTAAAATGGGTATAGCATGTCAAGGTAAGACAAGAAAGTGGATTGTGTCCAAAGGAGACTGGCCAGTGGACTTGAGTTAGCTCAGACCATGTCTGTCTGACTAAAAGAACTGAGTGTGTTGACATTACAGCACATCAGCAATCCATTTGATGCCTAACATTGTGATTTTAAAAACAACATTTTGTCCCAGAGATATGCCCTACCTATAGATGCTCCAAAGCCAGAATAAACATAATGTCATCACCCTGATGAAAAATAGGGTGGAGATAATAATCACATCTGCAGAAAAGACAAGTATACATAATTTTCACTGGCAATGAATGATCAATTATGGGGATTTTGAAAAGAAGGAAATAAGAAAGTTACATTATTTATTTGATTCATGTAAGAATGAATCCTACCAAATAACTTTAGTTTTGAAACACATACCAGAATTGAGCCATTAATCTAAATCTTAGGTCCTGTCCAATTTTTGAGATAAGTTGAGAGAACTTGAATGAAAAGGAACTGATGTACACTTGAAGGATTCCAATGTAACATCATAATTTTGTTCTGGAAAACTTCCCTCCAGATTATTTTAAGAAAACTGTGGCATGTAAACTGGTGACAATAGCCTGCTTAGGCAAAAAGATATGTCTAAGCATTTCAGAAATTTTGAATCTGAAATCCATGGAAATAGCAATTACTCCCATTTATGACTGCTTTAATTCCTTTGTATATAATGTTCTTCCATAAATCAAGAATGTTATTTTTAAGATTGCCGTAATAATAGTAAGTCATTTCTTTTAGGATTGTTGCTTTTTATGTTTACTTTTAAAACACTTGTTTACCTATAGATATAAAAATAGGGTAATATGTTTTGAAGTGTTTATAACTTTGCTTTTCATATTTAAGTTTAAACTACTGAAAGATGATTGTTATACATCTTGACAATTCTTATTATTTGATCATTCACATATATGCTGACTTTATTTTGTCAAATTCCAAAAAGGCATATTGAGATTTTCACTAAAAGTTTTTCCAGTCTGTAGTCCAATTTTGGAATAATTCACATGCTTTCCTGTACATGAGCATGATGTATCTCTCATTAATTTAGCTTGTTTATTATGTATTTTTATAAAATGCTATATTGTTGTTAAAAGAGTTTCTTAATGTACCTTGTTAAAAATATTCTTTAGTACATTGAACTTTTGTTGTATTTGTGCAACTATTGGCCATTATTATATCATCATTTAAACTATGCTAATTTTTTTTTTTGAGATGGAGTTTTGCTCTGTCACCCATGCTGGAGTTCAGTGGAGCGATCTCGGCTCACAGCAAACTCCGCCTCCTACGTTCATGCCATTCTCCTGCCTCAGCCTCCCCAGCAGCTGGGACTACAGGCACCTGCTGCCACGCCCAGCTAATTTTTTTTTTGTATTTTTAGTAGAGATGGAGTTTCACCATGTTAGTCAGGATGGTCTCCATCTCTTGAGCTTATGATCCGTCTGCCTCGGCCTCCCAGAGTGCTGGGATTACAGGTGTGAGCCACCGCACCCGGCCAAACTATGCTAATTTTATGTTAGATGTATGCACAAGTGAAATCTATTTTGGGAGTATTTATTTTATTTCAATAAAATTTGTAGAAATCCCTCCTGTTAATTCTAATAATTTGTTATTCTGATTTTATTTTTTGGATTTCAAATGTGTACTAAATTTTTTCAAATACATTTTCTTCACCTTCAGAGGTGATCACATGAATTAACATGGTGATTTAAAATGATTTATTGGTACACTAAGCTAATATTCCTTGAGTAAATATCGTGCTTGATATTTTAAAATTTAAATACTTCAAAATCACTACTGTTAATCCCCTCCAATTAAAAGACACTACAAATACTTAAGTCTGATCACCTCCAACTAGTTTACGTTTTTGTTATACATCATTGTAGTATTACTTACTACACTTTTTAACCTCACAATTATAAATATCATTGTTATTCTTCCTCCCTCCTCATCATCATTTGTATACTTGTATTATTCAGTCAGTATATAAATTTAGGCACTTCCTGTAGTGCGTTCATTAAATTATCTTTCTTTAATATTATCTTGACAAAAATAAAGTGGTTTTGATTATTTGCAGTGTATTTTTTACCCTCATGATTGACAAATAATTTCAGGAGCAGATAATCTAAGTAGACAGTTATTTATTCTCAGCTCTTTACAGTTATTATCCTACTTTTCCTTTATATTATCGCTTTTAAAAACTTCCTGGCCATCACATTGTTTTTTGTTGTGGTGGTGGTTAATCTTCCTTTTTTCCCTGATTGATTTTAATGTAGTATTTTTGCCTTCATTTTGATAATGTTTCAGCTTAGATTTGTACACAAAATAGTTGATTTTTATTTATTTTCTAGTTGATTTTTTATTCATTTTATTTTTATTTATTTTCTATTTATGTTCTTTTAGCTCTAGTTTCGTATCTTTTATTCAGTCTGGAAAATTCACACACTGATTCACTTTCCGTTTCAAGCCTTTTCAATTCCTAATCCTTTTCGTCTGACTATTCTTTCATATTTAAAGTTTTTTATTTTCTTCAAAGTGTATTGTCGATAATCTTTTAAAATATATTGTCAATTAACAGAATTTTTATTCCTTTGTGACTAATCTGGTGCTTTATCCATTAATTGATGTTTGTTTCTGAGTTAATTTTTCATATCCAGAATTATATACTTTTTTCTACTTCTTGGTCATTGTAAGTGGTTCTATTTTCTCAAGTTGTCAACAAAATTTGTTATATATTTACTTGGTTTATCCATGGTAATTTTATATCCTATTTTTGAAAATAAAGGCTTTGACAGCTTTGAGCACAAACACATTCCTGTTTATTCGTTATATTAATTCTTAGGCATAATAATCTGATTTTTGATTAGTGAACTATTATTAGATCATGTTTAATTAAATTTAGCAGGTGAGAATCTATAGTTTCTGCATTGAGGATTTATTGTTTAATCCAGGGAAGTCTTTCACTTGTGTCTGTTAAGCACCGGAGTTACAAAGTGCCTGGAAGAATTTCATCTCTCAGCCCGAGAATAATGTAAATTCATGAATGGACAAACTAGCTCCTTCCTGGTTGAAAGTCTATGGAGAAAGATAGTGGGACATGTGTGACAGACAATGACTTCTTTCATAAGTGTTTTAAAAGGATAAATAATATGAACCTGTGTGCTAAAGCATTTCTGGGTATATCTGGCCTGCAGTTTCTCCCATTAACTCTGGGAAAGTTAATGTAGATAACTAATCACATAATTTCATACAAATATTGTGTTTTATTTTCTTACTCATCAGCATTACTATCTGGAACAAACCAAGAGTTGGAAATACAGCAAGCTGTTACTCTCAGTGTCCAGCATTAGCTGGTCTGGGACCGGGGCGTCTATCTGCCTTTACTGCTATCCTTATTGCAACTATCCTAGAAGGTAGGGCATCCCAAGAGTAGACTAGAATCCTGCACTCAGCATTTGGAAGACAAAGCCATGTTATATGTTCCTGATCTCAAATCATGGTAATAGAACTCACAGATCCGTGTTGAGATGCACTCAGCTTAATCAGGTTCAGATACTGAAAAGCAGGATTTGGCTTTAAAGATTGAGTTTTCAGGAAGGATTCATTAAGCCCAGGCCAGTGCATATTTGATTTATAAAATAAATAGTTTCCAGAAAGCCTTCCAATTTACCTGAGAGAACCATGAAGGAGCTGATATAGTTCTCCATTAAGAGAGGGTTTCTGTAGAAGAAGCTAGAAAGAATTGGAGCCCAAGTAAACTCCTAGTTTAGGGGCAGGAAAAAACACTCTGGAGTTATAGCAAAACTTTAGACAAATTTCTTAAGGCTAAGGAGTTAAGAATAAGCACAAAATAAATGCTGCCTCTGAAAAAATTTATGATAATTACTTGATCAGTAGGAAAAGAAACATGGAGATAGATTGTAGTTATTACAGGAATGCAACAGATTCTCCCTGTGACTTCTGACTAGGCAACTTCAGCAATGAAAGGAAAAAATATCCACGATACAAAAAATAATAATCTAACAGCTTTCTTGATTGAAGTAGAAACTATTTTAAAAAAGCGGAGAGTCATAGGATGACATAAAGAAGAGACATTCTCACCTTATTCTATAATAAGAGAAAGTCACCATCTCTATAATTCTCTTACAGGATCTTAGAGAATTTCAGTAAATTTCCAAAGTTCTTTTATTTAGGATGTGAATAGAAGACCTTGAAATTAACTGAAAGCTCCAGACTACGCTCTCTTTATCGTTAGTTTTACTGAGCCCCAGAAGAATTCACTGATATTGTAAAGCCAATGTTATAAATAAGAATATTCTACAAGTCATTAATTGATGAAAACATAACGGGGTGAAATGTAAAACTACTTTTAAAAGTAACACAAAAATTATCCTTTTATATCAAATACTATTTTAAATAGCAATTTATTATAAATATGTAAAATAATAGTTCTCAGAGATTAAATATGTCTCTCGAATTCATAATACCTACTTATCATGGCAAAGCAAAATTTTGAAAGGATGAATACAATTTGTTATTTTTCCCCTTCTGGGTTGCCTAATAACTAGGTTGTTGACTGAAGTGACTGGTAGTTTTATTTATTAAGCAAACATAACCTAAATACCATGGAAAAGAACATCAAGTGTTTCCAGAAAGCAGATTTTAGAGCTGAATGTCTGATGCTAATGCTTCTATTTTTCTCTCCTTTAAGGCGTCTACTCTGGAACATTTGAAAGCGTTAAATTCATAACCAAAGATAGAGAGCAAACATGGAAAGCAATGGTTTCCAAATTTTATTACGCATTTTAAACTAAGTAGTATAATTGCTGAAGAAAAATCAAGCTGCCTGCAAATTGATAGGATACAGGACTGATATGGTCACTTTCTGGCATTCTTATATATTCATCAATTTTAAACATTTGGTGAATATGTAACACAACTGGATTTTAATACCAATAAATGATTTTTATCACATATTGCTCTATACCACATATCCACTTCTCATAAAACTTCATGAGACATATACAATTATTATCTCCATTTCAGAGATGAAAAACCTAAGACTGAGTGGTTAAATAATTCATTTATAGTCACATGTTTATGACATAGCAGAGCTAAGCTGTTAACATAGTTAACCACTATTCTATATCCCTTCTCTAAAAATACTTGCCTTATTAGGAAAAGAATAATTAATGCAAAAAAAATCTACATGTTGAAGCACTTTGCCAAAACTGTCTCATTATTATCAAAATAAATATATTTAATTATATGATATTTTATGAAAAGAAATCTAAATGTGAATTTTATCCATACATATATTTGATAAATTTTTTTGTATTTCTCCTTTGATTTGGTAATGAGAGGAAAACACTGGAGAAAAAATGACTTAAAATAGTTTATTCAAAATATGCAGAGAATGATCAGTGCTCCATTTATAAAAAGAAATAATGTAAGAACTTTTAATTTCCAACAAATTGAAATATTTGTTTCAATTATTAAAATAAAGTATGCCCTAAACTCATTTAAAAGTGCATATCTAATTTAAATATTTCATTTAGATATATAACTTGTTTTTCATTGGTACCATTTAAAATATTAACATTTATAAGCATATGAAAATATTAGCTATTACATATGACCCTTCAGGGATATTTTATTTTTTTCACAGAAGCATGCACCACCTGTCTTTTTCACTTGTGATATCTCTGAGGTATAACCTATGATAACTAATATATACCTATTAGAATGGCTAAAACAAAACAAAACAAAATGAAACAACCCTAGTAATACAAAATGTTACCAAAAGCTGACAAGAATGTAGAACAACTGTTTGCCATACTTTTTGGTGAGAATAGAAAATGGTATACCCAACATGGAAATCAGTTCATCAGTTGTTTATAAAGTCAAGCATGTACTTACAATGTGACCAGAAATTCCACTGAGACTAAAACAAAATTATGTCACACAAAAACCTGTATTTGAATGTTCATAGAAACATTATTTCCTTCTCCAAACTGGAGATAAGATAAATGTCTTTCGAAAAAAGAATAAATAAGCAACTGTAGTACATACATTCATTGGAATACCATTCAGTAACAAAAAAGAAACAAAATATGGGCACAGACAATGACTTGGAAGAGGGCATATTTATGGGAAAATGGTGCTGATAGACTTGGCCAATGCAGGGCTGTCAGAAACCTTCAATCTGTAAAAAAGGTAGTATCTGCAAAGCACAATAAAGCAAAGTGCATTAAAGTAAGGTGTGCTTGTATGACTTGTGGTTTTAAGTTACACCTCCCTAATCACTAACAGTTTTGTGTAACTTAGCAGATTACATAATGCTAAATTGAAGAAGGCAAACTCAAAATGTTGAATATGGTATAATTCAATTTTTATGAATTTCCAGAAATGACAACTCTATAGAAATGGAGAACAATCAGTGTTGCCAGGGGTCAGCAGTGAAGGGAGAGTTTGACTGTGAAGAGTTAAGATGAATGAGTATTTGGGGTGAAGAAATTTTTCTGTATCTGGGTTTATGGTGATGGACACATGAATCTCTGCATGCATTAAAACTCACAGAAGGCCGGGCGCCGTGGCTCACGTCCTGAATCCCAGCACTTTGGGAGGCCAAGGCGGGCGGATCACGAGGTCAGGAGATTGAGACCATCCTGGCTAATACGGTGAAGCCAGTTTCTATTAAAAATACAAAACATTAACCGGGCGCGGTGGCACGCGCCTGTAGTCCCAGCTACTCTGGAGGTTGAGGCAGGAGAATCACTTGAGTCTGGGAGGTGGAGCTTGCAGTGAGCCAAGATCGCGACACAGCACTCCAGCCTGGGTGACAGAGTGAGACTCCGTCACAAAACAAAAACAAAAACTGCAACAACAAAATCTCACAGAGGCCAGGCACAGTGGCTCATGCCTGTAATCCCAACACTTTGGGAGGTCGAGGCAGGTGGATCACCTGAGGCTAGGAGTTTGAGACCAGCCTGGCCAGCATGGCAAAACCCCATCTCTACTAAAACTATAAAAATTAGCCAGGCGTGGTGTCAGGTTCCTGTAATCCCAGCTACTCGGGAAACCAAGGCAAGAGAACGCTTGAACCTGGGAGGCAGAGATTGCAGTGAGCCGAGATTGCTCCACTGCACTTCGGCCTGGGTGACAGAGCAAGACTCCCTCTCAAAAAAAAAAAAACAAAAAAAAAAACGCAGAATTTCATGCCAACCTAAAAAGAATAATATGCTAACCATAAAAGAATAATGTCATTTTAAACTATCATTTAAAAATTAAAATAATATTTTAAGGAATTTGAGTATAAAATTGACATATATGCATAGTATAAAGCATTGATCTGTCCTCATTCATGTAGATTATGTCTACTAGAAAATTCATATTTTTAATTTTAGTATGTTTCATTTGACTTGACAGTATAGGAGTAGTATTCTGCATTAGATTTTCCAGCTCTAAATTCAGCCTATGTACAAATTAATGTGTTTTGGAATGAAAAAATTGCACAGATGTCATTTTCCTCAAAAGCAAGCAAACTATGAATGTAAATAATGCAGTGTTTTGGTTTGGAGCTTCCAGAATCACTTGGAATCTGAGATATTGAAATGTCAACAGTTTGAGACCATTTTCTGCCATAAAAATGAGTAGACTGATAGCCACTTTTCTTATTTGTTACTTTGATTAACTTTTTACAAAATCCTTATTAATAAAATTTAGCAGAGTTTTCTGTATCTGTGATTGTTGTGACATTATACTGTTTTGAAAAAAAAAACCCAAATATTACAGTTATGTCAGATTTATTATGCATAATTATTGTTATTACTGACAGTATATGGGAATATCAAGGATATTATACAGGAATATAAAGGTGAAAAAAATAAAGTCAGAATACAGTTGCAGGCATTATTCATATATATCGAGGGTTCGATTCCAAACCACCACAATAAAATGAAAATGACAATACAGCAAGGCACACAAGTTTTTTTTTGGTTTCCCAGTACACATAAAAAGCTGTTTACATATGTGTGCACGTGTCTTTATAGCAGCATGATTTATAATCCTTTGGGTATATACCCCGTAATGGGATGGCTGGGTCAAATGGTATTTCTAGTTCTAGATCCTTGAGCAATAACAAAGACTTGGAACCAAGCCAGATGTCCATCAATGATAGACTGGATTAAAAAAAATGTGGCACATATACACCATGGAATTCTATGCAGCCATAAAAAAGGATGAGTTCATGTCCTTTGTAGGGATGTAGATGAAGCTGGAAACCATCATTATGAGCAAACTATCGCAAGGACAAGAAACCAAACACCGCATGTTCTCACTTACAGGTGGGAATTGAACAATGAGAACACTTGGACACAGAAAGGGGAACATCACACACCGGGGCCTGTGGTGGGGTGGGGATGTGGGGAGGGAGAGCATTAGGAGATATACCTAATGCAAATGACAAGTTAATGAGTGCAGCACACCAACATGGCACATGTATACATACATAACAAACCTGCATGTTGTGCACATGTACCCTAGAACTTAAAGTATAATGAAATAAAATAAAATAAAAAATAAAAAAATAAAAAACAAGAAACAAAACAAAAAAGCCGTTTACATTGCATTGTATTTTATTAAGTGTGCAATAATATTATGTCTAAAACAACCAATGCACATACCTTAATTAAAAATACTTTACTACTTGAAAATGACAGCAATCATTTGAGTCTTCAGCAAGTTGTAATCTTTTTGTTGGTGGAGAGTCTTTCCTCAGTGTGACAGCTGCTGAATGATCAGAGTGGTGGTTGCTGAAGGTCAGAGAGACACAGCATCTTCATCAGAAGCAAACATCATCTCAAAAACACTTTCTTGGCTTACCTATCAAAAGCAACTCTTTATCTATTCAAATTTAATCATGAGATGACAGCAGTTCGGTCCTATCTTCAGGCTCCTCTTCTAATTTTAATTCTCTTGCTATGTTCACCACATCTGCAGCTACTTCCTACACGGAAGTCTTGAATACCTCAAAGGAATCCGTGAGGACTGGAAACAACTTCTTCAAAACTACTGTTAATGTTGATAATTTGACCTTGTCTAATGAATCACAAATATCCTTACTGACATTAAGAACGTTGAATCCTTTCCCAAAATATTTCAAAGGACATGGCCCAGATCCTTCAGAAGAATCAGTATTCTCTGGTAGCCATAGCCTTGGAAGATGTATTTATTAAATAATAAGAATTTAAAATCAAAATTACTCCTTGATTCATGGGCTTCACAATGGAGGTTGGGTTAGCAGGCATGAAAATAAGATTAATCAGCTGGGCTCATGCCTGTAAACCCAGCAGTTTGGGAGTCCGAGGTGGGTGGATCATTTTAGGTCAGGAGTTTGAGACCAGCCTGGCCAACATGGTGAAACCCTGCCTCTACTAAAAATACAAAAATTAGCCAGATATGATGGCAGGCGCCTGTAATCTCAGCTACTTGGGAGCCTGAGGCAGAATAATCGCTTGAACTCAGGAAGTGGAGGTTGCAGTGAGCTGAGATAGCTCCACCTTACTCCAGCCAGGTGACAGAGCGAGACTGTCTCAAAAAAAAAAAAAAAAAAAGGAAAAAAAGATAAATTTCCTTGTACAACTCCATCATAGCTCTGTGTTGTTTATGTTTGGTGTCTTATATGGCTGTAGTTATGGGACCACAAAATAATTACAATAGTAACATCAAAGACTGCTGATCACCGATCACCATAACGAATACAGCAATAATGAAAACATTTGAAATATTATTAAAATTACCAAAATGTGACACAGAAAACACGAAGTGAGCACATGCTATTGTAAAAATGATGCAAATAGACTTGCTCAATACAGGGTTGTCAGAAATCTTCAATTTGGAAAAAATGTAATATCTGCAAAGCAAGATAAAGTGCATTAAAATAAGGTTTGCCTGTATTACTTGTGGTTTTAAGTTACACCTCCCTAATCACTAAGAATTTTGTGTACTTTTCATGTACTTACTTGCTATCATCTTTCTTCTTTGGTGAAGTATCTGCTCAAACTTTGGCTCACATTTTTAATGCTTTTGTGTGTGTGTGTTTGCATTGACAAATTTGAGAGTTTTTTCACTTTTTCAACACAAGTTATTTACTAAATATGAGATATGCAAATTTTCTCCCAGCCCGGCTTGTCCTTTTATTTACCTTTGTAAATCATATAATACATGTAGATTAATACATATGAGACAGCTTATTGTAGATTAAGCAATACTATATTTTCCTGTAGATATACCTGTTTTATTTATTTAAATACCAATGTCTAGAAATACTATCCCTGGAGAATTACTGTGTAGGTTGGAATTTTGCATTTAGTTTAGAAGCCATATGACTAAAGGTTAATTGATTTAATGTCTTTTTGCCATCGTGAACTTATATACAAAATGGAATAAAAATAGTGACTAAATTATAAGGCTATTGAAATAATGTATATAAAGGTACTTAGCATAAAGCATAGCCTAAAATGCGTCCTCTATGGTTAAATATTAGTAGTGAGCTTTAAAAATAACTTTATGAAGTAAGATAAACTTGACTCTTTTTCTGACTTTATCTCGTATTTTAAAATATTTCCAGGCTTACTCCTTTGTTGTGTTATTCTGTTTTTATTTTAACTTTACTGAATATCTTACTACCAGCCATTTATTAAATTGCTGCCACAATATATCAAGGAAATTCTATGGTAACCACATTGTGTATAGCACTATTTCACATCTTGAGAACATTAAGCCCACTCAGTTAATTCCACATTTATTCATATGTTTTTAATGCACCTCATTTCTTTTTTATCAGTACTGCTATCTTATCAGTACTGCTATCTTATCAGTACTACTATTACTTTTAGTTCCTACAACTCAACATGAACTATATTTGTTTCTTTTGGTTTTTGTATTTCCTAGAATAATCATGTAATAATGGCTGTTTTGCTCCCCCCATCCATTTTTAGACAGTTGTTTTATACATGAGCAACAGATCTTTTTTCCACAAATAATTCTTATTGTTTTGGGGTAGAGGGTGTTGCATTTCAGAGCTTCTCAGAACTACAAAGGAGATGCAAGGGGGTTGAAAAAAGATTTCTCCTGAAGTTCTGATGTGTTATTTACTAAGGAAAGCCTTCTAGACTATGGTAAATGATGAATATGATATTTTAAGATTAATTATGTTGCATGTTAAAATGAATTAAAATTATTATTGTTACATATTTAAAACTGGCAAAACCATCTATCAATTTAGGTCTAAAGTATAAAAAGTAAAAAGATAAAGGTGATTTTACTACCCTACTTAAGATTTCAGATTATTTATTTTCTGTGTCTTTACGTGTGGCTGCGAATGAAATTTAAGCTAATGGCTATCTCTGAAATCCTTACTCATTGGGTTCTCATTTACAATTGTTTGTATTGTTCTTGAGTGGCAAAGCATCAGTTTAAGCCTCAAAGTGTCATATGCCCCAGCCAGAAAAGCACTGAAGGTGGTATATTTCCTGTTTGTTGTTTAGCCCCCTGATAATCTCCCCTGTTTGCACTCCTTTGTCATCTGTTCTAGGAAACGTCAGATGGAAATTGCTTCCTGAAAACCTTCTATCATTATTTTCCTTCTGATTTTCTTCTGATTCAAATAATGAAGTTTCGGTTTTCCAGAAGGCAGGCACTGAGATGGAATTAGAATAGACAATGTATCATCAATTTATTTTACCAGTGTCTCACTGTCTTCAGTGTACAGATCTTTCACCACCTTGGTTATATTTATTACTTAATATTTTACCATTTTTATGCTATTGTATATAGAATTGACTTTTTTCTTTCTTTTCCAGATTTTTTTGTTAGTGTATAGAACCAAAAAAAATTTCTGAGTTAATATTATATCCTGCTACTTTACTGCATTTCTATGTTAGTTCTAATAATTTTGGTGAAGTCTACAGGGTTCAAAATTGAATAAGACACAAATAAATGGAACAATCTCATGTTCATGGGTTGAATGCATCTTTATTAAATTCCAAAAAGATTTTTTACAGACATAGAAAAAAAAAAATTCTAAAATTCACATGGAATAAAAAAAAAACTCAAACATCCAAATAAATCTTGAGAAACAGGAACAAAGGTAGAAGCACCACACTTTCTAATGCCAAATGATATTTCAAAGTTATAGTAATCAAAACAGTCAGTTCTAGCATAAAAACAGACATAGAACCATGTGGAACATAATTGAGAATACAGAAATAAACTCATGCATATAGAGTCAACCAGTCTTTGACAATGACACCAAGAATATATTAGGGGAAAGGATAGTCTCTTTAATAAATTATATTGGCAAAAACTGATGTCCATATGCAAAAATATAAAATTGGACATTTGTCCAACTGCATATACAAAAATCACCTCAAAATGGATTAAAGACTTAAATATAAGATCTAAAATCATAAAACCCCCAAATAAAAAGTGGGAAAGAAAAGCTCCTTAATTTTGTTCTTGACAGTGATTTTTTGGATATCACATCAAAAGCATAGGCAACAAAAGCAAAAGTAGAAAAATGGAACTATATCAGATAAAAATCTTCTGCAGAGCAAAAGAAACAACCAACAAAATAAAATGATAGCCTGTGGGATGGGGGAAAATATTTGCAAACCATAAATCTGATTATGAGTTAATACTCAGAATATATGAGGAACTCATGCAACTCAAGAGAAAAACAAACAATGACAAAACTGAAACAAACCAATTAAAAATGGGCAAAGAAATTGAAGAGACATTTTCTTTAAGAAGACATACATGTGACCAACAGGTATACAAAAAGGTACTCAATATTACTCATTATCAGAGAAATGTAACAAAACTACAATGAGATATTACCTCACAATTGTTAGGATGGCTGTAATAAACAAGAAGAGCTCACAAGTGTTGGCAAGGATGTGGAGGAAAGAGAAGCTTCATACATTGTTGGTGGGAACGTAAATTGGAACAGCCATTATGGAAAACAGTTTGCAAGTCCCTCAAAAGATTAAACTAGCATGAGAATTTAGTAGTTCTAAAAATGGAGCTACTATATGATTCGGGAATCCCACTTCTAGGTATATATCCAAAAGAAATAAAATTAGTATCTCAAAGAGATATCTGCACCCCATATTCATTGTAGCATTATTCCCAATAGTCAAGATACAGAAACCTGTGTGTCCGCAACAGATGAATGGATAAAAAATATATATAATATATAAATAAAATTATGTATATTTATGTGCAAACACACTATATATATATGATATGTCATTGTGTGTGTGTTTGTGTGTGTGTGTGTGAAATGAAACATTCTTCACCCATTAAAAAAAAAAAAGAAAGAAAATCCTGCCTGTATGAATGTAAAGAACATTATGCTAAGTGAAATAAGCCAGCCACAGAAAGACAAATACTGTATTATGTCTCTAATATATGGAGTTTAATAGTCTAAATCACAGAATCAGAGAGTGGATTGATGGTTACCAGGAGTTCGGGTTTGGAAGAAATGGGGAGATGATCAAAGGTTACAAACTTTGAGTTATAAGATGAATAAGTACAGGAGATCTAATGTAGTGCGTGGTTACTTAGTTAATAATACTGCATTCTTTACTTGAAATTTGCTAACAGAGAAGATCTTAAGTATCCTCACCATACACACATAAATGCACACACACAGGCAAGATATCTATGTTTGATGACAGATGAGTTGGTCAATTTGATTGTGGTAATCATTACACATCACTACAATGTATGTAGATATCACCTCATCACACTATAGACCCTGAGTATACACAATTTTTATTTGTCGATTATACTCCAAAAAGTCTGAGGAAAAACACAATTGCAAAATTATATTGGGTAGTAACACTTGTGAAAAAAATGAAAGAAAAATAGGTAGAATTGGGCAACGCCAACAATGAGACCATGACCCTGGCCCCAAAAATTCTGAGCCAGTCCAATGGACAGTCTTCAGAGCAAATATTGTTCCTTAAAGCAGCTCCTGTTTGGAGTGGAAATAGGCAAATCCTTTTAATATCATCTTGGTCAGCCATTGGCTGGGGGCCTCCTTGATACCTGCATGGATGCTGCTGGAAGGCATAGGAAGATTCTCAAAGTTCTGAGCACTGGAGACTTTGAGCTAATATGCGCTTTTCAGGTGGACAGAGGCTTTCTTGAATGAGATGATCTAAGCGGTGTTTTTGCTTCTCCGTTTGTGCCATGGCAAGCAAATAAATACAGTTTAACTTTTAGTTAATTGCTTTAACTGACATTAAGGGGTAATATGAATAACATTGGACATTAATGCTTGTCAAAATCAACTTATATTCATGTTAATTACAATTATTAGCTCATAGTTATTGATCATTCAGAGTGTGTTATAAAAATAAAACATATATACTCTAAATATATTTGGCTTGAGAAACATGGGCTAAGAACAGAAGAGCCAAAAAATCCTAGTGTCGTTTTATAATTTCTAATGAAAATTTAATGTAAATAATTTTTAAAAGCATAATTAGAGGAATATGAACTATTTTATATTTATGCTTAAATGTGTGTATATGTGTGTGTGTGTATATATATATATCAGAATGTACAGTATAATAAAATTATGACCTACTTTTGAGTAAATGTCCCAAAGGGCCTAATTATCCATATAAAATAATATATTACTCATTTTAAATTTTAATTTAACAACTTGACATACTCCTGCTTTTTCAGACTAGATAATCAACTTTCTTAAATATGTAATTTTAACAATAAAACTTTTATGAAATATAATTATGCACATTGTTAAAACAAATATTAATTTTTGCAAGTCAATCATAATAAAGTAAATAATCAAAATAAATAATGCACACAAAGGAGATTAGAATTATAACCAGTAAATAACATAGGATATTTTCACATCAGAAAAATGAAACCAAAATTGATTCACCTTATACTGAGGTTTTAAAAAAGTATACAAATAAAACAATACATTCAAAAGGTTAAATTTGTCTAAATGTTACTTTTCTATGTATTATATCTTTCATATAATTTTAGAAAATATAAGATATTAAAAAGCACATTACAATTAGCACAATAAGTTATCACATAGTATTATTAAATAACAAGTGTGGTGTTCCATTTTGTGTGTTCTACTTACTGAGCAACTATTGATAATTCATACTTATTTACAATTTTGTAACTTGGTATTCTTATTTAACTCTCAGAGGAGAAGAAATGCATAATGAATCATTGATGACATCGAACAGAAGGATATCTATACCAAATACTTAAATGCGTATTAATGGTTTACTGTCCTAGCTTACATCAACTATTAAAAATTGATCTATTTTAATTGAAAAATATGGCATAGATATTGAACTCAGAATGTTGTAAACACATTGGTATTCTTCCTCTCTGGTTGCTTTTCAATTTTCAATCTTTTAAGTGAGAAGATAAAATTTTCAAATGTATTTATACTAACATCAAAATAGTAATTTAACAAAATAAGTGCAAAACGTACACCTCGAAGACTATGAAACATTGCTGAGAGGAATTATAGAAAATTGAAATAAGCAGAAAACTTATATTTCATATGCATGGGATGAAAGTATCTATATTGTCAAGAGAGCAATTCTCAACAAATTGGTTATAAATTCAACACATTCCATGTCAAAATTCCAACAGATATGATTGTAGGTGTTGACAAGTTGAACTTAAAATTTGTATAGACTTGAAAATAACTTATAAAGTCACAGTGATCAAAATAGTGTAGCTCTGGAGCAAGAACAGGTATAGAGATAAATCAAACAAAATTGAGCATTCAAAGATAACCTTTACATTTATAGTCATATTAATTAATCACAGGTGTGAATACAAATAGGGGAAGGACAATATTTCCAAACTGTTGCTGGGACAATTAGGTATGCATGTGCAAAAGAAATAATTTAGACAATTTGTTCCATACATAAAATTAACTCAAAATGATTCAGAAATCTAAATATAAGAACAAAAACTATAAAATGTCTAAAAGAATACATATGAGAAAATGTTCACGACTATGGGTTAGGCAAAGATTTCTTAGATAAACCACCGAAACATGATCTGTAAAAGAAAAAAATATCAATTTGACCTTATCAAAGCTAAAAACTCTCCACTTTAAAAGACATGATTATTAAAACTAAAAAATAAGCTACAGATTGGGAGAAAATATTTACACATCATATAGCAATAGAAGAATTGTATTCAGAACATATAAAAAATCTTAATTCAATGATTAGATGCTAACCAAACTAATTAAAAATAGGTAAAACATGAGGATAGGTATTTAACCTTAGGATACTTATGCCTAAACATAATTTTATATGTAAATATAATTAATTGTATTTTATTAGCCTTTATAATGTTTTCTAATGTGTTCCATTGACACTTAATAAAGCATATTTCTACCATTTTTAAACTCATGGTTTATGTAGATCTAAATATTTTTATTTTGTAAGTGAAGGCCATGCTTTTCTAATCTATTGGAAGTACACGTCATGAATGTGAATGGAGGTGACAGGGAGATATTTAGATATCTTTCTGAAGGTTTAGTTTAGTTTACATTCTATGATGATGTATTACTCTAGTGCACACATATGATTAGACTGAGAGAGAAATAATTTTGATCATGTGTTTGTGATCATGAACATGCTCTTCAACCTTTTTGCTGCAACAAGCAGATCATTCTTAAATGTAAGTCACAGAAATCAGATTTCTAAGATAATAAGAAAATATTTAAAATGAAAAGAGTAAGATAACTTTAACAGTCGCAGCTGTTCCTTGATGGCATGGCTGCCTGACAAGAAAGCTTTCCAACGCAGGAGGTAATAAAACAATTATTGTATAATCACCTTTGGGAATGTTGTAGAACAGAGAAAAAATACTCAAACGTCTACAGAGGTTAGTATATAATACAAATGAATGAATCAAGCCAGATGTAAGATTCATGTTTTCAAGAATTGTGAAGAAGATCAATCTTTTTACATTGTTCAGTTTTCACGGAGTCATGGATACAGTAAAATTGTTTCTTTCTTTTTTATTTTTCCATGAAGAAAACACAAAATAAGTATGGTAATTAATGGTTGTAGACACTGGGCCCGAATGTCAAAAACCATGAGAAGGGGTGGTCAGTAGCAAACTATTAAAATCTGTGATGTAGTTAATAGGTGGCCATTATTTGGCTGTGTAAGAGTGTTACAAAGGTTCCCTCCCCTCACTTCCACCCCTCAACAGGCCCTGGTATGTGCTAGTCCCCTCTCTGTGTCTATGTGTTCTCAATGTTCAACTGCCTCTTTTAAGTGAGAACATGCGGTGTTTAATTGTCTGTTCCTGTGTTAGTTTGCTGAGGATGATAGGTGCACCAAACCACCATGGCATACATATACCTATGTAACAAGCCTTCACATTCTGCTCATGTATACTGTTTCTTTGTTGTTGTTTTTGTTTTTGTTTAAGAGAAAAAAAGAGAGTTACAAAGGGACGAACATGGATAATTGATATGGTTTGGTCATGTCCCTACCCAAATCTCATCTTGAATTCTCTCATGTTGTGGCAGGGACCCAGTGGGAGGTAACTGAATCACTGGGGCAGGTATTTCCTGTGCCATTCTTGTGACAGTAAATGAGTCTCAAGAGATCTGATGGTTTTAAAAAGGGAAGATTCCCTGAACAAGTTCTCTTCTCTTGTTTGCCTCCATGTGAGACGTGCCCTTTACCTTCCACCATGATTGTAAGGCCTCCCCAGCTGTGTGGAACTGTAAGTCCATTAAACCTCTTTCTTTAGTAAATTGTCCAGTCTCGGGTATATCTTTATCAGCAGCATGAAAACAAACAAATACAGTAAATTGGTACCAGTATAGTGGGGCACTGCTGAAAAGATACCCAAAAATATGGAAGCAACTTGGGAATTTGGAAACAGACAGAGATTAGAACAGTTTGGAGGGCTCAGAAGAAGACAGGAAATTGTGATAAAGTTTGGAACTCCCTAGAGACTTCTTGAATGGCTTTGACCAAAATGCTGATAATGATATGGACAATGAAATTCAGGCTGAGGTAGTCTGAGAAGGAGATGAGGAACTTGGGAACTGTAGTAAAGGTGACACTTGCTATGTTTTAGCAAAGAGACTGGTGGCATTTTGCCCCTGCCCTAGAGATTTGTGGAACTTTGAACTTGAGAGAGATGATTTAGGGTACCTGACTGAAAAGAATTTCTAAGCAACAAAGCATTCAAAGGGAGACTCGGGTGCTGTTAAAGGCATTCAGTTTTAAAATGGAAACAGAGCATAAAATCTGGCATAGGACAATGGGAAAAATGTCTCCATGTCATGTCAGAGACCTTTGCAGAAGCCCATCTCATCACAGACCTGGAGGTTTAGGAGGAAGAAATGGTTTCATAGGCTGAGCCCAGGGTCCTTCTGCTGTTTGAAATCTAGAGACTTGGTTCCCTGAGTCCCATTCACTCCAGCCATGACTAAAAGGGGCCAAGGTAAAGTTTGGGCTGTTACAAAGTCTCAGGATACAAAATCAATTTGCAAAAATTGCTACCATACCTATACACCAACAGTGAAGCTGAAAATCACAAATGAACTCTCATTCACAAGCTACACAAAAAGAATAAAATACTAGGAACACAGCTAACTAGGGAGGTGAAAAAATCTCTTCAAGGAGAACAACACACTACTAGTCAAAGAAATTAGAGCTGACACAAACAAATAGAAAAATAAGAACCTCTTTCTTTAGAAATTCTTTAGTAAAGATCTCTTCAATGAGAATGACACACTACTGCTTAAAGAAATTAGAGATGACACAAACCAACCCAAAACTAGTAGAAGAAATAATACAGATCATAACAGAAGTAAATAAAATTGAGACTAAAATCCAATGCAAGGAATCAGTAAAACAAAGACTTGGTGTTTTGAAAGAATAAACAATATTACTTTTAAGACTAAGAAAAAAAGAGAGAATACAAATAGAAACAGACAAAAATAGGAGATATTACAACTGACACCACAGAAATCCAAAAGATCATCAGAGACATATGAACAACTATACATCGACACACTGGAAAACTTAGAAGAAGTGGATACATTTTCAGACACATACAAGTTGCCAACATTGATTCATAAACAAATAAAAACACTGAACAAACAAATAATGAGTAATGAGATGGGTCAAAGGGTCCAAAGTTATAACTAGGAGAAATAAGTGCTGATGTTCTATTCCATATAGAATGGATAGAGATAACAATAATACATTGTATATTTCTGAATAGCTAGAAAACAGATTTTTGAATATTTCCATCACAAAGAAATCATGAATATTTAAGGTTATAGATATGCTAATCATTCTGACTTGATCATACACAATGTGTATCTGTATCATAATGTATTTTTTGTACTCTAAATACGCACAACTATTACATGCCAACCACAAATTTAAAATTCTGAAAAGTTATGTGGTAACACGTATTTGAAAACAAATGTAATTACCACACACACACACACACACACACAAACCCAGATACTTCCTGTGGACCAATATTTTCATATCCAAACACAATTTCAACTTAGGCAGTATAGAGCAGATGATTTGCCAGTTTGCAACCTTTAGGCAGTAGGGATACTTGAATTGGGTAGATATTTAAATTAAATGTTGCTATGACATCCTAGATATATTGAAAGTGACATAGTTCTGAGTCTAAAATATCAATGATTGGGTGTAAACTCTTAGTATCTATGATCCAAACACAATTACTATTTCCATTTGCAATGTCAGTTTAAAACATGAATAAAGTATGTTTCTTGAAAAAAGAGATGTGTCCATTTTATCTTCTCATATGCTTATCAGAGAACCAATAACATAGTAGGTCTGCTCTAAATATTTTGTAATAAATGAATAAAGACTCAAATTAGTATGGCATTCTTTATATGCTTAATTATTGTGTAAGACTTGGTGATTATATGCCTTTGTAAGACAAAGCACCTAAAATTATTCCTTTTTTCCCTAACTTTTACATTTCATCTTTGTCAAGTATATATAGGGGACATTAATTTTTGGAATCATACAAAACATCTGTTACAGACATAAGAGTAAGGGAGAATGAGTCTCCATGGACTCTTCTTTCTACTGCTAAATGAAATTCATAAAGAAGTCATGTCCATTATGAAAAGATAAAGTGATGGTGTAATTCTTGAGATGAAACTTACATCTACAGAACCAAGAAATGTTGAAAAATTGTACTTTTTTGTTAACTACGTTAAGTTTGAGGATGTTATACTCTGGAATATCTTTATCATAACTGTTTCACAATTTCAATGGATTGCAGATGATAGGTGATCATCAGTGTAATAATTCTATTTAAATATGTTGGAATATTTGTAATTTATCAGTTACAATTATAAAAGTCTATTTAATATCATTAGACTTCAAAGAAGACAACTATTTCTATGATTCCCATCTCCACTTTGGTTAGACTGTCAATATAAGACATAATACCAATGGCCTGTGTGCTAGAGCATAGCTTTACCGGCAAGACATGAGTATGTGACTGCTTATCTCCTAACAATTTAAACAAAGCAAACAAATATTTTGAATATTTTGCTCCTTAAAGATTTTGCCACAAGAAAACTAGTCAATCAATCAAGATTCCCATGTTGGTCAATCTTAAGCCTCTTTGTCAATCCCCAAATAATTATATAGCCATTGAATAATACTTTTCAAAAGTCTTATCTTTAACATGAAATTATGAGCACTGTGGTGTAAGAACTTTATTCTACTGAAACTAGAACAAGACAGAATCAGTGCTGGTCACCTAGAGTAGAGAAATTTGGAAGTGTTTTAAAAATGTGTTCTCAAAGTTTACAGCATAACCCTATCTCATCATACTTGGTGGTTTGGTGAGCGTCCAACATACTTATTACAAATAAAGGAAATACATTCTATTTAAAATACCCTTTCAGTGAGTTCCATAATGAAGCAAATATATTTATACATGTGTATCTTAACGAATTTTTTCATTTTCAGATATTTTTTCCATTTAGAAAGCAATACATTAAAATTTTATTTTTAAAAAGTAGGATAAGAATCAGACATTAAAGGATAGTTAATGCATGATATTGTAATCAGGAAAAATAGGAAAAAATTCATAGTAACTAGAAGTAGGAGTTGAAAGAATATACTCCTGCTTCCAAGTAGACTATCACAACTGCAATTTATTCATTAACCAAAGTAAAAAGAGTGGAATTTATGTGGCTGCTCACTTAAAATATGGATTTTATTTCTCTGAAGTTTCAAAAGAGTCTGCATTCTGTTGTTTCTTATGAGAGAAAATCCTGAGCATTAACTAAATGGAAATATCACTCAGAGGAATATTTTGAAGCCAACAATGCAAATTGTGAATGAATATGGCCAAATTGTTTTTGCAACTCCAAAGAGAAAATTCTTAGCTGGGAGCAATGCAATGAAAAGTATAATCAAACAAGCAAATTAATTAATTGCTTGGAGCTTCCTTTTAGAAAAGTTTGAAAATTGCCTGATAAGTGAATTTTAAGAAATAGATGAAAACTTGCCATCCCTGTAAGTAGATATTTGTCATATATCAAAGAGAGTAGTCAGGGTCTTAACAAAATTACCTTAGGACACAACTAAAAATGCGTGCACTTGAAAGTGTTTAAAATATGCTTGAAATAAATAAGAAAACTAAGATTAGGTGAATGTTATCATTAGATAAAACAATGGATGTCACCCACTAAGTGTATTTTCTCATCTCTTTTTATTTTAGTGATATTAATGGCTTATAACAGTAACTAACAAAGTGCTTGATGGTAAATATATATCTGTGAAGAACAGAAAAAAGTGACTACTCAGATGAGGCTAAATTGACTGGGGAAGATTAAGTGCTCATAGCAGTAGTTGTAAACACAATGATTTGCAAAAAGTATCACTAATATTAAAATCCTAGCTGCATTCCACCCCTCTTTGTTTCTATTATTAATGACACTAAGGGGGAAAAGTTTAGTGACTTATGTCTTATATATGTGATTTTTCCAGTAACCACCCAAACAAAGATTAAAATACTTCTAGAATATCTCAAATAAAATAAAATTCAGATCACTTAAATAGAAAAGACAAAATCATAATATTTAACCTTAGAAGATCATGGTAACATACGGCGTACACTGAGTGTGGGATAAGCTGAGAACAACTTTAAATACTTTATATCATTTAATATTCAGCACATGCAGATAAACCATGAATTATTCCACTTTTAGAGGCGGCAGCACCAAGGCTTAGAGAGGATAAGTAAGCTGACCTAGCTAGCCCCTAGCGATAACAAGATTTAATCTCTAATCTGCCTGGCAACAAAACAAAGCCTTCCTGTATTACACTCAACTGACTTCTCTGGTGGCGTGGATGTTACAATTCCAGTTTTACTGAAAACTTTTTGTTTGCTTGTGACTGGTTTTTCATTATTTGGGACAAAGTTGTGGTGAATATAAATCTGTGCAGGGTGATTTTCTATGAGTTTACAAAGACATAGATATCACTAGACAAGTGTGCAATCTCCTTTTAACATCTGAGGGTGACATGAGGATAGCATGTCCAGAAATGTTTGTGTTATCTGTCTACAAAAAAAAAAAAGTCTTCAGTTTTTTGTACATGTGATTCCTGAGTGACTTCAACTACTTTCCAGTAACAATGTTAGCAACTATTTTAGTTCAGGCTGTCAGCTAACAAATTAATTTAGAAATGTCCTCTTGTGAGTGGATTCTCAGACTCATGCGTGCAACTGTAGAGCAATATTGTTAGGATTGTACTAGCTGCCTTTATACAACTAGAAGAAGCATCACGTGGCCCTTATTCTAAATAGTGATGAAGAAGATTTACTGTAGTTGACTGCTCATTTTTAAACCAACATTGGCAATTGAAATTTATATATCTAGTATGTGTTCATCTGTGTGTTGCGTGTGTATATCTTGATATCTGTGCATATTTGATATATTTATATATACACAAGACATGGTATGCAATGTGTAACATATACGGATGTGTGTATTTATTGTCTAATCTAGAATGGAGGTAATAACAGAATTTGTTTCATGAGCTTCAGGCAACAAGAATCAGAATTTCAGAAACAGAAGACAGATGAATATAATCTGCAGGTACAATTACTATCTCATGTGTCCTAAACAGCCTACATTTGCACAGTAACTGGAAAGAAATGTATATTGCCAAAATTATTCATACAATAACTAACCTGGTTTCTTAAAAGGGAAGTTCACTATAAAAAATTCTATTTAAGAGTATAAAGAACCAATGTTTATTATTTAAAAAAACTAATATCCAATGGTGGTTCAATTTAGCTATGTGAATTTTATAAAATTGTGTTGAATTTTTTCTCCCATGGTTCTGAAGTCAGATTTAAGTCATTAAAATAATAGTTATTTTAAATAATTACGTTTAAAAATAAAACTAATTACTCAAGTTTTCTATTGGCTATTTTCTTGCAAAATATCTATTAGTAAATTTTGAAATATATGTTTGTACAGTGCTTGAATGATAAAAAATCACAAATACTCCTATTGCCTGTAATGAAAATAGGTATGCAGATTCTGCCATTCAAATGTTCCTTTTACTTTATCATATTTTACAGAACTTTATATCCAAAGGGGAAAAGGAAATTTGCAAATATTTCTTATTCGATGAATAAACATAAGGACAATCCTCACAGCACTTTGCAGATTGTGCTAAGGCATCAGACTGGCAAGAATGTAAAGGCTCCAAATGCTTTTGTTGGTCTAATTGTTTTGCATCTGCCAGCCCTGCCAGCCTGTGTGTGTTTTAGTTGCTGACACCTGCTTCATTTCATTTTGCAAAATTCCACCTAATTTTCAAAAGAGAGGGAAACAAAGTTTAATATTTGAAGAAAATATATTACATTTGAAAAAAACAAAAACACCTCTGGCATTGTGTCAAAATATAAAACTTTACATTCAAGAGAATCCTATACAAAGCCATCTTAATGTACATGTACACCTTAGAAATAATTCTTGCTTGCTGAACAACAGGGAATTCATGTTACATGAATAGAATTTTTAGGAATTCCATCTGCTACCTAGTTAACAGATCAAGAATATCTGATTAGTTTTATAATCACAAAGTATTTGGGGGAAGAAAGATGATTTTTTATGGCTATAAAAAGATTAACAGCTATTTCTTTACTGGACAAATATTATTTTAGCAGGTACTATTCTAGCCACCTGAATTACATCATTAAACAGATCTTTGCCTTCATGGAACCTATGTCATTGGAAAAAAGTATAAGCCATAGAGTGAATAACCATAGCCCCGCTTGCCTGTGATAACTCCAATGTATGCCTCTTGTCATGAGATACTGTGCATAGCAACCTCTTTCATTCCTCAAATTTTACTGGTTCAGTTAACATATTGAATGGTCACCTTAGCAATACACATAATAACTAGGTAAATTACTTCGAATGTTATGTAATAAGTACTTTGGGGAAAGCATAAGTAAAGTGAGGTGGAGGGTATCAGAGTGTGGGAGATGATGGAGAGGGAGTTACAAATTACAAGGGCTGCAGGGGTAGACCTCACTGCAGATTGATACCTAGCAATTACTGAAATGAGTAGAGGTGCATTTTTTTTTTTTTTTTTGAGATGGAGTCTCACTCTGTTGCCCAGGCTGAAGTGCAGTGATGTGATCTCAGCTCACTGAAACCTCTGCCTCCCGGGTTCAAGCGATTCTTCGGCCTCAGCCTCCCAAGTAGGTGGGATTACAGACACACGCCACCATGCCCGGCTAATTTTTGTAATTTTTTTTTTTTTTTTTTTTTTTTTTTTTGAGACGGAGTCTCGCTCTGTCGCCCAGGCTGGAGTGCAGTGGCGCGATCTCGGCTCACTGCAAGCTCCGCCTCCCGGGTTCACGCCATTCTCCTGCCTCAGCCTCCCGAGTAGCTGGGACTACAGGCGCCCGCTACCACGCCCGGCTAATTTTTTGTATTTTTAGTAGAGACGGGGTTTCACCGTGTTAGCCAGGATGGTCTCGATCTCCTGACCTCGTGATCCGCCCGCCTCGGCCTCCCAAAGTGCTGGGATTACAGGCGTGAGCCACCGCGCCCGGCCTAATTTTTGTAATTTTAGCAAAGAAGGGGTTTCACCTTGTTGTTCAGGCTGGTCTCGAACTCTTGACCTTGTGATCTACCTGCCTCGGCCTCCCAAAGTGCTAGGATTACAGGCGTGACCCACCGCACCCGGTGAAGTGCCACTTTAGAGGTTCTGTGTCCAGGCCAAAGCAACTCCACTGCAAATATCTTAAAATGGGCATGTGCCTTAAGCTACAGGGTCAGTGTAGTTGGAACAGAGAGTAAATATATCCAGGAGAAAAAGAGAGCCAGAACATGTAATTACTTGTAGGCCATTGTAGCATGTTTGGGTCTTTCTCTAAGAAAATTGAGAACAAAACTGGATTGGTTTCCACAGGGAAGTAACAAAATAATTTCTCTAACTGTTGTTGAAGGCTTGACTGTACGCAGTAAAAACTGAAAAGGAAGACCTGTTTGGGGAATTTTCGGCTTCCTGTTTCGCTGACTAAAGTAGGTAATAAAATGAATTGATTTAGTAATAGTGATATCTTTGACATTTTCACCATTTTTTTTTTATTTTGTTTTGAGAGGGTGTCTCGCTCTGTCTTGCTCAGGCTGGAGTGCAATGGCGCCATCTTGACTCACTGCAGCCTCCGCCTCCTGGTTTCAAGTGACTCTCCTGTCTCAGTCTCCCGAGTAGCTGAGATTATAGGCGTGTGGCACCACATCCGGCTAATTTTTTTGTATTTTGAGTAGAGACGTGGTTTCACCATGTTGGCCAGGCTGATCTTGAACTCCTGACCTCAGGTGATCCACCCACCATGGCCTCCCAAATTTCTAGGATTATAGGCATGAGCCACCAAGCCTGGCCATTTTCAGCATTTTTTATAAATGCTTTTTTATTTTAATATATAGTAGCATATAGTAGCATGCTTATCTTGTCTTTTTCATATTTTGCTGTTTTGTTTGCTTTATAAATATTTATAAAATAAATAATTTTCTCAAATTACTTATTCAGCAACTTCTCATGTAATTGGTTTTTTTCCATTGAATGTGTCAATATAGTGAATCAAATATGTATTATGTATGCATGTGTCGACCTATAAAACAAAGAGGGAGACTCTAAAAGAAAATGATATTTATTTGGGAATTGACATTGCAATGGGAATATACATGCCATGATAAACTGTGCATATACAGGGAGGCAAAGGACAACAAAGGTTTTTAAAGGAAAAATGAGGATAATTATTTTCTTGAGATAATTATCCTTGGCTACAAGGATCAATAACAAATTGGCAACAGTCTGAGATTGGACAGAAAGTTGCTAGGAAAATGTCCTCACGTAAGTATATTTTTAGTTAAGTTTATGGTGGCTTTTGTGAAAAGTTGAATTTGTTGTCGTCTTTTGTGATAGTTCTTGTTACCAGATATTTGTGCATGGGAACCTTCCCTTCATGGCCTTATCTGGCTTTATTTATCAGCATTTTTTAGCACTAATGATTCCATTTTTATTCTGACAACATTCATATTTCACAGTTTTGGTCAGGGTCTTTCTCTGAAAGCACCACTGATCAGTCATTCTGTAGTTATGTTTGATGTCCCTTGGTACTGGGATGAACCTGTCCCAGGTTGTTGCTCTAGCCCCACACTGGAGGATGCAGTTGGCAACTAGCAGCCTGTGTCAAAACCTTTTTTGCCACATTTGAGTTACAAGGGAGATTCAGAAATAGTGGCTCTCAGGCTAAGTCTACTTAAAGTTCAGTGTTAACTTCAATTTTGTTTGTCTATTACCTTAAAATGCTGGGCCAGCATTATTCAGTTAGGAGTTGTAGTTTATGCATACATTTAACAAATAACAGTTACAACATTTAAAATTAAAAAGAAAAAATATGAAGTGAAATTGATAATGAGAACATAGTTCCACTTTGCCTAATGGGTTTGAGCTATGAACCTACGCTTAAAGGCAACAAATTCAATAAATCAAATGAGAATAAGCAATTAGGTGGCATCTATTTTAACCATGTGCCCTACTTTCTTATTTTGTGTATATGGGTCTCAACTTTCCATGAGGAATTTATTTAGGTACAGCATGAAATATTAGCAATAGCACAGACTTTTTTTTTTTTTTTGAGACAAGTCTGTACTCCAAGGCTGAAAATACAGTGGTGTAATCACAGCTCTCACTGCAGCCTCAACCTCCTGGGATCAAGCAGTTCTCCCAGTTCAGCCTCCTGAGTTGCTGAGACCACAGACATGCCACTATGCCCAGCTAATTTAAAAAAATAATAATAATAGAGACAGGGCTGGTTTCAAACTCCTAGGCTAGAGGGATCCTCCAGCATTGGCCTCCAAAAGTGCTGGAATTACAGACATGAGCCACCGAGTCTGGCCAGATATTTATTTAGTTAGTTAGTTAATAGATAATTTTTAGGCCATTTTTGTTTTGCTGTAAAGATGTACCTAAGGCTAGGTAATTTATAAAGAAAGCGGGTTTAATTGGCTCACGGTTTTGCAGACTGAACAAGCATGGTTCTGACATCTGCTTTGTTTCTGAGGAGGACTCAGTGAACTTTTACTCAAGGTAGAAGGTGAAGTGAGAGCAGGCACATCACATTGTGAAACCAGGAGCATGAGAGAGAGGGGGCAGGTTCCACAAACTTTTAAATAACCAGATCTTGCGAGAATTTCCTCTCAATCAGGAAGACAGCAGCAAGCCATTTATAAAGGATCCACCTCCATGACCAAAACACCTCTACCAGGCCCCACCTCCCACACTGGGGATAATATTTTAACATGAGATTTGGAGAAAACAAAAATCTAAACTACATCATAATATTGAGCAAATTTTAAATCTAGTATCCCATGACTGGGTTGAATTAAAGCAGATAGTAAGTGACAGTTGTATTATGGGTGTTTTCAAAGTTACCTTCTAGGTGGTAGACTAAAGGATCTTTTAGGTCAGGTTCTGTCAGGTTACCAGCAGAAGATACTAATTGTGAAATTTCAACTCTACCATTATCCAGACAATTGAAAAAGGTAGCCTTAAGGAAAGTAAGAGTCTCATTATAATGTGGAGTCCTGCTCCAATGTCACAGAAAGAGCCATGCACAGCATGAAGCTATCAACTTCTCATCCTGGTGTATAGTTTAAATATCTCTGGTTATGGTATCAGGTAGTTTGGTGAAATAGTTGTGTGACCCATGCATAAGACATGAGACTTGTTCCTTAAAATATATTTAGTTTCAGCTTACAGGGCTTTGAGAACCAGAACAGTCCCTGTTCTTAGTCATTACATGATAAATAGTTGGATTGAAGAAATCTAGAAGACTTCAGGGTGTAGTCCATTCTATAGGTAGATAATAAGACCTCAAAAACAATGAACAGAGCTAGAATCTAATAATAGATATAGTTTTTTCTTTAGAAAGACAACTTTTTCTCTCTATAATCTTGCCCATTATTTACCTAAGATAATCTAACAAATTTGTTTGTAAAATTTTAGGGTTATCAAATTTGGCCTGAAAGAATAGTGATTTGAACACATTGTAATCTCAGATTTAAACATTTTTTAAGACTAAAAAGCCAAATCAAGAAAGATTTTAGAATTTCATCTGCAGTACCTAATATCTTGAGGTTCCTGGGACTTCCAAGAGGTCACAATTTTCTATTCACTCACTGTGAGGCTCAGAACCCTTGAAGCTAGGCAGTCTATGCATATTCCCAAATACAACGTTCTAATCAAAGTCTTGGTGATATAACCAATGTTTCCATTTGTATCCTGTTATAAAGAGAGCGTATTGTGATTGAACTTCTGCAAATAACAATATTGCCATAGAAAATAAGAATACTCATGAATAGTTTCTACATTTTGCAAGGATCAAGTAGGGAGAACAAGTAAATGCTCCCATTTTTGTTCATAAAGATATACTGTAAACTCCACATAATTTGAAAGAGAAAGTTTCTTTAAATCTGGAAAACAAAAGATTAAAGAACAGGTATGTTTCAAATAAAAGTCACAAAAACATTATCTTTAGCAGTGATTTAATCTGATGTATCAGGGGAATCCGCCCCCGATAATTCAACGTTATTTCACATAGGTTCTTTTCTATTTCCCTAAGTGTCGGCCGGTCTGAGAAATAAAGGGAAAGAGTACAAAAGAGAGAAATTTTAAAGCTGGGTGTCCGGGCGAGACCTCACATGTTGGCAGGTTCCGTAATGCCCCCTGAGCTGTAAAACCAGCAAGTTTTTATCAGCAATTTTCAAAGGGGAGGGTGTGTATGAATAGGGTTTGGGTCACAGAGATGACATGCTTCAAGGGCGACAAAAGATCACAAGGCAGAAGGTCAGGGCAAAACTAGAATCACTAATGAACTTCCCTGTCCTGCTGTGCACGCATTGTCAGGGTTCAAGAGCAGAGAACCAGTCTGACTAGAATTCACCAGTCTGGAATTTCCTAATCCTAGCAAGCCTGGGAGCCCTGCAAGATACTAGGGCATGTTTCATAATGCAGACACTCCCAGGGTGGCCATTTTAGAGGCCTGGGAATGCATTCTTTTCCCAGGGCTGTTAATTATTAATATTCCTTGCTGGGGAAAGAATTCAGCGATATTTCTCTTACCCATTTTTGGTAATAAGAGAAATATGGCTCTGTCCTGCCCTGCCCACAGGCAGGACAGACTTTAAGGCAGCCAGACTTTAAGGTTATCTCCCTTGTTCCCTGAAAATTGCTGTTATCCTGTTCTTAAGGTGCCCAGATTTCGTATTGTTCAAACACACATGCTCTACAAACAATTTGTGCAGTTAACACAACCATCATAGGGTCCTGAGGCGACATATATCCTCAGCTTACGAAGATGACAGGATTAAGAGATTAAAGACGGGCATAGGAAATCACAAGAGTATTGATTGGGGAAGTGATAAATGTCCATGAAATCTTCACAATTTATGTTCAGAGATTGCAGTAAAGACAGGTGTAAGAAATTATAAAAGTATTAATTTGGGGAACTAGTAAATGTCCATGAAATCTTCACAATTTATGTTCTTCTGCCATGGCATCAGCCGGTCCCTCTGTTAGGGGGTCCCTGACTTCCCACAACACTGATGTAGTTAATTTTTGTTTTGGTTGATATGGATTTGCAGTTTCACAAGTTCATCAATTTCTTCATTAATATTCTGGAACATTTTTCTTTAGTCTATTGGTTGTAAAGTTTTTAGAAATCTGTATTCAAGAGTACTATTATAGAGTTTTCCATGAATTTAATGGCAGAATCATTTAGATAATTCAAAACAATAACTATAAATAACAAAAACTGAAATCTGACAAGGAAATGTGGTTAATTTTGTGTGATGCCACATAACCCAAATTATCATGACATATTAGATTTTTTAAATATTTTATACATTTTTGGAATATTAATATCAATAATGTATCCATAAATGTAATTCAAAGAAGATCTAGCATCTTTTATCATTTGACAAGTCTTTACATGTAACTCAATATTTCAGATAAATCCGATATAGTTCAATATCTCTTTTTTGTAAACATTTGAGAAGTACTGGGGCCTTTTAACATATCCCAAAGTTAACTTGAGGTTAAAAAAAAAGTCTTAAAATTTTGATACTGGGCAACCAAACAAAGATACCAAACATTTAGAAACACTTGATCAAACAAGTTATTGTAAAATAAGAGTCATTCACTTAACCAGAATAAGAAGTAAATACAGAAAGTTACATGGATGAACAACAACAACAACAACAATCTTAACTTTTTCAAAGCTCAGCTTTCTTAAGTAATAAAATAAAGACCTGAATAAAGACAAGATCAAGCACAGGGAATTACAAAATCTGTATTTCCCAGGCCAGTTGCCAAAAAACGTTTTTTAAAAATCAAACCAAAACCTAATTGCAGTATGATTGATTCTCCTTAGAGGAAACTCATTTAGATAACCTAATCCTGATGAAAAGGTACTTGAATTTAACCAGAAAAAGGAAGTGTGTGTTCAACTTTATGATTGCACACCATATTATAGAGGAATGTAAACAAATTTACTAGTGCCTTGAGCAGGGGAATACATGGCTCTTACTATGGACAGAAAGCATGGAAAATATCCTGGTTACATGAAACAATTCGGACACATCAGTGAAAGCTATGTGTACAGAACTGAGTTATATTGGAGAAAAACATTGTTTTTCTAAACCTTCAAGATAGAACATACAGTGTCAAGCCATAACAGTAGAATTAGAACCAGAAGAAAAATGTTACAAGAGCTGATGAAAAAGTTAACAGAGAAAGTTATCACCTTAGTCAAGCAATATAATGTACCTTTTCTAGGGGAGAAAGAGAAAAAGCAGAAAGCAATGATATATGACTGCAAATGACATGCAGTGAGATACAGCAAAAGTTGAACTTCTAAGATGCAGATCTGAAAAGCTTCAAGAGGAAACCTCTACCTTGAGAAACAGAATTGCCACACTACATAAAAAAGATAATTTAACCTAGAATTAGGGGATTTATTTTATTTTATTATTTATTTATTTAATTAATTAATTTATTTTTAAGATGCAGTCTCACTCTGTCACCCAGGCTGGAGTGCAGTGTCACCATCTTGGTTCACTGGAACCTCCACCTCCCTGGTTTAAGCAATTCTCCTGCCTCAGTCTCCCGAGTAGTTAGGACTACATACCACGACCTCACCCAGCTCATTTTTGGGGGGTGTTTTTAGTAGAGGCGGTGTTTCACCATGTTGGCCAGGCTGGTCTCAAACTCCTGACCTCAAATGTTCCACCCACCTCAGACTCCCAATATGCTGGGATTACAAGTGTGAGCAAACACGGCTGGTCAGAATTAGGGAATTTAAATGGATACTATAAAACAGGAAAAAAGAAATAAGCTACAATGGAGAAGATGGTTGAAATTTTAAATCAACAGGTTTTCAAATTGAATAAAAACCTCTTTCAAATTTTACTAAGAGTAGATCAATACTTCAAAACAACCTTGTTATTCTAACAAAGGGCAATAAAATGTTAGCTTTGTATTAGTGCATGCTTAATATTAATGCTCAGTATTTAGAAAGACAGAAATAATTCCCTTCTAATTATAGCCAACTTGATAATGCACAAAATTTCTTCCATATATTTATGCTTCAAAAATCTTCCACAACTTACTAAGAACCTTCCACAACATGCTTTGACCTTTAGTTTTGTCTTATATTTCCTCTTTCCTAAATAACCATTCATGACTTTAGAACAATAAAAGTAGTTTTTCTTATATTTTTGAAAAATTATTCTCTTCTCTTTTTAACTTTTTGTACTAAAAATACATCTCTGTATGTATACTTATTTATTCATATCTCTGTCTTCTACTTACTGGTTCTTAAAATTTAAGAAACCAAGAACAAACTTATAATTATTTTCAGTAATTCATTTTAAGTATTTTAACTTATCTAGAAATGACCCATGCATTTTATAAATATCTACTACTTAATTTCATATAACGTAATTTTAAGATTTTTAATTACATGATGTTTATTTATAAATGTTTATTCCATTTATATTTACCCAATATATTTATTTTTTATAATTATACCTTAACCACATATGAAAACTGAGATATTAGACAAAGCTAGTTATCACTGCAAGTTATTTCCCTGTTAATCATTTTTATATCCTGTGACTCTTCACCTGAATAAAAACCTTAAAGTAAATACATGATACTTTGTCAATAATTCTGAAAATACAATTGTTTTTATGAAACCAACAATATCAAATTAGTATTACGTATCAAATATTTGAACGAACAAAGATCATTCTTTTAGGCTGTATTTAGAGTTCTATGACCTTAAAACATCTAGCAGAGACAAATAGAATTCTACTGAACAGTAAACCCAGGCAAAAATGTATGCTGCCAATTCTGAAGACATTTTTATTTTTACAATACATTTAAAATTAGCTTCCATATTAAGCATTTATTTAAGTCATGAGAACTAAAAGACATTTGGGTTAATTACTATAATTTTTTTAAAATTTTATGAAAGCTCTTTTATCTACACCAATGAGAATAGAATCCTGTAAGGGATTTCTGGCCAACTACTTCAGATTTCATCATATAGACACAGTGTATAGTATAATATGCCTACATAGGAAAACACATGTAAGTATGCACACACACAGACACACACACACACATACACAGAAAGATCTTATGGATTTCATTTTAGAATTTTTGTCATGAGACAGTAAACTGTAGAAATGCAAACTAACTAGTTTATAAAAGGACACCTAGATCCAAATTATGTTTTGATAAACTAGGACCTATTCACATAGATCAAATTTGTTTGTCCCAACAGATAATTTTATGAAGGCTGTGGACCAAATTTTTGGGTATATCAGTTTGTTTGTTTTTTTTAAACAAAATCTTTTTTTTTTTTTACCCTTTTTTCATTTTCGAATGAGTTCAGCATTAAATTTTTAAATGTTTAGATTTTAGTTAGGTCTTGGTGAACTGTATAAGGAAAATAAATGTTTCAAGCAGCTTTGAGTTAGTAACTAAGCTTTCCTTTATTTGTCTCGTTTGGTTGACTAGTATGCGTGGGGAAGCATTTTAGCCATTTTTTTTAAATTTGCTTTTTCTGGCCCCTGCATGGCAAACAAAGCAATTTATACACTAGACAGATATATATTATTACTCTGAGTCCAGATTTTGTCCCATTTAATCTGAGAGTTTAACTTTTCTATAAACAGTTATCTAGCTTGTTACTCTTTTTAGATTGTTTTATATAAATTTAACTGTTGCATCACCGTAAGTGATTGTTAGGTAGGTAAGCCCAAATTTACATTAAAAGAAATGACTCAGTTTTTGAAGGCTATGTTGCTCATTGTCATGGAGCTGTTATAATTTGTAAAGCCATTAATTTGAAACTCCTTTAAGACTATTTTAAAAATCTTGACTAGAATGTTAAAAGCAGTGAGTTTATCTTGATAATTGCAGAAAAGTCAGTGAATTGAAAGTTGGCAAAGAAAAAAAAAACAGAGAGACAAACAACTTACAAGGCTCAACATTTTAATATGATAGGTAGTTGCAGTTTTCTTAGAGAGTTCAAAAAATGATCATTGAACTCACTTTTTCTGAGTAATTGATAAATCACTTAAAGACTGTACATAAGAATGGGTCATAATATAGTGGCTGGAATCCCTGAAGGAAGTTTATTGTTGAATGTCTTCAGAATTTCAGAATCCTATTCTATTTTTCATTAGTATCCCAAGAACAAAAAATAAATAAATAAATTCTGTTAGGAAATATCAGGAATTTGATCCAGTGTTTTAGATGGTCACTGTTTTTCTATTGACTTTTATTAGCCATAGCATACTCATCATTTAAAATGTTTATTCTTGTTCCAGAAGATGTTCGGAAACAAAAAGAGTAAAAATTATAAAAGATCCAGATTTTTTTATAGACATGTAATGAAACCTAAATGAAACCAAAATCAGACTGTTCCCTAAACTTTTAAGCCAAGCATGCAGATCAAACTAAATATTTGTTGTGATCACAAGAACCAAAAAATGATTATGCAAGAAATGATACGAAGTCCTCACAGACTAAATATAAATTCTGTAGAAACCAGAGTACTCGCTAAAAGAATGCTTATCAGAAAGGGCTTGCCAGAAAAGACTTATAGCCCCAAAAGGGATGCAGGGTCTTTCATTAAAGGTGGCTTATAACCAAATTAGATCCAGAATATAGTAAAAACAAACAAACAAACAAACAAACAAAAAACTCACCAAGAGGAAGGAGTCCAAGAATTCTAGACGAGATTCACAGGACAGAAATGTGACTCTTGGAAGCAGAGAGCACAAAGGGCTCAGTCACCATTGTGCTGGATTCCGAGTGGATGCTGATTTGTCCAAGGTCAGTCAACTTCAGTTCCAGTTCTGAGGCATCATTATGTCAATCTAAATAACAGAGACGGAGACTCTCTAGAAGATAAATAAATGTTTTTCAGGATTAGGCATTGCAATGGGAATATGCATGCTATTGTAAACCATGTGCATATTCAGGAAAGTAAAGAAAGACATAGATTTTTAAGGAAAAAATGGGAAGGATACATAATTGTCTTGAGATACTTATTTTTGGCTATGAGAACCAGTAACAAGGGTGGCACCAGTCCAAGCTTGGACAGGCATTTGCTGGGCAGATGTCCTTGCATCAGTATTTTCTTGAGTAAGACTGTGGTGAGATAGAAATAATACAGGGTGGTCCCAGGAGAATAGAGAATTCCAGTCAGCAGTTTCACAATACTAGCAAAAGGAAACTTGAAATAGCTGCAGCAACTAGGGACTGATAAGAGCGTGAAAAACCAGGGTGTGCACCAACCTGGCTAAGGCTGACTGGACTCAACATGGCACTGGATTTCACCTAGGTTTCACCTAGGACCTCATTATACACTAATGAACAAACTAAATCACACACCCACGAGCACATTGACAGTTTCCAGGATACCTGTATTTGGTGTAAAAATAAGTAGTACTACAGTTTCAAGAAATCTTTACCTTTTTCCAGGAATCTTCATGAATATTTCACCCATTGATTAAAAAAAAAAAAAAGAAACCCATAAAGAGACGGGCACGGTGGTTCACACCTGTAATCCCAGCACTTTGGGAGGCCGAGGCAGGTAGGTTCCCTGAGGTCAGGAATTCAAGACCAGTCTGGCCAAGATGGCGAAACCCCGTCTCTACTAAAAAAAAACAAAAAATTAGCTGGGCGTGGTGGCAGGCACCTGCAATCCCAGCTACTCCGGAGGCTGAGGCAGGAGAATCACTTGAATCTGAGAGGCAGAGGTTGCAGTGAGCCAAGATTGCGCCATTGCACTCCAGCCTGGGCAACAGCATAAGACTCTGTATCAGAAAAACAAAAACAAAAACAAAAACAAAAAAACCCTAAAGATAGAAACCCCAAATCCCCTTTGACACAACTCTCTCTTAAGTATGCTCACATTCTTTCTTCAGTGTGTTTTTCACTTTGTAATAAATCTCTGTACTTTCACTATTTTATGACTCATTTTTTAATTCATTCTTAAAATGGTGTCAAGAGCCTGGACACCAGCTGGGGTCGAGGTCTTATCGGCATTTGGGGTCCTCCCCTAACCCACCAATATCACTGATGGCTTTTGTGCAAGACTATGTATTTTGCAGAGTCTTTTGTAATAGTTCTTGTTATCAGGCATTTGTGCATAAGAACCTTACCTTCATGGTCTTCCCTGGATCTACTTGTCAGAGTTTTTAAAACACATGGCTCCATTTTAATTCCGATGACTTTCACATGTACGTGTATGTGTGTACCATCCTTAGTATGTTTAAAATATGTTTTATATATATTTCTATTCCCTTTGAGATTTTTGCATGTATTTTATAATAAATCTTGAATACAGTTGTATTCATCCATTCTGCATTGCTATGAAGGAATACCTGAGGTTGGATAATTTATATAGAAAAGAGTTTTATTTTGACTCACATTTCTACAAACTGTACAAGCATAGCACAAACATATCCTTGACATCTGGGGAGGCATCAGGAAGCTTATGATCATGGCAGAAGGAGGAGGAAGAGAAGGCGCATCATGTGGTGAGAGACGGGGAGGTTCCAGACACTTTTAAACAATTGGGTCTCATGGTAACTCATTACTATAATCCTCATAGTAATAGCCATTTATGAGGCATCCTTCCCCATGACCCAGAGACCTCCCACCAGGACCAATATTAGGACCTGCAACATTGGAGATCACATCATCAACACTGGGAAGCCTCCAATGCTGGGGATGACATTTCAGCATGAAATTTATTGACCATATCAATAGTGTTTATTTCTATTATGGTCCTTGTTTTATTTTAATATCATGGGGAGACTAGACTCACTGCAAATATTGAGTACTTTCACTTTTTGTATTTTTTGAAAGAATTAAGGTATTGTTGGAATTTCCTTCCTTGAAGTATGTGATATAACTCATCTGTAGGACTGAATTTTCTATTTGGTAGGTAAAACAATTTTTTAACATTAATGTATTTGATTGGATTACTGTTTTTACATTTATACTTGAGTTTATTTTCTTGTTATATTTTTCTTTCTTTAAATGTAAATTATCAAATATGCTGTCATTATATTGATCATATTGTCTTACTTTTTTAATACTTTTTAAATACATGCTGCTTTTATGGCCTACTTCTTTTTTTCTTCCCTAATATTATTTCTCCTTTGAGCAGAGAAGGAAATACTGTAAAAGTACTTCAGTTCTAATTTTTAAATTTCTTTTTAGTCTTAGAATTTTTGAAAAATTATTTATATGCTTTTTTGATCCTCTCATTTTATTTTTATATTCTTTTTAATTTCTTTTTTTGTTTTAATTAATTTTTTTTTCCTGTTTGGGCTACCCAGTAGTTTATATCTAATCATCACTATTTATACATACTTTCTTTCCACACTGCTCCCACAGCTACTTTTAACACATTTTCATTGCATTTGCTGCTTTGCAACTTCACTATGATCTGAACAAATGAGAATCTATTTATTTCTTCCTGGAATTCATTCTTTTTCATTTAAGAATTTATGACTTTAGGCCGGGTGTGGTGGCTCATACCTCTAATCCCAGAACTTTGGGAGGCTGAGGTGGGGAGATCACTAGGTCAGAAGATCAAGACTATCCTGGCCAACATGGTGAAACCCCATCTCTACTAAAAAAAAAATACAAAAATTAGCTGGGCATGGTGGCTAGTGCCTGTAGTCCCAGTTACTTGGGAGGCTGAGGCAGGAGAATCGCTTGAACTTGGGAGGCAGAGGTTCCAGTGAGCCAAGATCATGCCACTTCATTCCAGCCTGGCAACAGAGTGAGATTCCATCTCAAAAAAAAAAAAAAAAAAAAAAATATATATATATATATATATATATGTATGTATGTATGTATAATTTGTGGCTTTAAACATTTCTGGAAAACATTTAATCAATATACCTTTCTATGCTGCCTCTCCAACATTTTTCTCTATTAACTATTTCTGGAACTATAAATAGAACTATGTTAAACTTTCTCCTTTTATCCTTCATATATCTTGGTATTCCTTCCATATTTTCCATTTCTTTGTCACTCTATGCTGCATATTACTGTTTTTCTTTTTTTCATATCTTCTTTTGGGAACATCTATTTATTTTATTTATTATTTATTTTAAATTTTTGATAAAATGTCTCCTAAATAGAAGTGCTCCAGTTTCTATACATCTTCTGAACATTGAAAATGGTTGAGACATGTCACCTGCTACACTCTCCTATTCTATTAGTTCTTTTCAAATTACTTCTGAAGTTTTTTATTCTTCTTTTTAAAATTTTAGTCAATTAAGAAAATCATCATTTTGGAAACCTCACAATCTTGAACAGAGGTTCTTATAACAAAGCTCCCAACTTTCTAACCCTATGACTTGTTTAGCACTCCATATAGAAGTTAGAATTTGATTATCTGTGTGCTTATTTATAACTTTGAGTTCCCTTTGGTGTTTTGGTGGTAGAATTGTAAACAGTTTATGCATAATAAAGTATTTTGACTATTGCTCTAAAACACGAGAATCCTTCTACATTATTTCAGACAATGCATTAATTGTTAAACTTTTCAGCTTCTAAAGACTTACCAAACTATGGATGATAATGTCTGTTCTAGGCATTTTCACAAATGCTATAAAAGCAAAATTTACATTTTTGCTCTTGTTTTGGTTTGATAATAAGCTGTTTTTTCTTAGAGGGATTTCGTTTCAAAAATATTATAACTGGAAGTTACACAAAAATGGAATTCAAGAAAAGTAAATTTGAACATCAAAGGTCATAAATGAAGAACTCTGCATTGACAGATGGAATAATTAGGTGAAAATAAAGTGAGTTAGAAATATATAAAGGTTATCCTATATTTTCAAACTTATTATAGAATTATCTGTTAATACTGATATCTCCTCTAGCATGTTTCCAACTCTAAAGTAAAATAGACAATATTATGTCAAACTTATAGATTGGTAAAATGAATGGCACAAAATCTTGCCTAAGACAATAGGTTGGCAACAAAGCTAAAAATGGGAAATTGGTAATTATTTTCATAATATAAAGACATGAGCTATTTTCCTTGTCTTGCATCTACTAGACACTAACATTATCAAAGAAATGAATAAAACAAAATATTTTCAGTTGCAAATTTGGGTAAAAAATATATTTTTTCTGATTTCAAAAAAAAAAAGCATTACAATGAGCCTCTGAAATGGAAAAAGAAAATATGTAACTTTAGTTACAGCTCTAAGACTGTTCAATGCTTGGTAAAACCAAATAAAAACAGAACATTCAATTTAATACTGAGGAAGAATCAATGATAATCCTGTTAGTTTCTGTTGTGTACTACACACTGGCTTCAAACATGTAAGGCCTAAACCTAGGAACACAATTTCCTCTATTTCCTTTACTATTTTCATTCTGCTAAAATAACTAACTCCTTAGCTTTTCTTTTTCAAACTAGTAAAGTTAGTAAGGAAAGGAGTTTTCATTTTAATTCATATTCAAAACCCAAAAATAAAAACAGAGAACTTTATTAATTGCGCATATTTTCCAATAGTAGTTGAAGCAATGAGATAAAAACAAAATCTAAAGGTAAAAAAGCATCTTACTCTGAGACATTTATTTCAGTAAAATAGAGTTGTACATTGTGATATATGATATAACTTTGATTCAAAAAGATGAGGAGCGCAGTTTCCCATACTCTGGACATCTGACAAATATGTAGATGACACCTTAATATCTGTGTGTGTGATAATCAGCCACTGTTCACTTATTATAGCAACTGTGAGGACCAGATAAAATAATGTATAGGAACATTACTTGGTAAACCATCAAATATACATTTTAAGTAGACAACTCCTACAGCAGAGACAATTATAAAGTGTATCTAAGTATTAAATTTATCAAAGCTTACCCAAAATTCTACTTCAATATTCATTTCGCTAATGTTCTCCTCTGCTTGTATACACTGAGGTACAGCCCTTCACTAAATATTATTTGGGTTTCTATTAGCTATTGACTACCAACCAATGGGAAATATGATGGTATATATGAGTGACTAAAAATAGACAAAATTTTGTCCTCTGGAGCTTCTAGTGTTAGACTAAGGCATCAATCAAAATAGCATATTATGTTAAAATTATAATTAATTATAACAGGAACTAAACAAAAGTGGTGTACTGATTTTGGAAGGTTTCCCTTAAAGGTAATACTTGTGGTGAGATTTAAGGGAAATTAGGAGGTAAATAAGTGAAAATGATGAAAATAACATAGAAACGCTCTACTTTGGGTGTCTGGCAATGGTGAAGAAATGGTACATGGAATTGGAGAAGACAAGCCAGAAGGCAAAGAAAATTCCTCACAGATGACTCTTTGCTGGTAAACAAGGGCTCAGAGACTTTATCTCAAGCACTTTGGGAAGCTGATGAATAGTTAGAGTGAAGATGTTACAGATTTGTGTTGTTTAAAACATTACTCTTGGATTGGGGCAGGGAGGATTCTGGAGAAGCCATATATACATGAATTAGTTAAGATATTATCTTACCCTAAAGTTGCATGTAATTGTTCAATATGTTTGTCTAGTAATAAAGAAGAGATTGTCTTTTCTTTTTTTCCCATTTTAATCTTATCGGATATACAGATAATCCCTCATTCCCTAAAGAAAGATAGAATAGCTTCTTCCCCTCACTATGGTCTTGTTTCATGGGGTATGTGTGTCCCACTTATTACCCGTATCTATGGAATGTTAACAATGGCCTATTTTGCAGCATTTCCAATTCTTCTATAAGCAACTGGATGGATTGATTGAAAAACCAACTGACACTAACTATCCATGTGCTACAGGTAACTAGAACTGGACCTGTGTGTCAGTAAACATAAAACTCTTTGAAAGCAAGCACACAACTCATATTAGGCTCTCAATAAATAATTATGAAAATAAATAATTATCTATCTAACATATGTATATACACCTCTGCTTTTCTATAATAGAATGAAAAAATCCCATAGGCTCATGCACATCCTTCATACATGAGTAAGTAATTGCAGAACTAATTCAGGCCAAAAGAAATTAGCTGAGAAATCAGGGAATATTAAGATTTTATGCAATAAAATCATTCTACAGAAAATATGTTCCATGACTAGCATAGCACAGAATGTAATAAAATAGTCTTTAAAATAAATATGGCATAAATTTCTCCCATCTTCAAAGCAATCAGAAATTGCCATATGTTGTTTCTTCTGACTTTGAGTGATTTTTGACTTATTTAACATATACATATTTATGCATATTTGATTAAAGTAATGCCAAGACTTAAATTTTTTTTGAAATTAGAAAGAATAACTTTTGACTAGTTAATACTGTGTTAAATCTCATTCTATATTCTTTGAAAGAAAATGGGCCTTTAAAAATGTGAGACTTTTAATGTTAAATTTACATATCTATTTTGAGGAGCACGCTTTCATTGTTCTGTGTCACTTCATATCCATTATTATTCACAGACTTGTATCAGAAATGTATTTATATAGAGAGTATCTTTGAAATTACTTTTCTTAAAGTGAAAAAATTGAATCAATATATTTCATGATTCCATTGTATCCTGATTTGGGTGGCAAGGCATTAGGAAGGAGAAAGTGCAGTTTGTCCTCTCTCTTAAACTTATGCAAGTTATGAGCTGTCCTTTCTTCCTAACATTTAATTTAAAGCATATCTAGGACATTTGGAAAAGTTGTAAACTGACAAGTAAGTCAAAATCCTAAGAAACATTTGACATCCTTACAGATAAACTTGTGCTTTTTTTTTTTCATCTTGAAGTCTCTGGCACCAAGAATCAGATATGATGGTATCTCTCTTGACACTAAATTGTGATGAATGTATCGTGTCAGTTCAAGATTAAAAGCTACACTTAGTAAAAAGTGTCCTTTATACACAAATCTGGACATTCAGATCAGACCATGAAATATGCTGACACTTCTAATAGCAACACATGTTTTGTGTTTGGTCATTGTTTCTGCCACAAATGCCTATATTCTTGGGTTCTAATATCACCTACAAGTAGATACTTTATATACATGCATAGCAGTACATTTATTCCATGATTTTTATTATCTATAGTCACTCTACACAGTGACTATATTAAAATGAGCATCAGTTTGAAAGTTTGAATGACTTACTCTTTCTGCCACTGCTCATTAAGGTATATTTCCTCATCTTTCTCATCTCACTGTTTTTATTTATAAATATAACAAAATATGTTAACATGTAAAGAAGAATAATAACCTGCCAGCCCCAAATATTATCAGCGTAGTCCAAACTGCTAAGGAATACAAATTATCTTTAGCAGTGAAAGCAGTTTTAATGGCTTCCATACACAAATCTGGGTTAACAAAATGATGGTGTCCAGAATTGCCTTTTCATGGGCAATTATGAGGTTATAACTTCCTTGCAATATGTTTTTTTATTTTTGAGCATTTCAGAGGAGTTAGACATTATAATGGTCTTGTTGATAACAACTTGCCTACCTGCTCAATTCTTACTTCTAATGTCTTGTGGAACATAAGCCTATTTAGTACACTTACTGTTAGTCAGAAGGCTATATTATAATTACACTGCTAATAATAGCACACTGCTAATAAACACAAATCCTATTGGTCTATCAATAATTTCTCTATATAGATTTGTTTGTAAAGCACATCCTTGGAAAGTTACTGAAAAGTTACAAGATTTTATTTTGGGAATGTTTAAAAAGGAAGCAACAAAACTAAGTGACTTCTTCAAGAAACATGGAAACAGAATTTGAATCAGGCATCATTTTGAGAGCTGTATCCATTTTGATGCACCAGTGCCCATCCCTTCGCTAAATTAATTCACTTTTTAGAACTATAATTCGAAGTTCTGTCAAAGCCCTTGCAAGCCAAATATTACATGTTCCCAAATGCATTGCTCTTCTCTACATGCCATCTGCACCTGTGTCTAGGGTGAATTACACAAGGAAAACGTAAGCACGGTGGGTAAAAGATAGCCTACGAAAACAGTATAAAGCTCAACTTAGAGCAATTTGGCATAGTTGCATACAGCTGGGAAGTGAAAGCAGCAGATGGGTTATGTTGACTTCCTGAAATCAGAAATGAGAAGGCTTATATCTAACAAAAATTTGCATAGCCTCTAAGGCAAAGGCATTGCAGACTTTGCAAATGATAACCAGAAAACTGTAAGGTGACATTCTTGAAGTGGCATGTGAACAATAGTATAATTGGCAAGAACTGTATAGATACAATTTCAAATACAACTTCATATATTTGTAAAAAAAAAAAAAAAAAAAAAAAGGAAGGTACAGATAAATGGGACCAAGAGTTATTTTTATGCCACAAAAAAAAGACTTTACAAATGAGTTTTCTCAGCCATATATAGAATCTATAGACTATTGGAATTATACCACCATAATTGAATATTTAGTTAGGAAACTAATAAAAATTCAAGAGCAGGAGCACTTCTAGTATTACTTTTTGGTTTTGTACATTTTGTTTTCCATTTTTGTGTTGAGCTATAGTGTTCCAAGAATATAAAGATAATCAAACAAATGCTTGATACTTGCAAATTTAATTCACAGTGTATTTAACAACAGCTTGTTTAAAACCTGTAAGATCCCTTGACCCCTTCTTTTAATAATGACTTGATTCATTATACAAAATATATGTTAAGGTAAATGATTTCACTTCCAACAATGAAATATTGTGCTATAAAATTGTAATAATATATTGCCTTATTAGAATGTTATATGAAATTAAACTAAATATATAATTTTATTAATTATGCAAATGTGTATTACTTGGTTTCTATGTGCTACATCAGGAACTATATTCAATCAAACTGCTGCAGATTGAAATCAACATAACTAAGCAATGTTATTCTTTATTTAACACAACAAGTTCAAATTATCCAAAAGAATTTTAAATATTTTGCAGAGATATGATTTTAGGTACCAAGATATTACGATACTATTACTTGATTTGAAGTGCAATGTAGCTTTTTAACATTTTCTAATTTTTCCCAGCTCTGTGTGTTTACTTCATTTTGTGTCGACTCCTGGTGTCTCTGAGATGATTAGACTGGCAAAGGTCAGATGCTAAGTGGCTTCCTGCACTTACCGTTTCCCCCACTTATATCATTTTGGTATTGTTGGTTTTATCATAGTCACTTGAAAATCTATATAAATGAGTTTCCCTCTTTAACTGCCCTTTCATTTCTGTGGCAAGAATAACTTTTCCCCATATCTCAAAGGAAATGTTAGAGTGTGTATGACTGCTTGTGTAATAAAAAATGTCAAAATACACATTTCTCAAATTAGTTTCATATTCCACAACCGCCCATCTCTGTTTTAATGGTCATTTGGCTGTCTGGAATCAGTATCTCAGCCCATTTGAAACTATTTAGTCCTTGGTAAAATTGCTCTGCTGTTCTCTCTCAAATGGTTCAAATGGAGCAATCATTGTCAAGGTGATCTTGAGTTTCTGAAAGAGAAAAAAAAATACACAAAAGTTATACTTTCTGAAAAGCTGTAGAAAAATAAAACACACACTCAGAGGTGTGAAACATGGCTTCTCCGTAACAGAAGCACAAAATTTCTCCTGAATTTCTTCTCATTTCAATATTGATAAGAAAGAGAAACTAATTTTCAATTTTAAAATTGCATTCACATTAAAGTTAGACTAAACTATGAAGGCATTAAATACAGGCAGAATAGGTAATTATTCTCAGGGATCAAGGGAGTTGGAAATAATTTTTTTCTCTTGACTATTTTGTAAAATCTTTGGATATTGTTTATTTTATTGTGTCATTTTTTGGTACAAATTTATCAAACTAGATTTATAATGAAAGGAAGGTAAACAGATATGCATTACACTATGTCTTAAATGTATTCTCAAGTTAATATACATTACATGTTTTCTTTTTCTAGTTGTTAGTTAAGTAATCCCAAAATATTCACATTAGAATTTCCATGAATTACATTGAGAAAAATAAGGTTAATTCTAAATGCATCTCATTTTTTTCCATATCAAACCTAGATAGATTGAATAGGTCCTAGAACAGGATGTATCTGGATATAAAAGAACTAATCAGAGAGTTACCTAAGCAGAGAGAAGAAGGTAGAATACCAAAAATATCTTTATCGATTTGACACATTTGCTGAGAGTTTTCCTTGAGTTTAATCTGTTCTAAGGATGGAAATTATCTTTTCTTCCATGTGTGAATGGTGACCTGCTGGTAATAATCCCAAAGACTTTGTTGCAATGAATTTTAAGGTTAAGTTGAAAAAGCTCAGTGATTTACTTACTTTCTGTAGCAGTGGGGTCAGAAAAGAATTGTAGCAGGCCGACAGAAAATTTGGCAGTCTTTCTTATTTCACTAATCTGTTTTGTTGTTGTTTTTCTCTCAAATATATTTTATTTTTTCTAACTAAAAAACATCATACCTCATTTAGTTTTTTTTTCTTTCTTTCTTTCAGGCTACAGTCTATGCCAACAGTTTTACATTTCTGTGATCCTCCAAAATATGATATTTAGTCTGTCAAATTTGCTTTACCTATAGTCCATGATACTTTTTAAAAAACTGAATATTAAATACATTTCTTCCAGGCCATACCCTGGCTTTTGATTCATTCTTCGCAGATGTAAATTTAGAGGAAATGCAATTATTTCCTTTTCAAATTAAACATTTTTATGTTTCAGACTGACATATATTTATATTAATGAAGGATGAATATGTCCAAAAAATTATGTGCTCTTACTTTTTCACTTAAAAAATTGGGTAACTGAATTTTAGAATGCTTGAGATTTATTTTGTTCCGAGATGTATAATTAATAGCATGGTAGAATTTGCAGCCAAGTTTATAAAGATGATTTTTTTTTTTTTTTTGAGACAGCATCTTCCTCTGTCACCCAGGCTGGAGTAAAATGGAGTAATGTAGGTTCAGTGCAGCCTCTGCCTCCAGGGTTCAAGCGATCCTCCCAGCTCAGTTTCATGAGTAGCTGGGGCTACAGGCCCATGCCAACATGCTCAGCTAATTTGTAAAAAAAAAAAAAAAAATTGTAGAGACAAGATCTTACTGTATTGCCCAGGGCTGGTCCTGAACTCCTGGGCTTAAGTGTTCCACCTCAGCCTCACAAAATGCTAGGATTTTAGGCATGAGCCATCGTGGCTGTCTTTTTCCCAATGCTTTTCAAGATCATCTGTGATTCTCTTAATACTATACACCTTCCGGGACTCTCTTTGACCTAATACAGTGTCCTCATACTTTTGGTATATTGGGTGGTAACAGATCAGTTTTAAAGTGTCAGTGTTTCCATACCCATGAACTCAGGAATGAACACTCGAATGTGATCATTCTCAAATGCAACTTGTACTCAGTTATTATGGTAGAGCATCATCCAGAAGTCTGGGCTTTAGTAACTGCCTAGGCTTGCTCTATATTTTATTTAAGGGCTATTGGGCACAAGTACTAGGAAATTCATTGCAAGGAAGACAGGCTTTGCAGTCACAGAAATCTGGGTTTGAATTTATTTGCACCTAACAAATATTTGATGTTCTAGAATTCCCCCAATTCTGTCTTCTATGATGTCCAGTTTTTAGCTTTCTATCCAAGAATTTCTTACTCTCAAAAAAGGTCATTGATATTGGCTTGAATTAACTTTCTGGGGAAACTGACTTATAAACAGACATATGTGACATCTCATATTGTGATATTTAATTTATTATTTTTGTTGATGTAACAGTGAGTTCTGGAGAGGTAGATCAACGTAAAGGTAAGGAATTACAGGCTGTTATTTGAGAAAATAATTGTAGGCATAGCCATGCTCCAGCTAACATAATTCCCTTGCATGAGAAGGCTATATTTGAGGGTTATAGGATTAAGTAGAAGTGGAGGTTGAATTACCAGTGATATTTATAAAACGTAGTAACCATTTAGCAACTTTGATAGGCTAGGTTTCTGTCAACTTACAACAACAGATACCTTGAGGATAACATAAGGGTAGTCAATGTTGTGTCTCTAATTACTAAAAGGTAACTAATTCCCTTTCTGATATTTGAAAAACAATTTTTTAGCATGTATCATTTATGGTGATGCTGCCATAGTGTGTGCTTGGTTGGTACACCAGATACAATAAGCCAAGGCCATTAACCAGTGTAAAAAGTTGAAATCAAGTTGTATGCCCCAGATCCTCTGTTTATATGCCACATAGAAGATAATGGAAGGAAAAATAAATTGGGCTTTAACAAGATTGGAGGCCATTAACATATTTAATATATCTCTGAAAAATTGGTCCACAGATCCCAACAATTTAATAAGCATCCTGTGTAAATGGCTTAGTAAATATATAGATCATTTTTAGAATAAATTCAGTCTGTATTAATATAAATATTGAAACTGGACCAAGTGTCTCATAGAATTCATGCTTACAGCCTTTTAAAATATAGATAGAAATTGACCTTCCCAAACTTAAAGCTTGAAACTTACATTTCTCTTATCTGAGTTCCTTCCTCAGGAGACAGACCCTCAGTCCTCCAAGATAACATCAAGGAACTGAAACTCACCAGATCACCACATCCAGACCATGAGAAGCCAGACCCCACATCTTCATGATTTCCTTACTCTTCCCAAATTCCTGTTTACTGGCAGGTAGCTGCATTATTTTCCTGCTATATAAACCCCCAGCTTAGTCAGTGAGGCAGAAGGATTTGAGACTGATCTGCCATGTCCTCAACTGCAGCACCTGATTAAGGCCTTATTCCGTGTCAATACTCATTGTCTCAGTGATTGGCCGTCTGTGTGGTGAGCAGCAGGAGCTAGACTGAATGCCTGATGATTTGATAACATTACCAATGTCATAGAGTTCATGGCAGGAGGCATTTGAAGTTTTAAAAAGTATGAATTTGCCTCTTTTTTCCCAAAGAAAATTATCTTCATAGGAGAGGGAATTAAGGCAATATAGTTGGCAATACTGGCATTGAGTTAGAAGCCTTCAGGCTTCAAATAATTTGAGTCGCCTACATTTTTGCCTGAGGGCATATCCCACAAATATTATAGAAAAGTCTAATACATTTTGGCTTTTTCTATAAAGGAAGTTTGTAAGAGAAACAATATGTATTAAATTGGAATTTTTTCAGGCCCTTCATGAACAGCATTAAGAAATCCTTTACAGAAGAGAATATGGTTTTATTGAGACTCAATGGAAAAATCCAACGTAGGTGTTTAAGGCAAAGGAAACAACATGTCGAATGGCAGGGAACATGAAAATCAAAGTCCAAAAGTTTGAGAGCGATCGAGTATACAAAGAAATTTAAGGAAGAACTTTGTTGTGTGCATACTATGAAGGGATGTGGAGTCATCTTTGATGCATTTTCAAAGTTAAAATGAACCATTTCAAAACTGTGAGCAAAGGCATAACACAACTAAATATGTATGTTAATGAGAAGATATTTTAATGAGAGTGTAAAATGGAATATGAGGAGACAAGACTAGATAAGAAGCCAAGAAAGTAAAGATGTGGCCCTGAATTAAAGTACTAGCATGGACTTAGATAGGAATAGGTAGATACAATAGAAATTTGTGAGACAAAATTGTCAATTTCATTGAAATACAGAAATTAAAAGAAATAGAGGAAGGCATGTAAGATGTCTTCTTTTCTGACTAGGATGTTTTCAGACCAGTTGATAACTGGGTGGATTGCAGAGTCATCCACTAAGGAATGTACTATAGGGGATAGGCATCTTCGAAGTATGAAAATGTAAAATTTTAGGTGCTCATGGGCCATCCAAGTGGAAATGTCCAATAGATACAGGGATGAAGTTATGGAGCTTGTGAAATATTGTTGGATGTGTATGTAAATTTTGGATTCATCACTGTGTTGGTAGGAGCTAAAGAGAAATGGCTTTACTGAATTGTCTCCTAACTTTAATGAAATCTACATTATAGTTATTTCAGTTTGTATACGCTAATTAGTGTGGGACAACTGGAAATGCTACTTAAAGGAGAATCTATATTGCAAATTCAGATATACCTTTAAAAATGCATTTTATGATTAAGAATAAAAATTAAGAGATTAACTACAACTTTAAAAACACCTTATGTGGCAAATTCTAACCACAAAGATCCTATAAGTATTGCAATGTGATATGTATATTTATAAAATATATGTATATATGCCTGTATACATGTGAATATGTATACATGTATCATATATTTTATAGTCATGCATTGCATAGTAATGTTTCAATCAACAACAGACCACATACACAATGGCGATCCCATAAGGTTATAACAAAGCAAAAAATAATTCTACTTCCTAGTGACCTCTTAGTCATCATAAAGTTGTAACACAAGGCATTACATATGTGTTTATTGTAAAACAAACCTACTGCCCTGCCAGTCCTATAAAAGTGTAGGATTTGTACATGCATACAATTATATACAGTACATACTACTTGATAATTATAATAAAAGGCAATGTAACTGGATTATGCATTAACTATACTGTCCTTTTTATTGTTATTTTACAGTGTATTTCTACTCATTTAAAAAATAATATGTTAAATGTAAAACAGCCTCAGGCAGGTACTTCAGGAGGTATTCCAGAAGGCATTGTTATTATAGGAGTTGGCAGCGCCATACGTGTTATTGCCCTGGAAGACTTTCCAGTAACACAAGATGTCGTAGAGGTGGAAGACAGTGATATTAATGATCCTGACCCCGATTGCCCCAAGACTTTCCAGTAAGGCAAGATGTAGAGGTGGAAACAGTTATATTAATGACTCTGACCTGTGTAGGCCTAGATTAATGTGTATGTGTCTTAGTTTTCCACACACAGAAAAAATGTTTGAAAGTTTAAAAAATTAAATACAAAAATATTAAAAAATAGAGATATAAAACAGAGTATTTCTGTACAGCTGTAAAATTTGTGTTTTAAACTGTTACTATAAAAAAGTAAAACTTTAAAAAGCTTAAAACTTTGTAAATTTAAAAGTTACACTAAGGTAACGTTAATTTATTATTGAAAAAAGAATTTTGAAAATAAATTTTTTTGTAGCCTAAGTGTAGTGTGTTTATAAAGTCTACACTAGTAAACAGTGATATCCTAGGACTTCACAATTTGCATAACACTTACTGACTCACTCAGAGCAACTCCCAGTCCTTCAGGTTTCATTCGTGATTAGTGCCCTATAAATAAGTACCATTTTTTACCTTTTAAACTGTGTTTTTACTGTACCTTTTCTATGTTTAGCTATATTTAAGCACACAAACACTTACCGTTGTGTTACAATTGTCAACAGTATTCACTATATTATACGGACTACATAGGCAGGAGGCTATACCATTTAGGTTTGTGTAAGTACACTATTATATGTACAAACAATGACAAAGTTGACTAAAGAAGTATTCCTCAGAATATATCCCCATTGTTAAATGACATGTGACTGTATACATATGCATTTATATGTAAATAATTTGTTTTAAATGTTGAAATTCAAATGATTTTTTTCAAACTATTTTGCTCTACTATGAGTAATTTTCTATGACTACCTTCCTAGGTATATTTTTGTTGTTGCAATGGCTGTTGGAATTATCGATGGTAACCTTTGAAATGCAAGCAATTTCATGTATAGAAAATTGTCTTTGTATTTCCTTTACCGCTTGCTAAGGATCACAGCAATAACTCTGATCCCTGGCTTTCTTTAAATAAATATCAAATGTGTTACTGCTTATTCTAAATTCTAGAGATCTAATTGTTTTTAATAATATTATAATGCACTTTGCATTTAGAATCACTAGGGCATATTGGCACCTTTAGTAATAATGAAAAGTTATGAGTGTCTAATATTTCCATATTAAAAAAAAAATTCATTAGCAACTTTTATTTGTTCATATTTTCTTAACGCAGACTGAAAACACTTGTGTATTTTAAATATTGTTTCATTACAGAAAAGAAGTGATAGATCAGAAATATATCTTATATATGCAACATATTAGTAAGCCTCTCTATTAAATGCATTTGTTATACAGTTTTCAACATAGATCAATTTATACTACTGGAACTCAAATTTACAAGATATTAGTAAGACATAAATGATCTATTCTACCTTATTTATAAACAAACTCCCCATAACCAATAACAATTATTTGCCATTTGTAACCTCACCTCATAAATTTCTATTGAAAGCAGTAATTGACATTTCCTGTTATTCCTGTTTTTCACTTCCATGCTGTACATTAGAATTTTATTTTTAAACTCTTCCTACTCCTCCTCCTTCTCCTATGTCTCCTCCTCCTCTTACTCTTTTTTTCTCCCACCTCGTTTACTTCTCTCCTATTTCTTCTTCAGATTTATGTTTGGTTTCCTAATGGTGAGAAAGGATCGCCTTTTAAGTTATCTCTGCTGTCCTTGGCTCTGCTTTTCCCACTTTACATGCTACCCTTTCTGATACCAATAATTTACTCTCCGTTTTTTTTTCTCACTAACTCCGGTTTTGGAGTTTTCATTTTTTTTTCCTGAATCTTGTTATATGATTTCCTAAGAGACTCTAACAACAACTCAGATTGTTCTGTTCAATATTTTTTCTTTTATTCTTTCTCACTCCCTAAGCCTTGAGACTTTGAGGTTTTGTTTCGTGTTTGAGACTATAATGTTTGGCCCCCTATCATTCTGTTTTCCTTCCAAAAGCTTTTTTCAAGAGACTTAATTTAGCTAAATTTCATTGTATACTTTAACTAATATGATGATAATATATATTGCAATCGATGGTTAAATAAGGGCATGTTTCATTTTGGGTCACACAACAAAATCTATCACATTTTAAGTTAAATTTTTTTTATTAATAATCCCTCCAAAAGAAAACCTCAGTCAGTTGGAGATATTTTTAAATAAAGCTATAGCACAATGAAGATAATAGCCAGTCATATCATAATATTAAGGTAATTATTTCACTTATATACATAATAATGATATTATTTCATGAGAATAGTAACAGATGATTATAGTCTGATTTACATGATTTTAAGCATGCTCATAGTTGTTTAATTATTTTGTCGAAGACTAAATGATTAAGAATTTCATAGGAAGTGGGTAAAACTAAGTACATTCTGCATGTTAAGGAACATTACAAACATATTGAGATCTTTACCTTTGGGGATATATTAGAACTGCTTTTCAGGCACAGTGAAAACATAAGCTGGGTGCAAGATAAACTTTACATTTATTGAAGCCTAATTGCTTAGGCCATGAACTCAGATAATGTGTATACTTACTGCGTGAACTAAATTCTTTCTTCTAGGGAAATTTGTTTTTCTAACATCCTTATTATTACACAAACTGCTTACTACTAAATTTTCTGGGCAGTCTCTTCTGAGCAGGTAAAAAAAAGGCTGAAAGAAAATAAACAAGTGACTTCTAATTCATCATAGCCCTGTCAATGCCCTTTGTCAATAGTGTTGCTATAAAACATAGGGAACGAAAAAATGTTCTTTTTTGATAATTCCAGGTTTAACCATATTTCAAAGAGCAATGTTAGGTAATAGTGTTTATTGTTTTCCAGTAAAATGTTATTAAAAGCAAAAATAAATTAAACATAAAAGAAAATCATATATGCAGTTTTCACTGCATCATCTGCCAGTAGGCACTGACATAATTCATGAGAATAATAAGTGAATGAGCTTATTTCTTTTCAGTTTAACATTCAAATGAATATAATTCCACATTGTCTGACAACATGATTGTAATGCCAGAGGCAGAAGACTTGAGGTAACAAAAGATCTCAGACTAACAAAATGGTCGAATTCTTCAATGTCCCTACCTTTCACCATTTTTTTTCAACAATAAGTAGCTGGATGGGATAAAGTAATGCCAACAAATTGTGGAAAAATTTTATATTTCACGGATCTTGCCAACCTCCCTGGTAAATAACCGCTTATGATCTGCTGGACAGGGCTGATACAAAGGTTGTTTACGAATCGCACAATAATCACGATTATGACAGGAAATCTACCACACTGAGGAATGAAATGCTGTGCCATCCAAAAAGACATAGAAAGTCACACCTAAATATCAGTTCATGGCCACCTGGAAATTTGGCTCAGTTTTGGGATTTTTGAAAGGGAAACTATTATAGTAGTTGAAATAGCTGTTGTTCAATTTATCTCTGAGTTCAGTACATTGTAAAAGCCTTGGATTTCTGTCAAACTGAGAAGTTTCAGAGAGTCAGGAAATAGGGAAATGAAGGACGAGGGACTCAAAATCACTGGGTAGAAGCTAAGTTACCTCTAAGAGTCTGTTGCCCATAACATCCGTATAGAAGGCTTTCTACTTTTATGGCAAAAGGAAAACTTCCTGACTGGCCTAGTGAGTTTAAAATAAATATTAGTAATATTTTTTTTTTCAGTAAAAAAGCAGCACTTAATTTCTAATGGCTGAACTCTGCCAAGGAGAAAATTTATACAGAGTTATAAGGTTTGTTGTAAAGCGTAGACAGAAAACTATATAATCAATTTACAGGTAGTAAATCCAGATTTCCTGCTAACAAAGTGCCAAGAGAGCAAAATTAAATTACTTCTATAAGATGCACATGCAATTGCCTGGGGGGTGGAACGTCTTGATAGTGGAAAGAACAAGATACAAAAAGCAGAATACCAATAATAGAGAGAGTATGACCTAACCCTTTATTGTCTTGCTAAACTCTTGCCAAAAGTATTGGATAATATCTCAGCGTCTTTGGCATACATCTGAACAATAGACAGTAAGTCAAAGAAATCACATAAGAGCACATTATCTCATACTGCAACCTTAATTTTAACTCCAACCCAGTCATATTTTCAGAAGATTTTTAACAGTCTGAGTGAAGTAATGCTTAGAATTCCAATGAACAAATGCTTACATCACTGACCAAGTATTAAGACGCAAAGGAACAGTTGAAATGATTAAAAGAGTATGAACTTCTATATCCAGGAAACTTATCTACTAATATTAACCAAGAGATGAAAGATTTCATCATGATTTCATCCCTTCATTAATCTAATTACCAACGTTCAGGAGGCAATTGTTCCTCTGATATAACACTTTGAATGCAATCTTAAAGCCCTGGTAAGTCTATTTAATGAGGATCCCAATCGACTTCCTATCTAAGAGGATAGACTATAATGAATATTTTAGACCAGAGTCAACATGCTAACAATAGAAATTTTCTAAGGACTTAAAAAGCATTTTGCTGTAACTCTTTGATCTAAACTATGTAACTATGGAGACTAAAACAAAAGCACTTAACACAATTATGACTGATATATAGGTCAATAGCCATAAATTTGGTATTGAGTGATAGAATTAAGTCTGGGAAGAGAAGGTGTACTTATGGTCACTGTACTACAGAATCTATATTTATGTCTAAACTTTATGGCAGGAGTCAGGTTCTAAGGAGATTTAGACAATCCTGCTTTACTACTGGTAGTGTGAGTCTTCAGAATATACGAACCATAGGTCCTAACAAGATTTAAGATCTGATGCCTGTACCACCATACATTATAGTTGGGTAAATATTCCAGCTTTTTTAAGGGCATCAAAAGTACTTTCCAATATTGCACCAATAATTTGAAAAACTACCAAGTAAGGTATATATATAGAAGAAAAATTACCTAATTGTAACTCTCTCTCTCTCTCTCTCTTTCTTAAATTCAAGTTGTTATCAGGCATGGTGGCTCAGGCTGTAATCCTAGCTACTTGGGAGGCTGAAGCAGGAGGATTGTTGGTGCCCTGGAGTTGAGGCTGCAGTGAGTTATGATCGCACCACTACACTTCAGCATGGGCAATAGAGTGAGACCTCATCTCTAATAAATAAATAAATACATACATACATAAAAACTTTGTCACATGCAATTTTTAATTCAACTTACAGGAATAGTTCCACAATAAGTCTTTGGGTGATATATGTTCTTGATCTCTTATCATACAATCAATTAATTTTAGTTATTTAATAATGGCAAAAAATGGTTGATTTGTGCCACCGTAAATTAACACCTTTAACATCTTAGGTCCATAAAGTAACCATATGAAATATATCAATTCACAGTGAACTATTTCCATATAGGTCACATATTCTCATATTACATAAGGAACAGTAGTCATTATTTTAACTTGGAAAAGAATTTAACCCAGCCCCAGGCAAGCTCTATACTATCTTGAATTAAGCTAATGCACAATTTTCATCACCAGTGTACCTGACCCACAGATCTAATTTTATTGATATGAGGATGATAATGATCTACTCTTTTTATTTTATATCAAAACTGTATTAGTATTCTGTTCTTGTCTTATAATTTATTTGGAAGGAATATGAAGCGGACCATTGATTAAATTCCACTAGTTACCAACCTGGCATGTGAAATCAATGCATACTATTTATCAACTGAACTGGAGATATCAAAAGAAATACTTTAGATTTCATTGACTGTATATACTTAATCAAGTTGAGTTATAAATCCAAATAAACCCAATGCATCTAACCAGTGACAAACTCATTAGATTTCCACATATGGGTGCTATGTTTAAAGACCTGACATTGCACCTGCCTTCAAATATGTCCTTTTGGATACTATAGATAGATCATGCATCCATAGAATATTATTTATATGATTATGATGGTTCATAAGCAATGTCAATTAATACAGTAGATCACAGAACTGAAAGAAGGGCAGCATAAGTGCAATTTGAAATTGAGCATATATTTCTAAGAATGTCTACATTCTGTCTACGATCTGTCTACAGTAAATGGGCATGCCAATATCTTAAGCCTTTGCCCCGTTAGGAAGTTAAAGATGATATTCTCTAAAATTAGGGATGCAAAAAATGAGCATGTTTATTAAAATGGATCCACAGCATTTTCCAAAAGTGCAAAAATTAAAAGAATCTTTATTCTATGCTGACTAATATTATCTTAAAGGTAAAGAGAGAACAGTAGGGATTATGTTAAAAAGAAGTACTACAGTATTATCTGTATGATTAAGCACAACCTGAACTAGAAAATTAAAGTAGACTAAAATCAATTAAAAAAAAAAAATCCATGTCCACTTCCACTGAGCTTCCTGCAATATTCTTAATCACACAACATTCTTGATATGTTTCTGATTAGTGTCCCTGCCCAAATCTCATGTTAAATTGTAATCCCCAATGTTGGAAGTGGGGCCTGGTGGGAAGTGACTGGATCAAGGGGGCAGATTTCCCTCTTTGGTGCTTTTCTTGTGATAGAGTTCTCACAAGATCTGATTGTTTAAAAGTGTGTGGCACTTCCCACCGGACCCTCCTGCTCCAGCTATGTAAGAGGCAGCTGCGTCTCCTTTGCCTTCCACCATGACTGTAAGTTTCCTGAGTCCTCCCCAGCCATGCTTCCTGTACAGCCTGCAGATCTGTGAACCAATTAAACCTCTTTTCTTTATAAATTACCCAGTCTCAGCTATTTCTTTATAGCAGTGTGAGAACAGAGTAATACTTTCAAGAAACTCTATAATAAAATAACATAATAATTCTCAGTGAGGGGCCAAACCTCCTATAAGATACATCCAAATCTACAGAGAAGTATTTTTAATATGTCTCTCTTGGACAATTATATGCTATGCTCAATATTACTGACCTTATGACATGGAAATTTTTCAAATGTGACTGTTCATCAAAATACGAAAAAGAAAGTCCATTTAGTATGAATCTTGGCATACTAACTAATAATTAGTAACCAATAATGAAGCAAGCCCTTCTAGCTTGACTTATATGTTTGTTTTGTTTTGTTTTGTTTTGACTTATATGTTTGGATAAGCAAGTGTTTTTCTTCTTGGAAGAAGAATTAGTAGAATTTTTGCTACTGCTCTGGCTTTAGCCAGCAGATCAGAGCTTGGAATGGATACCATTTCAGTTGGACCTTAGAAGCAGCAGAAGTGGAGGTTCCAATGCAGGTTTTAAATAAAGTAAAATTAATTTGACAGATGCCCTTAAGCTATTCTGCTCTCTGAACTATAGCAGCCAATTGGCTTTGTAGGCTATTGGCCTGCATGAGCTAGTTCTCTAATATCAGGGTCTGATTTTGTTTTATGTTATGGGTTTCCAAGAAGAAAGAATATGTTGAGAGAGCAGAATAGTAACTTTGGAGGTGGTAACAATGTACAAGGCAAGCACTAAATTGTGCTGCCCATTGCTGAGCAGAAAGGCCATTCGGTTGGTGTGTGAAAATAACCAGCAACGACTTAGAGAACTGGAAGGAAAGTAGTATTCTCAAGAAGCAGCCAACAGTAAGGCTAAGAAATGATGAAGAAAATGACCTAAGTGGTAACAAACAGGAAAAAATAATTGGTATAGATAAGCTGTACTATCAGTCAGTAGAAGGTTTTGCAAGGGAAAGTTGGATATCAGGGTTAAATATCTGGGTTATAAATTAAAAGTAATGTAGGTAACTTGTTGCTGTGTAACAAGTCATTCTCTAACTTTCAGGCCCACACAAATCACCTGAGAATCTTATTAAAGTCCAGATTCTTGTTCTGGAGGTCTGTAGAAGCCCCAAGATGTTGAGCCTTTTACAAATCCCCCACAGGATGCCAGTGCTGCTGGTCTTTGGATGATGATTTTGGCAGCAGTGTTTTGGCCAGATGACCAGTAGGCTTAACCTGGACAAAAGCAAAATGAGAAGGTTGGTTGCATCTTTTCTGAGCATTAAGCTTGATGGTCAAGCACTGATAATACACTGCCAGGATGGCTGCTTGCATATATATTACATTAGAACTCTCAGTGATTTGTGAGCTACTGGAGAGAAAAAGTCATGTGGAATTTAAGAACTTTTCATTATTTTTTAAGAATCTGTTTGATTCAATGAAGATTCCAAACAAATATCTCGTTTTTAGATTAATCCATTTGTTTGTGCCTTTTATCTAGAGGGAAAATATATTTGATATATTTGATAATGCGTTGATTGTATTAAGTAATAAGCTTCATAATAATGCAGTTTGCATTTTTAAACAATTTCAACTTACTCATTATTTTGAATTAATATAATGCCACTTCTAGTGATTTGTTTTTATTTTTATATTTGTTATAGCCACTTATCACAATTTTAATTATATCAAATTTAATTTAATAACATTTTCCAAATATACTTTATTATTATTCAAGGCAGAAGTATTCCATGAAATAAATTATATGAGGAAGTAGTATGATGTATAATCTCATATTTCAAAATATCTGTATATGTGCAGTATTATGAAACTGTATATAGCTATTGTTTTTCTTATATAAATTTATATATTTGCCCAATATAGAATTTCTAATAACTACAATTACTGATAATATTGATTAATTTACTCTTCTAAACCAAATAAAATATGCATCAATTTATCTACAAATAAGTGTTGAATGAGTGTATACCTGATCCCACATATTTTCTTTTATTCTATGTTTTTGTTGGGGTTATATTCAATTCCATTTAATAGGCAAATATTTGTTGCACAACTATTATTGCCAAGGCATTACATATTATGTTCTGTGAAGACAATAGTGAGTTAATGGTGTTATTCACATTAGAATTACATAGAGGCAGTGGATCTACAAGTGCATACCTTTCTATCTAAGAAGTATAAAAGCAGAACAAAGCAACACTGCCAATAATTAAGATGATATTCATTTATTATTTTTGTAGAGTCCTCAAGAAGAAATTTCTGGATTTGAGCTGAACCTTGAAAATTAAATAAGGTGTATGTGAAAAAAATTGTCATACTGGGAAAAAAAAAACGTAGGCAAGACCATAGACATGTAAATGTAGTGTACACAATAATTTATACAAGCAGTCTGGTGAGCCTGGAAAGGGGAGAGGTAGCCAGAATAGAAGTTTAGAAGCACAAATACATTGGTGCATTGAGACAGTATGGCTCCTGTTCAGATGATATATAAACCCTGGATTATTAATGTGAAAGTAAATGAAAACGGAGACCAAGTCTAAAGAATCACTCAGCAGACAAACCTAGCTAGGCCTCGTAAGTGACCTTAACTTTGCTTGGTTTGAAAACAAAAGAGAAACTTGAGTTTCTTTAAATAAATGTTTATATCAAAGAAAAGCAAAACTTAAACTCATTCAGCCTTGCATTCCAGGGATGAAGCCCACTTGATCAGGTGGATAAGCTTTTTGATGTGCTGCTGGATTCGGTTGGCCAGTATTTTACTGGGGATTTTTGCATCGATGTTCATCAGGGATATTGGTCTAAAATTCTCTTTTTTTGTTGTGTCTCTTCCAGCCTTTGGTATCAGGATGATGCTGGCTGCATAAAATGAGTTAGGGAGGATGCCGTCTTTTTCTATCGATTGGAATAGTTTCAGAAGGAATGGTACCAGCTCCTCCTTGTGCCTCTGGTAGAATTCGGCTGTGAATCCATCTGGTCCTGGAATTTTTGGTTGGTAGGCTATTAATTATTGGCTCAATTTCAGAGCCTGTTATTGGTCTATTCAGAGATTCAACTTCTTCCTGGTTTAGTCTTGGGAGAGTGTATGGGTCCAGGAATGTATCCATATCTTCTAGATTTTCTAGTTTATTTGCGTAGAGGTGTTCATAGTATTCTCTGATGGTAGTTTGTATTTCTGTGGGATCGATGATGATATCCCCTTTAATATTTTTTATTGCATCTATTTGATTCTTCTCTCTTTTATTCTTTATTAGTCTTGCTAGTGGTCTATCAATTTTGTTGATCTTTTAGAAAAACCAGCTCCTGGATTCACTGATTTCTTGAAGGGTTGTTTGTGTCTCTATCTCCTTCAGTTCTTCTCTGATCTTAGTTATCTCTTGCCTTCTGCTAGCTTTTGAATGTGTTTGCTCTTGCTTCTCTAGTTCTTTTAATTGTGATGTTAGGGTGTCAAGTTTAGATCTTTCCTGCCTTCTCTTGTGGGCATTTAGTGCTATAAATTTCCCTCTACACACTGCTTTAAACGTGTCCCAGAGATTCTGATTATCTCAATAGATGCAGAAAAGGGCTTCAACAAAATTCAACAGCCATTCATGCTAAAAACCTCTCAATAAATTAGGTATTGATGGGACATATCTCAAAATAATAAGAGCTATCTATGACAAACCCACAGACAATGTCATGCTGAATGGGCAAAAACTGGAAGCATTCCCTTTGAAAACTGGCACAAGACAGGGATGCCCTCTCACCACTCCTATTTAACATAGGGTTGGAAGTTCTGGCCAGGGGAATCAGGCAGGAGAAGGAAATAAAGGTTATTTAATTAGGAAAAGAGGAAGTCAAATTGTCCCTGTTTGCAGATGACATGATTGTATATTTAGAAAACCCCATCATCTCAGCCCAAAATCTCCTTAAGCTGATAAGTAGCTTCAGGAAAGTCTCAGGATACAAAATCAATGTGCAAAAATCACAAGCATTCTTATACACAAATAATAGACAAACAGAAAGCCAAATCATGAGTGAATTCCCATTCACAATCGCTTCAAAGAGAATAAAATACCTAGGAATCCAACTTACAAGGGATGTGAAGGGCCTCTTCAAGGAGAACTACAAAGCACTGCTCAAGGAAATAAAAGAGGATACAAACAAATGGAAGAACATTCCATGCTCATGAATAGGAAGAATCAATATCATGAAAATGGCCATAATGCCCAAGGTAATTTATAGATTCAATGCCATCCCCACCAAGCTACCAATGACTTTCTTCACAGAATTGGAAAAAACTACTTTAAAGTTCATATGAAACCAAAATTGCCAAGACAATCCTAAGCCAAAAGAACAAAGCTGGAGGCATCATGCTAACTGACTTCAAACTATACTACGAGGCTACAGTAACCAAAACAGCATGATACTGGTACTAAAACAGAGATACAGACCAATGGAACAGAACAGAGAACTCAGAAATAATACCACACATGTACAACCATCTGATCTTTGAAAAACCTAACAAAAACAAGAAATGGGGAAAAGATTCCCTATTTAATAAATGGTGCTGGGAAAACAGGCTAACCATATGTAGAAAGCTGAAACTGGATCCCTTCCTTACACCTTATATAAAAATTAATTCAAGATGGATTAAAGACTTAAATGTTAGATCTAAAACCATAAAAACCCTAGAAGAAAACCTAGGCAATACCATTCAGGACATAGGCATGGGCAAGGACTTCATGTCTGAAATACCAAAAGCAATGGCAACAAAAGACAAAATTGACAAATGGGATCTAATTAAACTAAAGAGCTTCTGCACAGCAAAAGAAACTACCATCAGAGTGAAAAGGCAACCTACAGAATGGGAGAAAATTTTTGCAATCTACTCATCTGACAAAGGGCTAATATCTACAAAGAACTCAAACAAATTTACAAGAAAAAAACGAACAATCCCATCAAAAAGTGGGCAAAGGATATGAACAGACACTTCTCAAAAGAAGACATTTATGCAGCCAACAGACACATGAAAAAATGCTCATCAACACTGGCCATCAGAGAAATGCAAATCAAAACCACAATGAGATACCATCTCACACCAGTTAGAATGGTGATCATTAAAAAGTCAGGAAACAACAGGTTCTGGTGAGGATGGGGAGAAATAGGAACACGTTTACACTGTTGGTGGAACTGTAAACTAGTTCAACCACTGTGGAAGACATATGTAACAAACCTTCACGTTGTGCACATGTACCCTAGAACTTAAAGTATAATAATAATAATAATAATAAAAACTTAAACTTATCCAATCAAAAGCAGCCAACAAACTTATAATTTTATAACTAGGAAATTTCCAGTGGGGTAGACCACATAAGGCAACAGTATAACTGCAACCAGTCAAATACATTCTGTGTTTTACTTCCACATTTGCACCATAAAATGCTGTCCATTAATTAGGCTTCTTCTTCCAAGCTCCTGATCCACCTCTGTTTTGAAGCTGCATGATTTATGAATCACTGGTTGCTCAAATAAAGCTCTAAAAATTTAATAGTGACTCAGTTTACCTTTTTAACTGTTATAAAGACAGAAGGTCAGGTGTGTTGACACTGACCATTATTAGATAACGACAGTTATTATTAAAATGCTAATGTGAAAATTTCCATGTAATTATTATAATATTCACAACCATATGAGATACATAATATCAGAAATAAGTGAATTTCAAGACTAGCATGTCATATAAAGCAGTCTACTTATTTGTTATACTCTTTTATCCATAAGAATTTCTTATTATTATTATTAATTTACAGCATCACTTAGTCATTTTAGGAGATATAGACATAAATATAGATATGGATATCAATAAAGATATATAGATATAGATATAGAAAATCAACCCCAGTTGATTTTGTTTCATCGGTTACAATGATTAACATGAAAATATGGGATTTTGGTGAGTCTTATTCTAATCATCCTTATCTGGGAGAAAACAGAGTGGGTGATCTCTTTAGGGCCGGATCTAGTACAGAAAGTGTCATGACATTAGAACCCATTTGATTTAAAGAACTGTGCAGGGATGTTAATGGCTCTGTATGTATATAACATATATATATATATATATGCATTTATGCAGCCAACAGACACAGGAAAAAGTGCTCATCATCACTGGCCATCAGAGAAATGCAAATCAAAACCACAATGAGATACCATCTCACACCAGTTAGAATGGTGATCATTAAAAAGTCAGGAAACAACAGGTGCTGGAGAGGATGTGGAGAAATAGGAACACTTTTACACTGTTGGTGGGATTGTAAACTAGTTCAACCATTGTGGAAGGCAGTGTGGCAATTCCTCGGGGATCTAGAACTAGAAATACCATTTGACCCAGAAATCCTATTACTGGATATATACCCAAAGGATTATAAATCATGCTGCTGTAAAGACACATGCACACGTATGTTTATTGTGGCACTATTCACAATAGCAAAGACTTGGAACCAACCCAAATGTCCATCAATGATAGACTGGATTGAGAAAATGTTGCACATATACACCATGGAATACTATGCAGCCATAAAAAATGATGAGTTCATGTCCTTTGTAGGGACATGGATGAAGCTGGAAACCATCATTCTGAGCAAACTATTGCAAGGACAAAAAACCAAACACCACATGTTCTCACTCGTAGGTGGGAATTGAATAATGAGAACACAGGGACACAGGAAGGGGAACATCACACACCGGGGCCTGTTGTGGGGTTGGGGGAGGGGGGAGGGATAGCATTTGGAGATATACCTAATGTTAAATGACGGATTACTGGGTGCAGCACACCAACATGGCACATGTATACATATGTAACTATGCTGCACGTTGCGCACATGTACACTAAAACTTTAAGTATAATAAAAAAAACTATTGATTCAATTGATGAAAAAAGTGAACCTAAGACAACAATTCTCAACAGTGGTAACCAAGAAATTAGTGTGTATTAATGCATCTGATAAGATTTCCCTAATGATTCCTCTATGATTAAGTGAACGTTGGAATTTTTTTCTGCAGTATATAAAGAACTCTAATAAATAAATTTCAAAAGAAAAGTAAGATAATAGTATATTAGGTAACAAATATGACAGACAATTGAGAACTGAAGAAAACTAAATATTCAATAAAGTTACCAAAAGATGTTCAACCTCACTGGTAATCAGGGTAATAATATTTAACACTGAGATGTTCTATTTCATAAATATGGCAAATTTTTAATGTTTATTTATTAGTAAGGATATGGGAAAATGAAATATACTTGTATGCTAGTTGTTAAAAAAGAAAAAAATTGGTGGCAAATTGTGATAAATTATATCATACTTATGTGAATACCATAAAAGAACAAATCTCCCAGCAAAATGCCCTGTGAAAATATTTAACACATTCACTCAAGGTGTTATATTTAAGAATATGTATCTGAAGATTACTGTAATTGAGAACATGTGTAAACTACCTAAACTGTTTATAAAATAAGATATTAGATATATATTGTGATATATGCATGTAAATGAATTAAATGAATGAATGATAGTTATATGTATCAGCATGGATACATTTTACATGTACGTGTACATGTAGGTCTGTGTTTGTGTATGTGCATACATACAGAGTAGACAAATGACTTTGTTAAGAAGGTTTTATATATTAAACATAAAATAATTCAGGAGAGCGATATTGCCTAGTGATTACAGAGTGTTAAATCTGTCAAGGGGCATAGCAATGGGATTAAGAAAGCCACAGGAGATTGAAGTTTATCTATAATATTTTATTTTTAAGTGAAGCAAATATTGAAAAACATTCATTTTGTCTTTTATTAGATTTTCTATGTTTTACATATGTCTTTTATTAGACATACGTCTTTTATTAGACAAAATGTCTTTTATTAGATTTTCTATGTTTCGCATATACGTAATAAAATAGACTTTGAAAACTATGGGCAGATTTTAGGTAGTTCTGGAATAAATTAATGATCAATATCATTCCTGTTACTTGGCAGGAGCCTGTGGATTGAGCACAACTATTCTCAGAGGGCCTAGTCCAGCAACATTGATGTTATGGTTAAAAGAATGTTAACTGGATATTGGGATTTCCTATTTACATTTCTCTGATCTATTCTACAGTGAAATTAAATGAAAACGTTTACTGAAACTTAAACTCCTCAGGGTGAAGATTTTTGTCTGTTTTGTTTACTTCTGTGTCACCAGTAAGTATCTAAACATTTTCTGACTCATAGATACCCCTCATATATTTGCTGAATATAAAAATACCTTATAGCAGGAGCAAACTATTTTAATCTGCAAGGTTAGGGATTATTAAATATTAATCTATACATGTTATTTTTAATAGTATAAGAAAAAATATAAATAAAATAAGCTCCAAGCAAAAGTATTTGCTATAGCAAGTTTCTTGATGATCAAGTATTATTTCTGTTTACTTTTAGTCACAATAGTAGTCTAGACCATCACTCATAAAGACAATAGGTGAATGGTATTAGAATAATAAGGGCATCCTTAGATAACCAGAGTTTCTCAAGGGTATGTGACAATGAGTTGCTTGTTCAGATTTGCATCTCAGTGAGCAGAAGGTGGAGTTTCAAGGGGATTGTCCGGCTTCCACTACACCTCACCAAGGTAAATAAAGACAATAAATGTTTGAAACAAATCCTATAACAAATTTCATGCCATGTTTGAAGTAATATAATTGTGGCCAGTAAATATTTCAGTAGTTTCTATTAGCAAGACATTCTAAACTGTAGAAGCAACTTCTTGAAGACATGTATAACTTCATCCCTGTTCAAAGACAATAGAAAATGTCCAAATAAAGAATCCACCCTTAGGAATCCAGATCTATCCATGAGATTCTCATATAAATATCAGCAATAACGAGCTGTTAAAAATATGCTAAGCAGAAAATTTATAGGCTGGATAAATATGTAATCTACCATCAAAAAGGAGATAGTAAAAACACATTAAAATTATGTAATTTTTGAAATATTTATTTATTGGCCAATAGAAACTGGCCCAATTGTTTCATAGAAATTAATGAGGTTTTGAATACACATAGAAATTGACCCTCCTGGTTTTAAAACTTGAAATTTACATTTGCTTTACCTGAGTTTCTCCCTCAGGAAATTGACCATGAAACAAGGGACTGAAACTCAACAGATCACTGCCTGCAGAAAATGAGACATCAGACCTTCTCATGTATCATGATTGCTTCCTTACTCCTCCTAATTCCTGTTTTACATTCCTTGCCCACTATATAAACCTTCAATTTTAGTAGGTAGAGGAGACAGATTTGAGACTAATCTGTTCTCACTGACTACAGCACCTGAATAAAGCCGTCTTTCCTGACGATACTCATCATCTCAGAGATTGGCTTTCTTTGCGGCAAGCAAAAGCACCAACACCAAATCTCTGATGTTTTGGTTACAAAACTGGTTGTATAGAAGTTGATATAGACGTTTTCAAAAATGATATTACAAAATCAAGTTCACTCTAAAAAAGTAACATATTCATATAAAGTTAAGTATATTATATCTAAACAGAAAAATACACACTAAAATTATTTCTCATACGTATTCCCATTTTTTAATCAGTTTCTTAACTATAGTTGTCTTTAAAACTATGTCCCTGACACTTTTCTGAATAACGCCTTTTTTTTTTTCCCTAACCATAGTCTTTTTTTTTTTTTTTTTTTTTCCCAAGAGGGAGTCTTGCTCTGTAGCCAAGGCCGGAGTGCAGTGGTGCAATCTTGGCTCACTGCAACCTCCGCCTCCTGGGTCCTGGTTTAAGCAATTCTCCTGCCTCAGCCTCCTGCGTAGCTGGGATTACAGGCATGTGCCACCACACCCAGCTAATTTTTGTATTTTTCTTAGAGATGGGGTTTCACCATGTTGGCCAGGCTGGTCTTGAACTCCTGACCTTGTGATCCACCCGCCTGGGCCTCCCAAAGTGCTGGGATTACAGGCGTGAGAAACTGTGCCCAGCCAGTCTTTTATTTTTTTCAGCAAATATTTGTGGGGTAATCATGAGTCAGAAAAAATGTTTGTAATCTGCTTCAGTGTAGAATTCTAAGATTAATACATTTGAAAATATTAATACCTCTGAAAACTGATATACTTTTGACTGAATCTTACATTTGGACTATAATTTTTTAATTAAGAAAATGTTCTGAACCTTTTCTACACTGACATAGTAGGATGGCTTCTTTCTCTCTCTCTCTCTTTCTCCTCAGATATGGAAATATTGATTTAGACGCTTTGTTGTGTTTTCTCTGGCTGTCCCAATACCATGTGAATTAAAGACAAGCATCCTCTTGTAGACCCAACACGACAAGATATATTGTGGAAAATCTCACCTCACACTGGGAGTAGGGACACCTGTTACTCTCATGTCGGGTTTCATGAATAGTCAAGTCTTCAGCTTGAAAAACTGGGGCAGAGGAAGAAGCCTTAGCTCTTCTTATTTATTCACATTAAGTGACTGCTCTTAGATGAGTCTGTGCAGCCATTACATTGGGTCTCATGAGCAAGGTATGAATTGGGCAGTCTGGGTTTCAATACAGGAGTTACATTTACTTTTCTTTTGTTACTCTCAATGCACTTGTTCATTCTCCTTTAAAGGTTTTTTTTTTTTTTTTTCATTTGGAATGATATTTTTCCCCTGGATTTAAGAAGTTCTTAACCGCACAACATCTGAACTGATTTATTTATTTTACCATTCTTTTTTTATATCAACCCAAAAGCCCAAAATATCTTTCTAGGACTAAAAGCTTTATCTATCTGGGATCAAAAACTAGCACAACTCAAATCGTCTCCTGCAAACCTCAGCACACACAAATCTCTAGGACCAGACCAGTTGAACACCAAATGTTGCTGAGCCTTATGGGTTTGAATTTACTTTAACTCTCTGGATGTGGTGTCTTAGACTCCTAGTAACTCCAGGGAAACCCTAGCCCATCTGCACTTGACAGCCTATCTAGTTCTTCCTCTCAATCTAGGATTTTCCCCATATTCCAAGCAATTGTATTTGGAATTATATCATTTTGGCATATGAACTTTCCCCCTATTGAAAAATGTTCTATTTTGTATCTGTCTAACACATTCAACATCATATATTTGAATGGAAAAGTTCATTAAGACAGTCATGCAAATAAGAAAAATGGTCTCTTTTAAAGTCACAGCTCCTCGTTTTAATTTATAATCACCGAATTCCTTGAACAGTTCTATGATTATAATCACACGAAGTCACAATCACACACAGTCAGTAAGCATCTATTTATCTTGACTAATAATTTCTGATACATATATTTTTATGTTCATGTATTTTTGGGCTTATTTCAGATTTGTCTGTTATTAATGAAGCACCAGTGCAATTTCCTTTCAACATAAGAAACTATTTCCAAATGTCCTTTTATATATGACTCAGGGTTAGAATTTGCAAGGACAGAAACTGTCATCAACTTGGAAGGTGGAAAGGAGGCAAAAGGCATTACTCTTTGGAGTTGGTGATGTGCAGAGACAATGGCATTAGGACCTCCCCACTAGTTTTGATTTTCCACCTTGCAACCACTTTCCACTTCGGAGAGACTTTGCAGAATCCTCGTCAAACTTACTTCGAAAAGCTTTGGCTCATTTTGTTCAAGATTCATTTCTCTCTGTTCTAGTTCTCCACTGCTCTAACTAGCCCACCGCAGTGTTTCAAACTTCACTCTACTAGTCTCCCCTGCATCCATGGATGCCCTAATTCTGAACCTATATCCACCTTCTTTTCATGCCTACAATGACTCTGTTTTTCTGATTGAACTTAGGAAGACCATATGTTGATTGTGCCACTGGTTGGCAGTGAACTTGAATTTTCTTTATTCTAAGAATTCTGGTTGTTGGGCAGAGTTTGAATTTATACTGGTAACCTAATCAATAGAGGTTTCTGTGTTTGTCCTTCCCAAAGACATAGATAACTAATTAATAACAACTCCAATCAAAGAAGGAATTTCAATATATCTGTACTTTAATGATAAATTTTAAATATGTTTCCTGTTATATATAATCACCTCCTGGATATGAAAATTTGAAAATAAGTATTTACCAAAATGATCGGTCCTTTTTAAATTTACAAATTGCGAATAACTTTTAAATCAAAACTTTATGAAAGTCTAATTGGAAAAAAATTTTTAATTTCTTCTAAACCATAACCAAATATTCAACAAATATTTATTGGGATTCTTCTAAGAGCAAAGCATTACAGAAAAATATTGTGAATATGAAACATGTCAGGTCTACTCTTTAGAACAATCTGTTCATTGGGTGAGAACATTTCTGAACAAATAATTATAATATCAAACATAATTCTTATAGAAGCAGAGAATTTATTTCTAATTATTATTATTATTTGTGTATGTGTGTAAGTCATTGCCAACAAGTATATGTGTGTGTGTGTGTGTGTGTGTGTGTGTGTGTGTGAAGCTAATTATGCCAGTCCCAGTTCACCATCCTCGGTTATTTCACACTGGGCTTCAACAGATCTAAATAATGGTGATTTGATGAGGTATATATTTTTCAGACTTTTAAAATAGCAACATTAAAATAATTTTATATATAAGACAATGCTCCAATCACTTGAAACAGAAAGAATTGCCAAAACTGCCAAAAATTGATCAAGCTAAAAACAATTTTCTGTAAGATATTATAATGTAATTATTCAGGATAGATGATCTAATTTATACCTGGAATACTTAGCAGAATACAGTATAACCTTCCAGAATTTATTCAACTGGAGGCAACCAAGCAACAAATTCATCTAATCTTAGTTTGTATTTTTGGAGTTTACTGCAATTTTGATGAAATTTTGCTTAGAATGGAAAGAAATTCATAACAATAACATTAATTGGATATCTACTAATTATTGTGAATAATGAAAAGTATTTGGTTGCTTTTTAACTTTGGAAAATTTGTGATATCAAATCATTTTAAAGAGCACATGTAAATGTAAGATTTCTAAAGAATGCACTTTCCCAACTGCTCAAAGTTTTTCAACAATCTTGGTGTGCTAATTATCTAATTAACTGGGATACACAGTCCAATTAGAATTCTGAAGTTCACTGTGTATGTATAATTATTTTTATAATCATTAACTTGGCTTAATCACCTTTAACACTAGTTTTGTAGGTCCTTAAATAATTAGTTTTACTAGCTAATTACTGAATGTAGGAAATTTTGATTTTCATTAAGATCTAATAACATTTATTGTCATCTGGGTAGGAATGTGAGAACATTGTATACATGACACTAGATAAAGTTCACTAAAGGACAACATTTGTTGAACTCAGAAATACTATAATATAATTGATCTATAAGGACACATATACATGCAGAGAAAGTAAGCTATTAACCTGTAATAGAACATTTGATTTTATCTACACATAAGCTCTCCTTCTAGATAAATTAGGTAATGCTGAAAATGTCAATTTTGCGGTTTTAACTAAAATGCTTTTTAAAAAAGCAATTAAAGCATTAAAGAAAAAACTGACCAATGAGATTTGTTTGTATAAGTTTTTATTAGTTTTTCATTCTGTTTTGTCTCTTGCCCATTATCTTCAAATTTGTTATTTTCTATTTTCCCATTGTAAAGCCAATACAGAATATTGTTAGCTTCTAATATCAGTTAGAACAGTTTCTCTTTGCAATATGCTATTCACTTTAAAAAGTCAGATCCTGAAAGTCATTTACTTTGGCAAAGTATATTCATTATAAATTTTGGAACCAAGTTCAAGAGATATTTATTCCCTTTGGATTATTATTTGGATGTAATACATCGATTTGGTCCCCAAAGATAAACAAAATATTTACATATTTATGAAAAATAAGTAGTCAAATATATTTGAAATTATGCATTTGAATACCCAATGGCATACACACTATAATTTATATTTATAACTTTAAAAATGTTGCCATCTGTCTTACAAACAGCAAGAGACCAGCCTAAAATACAGCCAGTGTGATTTGTTTATATTAAATTTTATTGTTTGTACATTAAAATAGAAAATATTTCATATAAATTGTCCAAACCATTAGGGGATTTAAAAATATATTGCCTTTCCCATGATCATTTTTGTTTTAACCACGAAAAAAGTTGTCATTATGGAGAAGAGTCTAATAAATACTGAATATATTTACTAATGTCAAACAATAAAATATCACAACAATTAACAACCAACAACTTATAGGGTAGAATACAAATAAGGAAGAGAAACATTCAAACTAACACTGGTTGTTAGACAATATTTCTTTCCTTTTTCCCCCTTAAAATGGGACTGATGCTCAGAAAAAAAATTAAACAATTGGCTCAAGATCAAGTGGCTCTACCTCCTGACAATTTGTGGCAGTTCTCTTTAATTCGGTATCTTGTTGCATTTCTACTGTGTTATATGGCTTCTCTCTCTAAGCAACTATCCAGAGAACAAAATATAAAACATTGTTTCTTTCTTAAAAGAAGAGTTGTCATCTTATTAGTAAAATTAAATGAAGAAAAAATGACCAAAATAAGAATTGAAAAGATGTACAAACCATATTCGTTAACTCAAGTATAGACACACAAAACTTTTGGCAATTCATATGAATTACGTGAAATTTACATATTTCAAGCCATCTATTCTGCATAGTCCAGTTTAATCTTAATTCAGATGAAAATAATTTAAAGAGTGGAAAATTATTATGTTAATTTAGTTCCTGCTGTACAGATGTGCCAACTCCTAGTAACTCCTAGGTTTCACAAAGACTCAATAGCCAATTATATTTGCTCAAATTCGTCTTTTGCTTGTGAGGCATTCACACATCATAAATCATGTAATTAATACTCAGCTCACAGGCATTAATTAATGGAGGGTAATGAACAACAGAGATGGCTTCAGAGACCAATGCACCCACAGACAAGTCAACTGGGTCCAAAAGTCCTTTGAACCCTGGGGTAAGGCCACTGCTTTTCTTGAGATGAGTAAAGCAGTATCCACCAAAGTCAGAAGAAGACCTCCAAAAGTGTCTTGCACAAGGCTGGGTCTTGGCTGTTTTATAATCCTCTGTAGATGTGTCTATTCTCATGATCTCATTATCTCATCCTCTCATCCACCTTTCACTTTCTATTTCTTAGTTTTGGGTCTCTTACTAAATACAATATACCTTTCAATCTGTTTAAAATTCTGTACCATATATGTTTATCGCTTTGAGTGGGGAGCAGCCTCACTGTAGGCTTAGCACCACTTGATGTGAGTGACTCCATTTTGAGACATTAAGGTCAATGATTATGATGATATATCAGAAATGTGTTGGAAAGATCTACCTACTTGGAATGAAGTATCACAGAGTTGCGGTCTATTAATTGATGTAGGATACTCATATTGTTTGGCTCTGTGCCCCCACCCAAATCTCATCTCGAATTGTAATCCCCACATATCGAGGGAGGGTCCTGATGGGAGATGATTAAATCATGGGTGCAGTTTCCCTCATAATGCTCTCATTATCATGAGTGATTTCTCACAAGAGCTGATGATTTTAAAGTATGGCACTTCCTCACACATTCTCTCTGTCTCTTTCCTGCTGCCTTGTGAAGAAGGTACTTGCTTCTCATTCACACCTTTCCCATTAATTGTAAGTATCCTGAGCCCCCCCACCCCTCCCAGCCATGTGGAACTGTGATTCAATTAAATCTCTCTTGTTTATAGATTACTCAGTCTCAGGTCGTATCTTTATAGCATACAGATACACACACACACACACACAAAATTATAAGTTGTTGTGTGAAAAACCACGTAATAAGTAAAACAGGTAATGTATGCCTATGGTGCAGAATTTTAAATGGATTGAAAAGTACATTGTATTTAATAAGATTATGAACACTTTAGTTGCTCAGCCATTCTGTTCCCCTCTTCAATGGCAATCACCCATTTTTGGCACTTATTTAACTATCGTTCAAGAAATACCTAAGCATATATTATTTATTTTAAAATCTGATATCATATAACCCATTTTTCATGTAGCTTTTTTACTTAAAAATATTTTATGTAAATGATTTTCAGTTGCTACAGAACATTCCTTTGCATGGAATTTTGGTAGTTTTAAAATTTATCCCTTACAGATACATAAATGATATTTTTCACACTAGGTATTTTTCATTTATTGATATAAGTAATATTTTACTAAATATTATTATACCCAGGTCATATCACCTTTGTCCAAGTATAACTGTAGGGGAAAAATCTGTGTATAAAATGGTTGCATCAAAGAATATATTACATTGATTGCTTTGATTTCTCTAATACTTCACCATCTCTTGTATCCATGTCTTTTCATGTGTGATTTCCTAATTAATCTCAGTGATGGGGCAGGGTTTGTTTCCCCATCCTTGATTCTGAGTTCAGCCCTGTAATTGTTTGTGGGTCATGCAATGTTGGAGGGCGGGATGCAAACAGAGGCTTGAAAGTTGCTTTCAAGTTTGAGTTTGCTTGCTTTTGTAAGGAACCACCCTAAGTCACTGACCTATAGTCTTGTGAGAGCTCAAAGCTAATTGTATTTAATTCCTTGACCTCTGGGGTGGTTTGTTAAATAGCATTACTATGGCAATAGATAACTGATATAAATGTATGTGTTTTAAATTTTAATAGACATTGGGTTATTGACAAGTGATACCAGATTTTACTCAATCCAGTAATATATGATAAAGCAAAGTAATATATCATGTAATTTATTGTTTTCTGCCAATGTAATAGATGAAAAATAGTGTTCCCTTATAGTTTGTATCTCTCATGTTATAAGTGAGGTTGGTCACTTTTTTGCAAAGTTAGAAAATAAAATATTGGCAATTTAACTGAAAGCCCAGGAATACCTCCTGATTGCATTGCCATTTTTCTCCACCTGACCTGATCATCATTCTAAATTTGGTGTTCATCACTACACATAAATATAAAATATTCAGATAAAAACACTAAATTTAGGTAGTGTTTTCTAGATATATCCATTCTTTTTTTTTTTTTTTCATTCACAATCTGGTACTCTTCTGTATTTGAGAATGCCTTTTTATTATGTATCCAATTTTAACATACATTAAAATTTTTATCCAATATATTTATCTCTCTGTAATTTGGGTGATTATTTTAGCCCAATAATCATTATTTTGAATACTAACTTATCTTGATATAATCAGAATCATTTATGTAATAATTATCTAAGTCTACTTTTTAATTTTTTTTTTTTTTTTTTTTTTTTTTTGAGACAGAGTCTCGCTCTGTCACCCAGGCTGGAGTGCAATGGCGCAATCTTGGCTCACTGCAAGCTCCATCTCCTGGGTTCACACCATTCTTCTGCCTCAGCCTCCCGAGTAGCTGGGACTACAGGTGTCTGCCACCACGCCTGGCTAATTTTTTTTGTATTTTCAGTAAAGATGGGGTTTCACCCTGTTCGCCAGGATGGTCTCTATCTCCTGACCTCATGATCTGCCCGCTTCGGCCTCCCAAAGTGTTGAGATTATAGGCTTGAGCCACTGCGCCCGGCCTTTCATTATTATTTAATTAAATTCTGTATTTCTTTTCTTCTGCTGTCTTAAAGTAACTATAATTCTCTTAATATTTTCATTAAGCATTTTAAATAAATTTAATTGCAATAATTAATTTTACTAAAGAAAAAGAAAACCAGAAAATACTAACTTTGACCAATCCTCTTCTGTCCTACGTTTTGCTAACAATCAGCACTTTAGTTCTATGATTCTTTTACTCAGTTTTCAAATAAAAATAATGATTATTATCATTAGGTGGCCACACTCTGCTTAGAATTATCAACATATTAGTCAATATTTTATCGATTTTTACTTTACATCTCAGAACAATTTATATGGCATAATATTTATTATTTCCAAAATACTGTTTCAAAAATTTTCTTAGTGAGCTAGCTCTGCTCTGGTAAAATGTCTTTGTGTTTTTCTGCAAATAATTTGGATTTGCTTAATTCCAAAAGGATGGGAATACAATTCTGGGTTGACAGTTACTTTCCAGTTGCTTCAGTTTAGCCTTTAATTATATAAATTCCACAATTCTGATTCTCATATTTTGCTGTTGAAAAATTAGAGTTCATGCTACTTGTTAAAATATTTCTTTAGACCAGAAGTTGGCTAATTATAACCCACATGCCTGTTTTTGTAAATAGAGTTTTTCAGAACACAGCCACATGCACTCATTTATGTGTTATCAATCACTGCTTTAGGAGTATGGACAAGACAAAGTGTAGTTCACAAGATGTTTACTGTCTGGCCTTTTAAAAAAAGTTTGCAAACTGCTGAAGAGTTTTTATTTCAGCCATCAACTTAAAAAAATTGATCATTGATTATTTTGACTGTGTGTGTATGTGTGTGAATTTTATTTTCTATATCTGAAGATTCATTCTTCCAACAACTTTAGAAAATTCTCAATGTCTACTCAGGCATTATCTGTTCGAATATCTTTGTTCTTGTATTTTCACTTCTCTTCTCGAATTGCAATTTGATTGGTATTAGACTATCTTCTCCCTAATGTGACTATTAAAGTTTTTAATATTTTCCATCTTTTTGTAACCTTATTCTGTCTTCTTTTTAGTCTCTTTATTAATTCATTCTTCTGCTCTGTCCTATGTACAAATTCACTCACCTAACGAGTTTAAAGGAACATTAACTAACAATTTTTAAAAAATGAGTCACAAGTCAGGAATTATTCTAGATTGTTTATTTGTTTATATCCTAGAGTGGGAAGTTGAAAGTATGCATAAAATTATTTAATATCTGAAAAATTCTTGGGACTATAACATAAATTAAATACACACACATACATATATATGAATACATATGAATATGTATAACACATAAGTTAAATTCACATATAATCCCATATAATTCAAATGTATATCTTATATCTGTGAAAAAATTATATATTTTGTGTATATATGCTTTTTTTCACGTGTGTATGTGTGCATGTGTGAATTTAATCTATGTTATAGTCTCAAGGTAAAATTTGCAAGCATTCTTGCCTCTGTGCTAGGTAGAATAATGACTAGCTCCTCTTTTATAAGGTCAATGGTGGTTTTCATTCTGGAAGATGTTACCTGAAAAAAGTAATGAAGAAAGCACCAAATACTGATTGGCAGGAGAATAAGAGTTGATACCAGTTGAGTGAGGCAAAGTAGTGGAGCTATACTCTGCATCAGAATGTTTATCTTGGACAACATACTGAATATGTCTAAGTTTTAGTGTCTGCCTCTTTAACCCTCCTTCATGATTGTTTTGGATAGCCAAATGAAACAATTCACTCAAGTTGTTAATAAACAGCAGCTATCACTTTATATTTTAAATTATAGATTTGATTAAATAATAGACTTTAGAGTAAAATATACCTATGTTGATACTTTGCACTAAAATTTATTCTTTTTGTGAATTTTGCAGCTGTTACTTGATTTCTGCTTTGAACATCTGAACTGAATTTTTCATATTAACAGCAATATATGTTCACAGGTGGGGAGTGCCAAGGGTACGTATATAGAAATGTAATTGATTAAGATTACATTTTGTAAGCAGTGGTTTTATCAACTAAATGTTTCCCGAAAGGCAGGAGGAATGGGATTTATTTAGAGAAAGTGATATTTCACTAAATGGGTCAGTACGATTTTTACATGCCCTTGATAGGATATAAAATTTCTTGTATGTAGGAAATTGTATTGTAACCCATGATTAATTTAAAAAATGAAGTAATTTGAAGCATCTTTAATAAAAGTAAATGAAACATTCAATTCAGGTCTTCTAATGTAACAAACTCAATTCAAATTATATAGTTCCTAGTAGTTTCAGCTATATTACAGCTTTTCCCTTCATCTTGTCTCTACATTTGCAGATTTTTACATTTAGATTAAATTAAAACATTCATCTGAACTTTTATTTCCTTTTAGTGTTAATTAATATTGCTCTGTGCTCTCTAGACTATTTTCTGGCTCAAAAGATTCTCATAATCTTTTATTGATTCTGTATACTCTATAGTCTTTCCTAATAAGTTTCTACTTCATAAACAGCAAAAAGAATTTTAATATGTATATATAAGTCATACACATTTTAATGTAAGGAAATACTTGCAAACAAAATAAGTTTGAACAATGTTAAGAAGTACAAACAATCTACTCAAATAAAAGAGCCATTACAATTTTTTTGTTGTTTGATTTTTTTATTGAAACATAGTCACTAGGTATGTCAGATTTCCCCAGAGAAGTTGCTGAATACCCAAATATTGGAACCTACTCACTGTATTAGGTCAGAACTAGTGAAGATAGAGCTAGGGAATATTCAAAAATCGTATTAAAAATCCTCTCATCTGGTTATTCAATACATCAATATATCAACACATAAACAAAATAAGAATAATCAATTAAGATATGAACAATGTGAATTTGCAAAATATCTATTTACCTATTTTTTAACTTCTATTTGAAGTTTTGGGGTATATGTGAAGGTTCATTACATAGGAAAACACACGTTACGGTTTTTTTTTTGGTACATATAATTTCATCACCCAGGTATTAAGCACAGTATCAAAGAGTTATCTTTTCTGCTCCTCTCCCTCCTCCCACCCTCCACCCTCAAGGAGACCCTAGTGTGTGAGGTTTTCTTCTTTGTGTTCTTATCATTTAGCTCCCACTTATAACTGAGAACATGCGGTATTTGGTTTTCAGTTCCTGCATTAGTTGGTTATGGATAATAGCCTACAGCTCCATCTATGTTCCTGCAAAAGACATGATCTCACTCACTGTATAACTGCATAGTATTCTATGGTGTATATGTACAACATTTTCATTATCTGATCTGTCATTGATGGGAATTTAGGCTGATTCCTTGTTTTTGTATCGTGAATAGTGCTGCAATAAATATTTGTGTGCATGTGTCTTTATAGTAGAACATTTTATGTTCCTCTGGGTATATACCCAGTAATGGGATTCCTGGGTCAAATGGTAGTTCTTCTTGTAGCTCTTTAAGGAATTGCCATACTGGTTTCAACAATGGTTGAACTAATTTATACTCCCACCAAGAGTGTGTAAGTGTTCCTTTTTCTCTGCAACTTCCCCAGTGTCTGTTATTTTTTGACTTTTTAGTAGCCATTCTGACTGGTGTGAGATGGTATCTCATTGTGATTTTTATTTGCATTTCTCTAATGATCAATGATGTTGAGCTTTTTTCTATGCTTTTTGCCCATATGTATGTCTTCTTTTGAGAAATGTCTGTCACATCCTTTGCCCACGTTTTAATGGGGTTGTTTGTTTTCTCTTAATATTAATAGATACTAGGTATTAGACTTCTGTCAGATGCATAATTTCCAAATACCTACTCCCATTCTGTAGGTTGTCTGTTTACTCTGTTGATAGATTCTTTTGCTGAACAGAAGCTCATAAGTTTAATTAGATCCCACTTGTCAATTTTTGCTTTTGTTGCAATTGCTTTTGGTGTTTTTGTCATTAATTGTTTGCCCATTCCTGTGTCTAGGATGATATTGCCTTGGTTGTCTTCCAGGGTTCCTATAGTTTTGGGTTTTACATTTTAGCCTTTAGTTCATTTGAGTTGATTTTTGTGTATGGTATAAGGAAGGGGCCAGCTTCAAACTACTGCATGTAACTAGCCAGTTATCCCAGCACCATTTATTGAATAGAGACTCTTTCTCCCTTGCTTGTTTTTGTCAGCTCTGTTGAAGATCAGATAGTCGTAGATGTGTGGTCATATTTCTAGGCTCTCTATTTTGTTCCACTGGTCTATATTCCTGTTTTTGTACCTATAGCATGCTGTTTTGGTTACTGCCACCTCATAGTATAGTTTGAAGTCAGGTAATGTGATGCCTCCAGCTTCGTTCTTTTTGCTTAGGATTGCCTTGGCTATTTGGGTTCTTTTTTGGTTCCATATAAATTTTAAAATAGTCTTCTCTAGTTCTGTAAAGACTGTTATTGGTAGTTTGATAGGGATAACATTGAATCTGTATATTGCTTTGGGCAGTATAGCCATTTTAATGATACTGATTTTCCCTATCCATAAGCATGGGTTATTTTTCCATTGGTTTGTGTCTTCTCTCATTTCTTTAAGCAGTATTTTGTAATTCTCTTTGTAGAAATCTTTCAACTCTCTGGTTAGTTATATTTCTAGGTATTTTATTCTTTTGTGGCAATTGCGAATGGGAGTTTATACAAGATTTGACTCTTGGTTTGGCTGTTGTTGATATATGGAAATGCTAGTAATTTTCGTACATTGATTTTGTATCCTGCTACTTTGCTGAAGTTGTTTATCAGCTGGAGAAGCATTAGGGTTGAGAATATGGCGTTTTCTAGATATAGAATCATAACATCTGAAGACAGATAATTTTACTTCCTCTCTTCACACTTGGATGCTCTTTCTTTCTTTCTCTTGCCTGATTGCTATGGCTAGGACTTCCAATACTATGTTGAACAGGAGTGGTGAGAGAAGACATCCTTACCTTGTGCAGGTTTTCAAGAAGAATACTTTCATATTTTGCCTATTCAGTATAATGTTGGCTGTGGGTCTGTCATAGATAGCTCTTACTATTTTGAGGTATGTTCCTTCGATACCTATTAATACTTTACTGAAGGTTTTAAACATGAAGTGGTATTGAATTTTATCAAAAGACTTTTCCGCATCTATTGAGAGAATCATGTGGTTTTTGTCTTTAGTTCTGTTTATGTGATGAATCACATTTATTGATTTGCATATGTTTAACCAACCTTGCATTCTGGGAACAGAGCCAACTTGATTATGGTGGATAAGCTTTTTGACGTGTGCTGGATTTGGTTTATAAGTATTTTGTTGAGCATTTTCACATCAATGTTTGTCGAGGACATTGGCCTTAATTTTTTTTTTTTTTTTTTTTTTTTTTTTTTTTTGTATCTCTGCCAGGTTTTAGTATCAGGAGGATGCTGGTCTCCCAGAATGAGTTGGGAGGAGTTGCTCCTCCTCAAATTTTTAAAATAGTTTCTGTAGAAATGGTACCAGCTCTTCTTTGTACATCTGGTAGAATTTGACTGTGAATCCATCAGGTACTGGGCTTTTTTAGTTGGTAGGCTATTTATGATTGATTGAATTTTTGAGCTCATAATTGCTCTGTTCAGGGAATCAGTTTCTTCCTGGCTCAGTATTGGGAGGGTATACCGGTGAAGAAATTTATCCATCTTTTCTAGTTTTTCTAGTTTTTGTACATAAAAGTGTACATAGTAGATTCTGATGGTTGTTTTTAATTTCTGCTGCGTTGTTAGTAATAGTCCCTTCATTATTTCTAATTGTGTTTTTTTGGATCTTCTCTGTTTTCTTTTTTATTATTCTAACTAGTGACCTATTTTATTACCTTTTAAAAAAATCATCCTCTGGATTTATTGATCTTTTTAATGGTTTTTCATGTCTTGATTTTCTTTAGTTCAGCTGTGATATTTGTAATTTCTTGTCTTCTGCTAGCCTGGGGGTTGATTTCTCTTTGCTTCTCTAATTCTTTCAGTTGTGATGTTAGGTTGTTAATTTGAGATCTTTCTAATTTTTTGATGAGGGCATTTAGTTCTATGAATTTTCCTCTTAACCCTACTTAAGCTCTCTCCCAGAGATTCTGGTTTGTTGTATCTATGTTCTCACTACTTTCAAAGACCTTATTGATTTCTGCCTTAATTTTATTATTTACTCAAAAGTTATTCAGGAGCAGGTTGTTTAATTTCCATATAGTTACATAGTTTTGAGTGATTTTCTTAGTCTTGACTTCTGTTTTTATTGTGCTGTGGTCTTTTACATTTGTTGAGGATTGTTTTAATGTCCAATTATGTGGTTGATTTTAGAGTACGTGCCATGTAGCAATGAGAAGAATGTATACTCTGGGTTTTTGTTGTTGTTGTTGTTGTTGGAGAGTTCTGTCAAGGTCTATCTGACCCATTTAGTCCAATATTGGGTTTAGGTCCTGAATATCTTTGTTAATTCTCTGCCTCAAAAATCTGTCTAATACTGTCAGTGGAGTGTTGAAGTCACCCACTATCATTGTGAGGTTGTCTATGTCTCTTTGTAGTCTTTAAGAACTTGCTTTATGAATCTGAGTACTCCTGTGCTGGGTGCATATATATAAAGGATAGTTAGGTCTTCTTGTTGAATTGAACCCTTTATTATTATGTAATATTCATTTTTTGTCTTTCTTGATCTTTTTTAGTTGAAATCTGTTTTGTGTAAAATTAAGATTGCAACCCCTGCTTTTTCCTATATTCCATTTGCTTGGTAGATTTTTTTCTTTATCCCTATATTTTGAGCTTATGAGTGTCATTATGTGTAAAATGGGTCTTTTGAAGATGGCATACGATTGGTTCTTGCTTTTTTTTTCTTTTTTTCCCAAGACAAAGTTTTGCACAGTCGCTGAGGCTGGAGTGCAGTGGTGCAATCTTGGCTCACTGCAGTCTCCACCTACCGGGTTCAAGCAATTCTCCTGCCTCAGCCTCCCGAGTAGCTGGGATTACAGGCACGTGCCACCATGCCCAACTAATTTTTGTATTTCTAGTAGTGACAGGGTTTCACCATATTGGCCAGGCTGGTCTTGAACTCCTGACCTCGTGATCCTCCCACCTTGGACTCCCAAAGTGCTGGGATTACTTGCCATTCTGTTCCTTTCAAGTGGGGTATTTAGTCCATTTACATTCAAGGTTAGTCTTGATATGTGTGAATTTGATCCTGTAATTGTGCTGTGAGCTGGTTATTGTGTTGGCTTGTTTTGTGGTTGCTTTACATTGACCCTAGTGTGCTTGTTTATGTGTGTGTGTGTGTGTGTTTTTAATTTTCTTATTATTATACTTTAAGTTTTAGGGTACAAGTACACAACGTGCAGGTTTGTTATATATGTATACATGTGCCATGTTGGTGTACTGCACCCATTGACTCGTCATTTAGCGTTAGGTATATCTCCTAATGCTATCCCTCCCCCCTCCCCCCACCCCACAACAGTCCCTGGTATGTGATGTTCCCCTTCCTGTGTCCATGTGTTCTCATTGTTCAATTTGTGCTAACTAGTAGTGGTCTTTCCTTTCTATGTTTAGTTATCCTTTGAAGATCTCTTGTAAGACAGATCTAGTAGTAATGAATTTCCTCAACATTTGCTTATCTGAAATGGATCTTATTTCTCTTTTACTTAGGAAGCATAGTTTGGCTGGATATAAAATTCTTGGTTTATTGTTTTTTTCTTTAAGAATGTTAAATATAAGCCCCCAATCTCTTCTAGCTTGTAGGGTTTCACCTGAGAGGTCCACTGTTAGCCTGATGGGGTTCCCTTTGTAGGTGACCTGTTCTTTCTCTCTAGCTACCTTTAACATTCTTTCTTTCTTTTCTACCTTGGAAAATCTGATGATTGTGTGTCTTGGGGATGGCCTTCTTCTGTAGAATCTTTCAGGAGTTATCTGTATTTCTTAAATTTGACTGTTGGCCTCTCTAGCAAGGTTGGGGAAGTTGTCATGGATGATATCCTCAAATATGTTTTCCAAGTTATTTGCTTTCTCCCCATCCCTTTCAGGGATGCTAGTGACTTCTAGATTTTGGCTTTTTACATAATCCCATGGTCCTAAGAGATTTGTTCATTTCTATTTATTCTTTTTCTTTATTTTTATGTCTGTCTTATTTCAGATTACCAGTCTTCAGGATCTGAGATTGTTTCCTCAACTTGGTATATTCTGCTGTCAATACTTGCGATTGCATTTTGAAATTTCTGTATTGTGTTATTTAGCTCTATCAGACCCATTAGGTTCTTTTTTATACCAACTATTTTACCCTTCAGCTCCTGCATCACTTTATTATAACTTTTATTATTCTTGGATTGTGTTTTTACATCCTTCTGAATCTCAATAATGGCTGTATTAATGTATATTACCACCAATGGTATATAAAAATTTCCTTTGATTCATATTTTGCCAGTATTTGTTATTTTTTGTCTTCTGATGATAGCCATTCTAACTAGAGTGAAATGGCATCTGATTATGGTTTTGATTTGCATTTCCCTGATGGTTAGTGATGTTGAGCCTTTTGGTTGGCCATTTGTATGTCCTCTTTTGAGAAATGTTTGTTGAGATCCTTTGCTCATCTTTGACTTGGATTATTTGGTTTCTTGCTATGGAGGATTTTTTTTAGCTCATTGTATATTCTGGATACTTGTTCCTTGTTGGACAAATAGTTTACAAATATTTCCCCCATTCTATAGGTTGTCTTTTCAGTCTGTTGATTGTTTCCTTTGCTCTGCAAAAGCTTTTTAGTTTACTGTAGTCTCATTTGTCTATTTTTGGATTTTGTTTTGCCTGATCTATTTTGTTTTGATGGACAGTTCAATAGTGTCTAGTTGAAGCTATTACAAATAGCACTGCCATGAGTGAAGGTATGCATTCTAACAATATGTATGCATTATTGGAAGACACACACATTTGTGATGGTTGTTGATATAGTAACCCTAGTAAAGGGTATTTAAGCAAAACTACATATGGTATTCTTACAAGTAATATATAAAGCATTTTAGGTTAAATATTAGCAAATGAAAACTTTCACTTTAAAATTCAAAAGTCAAATATGCATTCAAAATATACATTTATTTATAATTATATCTTCTTAGCTATTAGATGCCTCACACAGATAAATTTCACACAAGTAATTACAGGGACTTTGGCACTGCGGGAGATTGTTTTTTAAAATTTAAGTATGTCATTATTATAACCCCATTTTGCACATTTCTATAAAACACATTCCTGGTGTTTATTTAACTCTGTAATCATAGGAACGTTGGTCTTACTTTAATCCCACTTTTTTCCATTTTTTAGCTATTCAAAATACAATATCTATCACCAACACTTGGACAAAATCACTTAGAGAATTCTTGGAAGATAGTGAGGATTCTTGGAAGATAGTGAATCTCAATCCTGTCAACAAAAGTAAACCTCTTTAAAAATACCCATTCCTGAGCCCTATTCAGATTTTTCTAATGTATAGTGAAGAACAGAAATCATTACTACAGTCAGATAGGAAGAAAAAGAGCCAAAGCTGAATCATAGCACATTTTAGAAACAGGAACCAAGCAAAAGGGGAAGAAACACAAATTAAGACAAGAGACAAGACGGAGATTGTATTGAAAATTAAAATTTAGAGGAAGTTTGGGAATTGACTACTGGATTTGGCAGAATGAATGTTGTAATTTTAACAACGGTGGATTAATAGTATGCTAGGATAAAATCCTAATTATAGTATTTTAGAGAGTGGAATGTGAGAAAGTAGAAACAGCCAGGATAGAGGGCTACTTAGGGGTTTTGCTATAAAGAAGACTCAAGAAGAGTGTGAAGGAATTGTGGGGTTAAGGGCAAGCATTATTCTAATTGCAGTTAGTTCATCATGATTGCATGATGATGTGAATGATCTCTCAGGGAGTGGAAAAATGGTGGTGCATTAATGATGGTGCAGGAACAGAATGAAGACATATAGTCCAGTAAAGTAAGGAGCACACACTGTTCATACATTTTAACAAGATTTAAACAAAGTATATGAGCTCAAGGTGCAGTTTTGGGAAAAGATTTGGTGGTGAGAGCTGAGGGTGTTATCTTGATTCTGTTTATTCATTTTCTCTGACAAATAAATAGTGAAGCAAAATTTGAAAAGAAGGAGGAAGACAATTTCATTGCTGTTGATCTGTATTGAGAAGAAAGTTTGTAAACTAGTTAACTCAGATCATAGGAAAAAATGTTGTCAGTTTTGGTTACACATTCAAATTAAGATCATCCACAATTATTGTGTTTCTTCTTCAGTAAAAACAAGCACCTTGGTCCAAAAAGACAAAATTAAAGCTCTACTCAAAGGTAAAAAGGTAGAGTCGTAAGAATATTTTTTACTAATCAAACAAACAAAAAACTGGATTTGTTGTCACCTTAAACTAGAAAAATAAAGCAATATAAAAATGGAGTAAGAAAAGCGTAATAGAGATAAAATATGAAATCAGTAAAATTGAAAACAAAATGTAGAGATTTATAAAATATGACCCCTCCAAAAATATTTTGAAGCAAGAAAACAGATATAATCATAGATATGGAAAATATTAAAAATTATCTATAACAATTTTTAAAATCCAGAGGAAATAGCTGAATCTCTGTCAAAATTTAAATTGACTCAAGAAAACCATACAAGTTTAATAGATCTATAAGTACAGAATTGACCAAAGAAAAAGTAATTAAAAACGTACATTTAAATGTACCAGTCCAGGTAGCTCCATAGCCAACAACTCACTAAATTTTCAGGAAGCTACAATTTTATAATTACTGAAGTTATTTTGGTGGTCTTCCCCCATAAAATATATAGTTTCCTAATTCATCTTGTTTGAATCCAGCACTTCCAACATAAAAATACCATGTATAAACTTAAAACTATCAAATAACTCACACTTAATCATAACGATTTAAAAAACATAAAAATATAAGCCAGTAATTCTAGAAATGTGCCAACATCTTATTCACTATAAATATAAAGTAAATATAGAAGCATGGATAAGTGAATATAAAAATGCAAAACAAGATGTAAAAATCAGTTATCTATGTTTGAGGATTGTGGGCATAAGATAATTAATTCCACCAATATTTAAAAATGACCATAGAAAGACTGCATACATGATAAAATTCCACTAATGTCATATAAGACATTATTGTTATACATGTGTAATGGGATCACAGGCATTTCTTTCCTTTCCTCCTTCCTTCCTTCCTTTTTTCCTCAGCATTTCACTTTTCTCTTTTTCTCTTTTCTTTTTTTTTGTCTTCCTAAATTTTACTGGTACTGAAATAGAACATGGATTGAGCATAAACCCCTCCAAAAACAATTTTTAAAAACCCCAAAAAGTACACAAAAAAACCCTGAATAAAAAATTTAACCTTTCTCCCCAGCCTCCCTAAGGGTAAGTTACTGACTTTAAGGCAGCTATTAATAGATTGCCCCACAATTCCAAGTTTGAATTTAGCCAATATAGGGCATATCACCAAGTGAGTGCCAATATAATTCACAGCAATGCACACAAGACTCCTCAAGGTCAGGCACAGAGTGGGGGTGGTGGACGGGGAATTGAGGGAGGTTCTAAGCTAGAGGCACTTTATGGTGGGACAGGGTGGCCCCTTGAGGGCTGAACCCTGGGGAGAAGACAAACAGGAATAATAAAAACAAACAACAAGTACTTTAAGAATGGATTGTATGACCTATAGTGACAGATGACATCGCTAATATGAAAGCTTCTTATATTAATATTTTTGGCAAAATGTCATTTTGTAATATAGTATATGCTTTCCAGGTGTGGGAGTGGTAAAGGAATGAGGCCAAAATGATCCTGCCCCAAGACTAATATCTTCTAATGGTGCATTAGCAAGGAAGACAGAAATCAATATTTAGGTATCAGTAGAATACATAACACTGTAGAAAGAATAAGAGCACACATGAGACAGAGAAGGAGGTGGAGGCTCCTGGGTTGAAAGCAAGGCGTGGGGGTGTGGAAGGGACTAGGCTAGAATTACCCGCAGCTCTCTGGTTTACAGCTCCAAGGGACAGAACAGCTGGTGTCAAGACCTGGGTTAGAAGTTTGTCAAACAGAGGTAGGGCCCAGTCACCACTTTGGAGGGGAGTGATGAGAAGGGGATTTTGGTCATGTGACAGGGTTGAGTAAACTGGGATCAGGGCACAGGCTTCTCTCACCATACTCAGCTTCTTGCACTCACTCCATAGTTAAGCCTACAGGCATCAAGCTCTAGATGCCAAGGCCGGGATGGCTGTGGAGCAGGAGCTATAGCCCAAGTAGCTCTGAGAGAGGAAGAGACCTAAAACCCCTGGCAGGGAAAATCCTGAAGCTGGGTGTGAACATATCCTCTCTTTTCACAAGAATCCTGATGGGGCTGGCTGAGCTTTTGGGTACTCATCCCTACTGTTATAGCTGGAAAGGATTTGGGTGTTGAGGTAGGGAGGGGCAGATCCCACGAAGTGACTGCAGGTCCGGAATAATAAGGGGTAGCTCTGCCCATGGAGCTCACTTTAGACAGGCCTATACTCCTGTAAGGAATTGGGGTAGGATCTTCTACTCAGCCTTGCCAGAATAGAATGGCCAATGGCCTTCTAGTACATTTGGTGAAGCCTCTTGAAGGCACGGTTTCCCCCATCCACCCTGGGGAGAAATTGAGTCCCTAAAGTCAACGACAAGGCTTATTGAGGCTGAGTTTGTAACAGGTCCAATCTGGGAGGTAGAAATAAAAATGACTGAACATCTTTCTATCCCCCAGTCATTACAAAGCCTAAATAACTATAAACGGGATGGGCACCGGGAGGACAAATTTTAGGTTAATTGACAGCCTGGAGCAGATATCCAAGGTCCTGTCTCATTCCCTAAACCGCAAAACACTCCAACCCTGTAAATCTCAGGACCCTGAAGAAGAAGGCAGTGGTAGGGGAGGGGAGGGGAGCTAGCTTCCAACCTACTCCACACTTGACTCCCATAGGACAACAGTAAGTGTAAGGGTATTTGCAAAATCAAATGGAAAGTACCTCTGGGCTGGAGAAGTGGAATATTCTAGCAACACAGATTAAATGGAACAGAGATGAGAAAGGAGGTTCCATTGGCACCATAGTGAGCCATTCATTTGCCCAGGGAAGTGGGTGGGGGCTAAGGGTCTAGGGCTGGTCCCATGGCTACACTAAATGCTTGGCATGACTCCAGGGCTGCTCTAGTTAGTGACTCCAGCACAGTATGAGTTAGGTGAGTTAGGTGTAAGAGTGTGGGACAAGGAAAAAGGGAGGAGCGGTCCCTAGAGGCTGGGTGCCCATTACTTGGACTCAAATTCGTCAATGTGCTGCTTGTTGCTGCCCTGACGATCTGGCGCAGGGTCTTGTATTTATCTCGGCCCAGTCACATGTTCTCAGCATGGATCATGTCATTGGCAGTCTTCTTGGACTCATCTCGGGCACTGGCCAGCTCCGAAGTGAGGGCCTTCAGGTGCTTCTGCACACGCTCATTCTTCTCTGCCTCAGTGGTACATTCCTCCTCACTGCGGTCCTTGGCCATAGCATCAGCCCGTAGGTCAGCACTAGCCTCTGCCCCATTCTCATCCTGCTCATCCTGCTCATTCTCAGCAGGCTCTGCCACATGAGATGTACTCATGGCAGTCTTCAGCTCAGCACGGGTCTTCTCCAAGTCTTCCTGTACCATCTGGGCCTTCTGCTGCGACTCCATAGCCTCACTCTCTTTCTTCTGTCAGGCCAGTTCCAGCTGAGAGATTTGAGCTGTCAGCTCTGCCATTTCCAAGGCCAGCTATTCCTGAGTCTTTTTCTGGTCCCGGGAGGCCTGCAGAAGACTTCCTTGGCCTCTTCAGCTTCTTGAAGCTCCTTGGCCAGCTTTTCAGCCTCACTCTGGGCATGCTTCCGTTCCTTCCCAAGTTCCAGAGCCCTACGGGTCTGTTCTTCCAGTTCTTGCTGAGCCTTCTTAGTCTGTTCCTCGATCTGCTTCAGCCTCTCCATCAGCTCCTTCTCCCGTTCAATCTTCTCTTTCTCCTTTTCTGCCATTTCACGCTTCTTCTTCTCATTTTCCAGCATAGCACGCTCCATCTGCTTCTGGTGCTTCTCCTCCCGGGCCTGTGCCTTCATCTGCTGCACCTCAATGGTGTCAGGCTTGCGACTGCGCATGTATAGTTCATGGTTCCCCATGCACAAGGCCAAGATCCGCTTGTTAATCCGCAGCCAGGGAGCATAGAAGACAAAGTCCGGGGCTTTTTTGTCAATGGGCTTGATGACAAATTTCTTATCATTGAAAGAAATGCTCCTGATTTCACTCCAAGGAAAGCCTATCTTGGGAGTTAGTCTGTCATGCTGCTCATAGATGTTGAGACCCAGTGCATCCACCCCCAGCCACAGCTCTGAGCCTTTCTTTTTCTTGATGCTGAAGTAGTTTACACCATACATCTCCAGATCTTGAGCAATCTTCAGATATTCCAGGACAGCATCCTCCCTGAGCATGCCACGGTGTTCCTCATGCCACACCTGGATCCGCTCCTCCCACTGGTCCTTGCTGAGTTTGTGCTTTTCCAGGACTCTCTGTGGGAGCAACTCGTCTCCGGCCAGGTAGCCAGACTTATGCACCTCCTTACTGAAGTTCCCATACTTAGACTGGACAGCATGGGAGGCCAGCAGCACAGCAGTTTCAGGCCAGCAGTAAATATCATCATTGAGAATGCCCTCTTTCACTTGCAGAAAGAACAGACGCTGAATGGTGTCCTGAATCAATTCCTCGGACACATCCTCAGGGTAGAACTTGGCACTGAACTTAAAGAGCAGGGGGCTTTCCTTCCGCACTTCCTGGGCAGTCACCTTCTTAATTGAGTTTCAGCCAGGTGGAGAAACCTTTGGTGTCCTGGTACTGCAGACCAAAGAAACAAACTTCCCTCAAGCCAACAGTTTTCACCACCTGGTCAAATAGCTGCTTCCCGGTGGTGTTGGGCTGGATGGTAAACTCCAGCTCTGCATCCATGGTGGTCACACGCACACTGATCGTTTTGGGCATGGTGGCGGCAAAGGCAGCGGAGTTAGCGAAGTTTAGCTAGGACTGTCGGGCAGTGCTGAGCATGCAGTACACACGGCTGGGATTCGGCTGGCCGGGGACTCAGATTGGGTCCCTCACTAGCGTCGGGGCGACTGTTAGGCTTCCTGCTAACGGGCCACAACTTCACAAACCCCACCCAGGAAAGAGCCGCCCCTGTTGAGCCGCCCGCTCCTTTAGGTGGCCCGGCTTCCGCGCCGCTCCCCGCCCTCGCGCCCGCCTCCCCTCCGACCGCTGGCCTTGCCCTGCCCAGCCTTTCTCTCTTCAAAGAACATAAATTGTCTATGTTTTGATAAAAATTATAAAAACTATTTATTTAGCTTCAGAGAGAGTAAGAGGGACCTACTTGCAGGTGACCTCACCAGTTGAGAAACCATTTAATTAATCCAATTGTGCAAATTGCAAGAGAGTGGAATGATAATGCAGATTTGAGAAATATGAGAGACAATTATCTTATCTACACAATATCTAAAACTTAGCGTGCATTATTATCTGTTACATATAGAGGAGAAAACTGAAACTCAAAAAGGTTAAATTGTACAGCCAGTACCTCTGTGGTATGGTAGTAAAGGGCAGTGCTAGGGCCAAAACAGAAGTGTCAGAATCCAAATAAAAGTCAGTGCTTCATTACTCTGTGCCTTGCCTTCTCATATGTAGATGTTCACTGAATTAATGTTCTTTCTTCCGAGAAAGGTTTTATGTTGTTCCAGCTGTGGCAGCTGTTTTGTTATTATAGCATATCCTTTATACACCTTAATTTTTCAATAGCTAACTTTGATTGCACGGCATATATTAGACACTTCACAATTTAATATTAACAATGAACCCAAAAAATAATATTTCTATGTTATAGAAGATAAAATCAAGACACACAAATTTAAAAGTACCTCCCAAATTTGCATAGCTAATAAATAGTGGATATGAAAAAGAAAACCATGCAACTGAACTCTGGGATAAATTCTCTAACCTACTGCTTTGCTTCATTGCCAAGCCAGTGATAACTAAAAGCCCTCAGATGAGCCCAAGTGTATGCAAGATGCTAACAAAGTTTTGACATTTATCCTTGCATTTAATAAACAACTACATTATATGTACAATATGGTATGCACTGTTCTGGGCACTGAATATTAACCATCAATAAAACAGTGATACAAAAAAAATATATTAATTAAGTTTTACCCTCTGGACAGGCTTGAGCCTAAGGGTGTAAAGTAGCTAACAGTCAGGACCACAGACAAAAGAATCAAAACACTGAGGCAGGAGAATGGCATGAACCCGGGAGGCAGAGCTTGCAGTGAGCGGAGATCACGTCACTGCACTCCAGCCTGGGTGACAGAGCGAAACTCCATCTCAACAAAAAAACAAAACAAAACAAAAAAAGAATCAAAACAATTGTTTCTAGGAAAACTGGTCAGACCGCAGAAAACTAAATGATAATACATTTTGAATTGTTTTTGCTAGACTCAACAAACTGAATTTTAGCATTCCACCAGGCCATACCCCACTGTAACCAATCAGTTCTGAAGTGATAAACCAAGGGTTTGATTGAAAGGGATTACCTTTCCTGGTGAAATTTGTGGTATTGCCTCTATAAGCTCTACTTTTCACTAGTCACAGGGGCCCTTCTCCTTCATATAAACCTATATACCAGCAAATCCCCAAATACCCTAGACTGGTTGCATTTCACTTAAATTTTGCAGCTGAGAATCCACTAAGTTTCAAAATGTTATTGATTGATTGATTTGTTACTATATCAAAAATATAAGAAACCTACTTCCAGTATAAGCGACAGAGCTTACCAAACATATTCCTTCCCCAACTCCCACTAATCCCCATGACAGAACAGAAAGGGAAAGTCAAAAGGATGGTATAAATTTTAAAACATAATCAAAGTCATATAAAGAATTCTGACACACAGACTCCTTATTTTGTAAAGTAACACTTCCTGTATTTTCGGTAAGCAGAAACTTTCAGAAAGAAAGCAAAATGTAATGTAAGTCAAAGTCCAAACTATCCTGTATAGCTGAACTAAATTCCTTTGCTTTTCTATTCGATTTGCTTTTTAAAATCATACCTATCCAGTAGCTGGTCACAAGCCTTTTACCTTGTCTTCTTCATACCTTTCATTTTGGGTGTTTTATAAAAAATAATGCTTTTGTAGCTAGTCAGTCTTCTTTCTTCTTTAGCTTTTTTATGCTGGTTTTTAGAGTTTCATTTATCCTCTCTCCCAATCACTCTGAACCATATAAAAACATTTTCTTACATGTAACATTCTTCTTGTAGAATATGTTAAATATACCAATATATTTTTTCATTTAACCCAGCTTCAAGTTTCCCATTTTATCTTATTTTAATTTTTTTCTTTTTTTCAGTTATAAATAGGAAGAAAAAATAAAAACAAAAAAAAATTTCAACAAAATGTTAGAAACAAAATATTTTTGTGTTCCAGCATTTTAGATTTTAGCTTTTCTTTCATCATGTAACAGAGCACCGTCACCTGGTAACTACACTCAGAATGAAGTTTTGAGTAAGAGTTGGGTCTATGCGTGGCAGATTCATGTACCTTCCACATTTCTCACATGTAATCAGTCACCATAGCTTGTGAATATCAACTCCACTGTAACTATTTATTGGCCAGGGATAGGTCATCTAAAAACACATTTAGTTTTTCTTTTCTCTAGGTTATTTATAAAAACAAAAACACACACAAAAAAGAGAGAAACTCTATATTCTACCGGTGTTCACCTATCTTACATAGATATTTGTCTTACTAAAATTCTGTTTCCCATTTAAAACCTCCTATAACTTTTGATAATTTATTCAATCAATTGCAAACTTTTTAGCACTCCATTCTAAGTTTTTATTGACTATCTCTTTTTTTTTCTTGAGGATAGTAACTGTATTTTATTCTTCATATTTACAGCATTTCTTTACGTGACTGGAATGTGACATATTCTCACAGGTTTTTATAACTCAATTGATTTAAGTTACAATAAACTGAAGTTACTATTAAGTTTTATCATAAGGTTTCACATGTAGAAATAATTGCAGAAATTTTGTTCTATAAATTCTTCCTCTACATTTCAAATGATGGACACAATAATTTTATGTCAATTCATCAACTGTTAAAAACAATATAGCCTATATTAAAGAGCAACTTTAAAGTTTCACCTTTTATTCTGAGACCTAATAATCTGATTAAATACATAATTGATAAGGTTGACACCACCTCCATGTGTAAGAATACAAAACTAATCTGCTTTTCCATGTCCCTTTTAATATAATCTAGCAATCTATCTGTACATATACCTATCAGTTATGAGTTCAATTTTGTCTCCTAATAAATATATGTTGGAGTCCTAACCACAAGTAGCTCAGAATGTGATTTCATTTGGAATGAAAATCTTTACAGTGATAATCAAGTTAAAATGGGGTCATTAGAGTGCACCCTAATCCAGTTGACTGGTATCATTATAAATAAGGAAAAATATGAAGAGTCAGACATGCACAGAGGGAAGACTACATGAGAGAGGCAGAGAGAACATCAGGCAAAGGCAGAAGATTTGAGCAATGCATCTGCTAGCCAGGAAATGTCAAAGATTGCTGGCAAGCCACCAGAAGCTAGGAGAGTGACACGGTACAGACTCTCCCTCACAGCCCTCAGGAACTGACCCTGCCACATTGATTTCAGACCTCCAGCCTCTAGAACTGTGAAAAAATTATTTTCTGTTCTTTTAAGCCACCCAGTTTGCGGTTCTTTCTTATGGTAGCCCAGGAAGTTAATGCTTTCTATCTATGTATCTACCTATCAACTATCATTTATCTATCTGAGTTGTATTCCTGAATTACAAATATGTCAGGCCTGTTTTGATCAATGGGTAGAGAAACCACAAAAGCTGCTTGTTGCTTGATATGGTTTGGCTATGTCCCCACCCAAATCTCATCTTGAAATGTCATTCCCATTATCCCCAAGTGTCCTGGGACGGATCTGGTGAGAGGTAATTGAATCATGGAGCCGTTACCCACATGCTATTCTCATGATAGTGAGTGAGTTCTCAAGAGATCTGATGCTTTTAAAAGCGGCTTTCCCCCTTTTTGCTCAACACTTCTTGCTGCTACCATGTGAAGAAAGATGTGTTTGCTTCCCCTTCTGCCATGATGATATGTGTCCTGAGGCCCCTCCAGCCATGCTGAACTGTAAATCAATTAAACCTCTTTACTTTACAAATTACCCAGTCTCGGGTATGTCTTTATTAGCAGCATGAGAATGGACTAGTACATTGCTACATCTATTGTTATACTTACTACATGTTGTCTCATGGACACTTAGAATTTAAAACCAAATTTCCCATGTCCAGATTATGAAGCAGACCCCAAAATTGGTTACATATTTGGGTTTCAAGTTGTATAGCTCTTGTTTGACTTGTTGTTATCCAAAAGAGCGTACTATCAGATTGTAGGGATGTAGCTGGTTTTCAACATTAGTCCCAAGCTGTTCCAGGACCAGACTTCTGATTTTTGTGGGAGGCCTGAGATATTGAATGATACTCTCCCTTACCTCAAGATAATTCTATTTTGGGGACTTACATATTCTTTTTTTTTTTTTTACTCTTTTTTGTTTGTTTGTTTTTGTTTTTGAGATGAAGTCTCACTCTTCTCCCCCCAGGCTGGAGTGCAATGGCGCGATCTTGGCTCACCACAACCTCTGCCTCCCTGGTTCCAGCTATTCTTCTGCCTCAGCCTCCCGAGTACGTGGGATTACAGATGCCTGCTACCACACCCAGCTAATTTTTGTATTTTTATTATAGACGGGGTTTCACCATGTTGGCCAGGCTGGTCTTGAACTCCTGACCTCAGGTGATCCGCCCGCCTCTGCCTCCCAAAGTGCTGGGATTACAGGCATCAGCCAGCCACCACACCTGGCCTCTTTTTTGTTTTTTGACCCTGTGTTTTGATCATAGATATCTGGTCCACAGTAACACTTCCTAATCAAGATCTGATGAGGCTCAGAGATTAGAGATCTCAGTCCGTGTTCTCACACAAATAAAACATATAAATTATTCCACCAGTGTGCACTGGTGATTTGCTTTTGATAGTAAAGTACTTAGTAAGATTGCGTGGATCACATATACACAAAAAAATCTCATTACCTTTATATTGCAGGATAATAAGTGCCTACTCAGATGGCATTTACTAAAATATCTACGTGGTAACTATAGTGTCTATTAGGTGTCTGCACACACATAAACATACATGCATACTTACGTGGGTCCAAACATTTGATTTTGAAAAGCTTATATAGCATGTATAAAAAAAATATTATTGGCTGGGCCTGGTGGCTCACGCCTGTAATCCCAGCACTTTGGGAGGCTGAGGTGGGCAGATCACGAGGTCACGAGATCGAGACCATCCTGGCCAATATGGTGAAACCTTGTCTCTACTAAAAATGCAAAAATTAGCGGGGCACGTGCCTGTAATCCCATCTACTCTGGAGGTTGAGGCAGGAGAATGACTTGAACCAGGATTTCAAAGGTTGCAGTGAGCCACTGCACTTCAGCCTGGCAACAGAGTGAGACTCTGTCTCAAAAAACTAAATAATAATAATAATAATAATAGTAATAATCTAACTGGATGATATCTGTGGAGGTAGACCATTAAATCAAATACTTTTAAAAACATCAGTCAGCATAGATGACATCTCAAATCAAGTCATTCACTCCCCCAATAAATTCCTAGGCAACATTCATTTTGCTTACTGTGGCAACTCAGGAAAAAATATAAATCTATGCTGATAGTATCAATTGAACAGAGAGAGGAATGTTGCTGTTGGAATATAAACATAGGTGGCATAAATCAACCTTACTGAATCCATTCATCATCGCTTGCTAAGATTGTTTTCATCTCTCTCACTGGTAGTGTAGACACTTGACAATAGTGCAAAATATCCACAAATCTTGCAAGTTGGAGAACGGAAAAACCACACCTGGATTAAGAACGTCAGCTTGCTTAAAAAGATTAACGTAGCCTGACAAATAATTAAAAAGATATCATTTAAAAGTAGAGGTGCTGCTGGTTCAAGTATTATCTGAACTATGTCCATGTAGTACTCAAGAAAGTAAAAACGTTTAGTTCGATAAAACAAAACACGGATTTCTGCCACTCTTGACATTGAACATGTCTTATTACAAAAAAATTGTATTTGAATATTGAATAAAAATATAAAACACAAAATTGTGGTGTTGCCTATTCAAATTATCATAATTCAATTTTTTTCTAAAATTTACACTTTTATGCCCACCTATTTCCTATTTCTGGCTTGCAGTTTGTGTAATTTTTCCATAAAAATAGAAAATTTATAAATATACTGGTGGACAACTATTAAAGTCTGACTGTCAAAAGAATTTGATGTGTTGTGTGAACTTCTGTGATTTTTAAATATTTTTTAATATTGCCATTATTTTTTTTAAAAAACCTTTCCTAGTGATATATTACACTCCTAACATTATTTCATATAAAATAATATGAAATAACATGTAATTAAATAGTGAGTTCTATATACCGAAAGTGCCTCTGTAATGACTTTTATATGCTTAATACTTAAATGATATCCAAATAGACACTGGACACAACTTTAATGTTTTTTTTTCTTTTTAAATCTGGATTATTATCGTATACGAGCTTCCTTCTGTTTGCTGGCTTTGCCACATATATGCTACAAAGATTTATTAAAAATTTTTATAACCATATGGTAAATTGAGCAGTGAATAACACAATAAGGAAGCCAGATTTTTCTGGGAAATACAAAGCATCAATTTAATAATAGTAACCTGTCTTTTTCTGTTTTTACTTTTGTCAGTTGGACAGATGATCAAAGAGTATGCAGCCAAAATTTAGAAAAACATTTAAGGGATTATAGAGATGTCTCGGGGATTTAAATAATGATTTTAGAAGCTGTTTTTGTGTGTGTGTGTTTTTATTTGTGGCACTTGTCAACTTTCAATTACATCTTTTAATTAGAATTCTCACTGTAAAAAAAGTGTAAAAAATTGTATTAGTTAATTTTGTATTTGTTTGTTATATTGATGTTTTTCAAGTGGCCCCCACAAGTCACATAACTCAAGTTCTGCAAACTGGATCTCTTTGTTTCAGACACTGTCAGAAAAGTGCTTTCATAGAGGCCTGTGGTTTACGTCCCACAGTTGATGCCCCATGACCTTGTCTTCCACTACATGGCCAAACCTAGATTGCTGCCTTTCCCTTCAACATCTGCCTCTAATTTTGCCTATATCACTTCTGCTTACTACTCCTTGGTTGCAGTTTCCTTACAGTTATGTCATCCATGGAGAAGTTTTCTCAAATGAGAATGCTAAGGAGCTTCTTTACATACAACAGGTCCAAAGCCTTTGTCCAAAGACTTTGCTGTGGCAAGCAGTATGTTTTTTTATTAATCAGTTTCTAAATACGTCAAAAATCATTACTGCAGGGCATATAAATTCTTCCACCACCAATCAAAAGGATCCACATATTCTTAAAATATACAACATTGGTCAGGCACGGTGGCTCACGCCTGTAATCCCAGCACTTTGGGAGACTGAGGCAGGCAGATCACGAGGTCAGGAGATCGAGACTATCTTGGCTAACACGGTGAAACCCCATGTGTGCTAAAATACAAAAAATTAGCCGGGCGTGGTGGCAGGCAACTGAGTAGCCCCCACATACTCAGGAGGCTGAGGCAGGAGAATGGCGTGAACCCGGGAGGCGGAGCTTGCAGTGAGCCGAGATCGTGCCACTGCACTCCAGCCTGGGCAACAGAGCGAGACTCCATCTCAAAAATAAATAAATAAATAAATAAATAAATAAATAAATAATAAATAATAAATAAATAAAATATACAACATCATGGGATATCTTTTTGTACTGATCTATTTCATTTTCTTTGTATTCCCTCCTTTCAAATTTCCATAATAATGATATGCTTAAGGGGCTTTGAAGAATGACACTAAATTTTGCATGACTTTGTATTTCTCTGAGAAACTATTAAATAAAGTCAATATTCTAAAGGCATTATGTTTTGATGCTCTTTTGTCTGTGGAAAAATTTGCAGAACTTTTTGACTAATATTTGCTGGTTTGCTTAGCTTGTGTCCTAACTCTACTGCTATTAGCTGATATTTCCTTTTTTTTTTTTTTTTTTTGAGACGGAGTCTCGCTTTGTTGCCCAGGCTGGAGTGCAGTGGCGCGATCTTCTTGGCTCACTGCAAGCTCTGCCTGCCGGGTTCACGCCATTCTCCTGCCTCAGCCTCCCGAGTAGCTGGGACTACAGGCGCCCGCCACCACACCCAGTTAATTTTTTTTTGCATTTTTATTAGAGACGGGGTTTCAGCATGTTAGCCAGGATGGTCTCGATCTCCTGACCTCGTGATCCGCCCGCCTTGGCCTCCCAAAGTGCTGGGATTACAGGCGTGAGCCACCGCACCCGGCCAGCTGACATTTCATAAGTCTCTAGTTTTAGCAGTTTTTGACTGCGACTGCTTCTGCTTCTGCAGTACAGAAATGTGTATTTGACCACCCGGAGTTGAAGTTGTTGAGCTGTCTCCTTTCCAAAAACAGAGTTAATATTATGATACCAAGGTAGCTATATGAATAGATATATGATACAACTCAAGTAAGTGAAAGAACTATAATCATTCTGGTGATTTTTTGTAAGTCACCAGTATTTTTTTTCTTAATATTTTACCTTGCTTGTTCTTGTGAGGGATGTAAGAGTATGAAGAACTGCACTGTTAAATGAATGATTTCCACTTCTTATCTGACATCCTGAATAAAACCATGCATACACTTACCTGGAAAATAATAATCTCTTGCATATTGACCAAGTTTTGACTTCTTTCACTGCAACTACTTTTTGCCTTAAAATAATATATGGTTTAGGTTAAACATTTATATGAAAGCAGGAGTCTCTTGTCCTCCCTGTGTATATTTTAAGGTTTAGAGATATTAACTTTAACACTCACATTTGGAACACCTGCAACACACCCAACTACTCCATTTGAACCAGACGGATTATGTCATGATCAGAAGATTTCTGTATTTCATTTTGTGATGGACCATCTGCCCGGAAATATTTTGCAAAAACTTGATTCCTAAATCCTGATTTGTTCTACGTGGTTACATATTGGGAGGGCTTCAGCCTAACCTTAAAATCTGGATCAACAGAATTTGGCAATAGCAGAGAAAAGAAAATCTAGCGGTAGCAGAAGATGAAACTTAACCACAGAAGCACTTTTAAGAGCTCCTGAAACATCTAATGTTGAAGTGAGGAAGGTAATGCAGAATGCCCAATAAGGTGTTCTAAATAGTTGAGTGTCTCTACCCTGGTCGGCCACTAATTCCCACTTAATTTATTGAATAAATCCTACAGGCCTTCTCTGAACCCATTACGAGAGAAAACAAACAAAACCAAAAACAAACAAACAAACAAAAACAACACTGTTCTGCTGGCTAGTTTAAGCCAAAATGAAGAAACAACCTTCCAAAATCCTAGGATGCTGTCTTGGTGGCGATGGATATAATAAACCTATGTGACAAACTTTATTGTATCTACCAACCTCTATCTCATATTTGTTCTAAGCATGTCTTAAAGTATAATTGAACTATATTGTTAAAAATTCAAATCTTCTGACTGGTCTCTGAGCTTTAAAAAACAAAGTAAAGCAAAATATTGATCAAAATTCTCCAGGCTCTTTTTATCTGCTTGCAAATCACCATTCTCAGAGCAATGGCAACATGTAACATTTTAGAAGAGCACAGGTGATTTGCTTATATCACATCGTCTCTACCTTAGAGTTTGCAGAAAATAATTCACAGAACTCCCTGTGCATATCATTCCATATAATACAACTACAAATTTCAGTCTGATTATCTGTATAAGAGTTCTCCAGAGAAACAGAACGAGTTAGATATTGATACAGATGTATAGAAAAATATTCATTGTGACATATAGCCTCACCTGGTTATGAAAGTCCCACAATCTGCTATTTGCAAGTAAGAATCCCAGGAAAGAAGGTGGTATAGTTCCAGTCTAAATCTTCAGGCCTAAGAACAAGGGGAGACGAAGGTGGCATAGGTACTAATACAAGTCTGAAGACTCAATCACAGTGTGGTGGGGCTCGGGGAAAGGTCTAAGTTCTGTTTTGAGTCTGGAGGCCCAAGAATCAGAAGTGCTTATGTCTGAGATCAGAAGATGGATGTCTCAGCTTCTCAAGCAGAGAAGTGAATTGGTCCTTCGTTTGAGTTGTTTGTTTTATTCAGGCCCTCAACTAGCTGGATGAAACCATCACACTGGAGAGGGTGATTTTCTTCACTGAGTCCACTAACTCAAAAGTGTATCTTTTTTGAAAACATCTTCAGAGAAACACCCCAAAATAATGTTTCATCATCTATCTTTGCATCCTTTAGCCTATTCAAGTTGACAGTCATCATATTCTCTGCAGGTTCTGATATTACTAATGCTTCTCTTGGTCAGTTAAGTATTTTAAGTTCATCCTCCTCAGTAGTAATGTTGGGTCAAATTTTTATTTTGAACCAAGAACTTGTAAAAAGCTCACTCTTTGGTACTGGTGGCATGAAATGTCCTTCTGGTTGATTGATTATATTTACATATAGATAGATAAATATATATAATAGATAACATGTAATAGATGAAAACTTATGGATAGTTATGCATACTATAAACTTCGTTCAATTGTATTACTCATAAATATCTGATATTTAGTCTAATAACAATAGATAAATAAGCAAATAATTAAATATTATAATTACAACTATAGTTTTCTGAGAAATTTGTAAAAAGAAATTCTAAAGTAGTAAACCAACTGTGTGATGAAAACATAACAGGTAGAGAGGATCATCTTAACATAATTGGTCAAGAAAGACCTCTCTGAAGAGATGACACCTGTAACACTATAACAAGAGATGAAAAACATATTTAACATATTTTTCTAGTTCCTTTTTAGCTTGTATTTTTGGTGTATTGTTAGAAATCTAAACCATGTGTTCATGTGAATCAACTTCTATTTTAAAATTTCTGTTTCTGAAGTCTATGCAAGCTTTGCATTCAACAGTACACTTTTCCAATTAATAGACTTTCAATATGATTAAATTCAAAAGGAACTATTTCCACGAAAAGTGAGTGGTTTCTTTTTAGTTAAAGTGCTTTGACAGAGACAATTACTTGGGCAGGAGAAACTTGATTCAGAAATCATTATTATTTCACATAAGTTAAAGAAATTCCATGGCTCTCATTGTAGTCTGAAGGGAAGAAGTAGAGCAACATACATAAATGCCTCAAACTCAAATGCCTTAAAATACTTTAGCTGACGAATAAACTTGTTTCAATTGAGTTTTTTTCCAAGGGTTTTTATGACTTTTTAATATAAAATATTGATTAATAAATGTAACTCTTAATATATTTTGGCTACCTATTTCACAGTCTAAGTGTACTCATTTTCAGTTTATAAACTGAGTTTGCATGAAAAAAGTCAGAAATATAAAATAATTAGAAAAGTTAAAGAATCGTGTTCAGCACTACTGTAATCACAACTGGATCTTTTTAGGTATTGTGTCTAAGTTTTAATTATACAATTAAAACAATGAAAAAAATAGAAATGATAACATTTAATATTATCAAATGCTGTATTCATTTAGTAGCAATATATGAAATTACAAACATTTCAGTTCTTAACCCTCTAATTTGTTCTACAGATGTTCTTTCTAAGACAAATCAGTGTTGGAAATTCAATGGGTTTTGAATATCAGTAAAATGGTAACCAACAACAACATCAACCAAAGAAAGCAAAAACCGGGCACTAACCTGGATCACAGAAAAGACAATTGTTTGCACTATATCTGAAACAAAAGGACAGAGAATTGCCTTGTTCAACCTCAGCTGGGAATGCACATGTTCATGGGATGACAAATTTCTCACTCAACCTCTGCTGGGAACTCATGTGCATGGGGCCACTCAAATTTTTTTACTGCTTGCAAATTTCTAAAAATGAATGACCTGAAAAGCACCCCAGGCATTGATTTTGTGGCTACAAATAAACTTTGGGGAGTAAGCAAATTTGCAAATACAGAATCTGCAAATAATATGGGATTAACTATACACAAACATGCACATAAAATACTTTTTTAATATATATATACGTATATACACACATATATATGTATATATGCACACATATATACATATATACGCACACATATATACATATATATGCACACATATATACATATATATATAATTTGCATCACATGACTGAGATAATTTGACAGTCAATAATTAACATGCAATACCACAACACATCTTGGAGAAATGAGGGCAAGGTATATCTATAGGTTCAATTTTTCTAATTTTCTTTGCTAGAATAAATGTGAATGATGTAAAGTTTGGGGAAAAAAGAGATTATGCCAAGATTGCCAAGGCTCCAGCTATTTAGTAGTCAAGGGGTAGGCTTTGCTTTATGTTTCTTTACTTTTAATTGCAGTACTTTTTTCCTCAAGTTTTATTACAAACACTAGCCTTATTAATATTTATGCTGGTTGCTGAAAAGTTTTAGAGTTAGGAGAGAGAAAGTCTTTTACTTGAAACATTTATTTTGTTTCCTAGAAGAAGACTCAACACTTAGTGAAATAACAGAATTGATAATCCAGCGTCAGATACACTTAAAAAGGAGGAAAACTCAAATTAAACTTAACAATATACTCCTAGAGAATTCATCAGTTTTAGTAACAAAACTGAACAATTCAGCCTGATACATTTGCTAATAAAATGTATAAACATCATTGATTGTGATGAATTCACCAAATTCCACTGTTTCACTTCATCTTTTCATGAACACATTTAACTTAATGGTAGAAAAAGATATTTCTAATAAACAACACTTCAATAATTTCAAAACAGTTGCCTCGTATAAGCAATCTTATATACAACTTAATTAAAAGTATTGTTTGAATGTTTCAAGGCAAGAATTTTAATTATCTTAAAGCATGTTATCTTAAAATAAATGTGGAAATATGAGATAATTATGGATATCATTCCACATAAAATATATGGATACTAGACCAAATAATTTGAGTAAGATTAATACTATTTTTGTAGATAGGTTGTATAAATACACAAATAAGAGCACTTTGATAGATCTACATAATAACTAAATCAACATTACTAAGCTAACTAAATATTAATATACTGAGTAAAAAATTAATTCAGATTAGAAGACAAGAATCAGCAATATATATTTACTCTGAATTGTACATCAATTTTAGAGGAATAACTTTAATATCAGACACAGGATATATGTTTTATAATTAGATCTTTGTAGATATTGGAAGGAATGGGATAGAAAGAAAAAAGACTTAAAGTCTACAAAAACCCAGTACAATGGTGGTTAAACCCTAGGACTAGTTAAAAAAAATGCACAACACAAAACTACAGTTTTGAGTGGTTTTCTGCATTTTTAACTCACATTCAAGTAAAAATGTCATAACACTTTTTGTTCACATAGAATTGCAAGATCCACAGATCTATTTCCAGTTCTCTCATTTTCATGAAAAAATTTTGATTAGATTTATATAGTAAGAAAGATGTTTAGCATTTCAAAACACATCTTTTATTTAGAGCATTTTTTGCTAAGAAGCCAGTATATCCAGCAGTTAGACAATGTATTTCATGGACTGGTCACAGAAAAATCAACAAATTTCACACTTTGACACGAATTATTGAAAGCAGCTGTAAAAATACAAATAATGTCAAATGCCTTTTGTATGTTTCTAATGAACAAAATGAATAAAAATAAAATGTATTGAAATGTGGAACTTAACATTTCTTTTCCATTTCACAAGGTCATATAAAACTACAGAAAGGCCAGGAGCGGTGGCTCACTCCTGTAATCCCAGCACTTTGGGAAGCCGAGGAGGGTGGATCACCTGAGGTCAGGAGTTCGAGACCAGCCTTGTCAACATGGTGAAACCTCATCTCTACTAAAAATACAAAAATTAGCCAGGCGTGGTGGCGTGCACCTGTAGTCCCAGCTACCCAGGAGGCTGAGGCAGGAGAATCACTATCACTGGAAACCAGGAGGCAGAGGCTGCAGTGAGCCGAGATCACGCCACTGCACTCCAGGCTGGGTGACAGAGCAAGCCTGTCTCAAAAAAAAAAATCCAGCAATATGTCAGAATCTCAACTATTTAACTATAAACTGAATTTTTACGATACTATTTTCTGTATAAGAGTAGATGATTCCTGAATGTTTTATATAGTTATATTTTTGAAAAATGGTATGTATTTGTTGATTTTTCATTTTGTTTCAGTGTGTTTGAATGTAAGCTTTTTTGACATTACGTACATATTTCTATTCTTTAAAACACAGAAAAATTAAAAAAATCCAAAACTTGAAAACATAAAATCATTCCTTAATATTATGTTTAGTCACAAATGCAATATAAAATTAAGACCACGAACACACATAAAACATTTATTCAATACAGTAATAAATAATGGAACTAATAAAATAGTATATCTGGTTTAAATTCAGCAGTACAAAAGAAAGAAATACTAATACATGCTGATACTTGTAAATGAATCTTGAAAGTGTCATGCTAAGTTAGAAAAATCAGTGGGAAAAACCCACATGTTGTATGAATTGATTTATAGAAAGTATCTAGAATAGGCCAATCTATCGATTTGGGGGAATTAATAACAATGGGTGTGGCTTTTTTAGAACATTTAAAAATGTTCTAAACTTGTTTGCATTGTTTACACAAATCTCTGAATGTGCTAAACACCATTGAATTGTGTCTTGAAATGGGTGAATTGTTTGTATGAAAATTATATCTCAACAAAGCTGTTGTATAAGAAAAGAAAACCTAAGTTATGGAGTTTTGCATAGTCTGTCAAACATGCTGGTATAAATTTTCTAACAAAAATACTGGTTAATAAAATTATAAACTTTAGCATTTTTTTTTCCTACTCACGGAAATCTACAAGTTTACATGTAACTTGATAGTGAGTGGGATTTAATCAAACAGTGAATAGCAAAGTCAAACATAGGACTCTCCTCTTAGAAAATTAAGCAATTATGGAAAAGACTTATTAAGAGTTTCCCAGAAGATATATAGGAACCTAGTTACTCTAGATATCAGTTTTAAATATTATATTTTTCCTTAGCAACTATAAGAAAAAAATGCATGAAAAAAAGCTGATTAGTAAAGAGCTGGTATGTTGAAGTTAGTTGTTTATACTATTACTAAATATACTTTTTTACATTTCTTTTCTTTTTTTTTTTGAGACAGAGTCTTGCTGTATCCCCCCAGGCTAGAGTGCAGTGGCTCTATATCTGCTCACTGCAACCTCCGCTTCTCAGGTTCAAGCAATTCTCCTGCCTCAGCCTCCTGAGTAGCTGGGATTACAGGTGCGCACCACCACACCCGGCTAATTTTTGTATTTTTAGTAGAGAAGGGGTTTCACCATGTTGGTCAGGCTGGTCTTGAACTCCTGACCTCGTGATCCACCCGCCTTCGCCTCCCAAAGTGCTGGGATTACAGGCGTGAGCCACCGTGCCTGGCCCTTACATTTATTTGCTTATTTCAAAGTTTTAGAAAACTTTTATTAACAACCTCTCTCCCTTTTTTGTGATCATATGGAATCTCCAAAGGTAGTTCTTGATTCTGCACACTGCATTAGGGTTCTCCAGACAAAAAGAACCTGTGTGTGTGTGTGTGTGTGTGTGTGTGTAACTGAACCTTGAAACCTATATATGTATGTAAATATACATTTATTATGGGAATTGGCTTACACAGTTATGGAGGTTGAGAAATCCCAGTCAGTCACCTGCAGGTTGGAGAATCAGGAAGGCCAATAGCAATGCAATCTGGAGCTGAAGGCCTTAGAACCAATGGTGGAGTGTTAATGGTAGACATTTTGTTCTGATTCCAAAAGCCCAAAATCCAAGAGTGTGACCTCTGAGAAGAGGAGATTATGGATATCCCAGCTCAAACAGAGAGCCAGGGCAAATTGCTGTTTCTTCACCTTTGTGTTCTATTCAGGCCATCAATGGATTAGATGATGCCTGCCTACATAGGTAAGAAGAATTTTCTTTACTCGGTCTACTTATTAAAATGCCAATATAATCCAGAAATATCTTCACAGATGCACTTAGAAATAATGCTTTACTATAATCCCAGCACTTTGGGTGGCCGAGGCGGGCGGATCACGAGGTCAGGAGATCGAGACCATCCTGGCTAACATGGTAAAACCGCGTCTCTACTAAAAATACAAAAAATTAGCCGGGCATGGCAGCAGGCGCCTGTAGTCCCAGCTACTCCGGAGGCTGAGGCAGGAGAATGGCGTGAACCCGGGAGGCGGAGCTTGCAGTGAGCAGAGATCACGCCACTGCACTCCAGCCTGGGCGACAGAGCAAGACTCCGTCTCAAAAAAAAAAAAAAAAGAAAAAAAGAAATAATGCTTTACCAGCTATCTGCGCACCCTTTAGCCAATCAAGTAGACACATAAGAATTAATCGTCACACAGACAAACACACAAACACACATAGAGAACACACTACTCCCATTTTATTTTGTATACAATTATTTACAATAGGTGCAGCAAAAACTGATAATTAGCACATATGAACCTTGTCAAAAATAACTTACTGAACAAACTGAGACGAGAAAGTTAACCTATGTGTAGAAATTTTTGTAAGGAATCTTGGCTGGATATTAAAATCACTCTGTTATTTGACTCTTCTATCGCAAGTCTATGTAACCACACTCAAGAATCTCTGTTCAGAAGGTCCTACAGAAATATAAATAAGTTTGAGGAAATTAATCTCCTCCTCTTGCTGTTTCTCAAAACTTTGAAGGCCCCAGGACCACTAGCAAGTGTTCCTTACAAATTATGAGGCTGAATCCCTATAATTCGGATACCAGGTGAGTTTCTCAGGAAAGGCTTTGTAAGCAATGAGTCACATAATGTAACACTCTTGCTCTTCAGAACTCAGCTTGTTCCCGGACCTAACCGAGGGTTGGGCTGCTTATTATCCAGGCCCAATAACAAGATAAGACAAACTGGGAGAGAAGAGAGCTTTTATTTCTGTAATTGGTTACAGGGAGAAGGCCTGGAAAATATCACCAGACCAACTCAAAATTACAAAGATTTCTAGAGCTTATATACTTCCAAGCTCTATGTCTCTTTGTATGTGTTCCTTCATCTAAAGACATAAGTGATTAACTTCTTTTAATCTATAAGTAAGGTCTGAGTCCTGAAGACATTCCTCTGGAGCCTCAGTAAATTTACTTAATCTAAGTCAAGGTGCTGAGGTGATTACCCTTATCTTGTCTCCTGCTAAATCATGGAGGTTTGGGGAGTTCCTTCAGACCCCCAATAAATTTGTTTGTGGAGGCCTGGGGAGTTGATTCAGAAACCCCCCCCATCCCCCGCCAATAAAACTTGTTTAATCATAAACAGGTCCTGTTAAGAATTCCTTCGTTATTTTGTCATGCTTTAAGGCCCAGGAAAGGCCAAGTCAAAACTCCTGGTGGGCTTTTGTTACATTCCAGCCTTTGTATAAGGGTGCTGGCTCTTTCAGCTTTTAGTATTTAACTTAACTACTCAGTACTGAAATAGTCGTTATGGAGGCCTGAGTTAGTGAGACCTGGCCTGCCACAAGCTGGTACCTGATTGAATGAGCTCTATTCCCCATATGGCCTTCCAGGATTAGCCTTGATTCCTGGTTCAAAATTATTTGAACAACTATTTCCTGTTAAACAGGAAAAGAGATTCTTATTAAATATACTCAACTTCCCAAGAAAAGTACTGAGACCACATAAAATAATTTTTCTTCTGAATTATGAATACTGAGAAATCAGTAAAAATATTATAGTATTTAGCAATCTCTATTTGAGCTTAAAATTAAAGTCTACTAAGTTAAGGTTTAGAGACAGCTAGCAAACATGAAGTATTTTCTTACATACCAAATATTGTATAGATGGGCTAAGAATGACTCCTGTTTACTTTTTCACAGTTATTAGAGACTGCTAGGTCAAAAGTCCACCAGCATCAAACTCAAATTTGAACACATTTAACTGATTTACATATAGATCAAATAAGCACATCTTCTAGGCATAGGTAAGATCACCCGTGAGGCTGTAAAAGATTCCAACTTACTGCTACCCTTCAGAGCTCTACAATTTTGCTGCTGCGCAATATCACCTCTCTATGTAAGCCTCCTCTCTAATTCCCGTCTCCTTCAGGACTTTCTTTGCCCTCTGGTCTTTTTAAGTGATGGCCTCGGCCTACTGTCTCTGGAAAGTCTCCTGCTATGACTGACACTTCTTTCTATGCAAACTTACCAAAATACCGTTCCAAAAAAAGCTCATTCTGTTTTACTGGGAGGTTGTGATTGTTTTTTTCTTGCTCAGTACCAAAATCCCCTAACTAACTGTATATATCATCAGAAAATAGAGCATTAAAAATAATTTCAGGCCGGGCGCAGTGGATCATGCCTGTAATCCCAGCTCTTTGGGAACCAGAGGCGGGCGGATCACAAGGTCAGGAGATTGAGACCATCCTGGCTAACACGGTGAAACCCCGTCTCTACTAAAAACGCAAAAAATTAGCCGGGCGTGGTGGTGGGCGCCTGTAGTCCCAGCTACTCGGGAGGCTGAGGCAGGAGAATGGCGTGAACCCGGGATGCGGAGCTGGAGTGAGCCAAGATTGCACCACTGCACTCTAACCTGGGCGATAGAGTGAGACTCCTTCTCAAAAAAAAAAAATAATAATAATTCCAATTATGTTTTAAAAAGCATATATATCCCTCATCAATCCATTCAGTCTTATGTAATAAATTGTTTCACTCTATCTTAATATACATATCTTTTTAAGTGAAGTCATTTAATCTGTGTCTGGACTTAAATGAGTCCTAGAAATCTTAACTCAGCTTGGAAGTTTCTTCCCAGGAGCCTGTCCTTTAAAGTATCAGTATATTTGGTACATTTCCTGATGTTAAGAGACCAGTCTTATTTTTCAAAGACACATATTTTGCTTGGAGCTTATAGCAGAGCCTCCAGGCAAACCTCCACGGAAAGAGTAAACCACTTGCTGGATGATACAACTAAATAGTAATGATTAATTTGTTATAGTAAGCAATACTATCAAAATGGAAAAAGTGTCTCTTTAGAAACATAATAAAAATTAATTATGATGAACTGGATCATTATTTTCTTAATAAATAAAAGGAAGGCATACAATATATTATTCATAACATGCATCTGGAAAAATTGACAAACTTTAACAAATTACAAAAAAACCCTATCAAAAAGCTTTTTTGTTCCATCAATATTTGAACACATTCCACCTTTTTTATATCAGGCATTATAAATAAAGGCCAATAAAATTTGCTTTTGTCATGTATTTTACAATTGGCCATTGATGCTTAGCTTTAATCTGTCACTGTTTTCACTACTTTTTATTTTTTTTTAATATTATGTGGAAAATATCATTTAACTTTGGGAGAAGACTTGCATTTTTTTTCTTGGAAAGGAAAATACATCCTTATACCTTGGATACACAGAATATGTAGCTGTTGTGAGTACTTCTAGTATGTTATCAATCAACCACACCAATGATCACTTGTCCTATGTAACTTACTTTTCTTTCCGGGAGAAAACTAGGATGTATGTAACTGTATGAATATGTATAATGTATAATAACTGTGTAAATATCAGATTAGCAAAGCCCATTATGACTAATCATTTGATAATCCAATTCCATACATAAGCTTTTTCCACTTGTTAAAAGCAGCAGAATAATATATACTCATTAACAGAACCAAAAATAATAGGAGCTCTGGATACATAAAAGTAAGAAACAAAACCGCAAGAATTAAAAAATTATGTTTGATTATTAAAGATCCAGTGATATGGTTTGGCTCTGTGGCCACACCCAAATCTCATGTCAAATTATAATTCCCAATGTTGGGGAAGGGACCTGGTGGGAAGCGATTAGATCATGGGGTGGATTTCCTCCGTGCTATTTTCATGATGGTGAGTGAGTTCTCATGAGATCTGGTTGTTTAAAAGTGCGTAGTACTTTCTCCTTCATTATCTTTCTCCCGTTGCCATGTGAAGAGGTGTTTGCTTCTCTCTCGCCCTTCCACCATGATTGTAAGTTTCCTAAGCCCTCCCCAGCCATGCTTTCTGTACAGCCTGTAGTACTGTGAGCCAATTAAACCTCTTTTCTTCATAAATTACCCAGTCTCAGGTAGTTCTTTATAGCAGTGTTTGAACAGACTAATGCAGAAGATTGCTACTAGAGAAGTCGGATACTGATAAAAAGATACCTGGAAATGCGGAAATGACTTTGGAACTGGGCAATGGGCAAAGATTAGAACAGTTTGGAGGAACCAGAAAAAGGCAGAAACATGAGGGAATGTTTGGAACTTCCTAGAGACCTGTTGAATGGTTTTGACCAAAATGCTAATAGTGATATGGACAGTAAAGTACAGGTTAAGGTGTTCCCAGATGGAAATAATGAACTATTGAGAACAGGAGCAAAGGTCCCTCTTGCTATGCTTTGGCAAAGAGACTGGTGGCCTTGTCCCCCTGCTCTAGAGATCTGTGGAACTGTGAACTTGAGAGGGATGATTGAGGGTATCCGGCAGAAGAAATTTCTAGGCAGCAAAGCATTCAAGATGTAGCCTGGTTGCTTCTGAGAGCCTTTGCTCATTTGCATAAACAAAGAAATGACCTGCAACTAGAACTTATATTTAAAAAGAAGCAGAGCATAAAAGTTTGAAAATTTGCAACCTGGCTATGTAGTAAAAAAGAAAAACCCATTTTCTGGGGATGAATTCAAGTCTGTAGTAATTCGCATAAGTAAAGAAGAGCTTAAAGTTAATAGCCAAGACAATGGGAAAAATGCCTCCAGAGCATTTCAGAGACCTTTGTGGCAGACCCTCCCATGATAAGCCAGGAGGCCTAGGAGGAAAAAATGGCTTTCTAGGCCAGGCCCAGGACCCTGCTGCTCTGTGCAGCCTTGGGACATGGTGCCCTGTGTCCCTGCTGCTCCAGCTCCAGCCCTGGCTAAAAGGGGCTAAGGTACAGCTTGTGCCATTGCTTCAGATGGTGTAAGCCCCAAGCCTTGGGAGCTTCCACATGGTGTTGGTCCTATGGGTATACAGATGGCAAGAGTTGAGGTTTGGGAGACTCTGCCTAGATTTCAGAGAATATGTGGAAACACCCGAATGTCCAGACAGAAGTCTGCTGCAGGGGTGAAGCCTTCATGGAGAACCTCTATTAGGTCAGTGTGGAGGAGAAATATGGGTTTGGAGCCCCCACAGAGAGTCCCCACTGGGGCACTGCCTAGTGGAGCTGTGAGAAGAAGGCCACCATCCTCCAGGCCCCAGAATGGTAGATCCACTGACAGCTTGCATTGTGTGCCTGGAAAAGCCGCAGGCACTCAGCAACAACCTATGAAAGCCACTGCTTGGTCTGTAACCTGCATAGCCAGAACAGACAGAGCTGCCCAAGGCCTTGGGAGCCCACCACTTGCATCACTGTAGCCTGGATGTGAGACATGGATACAAAGTAGATTATTTTGGTGCTTTAAGATTTAATGACTGCCCTGCTGGGTTTTGGGCATGCATGATGCCTGTAGCCCCTTTGTTTTGGCTAATTTCTCCCTTTTGAAATAGGGGAATTTACCTAATGCCTGTATCCCCATTGTATCTTGGCAGTAACTAATTTTTTTTTTTAAAGGCTCAAAGTTTGAAGAGACTTGCCTTGTCTCAGATAAGACTTTGGACTTGGACTTTTGAGGTGATGCTGGAATGAGTTAAGACTTCAGGGGACTGTTAGGAAGACATGATTGTGTTTTGACATGTGAGAAGGACATGAGATTTGGAAGGGGTCAGGGCAGAATGATAGTATTTGGTTCTGTGTTCCCACCCAAATCTCATGTCAAATTGTAATTCCCATTGTTGGGAGTGGGACCTGGAGGTAAGTGATTGGATCATGGGGACAGATTTCTCCATTGCTGTTCTCAGGATAGTAAATAGGTATTTATGAGAGATGGTTGTTTAAAAGTGTGTAGCTCTTCTCACTTCACTCTCCTGCTGCCATATGAAGATGTACTTCCTTCTCCTTCACCTTTCTGTCATGATTGTAAATTTCCTGAGATCTCCCCAGCCATGCCTCTTTTATAGACTACTGTGGAACTGTGATTCAATTAAACCCCTTTTCTTTTTAAATCATCCAGTCTCAGGTAGTTCTTTATAGGAGCGTGAGAACAGACCAATACATTCAGGCACTTATATTAATTAGAAATCACACAAATACCTAAAAAGTATTTGTTACTAAAGGCAATAATATTCTAAAGTTTTAAATTTAACTAATAATCTTAAAAAATATCTTTTAGGCCTGGCACGGTGGCTCACGCCTGTAATCCCAGCACTTTGGGAGGCCGAGGTGGGCAGATCACAAGGTCAGGAGATTGAGACCATGCTGCTAACACAGTGAAACCCCGTCTCTACTAAAAAATACAAAAAATTAGCTGGGTGTAGTGGTGGGCACCTGTAGTCCCAGCTACTTGGTAGGCTGAGGCAGGAGAATGGTGTGAACCCAGGAGGCGGAGCTTGCAGAGAGTCGAGATCATGCCACTGCTATCCAGCCTGGGTGACAGAGTGAGACTCCATCTCAAAAAAAGAAAAAAAAAATCTTTTAGCTGACTCACAATGGAACCTAACTACTATTGATATCACTCATTCTAGTGCAATTTGCAATCTATCATGTGCAACATGTTACTATTTTATAATGTTAAACATTGTATAGTAGTAATTTCAGCTGATCTAATTCATAAACCAGTATTAGAATTTTGGAAGTTAAGCATAACTAATATGTTTATGAGAAAACAATTTAAATATTATGATAAAAAATATGTTTTAAAATTATTCCCTGCAAGGATTAAATCAGAGAAAGACACACAGATGTGTATTTATTCAATTTTACAAAATAATTTTTAAAAGAATGATTTGTGTAAAGATTGAACCTAATTTTTTTTTTTTTTTGAGATGGAGTGTCCCTCTGTCGCCCAGGCTGGAGTGCAGTGGCGCTATCTCAGCTCACTGCAAGCTCCACCCCACGGGTTCACGTCATTCTCCTGCCTCAGCCTCCGGAGTAGCTGGGACTACCGACGCCCGCCACCATGCCCAGCTGATTTTTTTGTATTTTTAGTACAGACGAGGTTTCACTGTGTTAGCCAGGATGGTCTCGATCTCCTGATCTTGTGATCTGCCCGCCTCGGCCCCCCAAAGTGCTGGGATTACAGGCATGAGTCACTGCGCCTGGCCTCAACTTAATTTAAAAACTTATATTATAAAAAATCAATCTAAACTTTCACTATCTCAGAGGATAATTTTTTTTAATGTTGAATATATTTAAACATAAAAGATTTAATGTCTTTAGTTTCCTGGAAATTCTGTAAATATTAGATTTATCAAGAGTATATTAATCTTCATAAACATCACAACAAAGTTTATTTTGAGAGATTTTTAAAATAATCAACTTAACAATATTATGCAGAAGTAAAAAAACCTCAAGTGATATACACAAAGAAAAGAACTTTAAATAGCAACCATATGAAAATATAGTTCTTTAACCTCAGCTATGGCTTAAGTATAAACTGAAAAACTCAATGCACCAGATCTTAAAGGGAAGCTTGAAATATTTTCTTCTCACAAATGGACTAACAGACCATAAAAAAGTCTAACACACCACTTTTATTTTGTCTTTCCTCTGAGATAGAATAGATAACTATCATCTAGAAAGAAGGTCACCATGTGGTCAATCCAAAAATATTAATTTGCAAATATTCTGGCACCTATATGAAATTATTTGTTATGCACAAACATACATTAGAATGAATCTTGACCCAAGACTAAAAACACTTGGAATTCACTTATAGGAGCAAAACAAAACAATAAATAAATAAATAAATAAATCAGCAAATTAGCTATCTCTACAAAAGAAGTTAAATCGAGCTATCAAGACTCTAGATAGATAGATAGATAGATAGATAGATAGATAGATAGATAGATGATAGATATAAAAAAAGTGACAGAGAGGGAGCGAGAAAGGCAGAAAGAGAGAGAAAAAGACAGAGAGAAAGATTGAGGGGATCTGTGCTGGAAAAGTCCACGAGGTTTACTTTTCTAGTAAAATTGGTTCTGACAGTTGAGTCCACTTGGATATCTTGGGAGATGACCTGTACAACCACCCAAGTATAATTTTCAAAAAGTTAAAAATATGACTTTCATACAAAATAGAAGAAGCCAACGTTGAAATTTATTTAACCCTTTAATTGATTATGGAATAGGTAGCATTTGTGAACTAGTTCAAAAATATATTAGAGGAACAGAAATTTATGTATTCAGTAATTCTAAGGAGTGTTTAAATTAACTTGCTTAATGCAATACTGGTTAATATCTAACCAGGTAGCAATATCAGTATTTTTAGAGTTATGTCTTTGTTAAACAGAAATCCACAAAGTAATATTTAGGTTATAATTAAATAATAAATAGCAAAGCCAAAAAACTGGTAAATGTTCTTAGAGGCTTAAATATTTTGGGGGAGGCCATATGAACTGAGGTATTCTTTGTTATACTTAAAGGGTAATTGTATACAATTTGACTTCTAAGTTTTTAATAATTTTCTTAAAAATTATAAATGAAAAATATATCTAAATTTTCAAAGAATAGTTGATATGTATAATTTTTTTTACCATTTTCAATGTAATATTTATTTACACATCCTCTTATAATATTTGTATTCAGTAGAAGCATGTTTAAAAGTTATAAGAAAAACAGTCATTGTAAGAAAGACATTGTAAAGTTATCTGGATAGCCAAAATTTTGGTTAATTATGGAGAATCCTGTATTCATGGGCCTATAGTTTTCTCACAAAGGATAAATGGCTACAAAATATTATCCTGTTTCAGAAAATAAACATAAAACTGGAAAATATGTTAAAAAATCCTTGTATATTTGGACAACAGGCAGAGCAGGTCTGTGATATCTGAAATAAATAAAATATGTAAGCTCTGTGTTTAACCTAACTTACTATCTGAAAGCAATTTCCAAACCACAGCAGAAAGAAAGGAAGCAGTGCCCCATGATCTCACTGAGTTGAGAAGACATAAATCAGATTTGGGGAGGGTAAGATACTAGAATTTGTGTAGCAGAATATCATGGAAGAGAGAGATTCAAAGATAGCTACAGAAATCAATTGTTGGATCTCCTTGAAACTTTGGCTACAGATTCAACCATACATATGTGGAGAGTAACTCCATGATGATAGTGAAGGACTCACCAGTAAGCAGCCTATGTAAACTGAAAAGTATCTAAGATGGATCTCAATCAATTTAGAGGTTTATTTTCACAATGTTTAGGATCATGACCTGTGACACAGCCTGAGGAGCACCTGAGAACATGTGACCAAAGTGGTTAGGTTGCGGCTTGATTGTATACATTTTAGAGAGACCAAAGTTCCATGCAAAGACATAAATCAATACATGTAAGTTATACATTGGTTCAGACAAGAAAGGTGGGCCATCTTGAAGTGGGGTGGGGTAGCCAGGAGCTTCCAATTCATAGGTGGTTTCAAAGATTTCCTGACTGGCAACTGGTTGAAAGGATTAAGCTCTGCCTAAAGAGTTGAAATCAGCTCAAGTTAAGATAAAAGGGAAGGAAATGTGGAAGACAAAGCTCTTGTCATGTAGAGGAAGCCTCCAGGTAGCAGGCTTCAGAGCGAATGTCTCTTATCAAAGCTGTGAGATTCTGTGGAGAAAGCTAGTAAGGAAAGAAAATTACCTACAGAATGCAATTTTCTCCCACAAGAAAAAGTTTTGCAGGGCCATTTAAAAAGATGTCAAAGAAAAATATTTTAGGGTAAAATACTTTGATTTCCTTTTAGAGTGTGTTATCCTCATGTGATGTTATACCAGATTCAAGTTGGAATTGGTATATTATTGCCACAAAGAGTCTATTCTGTAAAAATCTCTACTTTAATGTTAATGCTGGTTAGTTGTGACTGAACTCCACAGTGAGGAGAATAAAATAAAGCATGTTTGACCTCTCCTTCCCATCAGGGCCTGAAGAAGGTTTTCAGGTTTCTTTGTGTCCCCGTGGTGAAGGCTTGGGTCAATTCAGTCATTGCGGGGTTTATCGTTTTTGTTGTTGTTGTTTACACTGACTACACAATTTTTGGAGTTCATAGATGGTGGGAATAGTTGCAGTTCAACCAGTGAAAGTGGAGAGATCTGAAAAGACACAGAAATTTTGGTGAAGAATCTAAAATAGTAAATTTTTATAAAAGGTCTAAATCCTTGAGTAAAAATTGTAGTAGACTCACTCTGACAAACCTTAGAGGGAAGCCATAATCTTTTAAGCCACACGTTTAAAAGATTAAACACATCCCAAGTGATTTTATAGTCAAACAAAATCAAACACTCTTTGAAAGATACAACAAATTTCAACACTCAACAACATAAATTTTACTTTATCAAACTTTGAATCTCCTTCTCTTCAAAGGATACCGTCTTACAAGAAAAAGGCCGGAAAAACACTGAGAGCAATAAAACAATTCTAAATAAATGAACAAAATATTTGAAAACACATATCAAAGATAATATACATGGATGACAACTAAGTACGGAAAAGATATCAAACACGTTAATCTTTGGGGAAATGCAAGTTACTTACAGTGCAATTCAAACATATACTCTCTAAAATGGCTAAAGTTAAAAAGTCTGTGAATAGGAAGTAAGGCATTACAATTATGAAAATTAATTTTCTTGGACTAAGCTGTATTTACCCATAGTATAAAAAGCATTGTGCATAAATATCCTTTGTGAAAATTAGACATGAGACCAGTAAATATATGCTACATTTCCAAACACAATACAGTGACAACTTGGCAAACTTTTGAGATTTCCAAAGCATAATTAATGTATACGCTTCAGGAATACTCTGTTCTAGTCACTAAACTATCTTAAGAAAAGGGTATGTAAATAATGGAAAGGAAAAAAAAAAGGCACAATTTACTTGAAGACATCATCACCTAACTTGTAAACACAAAATAACTGCTAATCTATTGAAAGTATTACCCGAGTTCAATTAATTGTCCAAAACCAATATGATCATAAAAGTAACAAGTGTGAGAAAAAATAATATGAAAGGACTAGATTTAAGTGATTTTATTTCTTATTAAAAATGAAAAGACTGACAATATAGAAAATCATAACATGTTTCCATGGGGATAATTAATTATTGAAAATTGTCCATTTGGTCTCAAATTCACTTCTAAACATAATAAAAATGCCACCAAACAAAAATTTTTAAATCTTTCGGGACATGATTACAGCATTATAAAGTTAACCTGGAAAGGAAAATGTGTACATCACATAACGGCACATCAAGTCATGAGAGTGAGTATGTGCAATGTGATATAGAAAATGGCAGCACTCTGGTTCAGAGCTCTAAAACGGAGTTGGGAAGCCGTTCTAAGAAGGATTGCCTGCATGTCCTGCAAACTTGCAAAAAATCTAGGAACTTGCCTTGAACCGTTGACCTGGGTCAAACCACAGTAACCCGAACACACTGGAAACAGTGGAATTTTGCCAGTGCTGCAACATCTGAACAGCAGCAATCAATGAACTATGAACTCATGAACTAAGCTGGCCATCTCGCCAAATGATAATTCTTTCAAAAAAACTGCAATCGCCCTCACCCTCCTTTTTATTTTCTCTTAAAAATACTCTTCTCCCCTCTCTCTCTTAAGAATACAATTAGACTTCTAGTTGAATCACTATCTCCCAAATTGCAATTCCAAATACCACAATAAAGGCCTTGTCTTATTGCATTGCAATCTGATCTTTTGCCTCTCTTGGTTGACAAATGCCACAAAGAATAGCAGACAGTGAGGACAGAGTCTTCAGTTAATCTGATAACACCAGTTGGCTAAACTAAGGGGCACCATCAAATGAGACTTGGATGAAGCACACAAGTACTGTGGGAGGCTGAGGCAGGTGGATCACCTGAGGTCAGGAGTTTGAGACCAGCCTGGCCACTATGGTGAAACCCTATCTCTGGTAAAAATATAAAAATTAGCCAGGCATGGTGGTGTGTGCCTAAATCCCAGCTAGTCTGGAGGCTGAGGCAGGACAATCATTTGAACCCAGGAGGCAGAGTTTGCAATGAGCCGAGATTGTGCCACTGCACTCTGGCCTGGGTGACAAAGTGAGAATTCATCTGAAAAAAAAAAAAAAAGCCATTGGAGTTTGCCTGTACAAAAGTTGAAACAGCTATAGGGCCTATGGATTATGGAAGCTTCTCTCTCTTTTTTTTAATTGGAAGTACATTAGTTTGCTATAGAAGGTAGGCACTTTATTAGTGAGGATGATGACTCAGTAAAGGAGACATAGATGTTTGTGAATATAGAGGCCCCTTGCAGTGGGTGTGTAAGAAAAATACAAAACTCAATTATTAAATTATTAAAGGTGAAGATATTAAATGAACATATGTGTTATTGTAATGGCCAACCACATTAGTCCAAAATCACTATGAAGGATGACAAGAGTAGGGAGGAAGAATTAATCAGTCAAGGGGCAAACATTAGTTAAAAAGAGTTAAAAAGGAGAGGGAGTGACTAAAATTCTTAAAATTGCCAATGAGTTCAAAAATGAGCTATTATCTTTACTCTGATTACTTCTCTGATTTCTTTTTCTACTCACTTTTCCTCATTCTATTTCTATCCCTTGAAACACTTTTTCCAAAATATCTGGTCATTTTTGGTCTATGCTCAAAGGTACTTTCTCTCTGAGAGCTACATAGACTACACTACCTAAAATTTCAAACATGCATCTCCAACTACACATCTTCCCTTGCCATATTTTACTTTTTTCCCTGCAAAAGTTATTTTCTAACAAATCTATTAATTTCATTGTTTAGCATCTTTCTCCATCCACTAGATTGTAAACTTCATGAGAAGATAACAGTAGTGGCAGTGCATAATTAGATGGCCTGAGCTTCAAATAAAGGAATAAGAGTAATTTAGAAGTGCCAGTGAGAAATGTTTAAGACAAGCAATCTATCTTCTGCCATGAAACTTGAAAAACGATCATAAATCTCAGCAGGAAAGACTGAAGACCTATTCCATGGCATATGGTTTTCTACTGGGGGCAGTAGGTAAAGGAAACACTCTGAGAAGATGAAAATACAGAATGGCTTAGGGATCGCTCCAAACAGCACAGTGAAAATTTGTTAGGATGTAGAGCCTTGGGGAAATGGTTTCGATTAGGTACTATACACATTGGTATGAGAATGAGGGTTGCGGAGAGATAGATGACCTGAAAGTATTAATTTTAGTTAAAGTATAAAATAAATAGGTAGGTGAGGAAGGACATCTTGAGTTTTGATGCTTTCATGGAGAAAGTCCAGCAGACGATTCAATATTTGCTTTTGAATGTTTAGTTCTGAGAAAAGTTAGTGACATTTGGAATAAATGTGCTTTCTTGTGAGATCAATTTAATGCTTAATATATAAAGTTGTGTTTAAACAACCAGTAAAAGAAGAGTAATACTGCTGGACGCAGTGGCTCACACCTATAATCCCAGCACTTTGGGAGGCTGAGGCAGGTGGATCACGAGGTCAGGAGATCGAGACCATCCTGGCTAACATGGTGAAACCACGTCTCTACTAAAAATACAAAAAATTAGCCAGGCGAGGTGGCGGGCGCCCGTAGTTCCAGCTACGCAGGAGGCTGAGGCAGGAGAACGGCATGAAGCCGGGAGGCGGAGCTTGCAGTGAGCCGAGATCGCGCCACTGCACTCCAGTCTGGGCGACAGAGCAAGACTCCATCTCAAAAAAAAAAAAAAAAAAAAAAAAAAAAAAAGAAGAGTAATGCTTCAGTAAATTGTTCTTTGTTGGGACAGTATGTTTGGACTAATTCCATAGTAAATTCATTATTTATTTACAATGTTTTATAACTACATGGATTGTTAATAGAATTATGTTTTGTCATCTGTAAGATAAGATTATTTCTTAATTACCTTCAGGTTATACTTTTTTTTCAAATTTATTTTACTAGTATTAAATGGCATCATCTCACAGACAAATAATAGAAAATATTTTCTCTCTCCTGAATGAAAGGATCTACCTTAATTGAGGAATTAGTTCATGTAAAGGAATAATAATGTTTATCTTTATTAAAGTATATTAAATATACTTTAAGACATTGCTACTGTTGTTGGTTTTTTATTTTAATTTTTTTTTTGAGACAGGGTCTCACTCTTTTGCTCAGGCTGCAGTGCAGTGACATGACTATAGCCCACTGCAGACTTCAACCCCTGGGATCAAGACATTCTCATGCCACAGCCTCCTGAGTCGCTAGGACTGCAAGCACAGACAAGCATGCACCATTGTGTCTAGATAATTTTAAAACAAATGTTTTGTACAGATAAGGTCTTACTGTGTTGCCCAGGCTTGTCTTGGACTCTTGGCCTCAAGCAACCCTCCTGCCTTGGCCTCCCAAAGACTTGGGATTGTAGGCCTGAGCCACCAAACCTGGCATATTACTGTTGATAGACTGAAAAACATCTCTAAATGGCACAAAACTATGGCTACCTTTTCATCATTATCTTTTAAATGATTGTCAATTTGTAGGCTAATTTTAGAAGAGATCCTGGTTGGGTGGCTTTCACTGTAATCTCTTTATAAAATATAAACTTTGTATGATATTTAAATTTGTTACAGATTTTGTAGTGATTTTATTTGATTTCTAAACTAATTATCAGTCTTCCACAATATACAATTTTGAATACTTTATAATGCAATAATTTTTGTTAATTTGTGAATATAAAGAGAAAGACAAGCTGTTTGGGATATATTTATTTTGAGAAACGGTATGTTATTTAGTCGTATTTCTTAATATTAACTACACTTTGAAATAGGCTTGGTACTTAGAAATTGTACCAAGTTCATTAAAGAAAATATGTTATAAATTCGCAAAATGAATAGGATCAATGACGTTATATAAAATACTAACAATGTATATTTGTTGTATAACAGGATACATATAAAATGAGTTATTTGAGATTATGATCTAAATTTTATTTTTCTTATTGGCCTGATTATTTTAATTCAAAATATTAAAACTGATAAACACCAACTCTGCTTTGGAGGAGTCATTCCAAAATTTAAGCCCTTGGACACTAAAACCCTTGTTAAACTCACTCAAATAGTTCATCTTGTTTGTCATTTACAGAGCTGAACTTACAATTTTTACCTATTTTCTCTCCCATTCAGGAGATTAGCCAATGACAATTTCATGCCTAGTGTTGTTTGTTTGTTTGTTTGTCTGTTTGTTTGTTTTTTGAGCTGGAGTCTTGCTCTTATACACCCAGGCTGGAGTGCAGTGACACAATCTCGGCTCACTGCAACCTCTGCCTCCTAGGTTCAAGCAATTCTCCTGCCTCAGTCTCCCAAGTAGCTGGGATTACAGGCACACCACCACCACCACCACACCCGGATAATTTTTTTGTTTTTATTTTTACTATAGACAGAGTTTCATCACGTTGGGCAGGCTGCTCTCGAACTCCTGACCTCAGGTGATCCACCTGCCTTGGCCTCCCAAAGTGCTGGGATTAAAGGCATAAGCCTCTGCGCCCAGCCTCATGCCTACTGTTTTAATATGTTCAATGATGTTTTCTCCCTAGGTCTGTGCATAGAGATATAAACAGACCTGAAGACAACATCAGTTCTATTTCACCAGCTTCATATCATATCATACTTCTGGCTCATAGTCGCCTTTATTAAGGCAAAATAATGGCATTGCTTTTTCCTATAAGATGACCCTTCACGTAAGTTTACAGGTTATTTAAAATATTTTACTGTTGTCCAACAAGGAAAGGAAAGTAGCACACAATTAGCAAGTGTATGTATAAGCCCGGGGATAAGAAAACAAATAAAGCCTGTTCCATCCTTGAGGTGTGGTTTCTCTGCCTACTAGTAAAATACGGTCCAATCATTATTGTTGTCCAAGCAAAAATTCAGATGACCTACACTTTTTGAATGGGTTTAGATGTAAAAGAGGTTGGAATGCCTAAAATTTTTCATACCAACATTTTCCTTCCTAGAGTGAGAGGCTGGAGATCTCTTCCCAACTTGGGAGAATAGAAGGAGTATACCTTAAAGTTCAACGGTGGGTTGTAATTTTTTTTTATGTATTCCTTACTTAATCTCAATGGAAAACTATAGCTAGAAGGCTGAAGACTAATGTGTGCACAATTTTTAAAAGCTGGATGATTAGCCATATCTTAGCTAACCAAAATAAATGATTAGCTCTATCTTAGCTAACCAAAATAAAGACATATACATCAAATCATTATCCCTCTGCTGTATTTGTTATATTCCAAGTTAATAAATACTTCATTAGCACAAATTTCTCCAGACTTGCCCATCCAGAAGTCTGCAACTATATCCCATCAACAGCATCATGTATACCTTGCTTTCATACTTCAACCTCTGTCTGCATGGGGAGATACTGGAGTGTCTTACATGTTTGTGCAGTTTCAGAACTTCTATTTTCTTCCATCCCTGCTCTCTTATCTGCATTAAGTAGTTGAAGGCAATATTAGAATAATTTTTTCTGCTGATACTAACATTGGCATGGTCACAATAGGTGGAGAAATTGATCCAAATTGAAAATATTTCCCTAATACCAAATGTTAAGTTCTTATCTAAACTCTTAATGTTTAATCAATTCATGGATGTTCGGTCACATTATAGACTGAATTCCAGAGGCTCAGACAGGCACCCTTAATTGAATCTGCTGAAGTCAGTGTGAAGTGAGGTGCATTATGAACTAGGGTGAAGCCAGTGGAACTGTACTGGGTAATTGAAGTTGTGGCAGTTATAGATTCCCCTAGTTACAGGGGAATTTTTTATTAGAAGCAGCTTTGGACCTTGTCACCAGCATAAGGAAAAGTTATGATAATCTTCTTCATGTTGTAAAATTAATATATTTTGAAGGACATTTTAACTGAAACTAATGATACCTCAGGTAATAGTGAGAGGTGAAGCCGGCTGGACTTCCTGGGTCGAGTGGGGACTTGGAGAACTTTTCTGTCTAGCTAGAGGATTGTAAACACACCAATCAGCACTCTGTGTCTAGCTGAAGGATTGTAAATGCACCAATCAGCACTCTGTAAAATCGCACCAATGAGCACTCTGTGTCTAGCTAAAGGATTGTAAACGCACCAACCAGCACTCTGTAAAAACACACCAATCAGCACTCTGTGTCTAGCTAAAGGATTGTAAACACACCAATCAGCACTCTGTAAAATGGACCAATCAGCCCCCCTGTAAAATGGACCAATCAGCAGGACATGGGCAGGGACAAATATTGGAATAAAAGCTGGCCACCTCAGCCTGCTGGTTTCCCCTTCCATGCTGTGGAAGCTTTGTTCTTTTGCTCTTCACAATAAATCTTGCAGCTGCTCGCTCTCTGGGTCCGCACCACCTTTAAGAGCTGTAACACTCACCACAAAGGTCTGCGGCTTCATTCTTGTAGTCGGTGAGACCACGAACCCACCAGAAGGAAGAAACTCTGGACACGTCAGAACATCTGAAGGAAATACTCCGGACACACCATCTTTAAGAGCTGTAGGGCTCACTGCGAAGGTCTGTGGTTTCATTCTTGAGGTCAACAAGACCAAGAACCCACCAGAAGGAATAAATTCCAGACACAATAGCCATTATCGTATTTTAAATTATTATCACTTTTACAGGTGGCATTCAAAACTTCTAGGTTTTGGATATGGCCATTGGTATCTGGATTGAAATGGAGACCATATCCATCTAAAAAATGCAGTCAAGGAACTGAGAGCTGCATGATTTTATGAGACATCTCTATATATATACATTTATATTAATTAATTACATAAATACTGGGCAACTGGTGGAAAATTAATTTGATTCATAAAAGAGAGTGGGAGGTTTTAGTCTATAAATTATGGGCTAAATTCAATATCAAAAAGTAAAACTATCATTTAAAGATAATAAGATCCTTTACATATGAAAGGCTAAATTATTTTAAATACATAGAAATCATTATAACCATCTATGTACAATAATTTTATGAAAAAATCCATTATATTCTATAAAGGAACATTACAGAACTGCAAAATATTAATGAGTAGAAAGATTTAATACTCTAAAAGTACTAATTATCTCATAGTTGACCTATAGATTTAATGGAATTTCATTCAAAATCCCAGTAGAAGTTTACATAGAAATTGATATTCCAATTATAAATATTATGTGGAAAAGAAATAGGAGTGCTTCTGAACAGGATAAATTGGTGGTGATGATTTACCATTTCAGATACTAGAAATCATATGAAACTATAGTAAGAAAGACACTGTTGCATTACTATTGCAGTCCACTTTCAGTAGAGTTGTATAAGAAGCCCATAAAATGATGTGGTTCTCTGGAATTATATCTTATGTCATATCAGTTAAGAAAGATAGTTTTCTTTAACACAGAAAGTCGTTAAAAAATTATCAGCATAAAGGAGGTCAAGCAAGAGAGCTGCATAGAAACTTCCACAGATCACTCTTCCATTAGGAACACCAAATTTACAAATATCTACACAAAAAAGGCATCTTCATAAGAACCAAAAATCAGCTTAGGTACCAACTTTGCTGCAATGGGATACAGTACCAAGTGGGTTCTTGCAGTCCTCAATTCCAGGCCTTGGCTCTTGGATGGCATGTCTAGACCTACCCAGGGCCAGTGGGAGTCCATTGCCCTGAAGGGTGAGTGCAAGGAGTGGGAGCATTTACCACAAGCTGACTGAAGAGCACTTAGGCAGTGGTAGCCTGGCAGTACTCCTCACAGGCCAGTTGTGGTGGTGGTCATGAGGAGAGACTCATCTGCCTAAGGAAAGAGGAGGAAAGAGAAGGAAGGAGTATCTGTGGTTAGGGTGCCAGCTCAGCTTTAGTTGAATAGAGTACTAGGTAGATTTCTAAGATTTCCTGGAGAAACTCACCACCCTGAAAGGAAGGACACTAGCCTGTCTGGCTTTACAACCTGCTGATTGTGGAGTCCTAGAACCATGAGCAAACATAAGCACTAGCCAGGTAGTAGTTATAGGGGCCTTGGGAGGGGGCCAGTGCTCTGCTGGTTTCAGGTCTGACCCAGTGCAATCCCAGTGGTGGTGGCCACAGGGGTGCTTATGTCACCCCAACCCCAGCTCTAGGCATCTCAGTACAGAGAGGGAGACTGCATTTGTTTGGGAGAATGTAGGAAAAGAGAACAAGAGTCTCTGTCTGATAATCCAGATAATTTGTCCAAATATCACCCAAGAACATCAATGTGGTTGCTCTGCAAGTCTTGAAGAATCACTGCATTACTGGGCTTGGGGTGTCCCCTAATCCAGACGCAGCTGCAGTAACCAAAAACTTAGGCCAAAAAACCCAAGCCAATTCAAATACCTGGAAAGCCTTCTCAAAAAAGACTGGTACCAACAAGCCCGGAGTGCAAAGACTTAAATAAATACCTAAATCTTCAATGCCCAGACACAGAGAAACACCTATGAATATCAAGACCATCTAGGAAAACATGACCTTACCAAATGAACTAAATAAGGCATCTAGGAACCAATTTTGGAGAGACAGAAATATGTAACCTTTCATACAGGAAATTCAAAATAGCTGCTTTGAGAAAAATCAACAAAATGCAAGATTACATAGAGAAGGAATTCAGAATTCTATCAGATAAATTTACTGAAGCTTGAAATAATTTAAAAGAATTAAGCAGAAATACTGGAGTTGAAAAATTGACATGCTGAAGGATGTATCAGTCTCTTGAGAGCAGAATAGATCAAACAGAAGAAAGATTTAGTGAGCTTGCAGACATGGTATTTGAAAACATACACACAGAGGAAACAAAAGAAAAAAGAATAAAAATCAATGAAGCACACCTAGAGGATCTAGAAAATAGCCTCAAAAGGGCAAATCTAAGAGTTACTGGCCTTAAAGAGAATGTAGAGAGATAGGGATAGCCAGTTTATTCAAAGGGATAATAACAGAAAACTTTTCAAGCTTAGGCAAAGATATCACTATTTAAGTAAGTACAAGAAAGTTGGCCGGGCATGGTGGCTCACACCTGTAATCCGAGCCCTTCGGGAGGCCAAGGTGGGCAGATCACGAGGTCAGGAGATCGAGACCATCCTGGCTAATACGGTGAAACCCCGTCTCTACTAAAAAATACAAAAAATTAGGCAGGCGTGGTGGCAGGTGCCTGTAGTCCCAGCTCGGGAGACAGGCAGGAGAATGACGTGAACCCGGGAGGCCAAGCTTGCAGTGAGCCGAGATTGCACCACTGCACTCCAGCCTGGGCGATGGAGCGAGACTCCGTCTCAAAAAAAAAAAAACAAAAAAGAAATAAAGTTATAGAACAACAAGCATATTTAACCCAAAGAGGACTACCTCGAGGCAATTAATAATCAAATTTTCAAATTTTCAAAGGTCAAGGATAAAGAATGAATTCTAAAAGCAGCTACAGAGTATAAACAAATAACATACAATGGAGCTCCATTAAAACTTGCAGCAAGAATTTTCAGTGGAAGCATTATATTACTCAAATACCAGGGGTTCGGTCTAGTTCCTGCTGCTCACCGCACAGAAGGCCAATTGCTGAGATTACAGGTATTGCCAAGGAAGAAGGCTTTAATCGGTTGCTGCAGCTGAGGAGATGGGCACTCAGTCTCAAATCCATCACCGTGACTGACTAAAACTAGGGGTTTATACAGAAGAGAAGAAATGTAACAATGTGTCAGAAAACCAGAACTAGGGAGGAGCAAAAATCAATCATGATGAATGAGAGGTGTAGCATTTGGTGAGTTTCAGTACTTTGATACTTTCTTGAGAGGCCTGAACGTCCTTTCCTGAGGAAGAAACTCAGATAAAACAAAAAACAGGTTTCATGCTTTAACAGCAGAAGGGTCAATTTCTGTTTATCCAAAAGAACAGTCTATGGGACTACTGGGTCACTTTCAGTTACAGGCCAGGAAACAGTGATGTGATGTATTTAATGTGCTGAAGGAAGAAATATTTTACCCTACAATAGTATATTTGGTGAAAAATCCTTCAAACATGAAGAAAAATAAAGACTTCTACAAACAAACACTAGTTAAGGGATTTCGTTAACACCAGACCTGTCTTACAAGAAATGCTAATGGAAATTCTTCTATCTGAAAGAAAAGGATGTTTTAAGCAATAAGAAAACATCTGAAGGTACAAAACTCACTGATAATATTAAGTATACACAAAAACACAGAATATTATTACTCTCTAATTGTGGTGTGTAAACTACTCATATCTTAAGTAGAAAGACTGAAAGATGAACCAATAAAAAATAATAACTATGACAAATTTTAAAGGTGTAGTCAGTATAAGAAGATATTAATAGAAATAACAAAATGTTAAAAAGTGAGGAGACATGGTAAAACTGTAAAGTTGTTACTGGTTTTCTCTTTGTTTGCATGTTAGTTGATTGGTTTAAGGAATCAGTGTTAAGTTTTTGTTTTTGGTTTTTTTTTTTTTGAGATGGAGTCTTGCTCTGTTGCCCAGGCTGGAGTGCAGTGACACAATCTCGGCTCGATACAACCTCTGCCTCCCCGGTTCAAGCAATTCTCCTGCCTCAGCCTCCCAAGTAGCTGGGACTACAGGCCTGTGCCACCACGTCTGGCTAATTTAAATATAAATATATATATATTTATTTATTTATTTATTTGTTTAGTAGACACGGGGTTTCACCATGTTAGCCAGGATGGTCTTGATCTCCTGACCTCGTGATCCACCCGCCTTGGCCTCCCAAAGTGCTAGAATTACAGGTGTGAGCCACTGCACCTGGCCTACTGTAAACTTTTTATCAGTGAAACATAATAAATTATAAAATGTTAATTTAAAGCCTTAACCTCAAATAGAAAACAATATGAGAGAAAGAAAAATAATAAAAAGCAATACATTAAAATATACTGCCATAGACAATCATCTTCAAAAGGAAAACATAAAAGAAGGAAGAGAAGGCTTAAAACAGAAAATAAATAACAAAATGGCAGGAATAAGTCCTTACTTAACAATAATTAGATTGAATGAAAATAAACTAAACTCTCTAATCAAAAGACATAGTTTTGCTGAATGAAAAAAGGTTCTCAACATCATGGATAATCGGAGAATTAGAAGTGAAAACTACTCTAAGATATCTTGCACTAGTTAAAATTGCTTTCATCCGGCCAGGTGCAGTGGCTCACATCTGTAATCCCAGCACTTTGGGAGGCCGAGGTGGGCGGATCACAAGGTCAGGAGATTGAGACCATCCTGGCCAACATGGTGAAACCCCTTCTCTACTGAAATACAAAAAATTAGCCAGGCATGGTGGCTCTCACCTGTAGTCCCAGCTACTCGGGAGGCTGAGGCAGGGGAATTGCTTGACCCTGGGAGGTGGAGTTTGCAGTGAGCCGAGATTGCACCACTGCACTCCAGCCTGGCAACAGAGCAGTCTCACAAAAACAAATAAACAAACAAACAAAAAGGCTTTCCTCCAAAAGTCAGGTAATAACAAATGCTGACGAGGGTGTGGAGAACAGGAAACTCTTGAACACCATTGTGGAGAATGTAAGAATGTAAATTAGTACAGCCACTGTGGAGAGCTATTTGGAGGTTCCTCAAGAACCTAAAAATAGAGCTACCATATGATCCAGAAATCCCACAGCTAGGTGCATATCCAAAAGAAAGGAAATCAGTATATCGAAGAGGTATCTGCACTTTCATGTTTATTGCAGCACTATTCTCAATAAGCAAGATTTGGTAGCAACTTAAGTGTCCATCAACAGATGAAAGGATAAAAAAATATGCTGCATATATACAATAAAGAACTATTTGGCAATAAAAAAAATGAGATCCTGTCATTTGCAATAACATGTATGAGATTGGAGGTCATTATGTTAAGTGAAATAGACCAGGCACTGAAAGACGAACTTTGCGTGTTCACACTTATTTGTGGGAGCTGTGAATTTAAACAATTGAACTCATGGAGATAGTAGAATGATGGTTACCAGAGGAAGAGAAGTGTAGTGGGTAGGTCGGGGGAAGTAGGGATGGTTCATGTCTATAAAAAAATAGTTAGAAAAAATGAATAAGATCTAGAATTTGATGGCACAACAGGGTGTGTATAGTCAATATTAATGTAATTTTATATTTTTAAATCACTAAAAAAGAATACTTGGATTGTTTGTAACACAGCATATATGCTTGAAGTGATGAATACCTCAATTTACCCTGATGTGATTTATACACTTTGTATGCCTATGTCAAAAATCTCATATTAAGTATATCATATACATAAACACATACACATGATATGTACCCACAAAAATTAACAATTAAAAATTTAAAATTCAGTATATATATAAAATGTAAAAGTATACCTGGAATGCTTATATTTGGATATTGTTTTAAATGATATACAAATATATAAAAATCAGCTTCAAATTGATTAGAACTTTAATAATGGAAATAAAACTTCAAGTATCTAAGTAGTAAATTTTGTTAATATTGGGGAAGGCAAATAGTATTTCAAATCACTAAACAGAGTATATAAAAATTTATTTATGTTTCAGTCAAGACCTCTTTTCATAAAAGTTCACCGTAAGGAAATTAACAAAGAAGGAGCTACAAAATAGAAGATATTTGCGGTTTTTAAAAGGAAGAAAAATTGTTAAAGACACGTACAGAATTTTTTCAATTTGATAAGAAAATTGGAAAAAATAGAAAAGTGAAAAGAGATTGGGCAAAGAGCTGTAACAAAAATTTCCCAGAAGAAAGAATCTGATGAAGGTCAATACATATTTGAAGATATTTCTAACCTGGCTAATAATAAGGGGCATGCAAGCCAATATAATTATTAATTTAACTGGCAAAAATTGAAAAGGAATTTGTATTAGTTTCCCGTGAAAGCTGTTTTTAAAATCACCATAATCTTAGTACCTTAAACAATACATGTTTATAATTTTAAAGTTACAGGACTCAGAAACCTCACAGGTCTCACAGTGCTAAATTAAAGTGTTGTCTGGGTAGTGTTTCTTACTGAAGTTTCTAAGAGATGGTACATTTTCTTTTCTTTTGTAGCTCTTACAGATGATCTGCAGTCGTTGGCCCATGGCTCCCTTCCATCTTTGAAGGCAGAAATGTCCATTGAGTCTTTCTCACATCACATCACATCACATCATTTTGACAATTCCCCTGTCTCCTTCTTCCATATATAAAGAGCCCATAGGATTACATTGAATTGCAGGTAATTGTACATCTCTTTTTATGTCAAGATCAACCGATTAGCCTCCTCAATCACATCTGCAACCTATGTCTCTCCCTGCTTCTAGTGTTTCATAACATAGTCACATCTGAATTGAAGATTTGAATATGGATAACTTTAGGGTTCCGTTATTCTGCTTATCACAGCATTCAATAACAAGTATTGGAGACGATGTGAGGCCACAGTCTTTCTTATTCACCAATGGCAGAGTGTAAAGTGACAAAACCATTTTATTAGGATTGCAAGAATACTGTGATAACAATAATCTCATATCTTAATAGGCTACCAAACAAGTGTATTTCTTACTCAAAAAAATAACTACTATAATTCTGAAAAAAGTTTGTAAAGAAGTATACTTGAAAAACTGTGGTGCATAAACTGTACTCCAAGTTTTATATCTACAATAAATGATTACGTAAGTACCAAGGGAGACATGTAACAACAGCTCAGGAGAGCAAAAACCTGAAACCAAACACCCCTCAAACTACATTTTATTCACACAGGGAATATTGTATCTCAGCCGCATAAGTAAAATGTGGTGTATTCACACAATGAATATTGTATCTCAGCCGAAAAGAATGAAATATGTAACTGTTAAGGCAAAAGCAAGTTCTTGGAAAAGTCACTTGTTTCACACTATGACAGACTGAATCTTACAATGGAAAAAAAGCCACACACAACTAATCATTCACTTAAAGAGAAATGCATATTTATAAAAAATTGAGAGTAAATAGTTCACACAATAAGTTTTAAGATTAAATTTAAGTGTCACTTTTGCTTGGATACCTTTCAGAAATCATCCCCAGGTAACTCAGGTTTCCATAGCCCCCCTACTTATGTCTTTTATTATACTTATCTCACTGTATTTATATGTTTTTCATGTGTTTTTTTTTTTCCCGACTCTTTATCTAGACAGAGAGCACCTGAAAGAATCTAACTTATCTTATGTTTCTTTTATTCTTAGCTTCCAGACAAACATTTTCTGAAAATGGTCAGGGAATAAATATTTATGTTGTGCTGGCCACATATGGTTTATGTCGCAACTACTCAATCTCAGCATTGTACAACAGAAGCAGCTGTAGACAATAGATAAAATAATGGGTAGGGGTGTGTTCAAATACAACTATACTAATAAAAACAAGCTGAGAGAAGGATTTTGTCTAAAGCTGGAGTTTGCCAAACAACTATCCTAGAACAATGCCCTATAACTGTGGACACATAAGCGAAGTGTGTGGCTGAATTAGCTAATTAAGAGGTGAAAGTTTTCACATATGATAAATAGGCATTAGCTCATATTGATGCATTTGAAATGTTTTAACAAAAATGTGAACTCCAGCAAGTTAGGAAGAAAATGAGACTTCTGCAATTATCAAATTGTATAAACTCATATCTTAGCCTAGATTGACATGGAAATTAACACATGGATACGTGAATGTGTATCGTACTACATCTTCATATGTTCATCTAATAGTTGTTTATTGACACACAGCACTGTATAAGCCATTCATGATAAAATGGCCCAAAGCACCTTCTGCTCCATTCTCTGATGCTAATTTTATGTGAACAGTTACATTCTACATGTGATTAATCATGGTTTTCATTTTGAATTTTTTTATGCTCCACATATTTTGTTTTGTTGCTATTTTGTGTTTGCATGGTTTTCTCTACCTATTGGTGATTATAATTATGTTTCCTTGTTTATTTGATTTAATATTTAGTGAATCAATAAAATCTATGACAATATCTTAATAATTCTCTAAACTGTCTTAGCAAACTTAATAAAAAATAATTCATAATTAAAAGGAGCCAATAAAACTGTGAATTATATTCTTAAATATCCTCAAAAGAGGAATAAATAGGTTTTGAAACAATGCCAATAGCTCTTCCTCAAGCTATTTGTGGTAACTTCCAGGTAATGGTTTTCCATTTTTGTTTATGCCTAGAGTTTAAAACTACATTGTAAATTGATAAATACATACATATTATATAAAACAGGACACTCTCGCTCTCATATTTTTATTCTATTTTTCCCTGTTCTAATGTTGACTATTTTATTCAATTTTTAAGGTCCAGGCACAACCCATTAAATTGATTATGTGATCAAAAAGTTAAATGTAGTACGTGGTTTGAAAATCACTGTATTAGAACATAAAATGATACAGTTAGAGGTGAAAAGACTTTCCCACATGCAACCATTTGCAAATTTTACTTGCATGCCATGTATTTACATTTAAAAAATGAAGATATTAAGACTTAAAGTCTTGACTTAATTCAGAAAATATGAGGGTTATTAAGAAAATGACATTCTCTATTCCAACTTTTAGGAAGACAGTTTTTTATTTAGCATCTGACTGAATTCATTATAGTAGTTTCAATTATTTATCATGTTCTTTTTATAAGGCTGCATCAACTTTCCAAGTTGTCAGTGCTGCTTATATTTGGATATTGCTTTAAATGATATACTGATACTATTATGTGTTGATTCATTAAAAATCAATATTGATTTTTATAAATATCTAGTTAGGTGCAGCACATAAATTTGTGAAAATGAAAATTCATTCTAGTGAATTGATAGCATCAATTGATTTATTTAGATTTATCTGGATCAACCTAGTTGGATCTTTTATGGGACAGAGGCAGTTTTACAACTTTATGACTTATGTCCCAAAATCACATACATAGTTTTGCTGCTCTGGAGAAAAATTAATTTCCTTTTTCCTTTTTTTTTGTTTTTGTAGCTGTGCAGTTGAGAAATGGTTTTCCAGCAAGAAAGGCTTATTTTTATGGCTTTATTTTTGCTGTTCTTTTTGTTGTTGTTTCTTCAGTGCCTAGCACAGTGCCTGAAATATGCTTGACATGATAAAAATATTTATTGGTTGAAACAATGACGGAGGATTTCTAAAGCATTATGAAAAATGCTGTGTCCAAAAAAAAATTGCTGTATCCAAAATAATCCTGACTCAATCACGTTTCTTATGCTTGAAAAACTTAGGAATTTTACATAATTGTTAGCTTTCATAAACAGTTGAACCCCAAGTAAAGGTAGCATAATTAAGCACAAGAGAGTGATACACACAAGAATGATAATCTCTACTTAAAAATATATTTAATTAAATGTGTATGATTTTAAAATGTTAAAAAATTAAATATATACAAAAATGAGATGCCACCACACATATATTAGAATGACATAAAATAAAAATACTGATAATGTCAATTGCTAGTGGGGATGTGGAGAAACAAGAATTCTCATTCATTGCTGGTGGGAATGTAAAATGGTACAGTCACTTTGGAAGACAGTTTTGCAGTTTTTCACAAAACTGTAGAGTCTTACCTCACGATCCAGCAATAACACTCCTAGGTATTCACCCAAATCAGTTGAAAACGTTTGTCCACACAAAAACCTTTACATAAGTGTTTACAACAATTCACTCACAATAGCCAGAACTAGAAACAACCAAGATGTTCTCAATGGCTGAATAGAGAAACCAACGATGATGCATCTACACAGTGCAATTTTATTCAGTGATATAATGAAATGATCTTTCAAGTCACAACAAGACATAGGGAAACATTAAATGTTTATCAATAATTGAAAGAAGCCAATCTCAAGAGCCTATGTGTTCTTTGCTCTCAAATGTATGACATACTAGAAAAGGCAAAACTAAGTAAAATGAACAGTGGTTGCCAGGAGTTGGGTTGGAGAGAGGAGGAACAAATAGGTAGAATACAGGGATTTTTAGGGAAGTTAATGTATGATACTCTAATGGTAGATACATGACATTATGCATGTGGCAACACTCAGAGAACTATGCGACACAAACACCACTGATGTAGGTATGGAGTTCAGTTAGTAATAATGTATCGACATTAGTTCATTGTTTGTAACTAATGATCAGTGCACATACAAGATTTTGCCAATAGGAGAAACTGAATTTGGGGGAAAGTGAGGATATTGGAAGAAACTTTCTCTACTTTCTGTTCTGTTTTCCTGTAAACCTAAATCTACTTTAAAAAGCAAAGATTATTAATTTTTAAAAATCAGAATTAAAAAAGTTAGGTTGGGTATAGTGGTTCACACTTGTAATTCCAGCACTTTGGAAGGCTGAGGCAGGAAGATTGCTTGAAGGCAAGAGTTCAAGACCAACCTGGCCAGCAAAGCAAGATCCCATCTCTACCAGGGATTTAAAAAAATATTACCAGGTGTGGTGGCTCATGCCTGTTGTCCCAGCTATTGGGCAGGCTCAGGTAAAAAGATTCCTTGAGCCCAGGAAGTTGAGGCTGCACTGACCTATGATTATGCTACGCCGCTGCATTCCAGCCTGAGTGACAGAGTGAGACCCCATCCCCCCCACACACAAAAATTAAGGTATAGTTTATTCTCTTTTAATTTAATTGTGAACTGGTAAATATTTCTTCATACCTAACTGTTAAAATCTTCTGTGATATCTTAATAAAATTATCACTTAATTATGAAATTACCTGTAAGGCAATTTCTTCTACCAAAAATAAAAATCTGATATTTACGATTTCTAGAAGTGGCTTCTCTGGTAGATCAGTTACTTTAATGGCACCAGTCAATGGCCTCCATAGAGTCATACCTTGGCTCTTTTACTTTGTTGTCTTCTGTGTCTCTTATCCTAAGCTCTGCCCTGTTACTTACTTTATCCAACAGGGTGGAACAAACATAAAATAAGCATTATTTCTGTCACTGCAAAGATTTCAAGGCCTGGCTTATCTGAAACCACACAGAACAGAGACAAGTGAGTCTCAGTTATTACATTAAATAAGCTGCAGGCCGCTGGGCCTGAGGTCATCTCCATACTTTGAATTCTTAGGTAACAAACAACCACCCAGTTTAATACCTAAATAAACTAAAATTTTATCTTACATAAGTATAATTGTATAACAGCTGGGTTTCAGTCAATCACAAACAGCCAACCTTCAGCCAATCACAGACATCTAACTGATCAGCTCATGCCCAAATAAGGCTGTAGCCAATCAGATGATTTCCCTGCTTCAGTGGTCAACCTTTCAAAGCTCGCTGCTCAGGCTGCCCAGCACAGCTCTCTGAACTTCTTCCAGTTCAGAGTGACACCTGCTTCATGAATTCTTTGATCAAATAGATTCTGTTAAATTTAATTTATCTAAAGCTTTTACTTTACCACAGCTGATTGAAGTCTATTCTACCTCAGCCAGTTCTCAACAAACTCTTGGCTGACCAAAACCATATGAGCAAACCCAGCTGACATCTGCATAGCCTGGACCAGGTTAGTAGAAACCACACAAGAATGCTTCCTCACAAACAATATTAACACCTCAGTGGCTTACAACAATAGGTATTTACCTTTGTTCATGAATCTATGCATGGCCTGTGTGGTTTCTACTAAGCATCCTGAGCAAAAGGAAACACTTATTGTAACCCACTGAGGTGTTGGTTTTGTTTGTTATGAAGTATTACTGTTTCAGAAAATAAGTGTAGCCCCTGTTGAAAATAAGTACCGTATTTGTTTTTTACTAGAGCCAAATCACAGATTAAGACCTTAGAAAATTTCTAAGAGATGGGATAAACGCAACTATTTTTACATGAATTATGTATTTCAAGCCCAAAGGGAATATAATATCTGAGTGCCTCTCAGAAATTAATGGTTTCTTTAGGGCAACAGAAAGCCTAAATTACTCACACATTTTTAAAAAGGAGACAGAAGAACAATAATTAATTAATTTACCCTCAAACAGAAGAAAGTAGTAAATAACTACCATAATTCCTTTTAAAAGAGATATTACAAAAAATACAAAAGGAAATGTAAAATAAAATATTACATCATCAACCTAAATAACAGACACTGAGACTCTCAAAAAAAAAAAAGATACTTATGTCAGAAGGAGCATTGCAATGAGAACACACATAGGTGTAGTCAGAAAAGTAAAAGAAGACAAAGATTTTAAAAGGAAAAATAAGGACGATTACATAAATTGTTTTGAAACAGTTATCCTTGACTATAAGGGTCAATAAGACTGGCATCAGCCTAAGGTTGAAAAGGCAGTTGCTGAGCAGATGTTCTTGCAGAAGGATTTTTTGCATAAGGTTGATATGGTCCTTTTGTGTAAGGTTGATAATGGTACAAGATTGTGGTTTTTGCAGGATATTTGGTGATGGTTCTTGTCAGGCATCGGTGCATGAGAACTTACCCTTCATGACCTGCTGACTTTGTTTTTGCCAGGGTCTGCCATAAATGACTCTTTTGCTTTTGACAAGTTTCACACTTTTCTCTTTTGACCAGAATCTTTCTCTAAAATCAATTCTGATCAACCATCTGTGGTTAGGTTTTGATTATTTCTTGCTGCCAGAATGAATCTATCCTGGGTTACTGGCCTGGTCCCACATCAGAGGAAAGTGATTGTTGACTAGATTCAGTATCAAAACCCTTTTAACAATATTTGTGCAGCAAGAGAAATTTGGAGAGTGATGTGGTTTGGCTGTGTCCCCACCCAAATCTCATCTTGAACTGTAGCTCCCATAATTCTCACATGTCCTGGGAGGCACCTGGTGGGAGGTAATTGAATTACGGGGGTGGGTCTTCCTTGTGCTATTCTCATGATAGTAAATAAGTCTCATGAGATCTGCTGGTTTTATAATGGAGAGTTCCCCTACAAAAGCTCTTTTTTCTGCCGCCATGTAAGACATGACTTTGCTCCTCATTGACCTTCTGCCATGATTGTGAGGCCTCCCCAGCCATGCAGAACTGTGAGTCAATTAAAGGTCTTTTTTTTAAATAAATTACCCAGTCTTGGGTACGTCTTTATTAGCAGCATGAGAAGAGACTAATACAGTAAATTGGTACCAGTAGAGTGGGGTGCTGCTGTAAAGATACCTGATAATGTGAAAGCGACTTTGGAACAGGGTACAAGGCAGAGGTTGGAACAGTTGAAGAGCTCAAAAGAAGACAGGAAGACGTGGTAAAGTTTGGAATTTCCTACAGACTTGTTGAATGGTTTTGGCCAAAATGCTGATAGTAATATGGGCAATAAATTCAAGCATACATGGTCTAAGATGGAGATGAGGAACTTGTTGTGAACTGAAGCAAAGGTGACTCTTGTTATGTTTTAGCAAAGAGACTGGGGACATTTTGCTCCTGCCATAGGTATCTGTGGAACTTTGAACTTGAGCGAGATGATTTAGGACATCTGGAGAAAAAACTTTCTAAGCAGCAAAGCATTCAAGATATAACTTAGGTACTGTAAAAAGCATTCAGTTTTATGTATTCATAGAGATATGGCTTGGAATTGGAACTTATGTTTAAAAGGGAAGCAGAGCTTAAAAGTTTGGAAAACTTGCAGCCTGACCATGAGATAGAAAGGAAAAACCTATTAGGAGAAACTCAAGCTGGCTGCAGAAATTTGCATAAATAACAAGGATCCAAATGTTAATCTCCAAGACAATGGGAAAAATGTCTCCAGGGCATGTCAGAGGTCTTCATGGAAGCCTCTCCTATCACAAGCTAGGAGTCTAAGGAGGAAAAAATGGTCTCATGGGCTGGGCTCAGGGCCTTGCTGCTTTGTGCAGTTTCGGGACTTGGTCCCCTGCATCCCAGCCATGGCTAAGAGAGGCCAACATACAGCTCAGGCCGCTGCTTCAGAATGTGCAAGCCCAAGCCTTGGTGGCTTCCACATTGTGTTGGGCCTGTGGCTGCAGAGAAGTCAGAATTGAGGTTTGGGAACCTCCGCCTAGATTTGAGAAGATGTATGGAAATGCTTGCATGTCCAGGCAGAAGTCTGCTACAGTGGCTGTGCCCTCAAGGAGAACCTCTGCTAGGGCAGTGCAGAAGAGAATGTAGGGTTGGAGCCCCCACACACAGTCCTCACTGGGGCACTGCCTAGTGGAACAGTAAGAAGAGGACCACTGTCCTTCAGACCCCAGAATGGTAGATCCACCAACAGCTTGCCCTGTGCACTTGGAAAAGCTGTAGATACTCAACACCAGCCCATGAAAGCAGCCAGGAAAGAGGCTGTACCCTGTAAAGCCACAGGGGCAGAGCTGCCCAAGACCATGGGAACCCACATCTTGCATCAGCATGGCCCAGGTGTGAGACATGGAGTCAAAGGAGATCATTTTGGAACTTTAAGATTTGACTGCCCTGCTAGATTTTGGACTTGCATGGGACCTGTAGCCTCTTCATTTTGGCCAATTTCTCCCATTTGGAATGGCTGTTTTATCCAATGCCTGTATCCCCATTGCATCTAGGAAGTAACTAACTTGCTTTTGAATTTACAGGCTCACAGGTGGAAGGGACTTGCCTTGCCTTGGATGAAATTTTGGACTGTAGACTTTTGAGTTAATGCTGAAATGAGTTAAGACAGTGGGGGAACTGTTGGGAATACATGATTGGTTTTGAAATTTGAAGACATGATATTTTGGAGGGGCCAGAAGCATAATTATATGGTTTGGCTGTGTCTCCACTCAAATCTCATCTTGAATTGTAGCTCCTATAAATCCCATGTGTCATGGAAGGTAATTGAATCATGGGAGTGGGTCTTTCCTATGCTGTTTTTGTGATAGTGAGTAAGTCTCAGTAGATCTGATGGTTTTATAATGGAGAATTCTCCTACACAAGCTCTTGTGCCTGCCATCACATAAGATGTGACTTTGCTCCTCATTCGCCTTCAGCCATGATTGTGAGGCCTCCTCAGCCATGTGGAACTATGAGTCAAATAAACTTCCTTCCTTTATAAATTACCCAGTCTCAGGTATGTATTAGCAGTGTGAGAACAGACTATTACAGAGATTAACTCTCAGGTTAAATCTACCTGAAATCCATCACTAAATTTAATTTGTTCTGTCTGTAGACAGTGATAGAATCTGAAAGTGCTGGACCAGCATTATTCTGTTAGGGGCCATATTTCTGCAGAAATTTGACAGTTAACCTGTAAGAAAGTTAAAAAAAAAGTGAAATTTATAATAATATGATAATCCCTTACATAAGGGTTTTAAGCCATTAATCCAGGCTTAAAGGCAACCAACTAAATAAATCAAAGTATCAAGGGAAACTAGGTAAGATCTGTTGTAAACATGTGGCTTGTTTTATTTTATGTAGTTTGGATAATCATTTCATTATTTGACATCCCAGTATTAGATTAAATCAAAACACAGCATGCAATAAAATGGATCACTAGAACAATTTGAATAAAATGTTGTATTAGGGTGTTGTCAAAGTTATCCACTAGATGGACTAAAAAACTAAAGGATCTCTTAGATCATGTAAAGATCTAGGTTTGATATGATATAAAATTTTGTCATTACCCACAGACGTTTCTGATTATAATATTTTAATGACACCATTATACTGCCAAGTTAAAAAGAAAGAGTACACATAAGCAAGGAAAACTTAAGAGGGGCAAGTGTCTTACTATGATGTGTTGTTTTGTTCTGTTGTCTTGGGAAATGCTGTCCACAGCATGAAGTAATCAATGTCTTGTTCTGGTTTGTAGTTTGAATTTCTTTAGGAATTGGTAGTGGGCAGTTTTATGAACTTTCTGTAGGCCACACATCATGCATGAGGCTTGTCCCTTGAAATTTATACTTAGTTGTCTAGCTTCAGCTCGTAGGGTTTTAAAAAGAGCACTTCCCATTTTTAGTAAGTCCATGTGGAAAAAAAAATGACTGGAGGGAGCTACAAGAATTTATGTTCTAGTCCAGTTTGTAGATAAATACAAATAACTTGAAAGCTATGCACAAGGCTGCAGTCTAATAAGAAATACATTACAGTTTTTCTTTAAAAATTTATGCTTTGGCCGGGTGCGGTGGCTTACGCCTGTAATCCCAGCACTTTGGGAGGCCTAGGTGGATGGATCACGAGGTCAGGAGATCGAGACCATCCTGGGTAACACGGTGAAACCCCGTCTCTACTAAAAATACAAAAAAAATTAGCCAGGCGTGGTGGCGGGTACCTGTAGTCCCAGCTACTCCGGAGGTTGAGACAGGAGAATGGCGTGAATCCGGGAGGCAGAGCTTGCAGCGAGTGGAGATCGTGCCACTGTGCTCCAGCCTGGGTGACAGAGTTAGACTCCGTCTCAAAAAAAAAAAAAAAGAAAAGAAAAAAAATTATTGTTTTTCCCCGCAACAACCCTGAATTCTAACAAAGATGAACAGAGTAAGGCTAATTTGTTTGTATAATTGGTTTTGCGAAATTTGGCCTAATCATTTTCATAAGTTTAGCAAGAACAGCGATTGGCCACATAGTAATCTGAGATTAAACATTTCAAAACCTCTCAAGGCTAGAAGGCCAAGCCAAGGCAGACCTCAGGCTTTCTCTACAGTACCTCTAAACATTTGAAATATGACATCCCAGTCAAACCTTGGCTCATACAATTAATGTTTTCAATTGTATTCTGCTATGAAGAGAGCAGATTCTCATCGAACCTATGCCAAGAACCATATTAACATAAAAATAAGAATACTCATTAATCATTTCTGAATTTTGGAGGGATCAATTAGGAAGGAAAAATAAATGTTTTCACTTTTGTTCACAAAATTATACTTTATTATATTGCTGCAAACTATAGATTGCTTAAAAAGAATGTTTCTTTAAATCTGGGAAACAGATTATTTAAGGAAAGAACAACAATGTTTCAAAAAATAGTCATAAAAAGGTTATTTTATCAGATATTTAATCTCATGTAATTGAAACGGGAGAGTCCCCTGATTCCCCTCACAGGACGTGCAACAGGTGTGGCTCCTCTGTTTGGTCACCCTGCAGCTCAAACCCCTAGGGGGCGCATGCAGACGGACAGGTGCAGAGACTGGTGTGAGTGCTTTGTGTTCTCGGCCTCGCAGTGGTGTCTAGGAGGGGGTGCCTGCAACCCCAGTGTTACAAAACTCTTTCAGCTTTGCTGTCTGCAGATGGCTTGAGTGTTAATCAGCTCAATGGCCCCTCTGCCTTATCACAAGGGCAGAGGGCCAATGTGACAGCCTTCTGTATCCTGAGCTCTTGCCTGGTGTAATGGAAGAATCAGATCACACGATGGCTCAACAGAAAAGTGCACGGTTATTATTGAGTGGTGGAGGTGGCTCTCAGCAAGATGAATGGGGAGCCAGAAGAGGGGATGGAGTGGGAAGGAAGGTGATCTTCGCCTTGTTAGATATTTGTTCTAGATTTATTTTCAAAGAATGAATATATCAATATGTTCAATACTTTGCCTTCTACTTTTAAACTTAACTTCCTCATAAAGCAACCTTTTCTGATTACCTGCTCCACCCTGACTCATTTCAATCACCTGCTCCACCCTGACTCATTCCGATTACCTGCTACCTGCTCCTCCCTGACTCATTTTCCACCCTGCATAACCATTTTTCCAGCCAAACAACTCACCCCGTCACTCTCTTTAAATTAGCCAATCAGAATCAGTTTAGCCTGTGCGGTCTAACCCTAGCCAATATGGGAAGGACATAGCAGCAGGGGCCACCTGCGTCAGAGATAAGAACCCCTTCCTCTCCCTTGTCCAAGTGTGCACTCACCATTGCTCCATCTGTAAGGGCGCACCCTTCTATAAAAGTACATTGTCTTGCTGAGAATTAAAAAGAAAATTTTATATTCGAGTGCTGTTTCTTTTGCGGCACTGAAACTTTATTTAGAACACCCTGGAGTCAGGCCACCCAGTGGCTGGACTCTTCTCCAGCCCCTCCAGCCAAACTTTCCTCAGCATCTGGATGTCCCTCCTCTCTCTTTCTCTGCTGTGTCATTCCACTGTCTTTGGTCTGCTGGTCTGCTGGTCTGTTGGTCTGCTCTGGAGCTTGGGATTTAGGGTTCATATGGGGGCAGATGGGGGCAATATTTGGGGCAAAACCAGAAATGCCTGTTCTCATTTACATAATTAATTCTTGTTCTGCTTGATCTCAGAAGTTACATGAATTCATCAGTTTCTTAATTAGATTTCTACATATTTTTCTTTATCCAATGATTTTAAAGTTATCAGAAATATCTGAAAGTACTTATTAGAGTCTTTTCCATGAATCTGATTGCAGATGTGTATAGAGAAAAATTAAAATAATAACCGTAGATGACAAAAACTTAGAATAGACACAGTTAAAAATATTATGAGAGTTTATCATAATGAAAAATTGACACAGAAATTTATTTATTCCTATTGTATAAAGCATTTTAAGATGACAACCAGAATCATACCTGACAGCATCTTACCATGACCTCAGATTTTTATAAATTTCACATAATCTTTGGAACATTCATAGGAATAACACATACATACAAATATAACATGATATTAAAAATAATAAATTATTATTTGACAATAATTTATTATTGTCAAGTAATAAAATGATCTGGCATCGTTTTATTATTTGACAATATTTCCTATGCAATTTAATACATCAAACAAACCTAACTAGTTTAGCATCTCTACAAGATGACAGATACATTCTTTGATGCTCTCCTGGGCACATGTGGAAAATGCAAAAGTAAATCTGAAGTCAAAAAGACTTAATTTAGAACTCTTATACTGAGAAAACCTGCCAAGGATGTCAAATGGTTTTTAATTAAAACAGAATCATTTATCATTGTTAAATAATTGTCATTCACTTAACCAAAGTGACAAAAGATTTTGAAAGCAAATACTGAGATTTACATAGATATAAAAACTTAATGCTTTAAGGGTTCACTTTTCCTAAGTAATTAGAGACCTTCATTTAAAAAAAAATACAAAACAACAAGACACAGGAAATTATTTTGATAAGATGTATTTGTTTTTCTAGGCCAAACTTTCTAAAAAGGAATGAATAGCAGTGTGATTGCTTTTTAATAGGAAGCCCATTTAGAGAATCTGAAAGTCAAACCTGATGATAAGGTACTTGAATTCAATTGGATACTAGGAAAGTGTTAACCCAACGTTGAGTGTAAGAGTGTAAGTAATATTATTATAGAAGATGTAAATAAGAGAACCAGTACCTTGAGAAGGAGAATATATGGCTTTCAGAAAAATAAAAGCACATGGAATTTCCTGATCACACAGAATAATTTAGACACATCAAAAAAAGCCAAGAGTACAAAGTCATGGTATACTGATTGCTACCCTGAGCTTTCCAGACAAACATTTTCAGCATTGGGTAACAACAGCAGAGTCAGAATGTCCCCAGGAAATAAGAAGGAAGAGCTAAAAGCAATAATGCATGACCTGCAAATCATGTGCAGTGACATACAACACAGGTTGAAATTCTGAGATATGAATGTGAAAAGCTGGAAAAGAAAAACTATTTTGAGAAATAAAATTACTATTTTTAACCTAAATCTTAAGAAATTAAATGAAACCTGTCAAAATCAAAAAGTCTGCAGTTCAGAAGATAAACATTCATAGAAAAATTCATAATTAAAAAATCAAAGCCTTTTGCAATTTATTTTTATTTTTACCAAGAACATAGAAATACCTAAAGAAAGCCTTCTTTCTTTAAACATAGAGAAGTAGATTTGGTTATCCATCAGTGAATTAATTCTTAATTTTTAGAACTAGTTATATACAATTTGCTTCTAGTTTTTAATTTCAGTCAACTTCATTGTGCACAGCATTCCTTTCATAAGAGTCGTCTTTTATAAACCTTTTGCAATTATCTCAAACATTTTATAACTTGCTAAAGCACTCAGTTCTGTCCTACACTTTCTTCTTTTTCATATCAAAATAACCAATTGTTTTTCATTCTACCTTAGAACAAAAATTTACTCTCCTTTTTTCTTTACCATTTTGACCATACAAGATTATTTCTTAAATAAAATTATTTTATAAACTTTCTTACCAAAAATGTGTATATCCACATACTAATAAATTTCTTTGCATCTCTCTTCTAGTCATTGGTTTCTGTCCTGTTTTTATTTTCTTCTTGAATCCATATTTTGAAATAACCTTCAAATAATCTTAAATGTGACAAAATATTCATTTTTAACAAAACTTATTATTTTAAAATAATTGTATCTCAGAAAAAACACATCTTTCTTATATACTTTGAAGATAGAATTGCACAATTTAAGTAAAATGTTTACCCCTTACTAACTTTAACTTTTAGTGAAAAACCTAGGAAGTACGCAATTTTGTATTGCTTGTCATGCACCAACAGCTTCTGAATATACATCTTATAATTTAGAGAAACATACATTGTCTCATAAAACAATCTTTCAATGTGGAATAGAACACATTTATTAGCAAACCCAAATATCAACTACCTTCTTATAAAATTCAAAAAGCCAAAAGTAAATAAATTAGAACCTATGTTAAGTAATTAATGCTTCCATATTTTGTCTTATTTGGAAATGACCCAGAGATTAATGAGTATCTATCACTTCATTTAACATAACATGACTTTAAGACTTCAAATTACAACAAAAGTTCATTTGTAAACATTGATCTCATTTACACTTACCTAATTTATTTAGTTTTAACATTTATACCCAGATTACTTATGAAAACAGAGACCAACCTGTCATCTCGAATTATTTTTCTGTCAACCATTTTTAGAGTATTTGATCATCACATATTCACCTAAGTACTTAAAAGTTAAATATATAGGTGTTTTTCCAATTACTTAGATGATGTAGCTTTTAAAAGATTATATAAATATTAAACTAGTTTCATTCATTAAAAAATTACACAAAGATCATTTTTCTTTGGAGACTAGATTTATAGTTTTATGACTGTCAAACATGTAGCAGAGAAAAAAAAACAGTCTGATGATTAAGCAAAGGCAAAAATATAGGCAGACAATTCCGAAGACATTTCTATTTTTATTTAACCAACAATTTTTAACATCAGTTTATCTACCAAAGATTCACCCAAGTCATGTGAACTTAAAAACACTTAGATTACTTACTACATTTTTGAAAAATTCCTTGATTTAAGAACTTATTTTTTCTAGCCAATTAAATAGAGCTCTATGTAAATTAAATATTATATACACATGATATTTCAACACGAAGCCATAAAAACATACAGATGAACAATAACAGAAAACTCTTAGTTTTTATTTGCCCTTGAGAGTTAATTTTATGGAGGCTGTAGACTCTATATTTGGGTAAAATAGTTTTCATAGCAGTTTTGATATGGAAGGGAAGTGCTGGGAAGGGAAGAGCATGGTCCTTTTAAATGATATGGAAGGGAGGAAGGGCATGGTCCCTAGCTTAGGGATCCACCTCCTGGCCTGTGCCCAGGGACCTAGGTGAGGACAGGCATTTTTGTTTTCCTGCCCAAATGCTGCATTTCCAAAGACAACCTTGGCCTGCCATGCCCTATCCTGTGCCCATAAAATCCCCAGGACCCTAGCAGGCAGACACACAGGCAGCTGGACATCGAGAGGAGCACATCAACAGAGGAACATACAGGTGGCTGGATGTGGAGAGTAGCACATCAGCTGACACCTGCACACCAGCAGGCCACCAACCAGCAGAACAACGTGAAGTTTCGCCAGGGCAGTTGGAGGAGAGCTTGGGCTGCTGAGTGGCCAGACTTCAGGGGAAACCCATCTCCCTTCTGGCTCCCCCATTTGCTGAGAACTACTTCCACTCAATAAAACCTTGCACTCATTTTTTCAGCCCACGTGTGATCCGATTCTTCTGGTACACCAAGGCAAGAATCCCAGGATATACAAAGCCCTCTGTCCTTGCGATAAGGCAGAGGTCTAATGAAGCTGATTAACACAAGCCACTTATGGAGGGCTAAACTAAAAAAAAAAGAGCACCGTATAACACACGCCCACTGGGGCTTCAACTGCAAATATTCACCCTTAGACACTGCTGTGGGGTCAGAGCCCTGTAGCCTGCTCGTCCGTCCGTATGCTCCCCTAGACGTTTGAGCAGCGGGACACCGAAGAAGGGAGCCACACCCCCATCAAATGCCCTGCAAGGAGGACAAGGGAACTTTTCCCATTTCAGTTTGATTTTTTAAAAGCCTTATTTTACCATGTTTTATAGTTTTAAGTGATTTTATGGGTTAGTTTCTCAGATGTTTACATTTTCGCTAGGACTCACTGGAAAAACAAACCTTCAGGTGACCGTGAATTTAGTAATACATTTATCTTGGTTTTGTTTGCTGGTCTGGTTGCTTGACTAATCAGTCCAGGTGGGGAACACACTTTAAAATAATTTTCAAAGGATTATTTGAAGTGTTTTTGGCTTTTTCTTTGGCCTATGTGTGGCAGACAAGGAAATTTCTATGCTGGACAGAGACACATTTTATTATACCTCTGTACTCAAGATTTTTGCAAGGCATGAGTGGTTAATAAGCAAACTTGTTTGATCTGAGATTCTAATTTTTATAAGCACTTATCAGGTTCTTTTTTTAGACTATCAATCTTTCAATTTGTATCATAACAACAATTTCAGCCATGAGTTATATATTAATACGAGAAGAAAAGTCAGAATTTCAAAGTAGGTAGAGGAAAAAAAAGAAATGGAAAGTTTAGAAGCTTTTAGGTGTTAAAATATTCTGACTTTTAACTATGTAGTTGCAGTTTTATAAGAAAATCATGCTTAGGGAGTTCAACTATTTCCCATAATGGCCATAAATTATCCTTGGTGTAATTTGCCTATCAGTTTAAAAATATGCTTGAGAATGGGCCTTAAACTTTGAATGTGCAGCAGGCTGGCATTCCAGAGCTTTAGCCATGCCTTAGAATTTTGTGAATCCCATTTTATATCTTATTGATGTCTTCAGAGAAAAAAAGAAACAAAGAAAAACATATATAAACCCTATCGGGAACATCAGCCATTTCTACTGGTGTTTTGTTTTACAGTGTGCCTAGCACAAGATACTTCCTTTTGTACTTGGTGAATGGCCAATGCCCTAGTTGTCCACCCTGTGACCAAGGTTTTTCTAGTAGCACATATATTTTCTTAAGACTGGCAGATGCCCTAGTGATATGAACAGGAGGCAGGGAAATACTGGGTAGAAGAGGGTGGTCCCTGGAAAGGGCCACACACTAAAGCCTGGACCTGCGGCACAAAATGAGAACATGCATCCCTGGTTTTTTCTGCCAGAATGTTGCCTTCTCCAAAACCACCCTGGCCTGTACCTCCCCTCATCCCATACTCAGAAAAACTCCAGGCCCCACCAGCAGAGTGGCAGAGCAGCGAAGGAGAGAAGACGCAGCTGCACGTGGGGGAGGAGCAACTTGACTTCAGAGGGATGGTCTGACGGTGGGACTTTGGAGAAAAGTTCAGCCGGGGATGGCTAAACTCCAGGTGAAGATCACTTTCTCATTCCTTCCCCTTTTCAGCTGCCCATACTGCTGAGAGCGACTTTGATCTGCAATAAATTCTCTGCATTTATCATCTTCAATTCATTTGTGCGACCTGATCCTTCCTGGACACCAGTCAAGAGCTCTGGATACCGAGGGCTGTCACACTGAGCTGTTAAACACTGAAGCCATCCGTGGATGGCAAAGCTGAAAGGGCACACTGTAACACATGCACTCTGGGGCTCTGGGGATCATGGTTATCCCCCTACTGCCACGGGGCTGCATAGAGTCCTATTCGTGCCAGTGCCCAGAAGCACTCATCCCGGTTGCTGCACCCGCTTACCTGCATGCTCCTCCTCCCAAGAGGGGTTGAGAGCTGTGGGCTGAGTAAATGAGCCACCTGCTTCACGAGTTCCATGAAGAGGTCAAGGGAACTATCCCATTTGGTGATCTTGCCTGTATGTGGCATTTATCTTACCACAGGGGACTTTCTTCAGTGACAAGATTTTCTCATAGATGGTGGTGAATGCCCTAGTAGCTTTTAGTTGGCCATACCATGCCTGCTGTTTAGAATGTTACTTTTTTGCTCTTGGAAGATGTTCAGAAACAAGCAGGGAAAGATAAAAGAGCGAAAGCATTTGCAGATGCCTGTAACCAAACCAAAATGAAACCAAAATAACAGTACTCACAATAATGTTAAGCTGGATATGGAGACAAAGCAAAATATTAAGCAATACAGGCAAAAAACAAAAAATGAAAATATATTCACCAGAAAATACATAGCTCACAGACAGAATGTAAGTTGTGTATAAACCTCTCCAAGAAGATGCTGTTCTCATACAAGAAAGGGCTTGCCCAGAAAAGACATAAGCCTTTTATAGTACCAAGAAGTATGCAAAGACCTTTAATAAAGGTGGCCTTATAACAAAGCAGACATCTCGAATAAAATCAAAACAAAGAATTTTTAGAATTCCAGAAGGGGATTCACCAGGGCAGAAAAGGTGACTCACAGGAGCAAAGGATACAAAGGGCTCAGTCAGCACCATGCGCTATCCCATAGGCTGCTGATCCGTCTGAGGCAAGTGTGCTACCACCCTACTTCTTGACATCAGATTATTTTGACCTAAATAACAGACAGAGAAACAATCTCCAAATAAAATACATTTATTGAGAATGAGTATTACAATGGAAATATGCATGGGCATATTCAGAGAAGTAAAGAGAGACAAGGGTCTTTAACAATGAGGAGGTTGGGCACGGTGGCTCACACCTGTAATCCCAGCACTTTGGGAGGCCGAGGCAGGCAGATCACCTGAGGTCAGGAGTTCAAGACCAGCCTGGCCAACACAGAAACCCCATTTCTACTAAAAATACAAAAAAAAAATGCCGGACATGGTGACACGTGATGGTAATCCCAGCTACTTGGAAGACTGAGGCAAGAGAATCGCTCGAACCTGGGAGGCAGAGGTTGCAGTGAGCCAAGATCACACCACTGCACTCTAACCTAGGCAACAGAGCAAGACTCCGTCTCAAAAAAATAAACAAATAAATAAAAAGAACAATGAGGAGGATTACATAAATTGTTTGGAAACAATTATCCTTGACAAGAATCAATAAAACGAGTGGCATTAGTTGCAGGATGGACAGGGAGTTCCTGGGTGGATGTCCTCACATAAAGATTTTTTGTGTGAGGTTGAGGTGGCCTTTGTGCGAGGCTACGTTTCTTGTAGTCTTTTGTGATAGTCCTTGTTACCTGGCATAGGTGCATGAGAACCCTCCCTTCATGGCCACCTAACTCCATTTTGCCAGGATCTGACAAAAGTGCCTCCATTTTATGTCTGACAATTTTCAAAATGTTATATATGTTATCAACTAAATTGTGTCCCACCCAATTTCATATGTTGAAGCCCCAACACCCTATATGACTATAAGTAGGAGATAAAGCCTGTTGAAGGTGAAAAGGTTGAATGAGTTCATTGCGGGGAGACTCTTTTAAGAAGAAGGATCACCAGAGCTTTTTTCCTCTATCATGTAAGGACACAGTGTGAAAGTCTCTCTGCAAGCCTGGAAGAGACCCCTCACCAGGAATAGGATTGACACCTTGATATCAAACTCCCTGGTCTTCAGAAATTGAGAAATCAATTTCTCTTGTTTAACCCACTCAGTCTGTGGTAGTCTGTTGTGACAGCCCAAACAGTCTAATACGGTATACAAATATACCAGGCTACTGCTCATGCCTGTAATCCCAGTTACTCAGAAGGCTGAGGTGAGACTGTTGCCTGAGGTCAAGAGTTTGAGGCTGCAGTGAGCTGTGTTCACACACTGCACTCTAGCCTGGGTGACAGAGTGAAATCCTGTCTCAAAAAAAAAAAAAAAAAAGTAAATATTGAAAATAGGTCAGTTCCTAGATACTTATGTATATTTTTTGTTTGTTTTTAATGTCCTGTTTTTGTTTTTAACTTTGCTTTTCTCTTTCATCGTAGTCTTTCTGTTTACTGCCACAATGTCCCTTAAGCAACCCTGGGTTTATTTTCTTCTGCCAGTCCCATCTCGGGTCTCTAAGACCATCATTTGTCAATCTGACAGCACCTCCTCACAATCCTGTTCTTTGACTTCTTTGCTTTCAGGCTGAAATATAAATTCCTTCTCAAAACAGTGGGTCATGCCAGAGTAGAGAATATAGTGAGCTTACTTCTACAGGCTCTGAGAAATATAAAAACAAATGATACACACATAAAAGGTTTCTGGTCTATGAAGTATTATTTTTTTAATTATTTTTTGTTTGTTTTTGTTTTTCTAATTTGAGGAAAATGGTGCCTTTCACAGCTTGCTGTGTAGTAACTTAGTGTGTAAAATATTATACTTTATTTATTTACTGTTTTGTTGAACATTGGGCATCTTTCCTAATTTTGGCAGTTATGTTGTATGTAAAGGCTTTTGTAACAGTATTTATTTATCTTAAATAAATACTTAGAAGTCTAATTGCCAAACATTTTTTCAAGTGGTTGTACTATTTGGGTGTCTTACATCATTTTCTACATTTTAGAGTCACTCGTTCTAGCCTTTATATTTTTAGTTAAATTTGTTTTGCTTAATATTTTCACTTGATATAGAATTCTAGGTTAGCACTTATTTTTCACCTTTCACACTTCAAAACTTTCATTAAGTGAAGAACATTTTAAAAGTCTCACTAATAATTTCTGAGTTACAGGCATGATAGCAAGTAGCATAATCCTCACCATAAATTTCAAAGCCCTAGCAATACGATTAAAAGAGTTGATATACAATGAGGTCCTCAACTGTCTCTGCCCTGTGAATCTCAGTGAAGATTGATAGTATCTTGGAAAACAATGTTTCTGTTAATGCTTAAAATAACAAAAAAAAACTGACAGAAAAGGAAAGTGCTTAAGACCAGATCATTCACATTTCATGTTTGTACTACATTCTAATCTATATTTCATTAATGTAGCTGGTTCACAGGGAAACAGACAAAAAGTAAAAATTTGTTAGGATGCAATCCTAACTCTATCCAGCTAAACCTCAGTAGATGAAACCTGAGGAAAGCAAAGAAGGACAGAAACTTAGTTGCCAAACTGTAGCTTTCTATCACTCCAGGTACAATTCACAGAGCAGGGGCTGTAAAAATCAACATCCAGTCCATCAGTTTATATTATAATGGAGGAAATAAACCTCTCAAGGGAAATAGGTCAGAAAATCAAGAACTTTCACCTCTGGAGTTTTGAAATGAACTCATAGGCCGAATTAAACTCTACTCATTAAATATAAATTAGCATGATATTTCCTCTCATCAAAGTCTACAATAGAATCTACAATGGAATGATAAACAATAATTTAGCTATGTGAAATGAATGAAAAAGAAATCATAAAAATGTTGGGGGAAAAAAGAACTTGCATCAGTAGATTTGACAAAGTAAACTAAAACATTTCTCTTAGTATTTACTTCACCTAAAATCATGATTCCATAATGCTATCCAACATTTAATGAATATATAACATTCTGCCCAGACTCATTTTCCATCAGCATTATTTACCTCACAATTAAAAAGATCTAAATCCTTTACTCAATATATTTACATGGCTTTTTGGAGCATGTCAAGTAATTTAATATACATATATCATATGTGTATGTGTACATATTATATATAACATGTCAATACATATGATACGTTAAATACATATTATATAATACATGTAAATATATGTAATATATACATACATGATATAGGTTATATGTTACACATAGGTGATGTAATATACATATATGTAATAATATAATATATAATACATATAACAACATATTTATTATGTTATGTATAATACATAATATATGTACATTATGTATACATGTACACATACGTATATATTTTATACATACATATAAAACCACTGTTTTTCAATATATAATGTTTATCCAATTCATGTGAATTTGGGATTCATAATTGTGGCTTTATTTGGACTCACATATAAAATATCTAGGTCTTAGAATCAGTAACTTTATACTTAGCATATTTATATTATTGTAAAAAGACAAAAATGTCTAAATATGCCTACACATATTTTTATTATATACACTATATAACATCAGTTAGCATCTTTCTTATAACATTTATTTTTCTGTAAATGATTTGTATATTCCAGGAGGTTTTATTTTGCAGTCCTTACCTCCAGTATCTACGAATAAGGTACATTTTTATGTCTAATAATTTTTTTTTCTAAAGTTTACTTTGTCCAAAATTAATAGAGGTTGTCCAGCTTTTTTTAGTCAGTGTTTATGTAGTATATACTTCTCCCTCTTTTTATTTTCAACAATCTATTTATATAAAAGTGAGTTTATTGTAGATGGAAAAGAATAAGATATTTTATTTTTAATCTAATCTGACACTCTTTTAACTGGAGTGTTTAGTTTATTGACATTTTAAGTGATTAGTCATATTAAGACCTATTTTCCTGCAGGTTTTCATATTTCTTTAGTCATTTTTCCCCCATGATTTTCTAATTTCTGTAAGTTTGATTGAGCTTTATTTTCACACCAACTTCCTATTTCCTCTGTCACCTCCCTTCCCTGCCCCAAACTACAGCTCCTGGTAACTGCCATTATACTCTCTGTTTCTGTGAGTTCAGGTTTTTTAGATTTTGCATACAAGTGCAGAATTTGTCTTTTTAGGCCTGGCTATTTAACTCAATGTTATGCAACTTCATTTATGTTTTTGCAAACGACAGTTTTTTTAATGCTGAATATTATTCCACTTAATATGTATATCACATTTCCTTTATCCGTCAGTGGCCACTTATGTTAATTTCATATTTTGGCTATTGTGATTAGTGCTTCAGTAAACTTGGGAGTTCTTTTCAATACATTGATTTCCTTTCCTTTGAATATATATCCAGAAGTGGGACAGCTAAGTCATGTAGTAGCTCTATTTCTAATTTTTTGAGGTGGATATACAGATGCCTGTACTAATTTACATTCCCACCAACAGTGCACAATGGTTCTTTAGTCTCTACATCCTCACCAACACTCATTATCTTTTGTTCTTTTTATAATACTCATTCTAACAAGTGTCAGGTAATACCTTTTCGTGGTTTTGATTTGCATTTCCCTGATGGTTAGTGATTTTGAGCATGTTTTCTTAATACCTTTTAGTCATTTGTATGTCTTCTGTGGAAAATATCTATTCAGGTTCTTTACCCGTTTTCAATCAGGCTATTTGTCTTCTTGCTATTTAGTTGTGTGAGCTCCTTATATAATTTAGATATCAACCCCATATCAGATGTACAGCTGCAAATATTTTCTCTTATTACATAGGTTGTCTCTTCACTCTGTTGTTTATTTTGCTATACAGAAGCTTGCTAGTTTGTGTAATCTCATTTGTATATATTTTTTGCTTTGGAGGTTTATGCTTTTGGGGTCATAAGCCTTAAAAATTATTGCTCAGACTAATGTCAATAAACTTTTTTCTTTGTTTTCTTCTAGCAGTTTTACAGTTTCAGGTCTTACATTCAAGTCTTTAATCCACTTTCAGTTGATTTTGTAAATGGTGTGAGATAAGGGTTTGATTTCATTCTTCTGCATGAGGATATCCAGTTTGCAAAAAAAGATTTAATAAAAAGAATGCCTTTTCCTCATGTGTTTTTAGCATTTTATTTAAATATCAGTTGACCATACATATGTGAAATTATTTCTGGGCACTCTATACTGTTTCATTGGTCTGTATTTCTGTTCTTATGCCAAGACTATGTGGTTTTGATTATTATAGCTTTGTAGTATAGTTTGAAAGAAAATAGTGTGATGCCCCAGCTTTGTTTTTGTAGTTGTTGTTCAAAAATATTTTGGGTATTTGGGGTCTTTTGTGGTTTAATATGAATATTAGAACTGCTTTTTGCATTTGTGTCAAAAGTGCCATAGGAATTTTTGGTGAGGGTTACCCTGAATATGTAGTTCCCTTTGGGTAATATAGACATTTTTACAATATTATTTCTTCTGAGCCGTAAATATAAATTTATTTATTTCTTCGGCAGTTTCTTTAATGAAATGTTTTATGGTTTTTAGCATACAGATCTTTCTCTCATTGGTTAAATTTATCCCTAAGTATTTTATTTTACTGATTCTATTATAAATAAGATTGTATTTTAAATTTCTTAAAAGTTTCTTAGTACATAGAAGAGCTACTTATTTTGTATGCTTATTTTGCATAGTGCAACTTTACTGAATTTGTCATTTGCAAATAAAGATAATTTTACTTATTCCTAGCCTATTTGGAAGTTTTAAATTTGTTTAACTTAATTGCATAGATAAAACTTTCAGTACTTTGTTGATTACAAGTACTGACAGTGGGCACTCTTACCTTTTTTTTTTTTAAGACAATGTCTCACTCTGTTACCTGGCTGGAGTGCAGTGGTGGGATCTTAGCTCACTGCAACCTCTGCCTCCTGGGTTCAAGTGATTCTCTTGCCTCAGCCTCCCGAGTAGCTGGGACTACAGGCACATGTCACCCCGCCCAGCTAACTTTTTTATTTTTAGTAGAGATGACATTTCACCATGTTGGCAAGGATGGTCTCGATCTCTTGACCTCGTGATCCACCCGCCTTGGCCTCCCAAAGTGCTGGCATTACAGGCGTGAGCCACTGCATCCAGACTTGCCATTTTTTCTGATCTTAGAGGAAAAGCTTTCAGCTTTTTCACTATTGAGTGCAATGTTACATATGGGCTTGTGATATATAATGTTTGTTATGTTGGTGTACATTTCTTTTATACCTGAATTGTTGAGTTTTTAATCATGAGAGAATGGTGAATTTTGTCTAATACTGTTTTATCATCTATTGAAATGGTTATATGATTTTTATTCTGTATTCTGTTATTATGATATATCATATTAATTTATTTATGGCAAATCATCCTTGTAACTCAGGGATAAATCCCCCTTGATTATGTGTATTATTCTTTTAATGTGAAGTTGAATATAATTTGTTACTATTTTGTTAAGGATTTTTGTACCTATGTTCATATTGGCCTGTAACCTATTTTTTTCTTGTAGTGTCCTTGCCTAGCTTTGATATCATGGTAACTCTCATCTTGTCAACTAGGTTTGAATGTGTTTCTTCTTCTTCACTGTTTTGGAAGAATTTCAGAAGGATTGGCATTAACTCTTTCTTAAATGGTTGGGTTGTGGTAATTAACCAATGAAGCCATCAGGTACTGGTCTTTTTAATTAGTGATTTAATTTTCTTTCTCATTATTGGTGATATGGTTTGGCTGTGTCCCCATCCAATCTCAACTTGAATTTTATCTCCCAGAATTCCCTCATGTAATGGGAGGGACCCAGGGGGAGGTAGTTGAATCACAAGGGCCAGTCTTTCCTATGCTATTCTCGTGATAGTGAATAAGTTTCATGAGATCTAATGGGTTTATCAGGGGTTTCCACTTTTGCTTCTTCCTCATTTTTCTCTTGCTGGCACCATTTAAGAAGTGCCTTTTGCCCCCCACCATGATTCTGAGCCCTCTCCAGCTATGTGGAAGTGTAAGTCCAATTAAAGCTCTTTTTGTTCCTACTTTCGGGTATGTCTTTATCAGCAGCATGAAAACAGACTAATACAATTGGTCTGTTCAGATTTGTATTTCTTCATGATTTAGTCTTGGTAGATTGTATGTGTTTAAATTTTTTTCTATTTCTCCTAGGTTATCCAAATTGTTGGCATATAATTGTTCATAGCATTGCCCATAATCCTTTGTCTTTCTGTGAAATCATTTTTAATGTCTCCCCGTTCATTTATAATTATGTTTATTTGAGTACTGTCTCTTTTTTCTTAGTCAGTCTAGCTAAAGATTTGTCAATTTTATGTTCTAAGAAACCAAATCACACTTTTATTAATATCTTCTATTGTTTGTTTTTCTAGCTTTTTTTCTTCATTCATTTCTGCTCTGATCTTTATTTACTTGATTCTACTATGGGCTCAGTTTCTTCTTTTTTTCTAGTTCCTTGAGGTACAAATTTAATTACCTGTTTTTTAATTAATGTAGGCATTTATTCATATAAATTCCCCTTAGAGCTGCTTTTGTAGCATTCCATAAGTAATTTATTCTCAGAGGCATGAAGTGAGTTAATTTTCTCATATTTTTAAAATTTCCAATTTTCCTCCCATAATAGATTTCTAGTTTCATATCATTACATTTAGAAAATACACAATATGATTTCAGTCTTCTTAAATTTGTTAAGACTTGTTTCATGGCTTATCATGTGCTCTATCTTGAAGAATCTTCTGTGTGCATTTGAGAATAACATGTACTTTGCTGCTATTGGATGGAATACTCTGTTGGATGGAATGTTTATTAGGGTTGAGCACAGTGGCTCACACCTGTAATCTCAGCACTTTGGAAGGTAAAGGTGGGAGGATTGCTGGAGGCCAGCAGTTTGAGACCAGCCTGAGCAACATAACCAGATCTTGTTTCTACAAAAAAAAAAAAAAAAAAAAAAAAAACAGGAAAAATAGCTGGGCATGGTGGCACATACCTGTAGTTCTACCTACTTGAGAGGCTGGAGAGGGGGGATTGCTTGAGTGTAGACATTCCAGGCTGCAGTGAGCTACGATTGCACCACTGCACGTCAGCCTGGGTGAAACAGCAAGATTCTTTCTCTCAATAAAGTTTTAAAATAAAATATGTACATATATTTATATTTATATATACATATTTGTTAGGTCCATTTGATCTGTACCATTGTTCAAGTCCACTGTTTGCTTATTGATTTTTCTGATTAAGCTTTTTAATAATAGTTTTATACCCTTATTGATATTAGTCATATCTCTTTTAAAACTCCTTAAGGATCATAAGCTTTACAATACACATTTTTAAATCACCTGACGCTATCTTTAATAGTGTCACTTTGCCTTATATGTAGAAAAACTAACAGAATATTCCCAATTCCTCTCTCTAATTTCTTCTGCAATAACATTATGGTAATACATTTTTTAAGATAAGATAAGGTTGGCCAGGGGTGGTGGCTCATGCCTGTAATCCCAGCACTTTGGGAGGCCGAGGCGGGCAGATCATGAGGTCAGGAGATCTAGACCATCCTGGCTAACACGGTGAAACCCCGGCTCTACTAAAAATACAAAAAAATATTAGCCAGGCGTGGTGGTGGGCGCCTGTAGTCCCAGCTACTTGGGAGGCTGAGGCAGGAGAATGGCGTGAATCTGGGAGGCTGAGCCTGCCGTGAGCAGAGATCGCGTCACCGCACTCCAGCCTGGGCGACAGAGTGAGACTCTGTCTCAATAATAATAATAATAATAATAATAATAATAATAAATAAATAAATAAAAATAAAAAGATAAGGTTATGACACACAAGACATGATTAAATTTTCTTCTTCAAATAATTATCTTTTAAGAGTAATTTAAAATATTTTTAAATTATTTTTATTCCATTTCCAGTGATTTCTATTTATTTGTTTAGATCCAATATTACTTCAGCCTAATGAACCTCTCTTAACACTTTTTGTAGGTCTACTCATAATGAATTTCCCCATTTTATTTAAAGAAATCCTTATTTATATTTCTCTGATGAAGAGTATTTTCCTAGGCATAAAATCCTAATTTGTTTCTTCCTCCCACCCTTGGAACTTCACATATTTATTTGATTGTATTCTTGTTTCCAATATTTGTGATTAGAAATATGCTATATTTCTTATTGTTCTTGTGTAGATCATCTATCTTTTTCTCCAGTTGCCTTGCCTGCAATATCTTCACTTTGTCTTTGGAGTTTGGCAGTTTGAATCTGATACCGTAAGGTTGTTTTTTAAAAAAATTATGAAGTGTATTAATTCTGCTATTTCAATGTGGTTCTTTTATCTGTAGTGTGGCATCTATCATTAATTTTGAAAAAAAAGTTTGGTCATATTTTTTCAGTTATTTATTCTGCCCTGTTTTCTGTTTCTTCTGTTTCTGAGATTCTAGTTACATACATGTTAGATCAGGCAATATTTTACCACGATTCTTTGATATGGTGTTCTCTTTTACTCACCATTTCCTTCATAGCGTTTGAGTTTCTGCAACTGCTATTGACATATACTTACATTCACAAATTATTTCATTCACTGTGTTTGGTGTACTTATGAACCTTCCATAGATATTCTTTGTTGTTGTATGTTAACATTTTTAATTTCTCATACTCCCTTTTGACTTGTGTTAACTTTCCATCTTTCTGCTGAATTTATCCACTGGATCTTGCATATTGTTTACATTTTGAATAAGAGCCTTTAATATTAATCACAGTTTTTTTGTTTGTTTGTTTTTTTATTCACGGTTTTGTAGTCCCAACATCGCTGTCTCATCTGAGTCTGATTTTGATTATTGCTTTGTCTCTTTAGAGTGTGGTTTTCTTGCCTTTTTGTAGGTCTCAGTGTTGTTTTGTGGAGCAGTAGATACAGCTGTAAATATTTCTTCTTTTTTTTTTTTTTTTGAGATGGAGTCTTGCTCTGTTGCCCAGGCTGGAGTGCAGTGGTGCCATCTCAGCTCACTGCAAGCTCTGCCTCCTGGGTTCACGTCATTCTCCCACCTCAGCCTCCCTAGTAGCTAGGACTACAGGTGCCCGCCACCATGCCCGGCTAAATTTTTGTATTTTTAGTTGAGACGGGGTTTCACCGTGTTAGCCAGGATGGTCTGGATCTCCTGACCTTGTGATCCGCCCACCTCGGCCTCCCAAAGTGCTGGGATTACAGGCGTGAGCCATCGCGCTCGGCCAGCTGTAAATATTTCTTATGCTAGTAATTGAGCATACTTTCTTTATTCTATTTCTTTAGTGCATAAGTTTGTGTTAATTAAGTCTGGGATAATTTTAAAGTTTACTGTTGCTATTATTACCCTTGGTAAAGAGGTTCTTATTAACATGTCCTGGTTTGGCTGTGGATATTCTTATTTGTACTACTCTTAAGAGACAATTTATCTTTTGCATCCTCCAACTGTATTCTTCTGATGTTTTTATTTAGTACTTGGTTGCTGGTGGGGAGAAAGATAAGAGAGTGTTTTTTGATGTTCTTTTTAAGACTTAGTCTCAGGCAGACACGTTGAATCTTGGTCATGGTGTGTCATTCACAGGTTTTTTTTTTTATTCTTGCTCTAGATAGAGGGCTGTGCCTCGCATATATTTCTGCCTAACTCTGTGTGGTAGAGCTTTGGTTTTCCTGTTTTTATCCTCCAGATTAAGTGGATTTTAATAGTGGTCTAAGCTATTTTGTTGTTGTTGTTGTTCTTTTCCTGCAGAATAAGGCTTTCCCTACTCCCTTCCCTCCCCCAATAGGAGAGACTGGCAGTGGCATCTTTATTTTTCCCCCCAGCCAGAACCCTTTTCCCCAGGGAAAGTTTTTCATTATTCTTGGTGACTTGTTCTGTAAACAAATATTGATTTTTCCTGAAAGTGGGTGGTGGCCGTCTCACATCTATGCCCCCTCCTTTACATTTTCATTCTATTTGATACTTACACTTTTTAAAAGCCAAGCTCTGCTTTAATCATCTTACTGACTCATATAATGTTTCACGGCATTTTTCACAGGTAGTAAAATGCCCGGGCCCTGCTGTTTCTCCCAATTGTCTGTCTCTGTCTAAATGTTATGTTATTTTCCTCCCTGGGTTCATAGTTTTCTGTTGGACTAAAGAAAAACCATTAATTTTCTTTGTCCAGATTTCTTCTTGTTGTAAAGGTAGGAGTAATAGACGTTCTACCTGGCGGCATGCTGTAGATGAAATGCATACCCGCTCATTATTAACTAAGAGAGAAAAATCCTATTAATTGATTGTTTAAAATTTTTTTAATGTTAAAAGTAGTCCACTTAAAAGTTTTTTACCATAATTTCTTTCCATAGCATATATGCCAAAACACGCCCCACGTACAAAACAAAACAAACAAAACCTTTACGCCTATTATTTTGTTTACTGAATAAGTTATATTCATTTTATGACTTATAACAAGACAAGATTGCATATTTTTAACGCTGCTGCTAAATATGATAATGAAATCTCCAGCCAAGGCTATATCAATAGGAAACACAAAACAAAGCTAAATTGGAAGGCTTTGAAAAGAGAAGGTGAAATTATTCTCTTTTTTTGCCCACAAAAGGGTCATCTTGAAAATCAAGTCTTAGCATTTTCACTTTATACTAGATTTACAAAATCAATAATATTTGATGTAGGTTTATTGTAAACTCAAAATACAATGAAAATAAAATAGCATTCAAAATCTAATGTGTCTAGGAATTAATCTTCAACACATGTACACAAGACTTCTACAATAAAAATTTGAGGGGCTTGACTAGCTTATATTAATAAGTACTAAAAACCATTTTATTAGTCATCTATTGCTACATAAGGAATTACCCCAAAACTTAGAAGCTTGAGAAGAGGTAAAACATATGCATTGATTATATACAATTTTTATGGATCAGAAATAGAAGTATGGCTTATCAGGGTCACATGCTTCAGGATCTTACAAAAGGCTATTCTACAAACTCTCACAAAGCTGATAAAAGACTCAACTGGGTCAGAATCTGCTTCTAAGTTAATTCAGTGTTTGTTGATGGGACTCAATTTCCATGAAATTTTGGATTGAGAACCTCAGTTTCTTTCTGGCTACTGGGTGAGGGCCATCCCAGGTATTGACAATATGGGCCTCTTTGACATGACAACTTGCTTCGCCATAGCCAGAAAGAAAGAGTTTGCTAGTAAAATAGAAGTTACAGTATTTTATTACAGAAAAATTCCACTATGCTTGCTATAATCTATTTTTAGAAACAAGTGATTGAAGGAAGCTTCACTCTTCACAAGAGTGAAGGAAGCTGCAGAACACTTTGAAGTTAGCAGAGGTTGGTTCATAAAGTTTAAGGAAAGAAGCCAGCTCCATAACAACATAAAAGTATAAGCTGAAGAAGCAAGTGCTGATGTAGAAGCTTCAGTAAGTTATCCAGAAGATCTAGCTGAAGATAATTGATTAATGTGGCTATACTAAACAATAAATTTTCAATCTAGATGAAGCAGACTTGTATTGGAAGAAGATGCTATCTAGAATTTTTATACCAACAAAGGAGAAGCCAATGCCTGGCTTCAAAGCTTAAAAGGACAGGCTGACTCTCTTGTTTGGGAATAATGTAGCTGATGACTTTTAGTTGAAACCAATGCTGATTTTGAATTCCAAAAGTTTTAGAGCCCTTAGGAATGATGCTAAATCTGTGTCCTATCAATGGACATCTATCATCTACAAAGCATAGATGACAGGCGCATCTGTTCATAGCATGGTTTACTAAATATTTGAAGTGCACTGTTGAGACCTGCTTCTCATGAAAAAAAAAATTGTTCAAAATATTATTGCTCATTGACAACACATCTAGTCCCTCAAGAATTCTGATAGAGGTGGGCAAGGAGATTAATGTTGTTTTCATGCCTGCTAACAGAACATTCATTCTGCAGCCCATGGATCAAGGAGTAATTTTGTGTTTCAAGTCATTTAAGAAATACATTTTGTAAGGCTATGTAACTGCCATCAGGAGTGATTCCTATAATGGCTCTGGTAAAAGTAAATTGAAAACCTTCTAAAAAGGATCCACCACTTTGGAGGTGATTAAGAACATTTCTGATTCATGGGGAGATGTCAAAATATCAGCCTTAATGGAAGTTTGGAAGAAATTGATTCTAATTCTCATAGATATCTTTGAAGGGTTAAAGACTTCAGTAGAGGAAGTTTTGAACTGCAAATGTGCCGGAAGCAGCAAGATAGCTAAAATTAGAAGTAGACTCTGAAGATGTAACTAAATTGCTGCCATTTCATGATACAACTTGAACAAATGAGGAAAAAAATGTGATATCTTGTGATGAATAAAGTAGTGGCAGGGGTTGAGAAGATTTATGCTAATTTTGAAAGAAGTTCTACTATGGGTAAAATCCATTCAAACAGTATCAGATGCTACACAGAAATCTTTCATGAAAGAAAGAATAGATTAAAGTGGCAAACTTCACTGTGGTCTTATTTTAAGAAATTGCCACAGCCACCCCAGCTTTCAGCAAGCACTACCCTGATTAATCAACAGTTATCAGCATCGAGGCTAAACCTTTCTCCAGCAAAAAGAATACAACTGGCTGAAGGATCAGATGATCGTTCGCATTTTCTAGTAATAAAGTATTTTATATTAATGTATGTACATTTTTAGACCTAATTCTGTTGCCCAAGTAATAGACTATTAGATAGTGTAATTATAACTTTTATATGTACTGGAAAACCAAAAAATTTGTGTGACTCACTGTACTGTGATAGTTGTTTTATTGTGGTAGCCTGGAATCAAACTTGCAATATATTCAAGACATACCTCTAATTAATTTGAAAAGAAAAAATATAAAATTAATAGAAGCAATGTGAAAAACATATTAATTTTTATCCAGGGTAAATGTTGACTATTATTCTTACAACTTCAAAAGCCTAAATAATATTGTAAGAAATTAATCTACTTGCAGTGAAAATTGATGTTCTGGCCGGGTGCGGTGGCTCACACCTGTAATCCCAGCACTTTGGGAGGCCGAGGCAGGCAGATCACGAGGTCAGGAGACCCAGACCATCCTGGCTAACACGGTGAAACCCCAGCTCTACTAAAAATACAAAAAACTAGCTGGGCACGGTGGCGGGCGCCTGTAGTCCCAGCTACTTGGGAGGCTGAGGCAGGAGAATGGCGTGAACCCAGGAGGCGGAGCTTACAGTGAGCCAAAATCGTGCCACTGCACTCCAGCCTGGGTGACAGAGCGAGACACCGTCTCAAAAAAAAAAAAAGAAAAAGAAAAAGAAAAGAAAATTGATGTTCTATCTAAGAAATCATGAATAAAGTTAATGGAGTTTAAAGAATGGAAAAAGGTGTTTATAAATAAAAGAGATTATTGTAGAAAGAATTAAAAGTAATGCTACAAATATGCAAATATGAAAAAATTGTTTCACTTTTATGGACAGGTAATTAACAGATGAAATATATAGATGAACAAGAAGAATGATAGAAAGTTATCCAAGAAATGAAAAATAAAAAAATCAGTGTATATTATTTTACATCTAAAAGATAGGAAAAACATATGAAATAGCCAATATCAACATGTGGTGTAGACCATTCTGGAGCATAATCAGGCATTACTCAGAAAAATAAAGTATATTCTTGGAGTAGCAGTTTCCCCTTTGTGTACATATTCCCAATAATTTATTACCTAAATTCCTAAAGCTACAAGTACAAGGATGTACTGAAACAAATATATAATTATATGGAAAGAAAATAAGCCTTTGCCTTTACCTAAAAGCCACTCACACACATTCAAATATAAAAATTAAAAGCATATCATGTCAATAAATAAAATAAATATAATGTTTGAAATGCTAGGTAGGCAAAGATATATTTTAAATAAATAATACAGTAAACCACTTATTTTAAATGATCAGTTAAACTTCATCAAACATAAAGTCCTGTGCTCTTCAGAGGAATATATTATGGAAATCAAAAGGCATCCTATCCTCATGCATTGCTCATGGCAATGTAGACCACATAACCATTCCAAAATACTATATAGGGTGGGGTGCAGTGGCTCTTGCCTGTAATTTCAACACTTTGGGAAGCCCAGGTGGGCGGATCACTTGAGTTCAGGAGTTTGAGACCAGCCTGGCTAACATGGTGAAACTCCATCTCTACTAAAAATACCAAAATTAGCCAGGTATGGTGGCACCTGTAATCCCAGCTACCCGGGAGGCTGAGGCATGAGACTCACTTGAACCTGGGAGGTGGAGGTTGCAGTGAGCCGAGATTGTGCCACTCTACTCCAGCCTGGGTGACAGAGCAAGACTGTCTAAAATAAATAATAAATAAATAAATACTGTCATCTACCATTTTTGGAGCAAATATTTAAAATAAGCATATTCTCCTATATTCTGTAAACTAGGAAATGTTATATGTGTATATCACAAAACACAACAATTATTAAATATACATATACAAGCGTATTCACTCAAGTATTTTTTATTACAGTAGAAAATTGACAGCAAAGAGTGCTAATTGCTAAATAAGTAAAGTGGAGTATATTGAATAAACATATATCACAAATAACTAGGAGCAGGAGGTGAATGATCAAATAAATTAATCTTAAAAATATAGCTGGCTCAGTGGCTCATGGCTGTAATCCCAGCACTTCGGGAGGCCGAGGCGGGCGGATCACGAGGTCATGAGATCGAGATCATCCTGGCTAACACGGTGAAACCCCATCTCTACTAAAAATACAAAAAAATTAGCCAGGCATGATGGCGGGCATCTGTAGTCCCACCTACTCAGGAAGCTGAGGCAGGAGAATGGCCTGAACCCATGAGGCGGAGCTTGCACTGAACTGAGATGGTGCCACTGCACTCCAGCCTGCTAGACAGAGCAAGACTCCGTTTAAAAAAAAAATAAATATATATATATATATATATCACAATGAGTGAAAATAGATACATTAGAATTGTTATCTAGTGGTGGGTAGAATAGTGTATGTGATATACAGTATAAAATAAAATAAGAAAAATAATGATTTTTATTTATTTTATGTTTATAGATTTAGGTATACAGGTGTAGTTTTGTTACATGGATACATTGCGTGGTGGTAAAGTCTGGGATTTTAATGTACCCGTCAACCAAATAGTGTACATTGTACCAATAAGTAATTTTTCATCACTTGTCCCCCTCCTATCATCACCTTTTCCTATCATCCCCTTTTTTGGAGTTCCCAGTGTATATTATTCCACTCTGTATGTCCAGGTGTACCCTTAATTAATTCCCACTTTTAGGTGAGAATATGCAATATTTAACATTCAATTTCTGTTATTTTACTTAGGATAATGGTCTCAAGTTATAGCCATGTTTCTGCAAATCACAGAAGTTTAGTTTTTGCTGAGTATGTATATATATATATATATATATATATATATATATATATATATATATAAAACACTTTCTTTATCCAGTCATCCACTGATGGACACCACTTAGGTTTTCCATGACTTGGCTATTGTGAATAGTGCTGTGATGAATATATAGGTACAGATGCCTTTTAAAAACTGACTTACTTTCCATTAGGTAGATACTCAGTAGTGAAATTGCTGAGTCAAATAGTGGTTCTATTTTCGGTTCTTTGAGAAATGTCCATACTGCTTTCCATAGAGACTGTACTACTTTACATTCCCACAAACAAGTATAAGCATTCCCTTTTCTTTGCATCCTCGCCAACATCTGTTAATTTTTTACTTTTTATTAATGGCCAGTCTGTCTAGTGTAAGATGATATCTTGTGGTTTTAATTTACATTTATCTTATGATTATAGAAAATCAATACAAAGGATCAATGGAATGAAAGTTTGGTTCTTTGAAAAGATAAACAAAATTGATAAACCACTGGCTAGATTAACCAAGAAAAAGAGAGAATCCAAATAAGCAAAATCAGATGTGATAAAATGTGACATTACAAACAATACCACAGAAATAAAAAAGAACATTAGATACTACTTTGAGCACCTCTATGCACACAAACTAGAAAATCTAGAGGAAATGGATAAATTCCTGAAAAGAAACCAACCTCCCAATATTGAATCCTGAAGAAACAGAAATCCTAAACAGATAAAAATTAGTAGTGAATTTAAATCAGTAATAAAAAATTTATCATAAAAAAGCCCAAAATAGGACAAATTTACAGCTTAATTTTACCATACTTAGAAAAAAGAACTGGTACCAATCCTACTGAAACTGTTCCAAAACAATGAGGAGGAGAGAATCATCTCTAATTTATTCTATGAAGTCAGTATTACCATGATACCAAAGCCAGGCAAGGAAACAACAACAACAACAAAAACCTACAGGCCAATATCTCCAGTGAAGATAAATGCAAAAATCCCCAATAAAATATGAGAAAACCTAGGTTTTCTTCTAGGGTTTTTATGGTTTTAGGTCTAACGTTTAAGTCTTTAATCCATCTTGAATTAATTTTTGTATAAGGTGTATGGAAGGGATCCAGTTTCAGCTTTCTACATATGGCTAGCCAGTTTTCCCAGCACCATTTATTAAATAAGGAATCCTTTCCCCATTGCTTGTTTTTCTCAGGTTTGTCAAAGATCAGACAGTTGTGGATATGCGGCTTCATTTCTGAGGGCTCTGTTCTGTTCCATTGATCTATATCTCTGTTTTGGTACCAGTACCATGCTGTTTTGGTTACTGTAGCCTTGTAGTATAGTTTGAAGTCAGGTAGTGTGATGCCTCCAGCTTTGTTGTTTTGGCTTAGGATTGACTTGGCGATGCAGGCTCTTTTTTGGTTCCATATGAACTTTAAAGTAGTCCTTTCCAATTCTGTGAAGAAAGTCATTGGTAGCTTGATGGGGATGGCATTGAATCTATAAATTACCTTGGGCAGTATGGCCATTTTCACGATATTGATTCTTCCTACCCATGAGCATGGAATGTTCTTCCATTTGTTTGTATCCTCTTTTATTTCATTGAGAAGTGGTTTGTAGTTCTCCTTGAAGAGGTCCTTCACGTCCCTTGTAAGTTGGATTCCTAGGTATTTTATTCTCTTTGAAGCAATTATGAATGGGAGTTCACTCATGATTTGGCTCTCTGTTTGTCTGTTATTGGTGTATAAGAATGCTGGTGATTTTTGTACATTGATTTTGTATCCTGAGACTTTGCTGAAGTTGCTTATCAGCTTAAGGAGATTTTGGGCTGAGACAATGGGGTTTTCTAGATATACAATCATGTCGTCTGCAAACAGGGACAATTTGACTTCCTCTTTTCCTAATTGAATACCCTTTATTTCCTTCTCCTGCCTAATTGCCCTGGCCAGAACTTCCAACACTATGTTGAATAGGAGTGGTGAGAGAGAGCATCCCTGTCTTGTGCCAGTTTTCAAAGGGAATGCTTCCAGTTTTTGCCCATTCAGTATGATATTGGCTGTGGGTTTGTCATAGATAGGTCTTATTATTTTGAAATACGTCCCATCAATACCTAATTTATTGAGAGTTTTTAGCATGAAGTGTTGTTGAATTTTTTCAAAGGCCTTTTCTGCATCTATTGAGATAATCATGTGGTTTTTGTCTTTGGTTCTGTTTCTGTGCTGGATTACATTTATTGATTTGCATATATTGAACCAGCATTGCATCCCAGGGATGAAGCCCACTTGATCATGGTGGATAAGCTTTTTGATGTGCTGCTGGATTCAGTTTGGCAGTATTTTATTGAGGATTTTTGCATCAATGTTCATCAAGGATATTGGTCTAAAATTCTCCTTTTTGGTTGTGTCTCTGCCCGGCTTTGGTATCAGGATGATGCTGTCCTCATAAAATGAGTTAGGGAGGATTCCCTCTTTTTCTATTGATTGGAATAGTTTCAGAAGGAATGGTACCAGTTCTTCCTTGTACCTCTGGTAGAATTCGGCTGTGAATCCATCTGGTCCTGGACTCTTTTTGGTTGGTAAGCTATTGATTATTGCCACAATTTCAGCTCCTGTTATTGGTCTATTCAGAGATTCAACTTCTTCCTGGTTTAGTCTTGGGAGAGTGTATGTGTCGAGGAATTTATCCATTTCTTCTAGATTTTCTAGTTTATTTGCATAGAGGTGTTTGAAACTGAATTTAACATCACAGCAAAAAGATACCACTCCACAGTCAAGTAGGTTTTATTCCAGGGATGCAATGATGGTTCAACATAAACAAATCAACAAATGTGTTTCAACACATAAACAGAACAAAAAACAAAAGTTATAATATCATCTCAATAGGTGCAGAAAATGCATTCTAAAATTCTAACATCCATTAATGATTGAAAGCCTTAACAAACTACGATTCAAATGAACATCCCTCGAAATAATGAAAGTCATATTCAGAAAACCCACAATCAACATTATACTCAATGAGGAAAAGTTGAAAGCATTCCCCCTAAGACCTGGTACAAGACAAGGATGCCCATTTTCACCACTCCTACTCAACATAGTACTGTAAGTCCTAGCGAGATAAATTAGGAAAGAAAAAGAAATAAAAGGCATCCAAATTGGATAAAAAGAAAGTCAAGTTATCTCTGTTTACTGATGACATGATCTTATGCCTAGAAAACCCTAAAGACTCCTCCAAAGCATTCCAAGATTTGTAAAATGTCTTCAGTAAGGTTTCAGGATAGAAAATCAACATACAAAAATCAGTAGCATTTCTACACACCAATAAAGTTCAAACTGAGAACCAAATCAAGAATGCAATCCGATTTACAATAGCTACAAAAAACTTAACATCTAGGTATACATTTAACCAAGGAGGCAAAAGAGCTCTACACGAAGAATCTAGAAAACACTGATGAAAAAAATCATAGATTATAACAAAAAAATGAAAAAAAACCTCATGTGTATGGATTGGAAGAATCAATATCATTAAAATGACCATACTATGCAAAGTAATCAGAAGATTCAATGCAACTTCTATAAAATTGTCAATGTCATTTTTCACACAATAAGGAAAAACTAACTCTAAAATTCATAATGAGAGGTGAAGCCAGCTGGGCTTCTGGGTCAGATGGGGACTTGGAGATCTTTTCTGTCTAGCTAAATGTTTGTAAACTCACCAATCAGCATGCTGTTTCTAGCTAAATGTTTGTAAACATACCAATCAACACTCTGTAAAAACACACCAATCAGTGCTCTGTGTCTAGCTAAAGGTTTGTAAATGCACCAATCAGCACTCTGCAAAAACGGACCAATCAGCGCTCTGTAAAATGGACCAATCAGCAGGATGTGGGCAGGGCCAAATAAGGGAATAAAAGCTGGCCACCAGAAGCAGCAGCAGCAAACTGCTGGGGTCCCCTTCCATGCTGTGGAAGCTTTTTTCTTTTGCTCTTTGCAATAAATCTTACTGCTGCTCACTTTTTGGGTTTGCACTACCTTTATGAGCTGTAACACTCACCACGAAGGTCTGCAGCTTCACTCCTGAAGCCAGAGAGACCACAAACCCACCGGGAGGAAGAAACAACTCCTAATGTGCCACCTTTAAGAGCTGTAACACTCAGTGCGAAGGTCTGCAGCTTCACTCCCGAAGTCAACAAGACCACGAACCCACCAGAAGGAAGAAATTCTGGACACATCTGAACATCAGAAGGAACAAACTCCAGACAAACTATCTTTAAGAACTGTAACACTCACCGCGAGGGTCTGAGGCTTCATTCTTAAAGTCAGTGAGACCAAGAACCCAAAGGAAGGAATCAATTCTGGTAACAATATGAAGCCAAGAAGAGTCCAAATAGCCAAAACAATCCAAAGCAAAACACAAAGCTGGAGACATTTCATTACCTTATGTTAAATTCTGCTACAAGGGTGCAGTAACCAAAATAGCATGGCATGATGGGTGGTCATTTCCTTAATTGAAATGCAGCTTTAGTATATTTTTTACTACATGGAGATGAACTAATACATTTATGTTTTTATCAGAATCTGTATCAGCCAGCACTGGCCAATGTACTAGTAGCTTTTCACAGGGACTTTTTTTTTTTACTATTCCTATAAGGTTTTATCATGAATAAAAAAGCTCACAACTCTTTTCCGCCACTGCAGATTTACATTTATCTTAAAATTCCTGTTCAAGATGCTTTGGAGAACTGTTAAGAACTACAAAATCACCCTAGGCAGAGTTTTGAATGAGTAATTTTATTTCACGTTGGCCAAGATCTCTCTTATGTTGGCATTGCAAAGACATTTGTATTTCATGATATTAAAACAGGGATGCTAAAACTGAAAAAAAAAAAAAAAAAAAGGAAATGCAGCTTTAGGCTGGAATGGTGGCTCATGCCCACAATCCTTGCATTTTGGGAGGCGAAGGCGGGTGGATCACCTGAGGTCAGGAGTTCGAAACCAGCCTGGCCAACATGGCAAAACCCTGTCTCTATTAAAAATACAAAAATTGGCCGAGTGTGGTGGCTCATACCTGTAATCCCAGCACTTTGGGAGGCTGAGGTGGGAGGATCCCCAGAGGTCAGGAGATCGAGACCATCCTGGCTAACATGGTGAAACCCCATCTTTACTAAAAATACAAAAAATTAGCCGGGTGTGGTGGCAGGTGCCTGTAGTCCCAGCTACTCGGGAGGCTGAGGCAGGAGAATGACGTGAACCTGGGAGGCGGAGCTTGCAGTGAGCTGAGATCACGCCACTGCACTCCAGCCTGGGTGACAGAGCAAGACTCCATCACAAAAAAATAAATAAAATAAAATAAAAAACACAAAAATTAGCTGGGCGCAGTGGTGGGTGCCTGTAATCCCAGCTACTCAGGAAGCTGAGGCAGGAGAATCACTTGAACCCAGGAGGCATAGGTGGCAGAGCTGAGATTATGCCATTGCACTCCAGCCTGGGTGACAGGGTGAGACTCTGTCTCAAAAAAAAAAGACAAAGAAAAGAAATCCAGCTTTATTCCTTAAATCCTTTGTACTGTTTTTAACAAACATATTACGTACATATCATTTTTCTATATGTTAAAGGCTCTCCAATTCATTATATATTTTATACATTTCATTACATATTATTTTATACATTTACTTTTTAATCATTTAATAGAAGAAATGAGAAAAATATGTATTGATAACGTCATCTATATTCATAATTACCCTTTATTGGTGCTTATGTTTGTTTGTTTGGATTGAGATTATCTTCTAATTTTACTTGCTTTCATCCTGAAGATCTTTTAGTAATTCTTGCAAGACTGGTCTGCTAGAAAAAAATTATTTGTTTGTTATTTGTGGAAAAGACTTTTTAAAAATAGATTTCTTGGATCTAAGGTTTTTGGTTGACAGTGTGGTTGTTGGTTTTGTTCTGTATTTTTTTCTATTGAGTATTTTGAATGTGTTATTGCACTGCCTGTTGGTCTGCATTGTTTCTGCTCATAAGTTAACTGTTAATCTTATTTTAATCTTATAAGAGAATTTTTTTTTTTTTTGCTTTTCTTTCTGCTGTCAATGTTTTCTCTGTCTCTTTGACTTTCAGGATTTTTACTGTGATGTATTTCTATGGATCTTCTTGCATTTGTTATATTTGAATTTTTAAGCACTATGGATCCATATGTTGTTGTTTCTTTTAATAAATCTAGGTGTTTTCAGTGATTATTTCTTTATTATTTCCCCCATTCTCTCTTTGTTCTCCTTTTGGTTCTTACATTATGCATATATTAGTGTGTGTAATGGTGTCTCATTCCCATCTTCACTTGAGGTATGTGCATATGGTATATGGTGTATTCTAGCAAATCTTCTTGAAAACATCCATGTGTACTTGAGAAACATACGTTCTCTTTTGTTGAATGGAGTGTTCCATAGATGACAGTATATAGATACTCCTATCTCTCCTTTTAAAATTTGAGTAATCTCTTTTGATCTATTTTCAAATATACTACTTCTTTCTTTGACCAGTTTAAATCTACTGTTGTGCACCTCTAGTAACATTTAATTTGAATTACAGTACTTTTCAGGTCCACAATTTCTATTTTTTTAATTTTACAAATACTACTTCCTTATTGATATGCTGTATTCTGTGTGATAGTCTCATCATACCTTCAATTGCTTGTTTAATTATACATTTCTTTAGTTCTTTGAACATGTTTCTAATGGCTATTTGAAATATTTCTTTTTCCTATGAAATTCCAAATCTGACCAGTTTCACAAGACAATTTCTGCTGTCTATTCTTTTTCTGGTTATGGCTCATAATTAAAAATAAAAACATAACTTTTTCTTCATTTTCCTGTTGAAAACTTGACCATTTAGATAATATATTATAGAAACTCTGAGCACTGCCTCCTCCTATGGGGCATTGGTGTTACTTGTGTGTTTACTTGTTTAATGACTGTTTGTGTTATTTTAGTGAAGTCTATCTGCTTTTCCTTCATACACATACAATTTTAAGCCTCTAATTATGCTTCTCAGGGAGACATAGCTTTGAGCCCAACCTCAGTCACCTAGTGATGACAGTGATATTAGTAGTACTTTTTTTTTTCTCTCTCTGTGTGACAATATACAAACTCTACTAATTGACAGCTATTGCTCTATTTTTTTTGTTTGGTCCCAGGAGGTTTCTTTAAGCTCTCATTTCTTGAATATCTCCTGCAAACTAACCAACTTATATTCTAAGCTATATATTCATTAAATCAATGACAATTAAATTAAGTCTCCTCACAATTGCCTTTTATCACATCCACTGTTCTTAAGAGTGAACTTAGGCTTGAACTTCTCCACTCTCTAGATCTATTTTGATAAATAACATTTATGAAATATTTTAGTTTTATTCCTATTCTTTTGCTTTGTATTTTAGAATACTTGTTTATATTTTTAATTATTTTTGACAGAGAACTGCATTTTTAGTAAAAACGTATAACGATAAAAATTACTGCCATTCACAATCTTACTTTCTATTGAATAACTAGTCTCCCTCATTCCACATAGCCTTATCCTAACAGTCAATCACATAGTGTGTCTATCCCTGGACTTAAGAACTGGGGATATGTTTTAAGCAAAATCAGTGTCTCACTTCTAAGAAATTCAATCTTGGAAATAACTAAAACAATAAGAAGAACACACACACAATATATTTATATTTAAATATATATATATAAAATATTTAATCATTACATCCCTGATATGGTTTTGCTGTGTTCTCCCCCAAATCTCATCTTGAATTGTAGTGCCCACAATCCCCTGTTTGGTGGGAGTAACTCAGTAGGAGGTAATTAAATCACAGGGGCAGTTACCCTTATGCTGTTCTCCTGATAGTGAGTAAATTCTCACTAGATCTCATGATTTTATAAGAGGTTTCCCCCTTCGCTCAGCACTCATTCCTTCTGCCTCCCTGTGGAAAGGTGCCTTCCACCATGATTGTAAGTTTCCTGAGGCCTTCCCAGCCTCAGTGGAACTGTAAGTCAATTAAACATTTTTTCTTTATACATTACCCAACCTTGGGTATGTCTTCATAGCAGCATGAAAATGGACTAATGCAATCCCAAAGAGGTAATCAACAATAAATTGAAATGAATAAATCATAGTGAAAGAGAAATGCTTCCAATGACTCTGAATAGTTCAGAACAAGGGAATGACAAAGCATTTTTAAATTAAAATGATACTATTTCTTAGTAGTTGTGAGATAATCTGCAGAACTCTAAATACAATAAAATAAATAAGGATTGTCTGTGGGTTGCTTAATTCGGTTTTATTTCAATTGATACCTCATCTCTGTTTCTTGAGGAAAGTTACTGTATGAATGTCTTTCCACCTTTTGGAATGATGGCATTTGGGAAAACTATTGCCTTGAATCTTTCAAATCTTCAAAAGGCTTATCACTGAGTTCCTTCTAGGTAGTATTATTTTCTCATAGTAATTAAAATTAGCAATTGTCTGTATTATCTATGGTATCTCAATTAACATCAGCATGGATGAAGCTGGAAACCATCATTCTCAGCAAACTATCGCAAGGACAAAAAACCAAACACCTTATGTTCTCCCTCATAGGTGGTAATTGAACAATGAGAACACATGGACACAGGAAGGGGAATATCACACACTGGGGACTGTTGTGGGGTGGGTGGAGCGGGGAGGGATAGCATTAGAAGATATACCTAATGTTAAATAATGAGTTAATGGGTGCAGCACACCAACATGGCACATGTATACATATGTAACTAACCTGCACATTGTGCACATGTACCCTAAAACTTAAAGTATAATTTAAAAAAAAGAAAAGAAAAGGCTTGGCTGGGTGCAGTAGCTCACATCTGTAATGCCAGCACTTTGGGAGGCCAAGGCAGGTGGATCAACTGAGGTCAGGAGTTCAAGACCAGCCCAGACAACATGGCGAAACCCTGTCTCTACTAAAAACACAAAAACTAGCTGGGTGTGTTGGCACAAACCTATAATCCCAGCTGCTTCGGAGGCTGAGGCATGAGAATCACTTGAACCCGGGAGAAGGAGATTGCAGTGAGCCAAGATTGTGCCACTGCACTCCAGCCTGGGCAACAAGGGTGAAACTCTGTCAAAAAAAAGAAAGAAAGCAAGAAAGAAAGAAGGAAAGAAAGGAAGGAAGGAAGAAAAAAAGTAAGGCTTGTGAATGGGATGCAATGGCAGGGCACAGAAAACATGATGGGGGATGTATAATGACCATAAAATATAAATGAATGTCATTTTCTTAGGAAATTAAAGTATAATTTTAACATTTATTATTAAAAAATGTAATATATATTTATAAAAATATGTTTTGAGGGAGCCAAGTATTATAGGTAATATGATACAGATGTTATCTTTTCTTCTTAAGTTGTTGTGTTTAGAAGACTACATTATCAAAAAATAGAAAACATGTTTAACATATAAGACCTTATAAGACTATTTCTCTTACTTTTACCTGTAGTTCTGACACATTATTCCTCCCCATCTTTTATTCATTGCAATGCCCTCTAGCATATTACCCATGAATATTTGACTGAAAATGAAAAGCATTTCACCCTGAATAATATAAAGTCTTTTGCAATAAGCTGGCACCAGATGAAAGTAGACTGATTCAAGGTAATAACTCTGGCTAGAGAAGGTCTTGAATAACACAGGAGAAGCAAAATATTCCAAGGGAATCGAACTTAAAAAAATAGGTATTTTGGACCACTCATTGAAAGAGAGATGATGTGAGGCCAAAATCTACATCAAACCTCAGACTTTGGCCAATTATTGTCAAATTTATTGAAACATATTTTTGTCATTTTCTTTAGGACATAAACCATTCTAATTTTAATTTTTCAATAAACAAAGTAATCAACCTCATAATAACTGTCTCTAAGGAGACCTGGAGGATAGTGGGTTAGGCTAGTAATTATAATAAATAAGCATGGTTGTAAAAAGTACAATAGGGTAAACATTTTGATTGGTTATTTTGGTAATGATTTTCTTCAAGTGAGGCTAAAGTTAGACACTATTGATATCCAATGTTGTTACTAAATAGAAAGCTTTCACTGAATATGAAAATTTAAATAATCAGGTTAATATGATAATGAGAGGTGACAACGTGCTAGCAGATCTCGCTTGCTCTTGTCACCTCCTTGGCCTCGGCGTCCATTCTGGTTGTGCTTGAGGAGCCCTTCAGCCTGCTGCTGCACTGTGGGAGCCCCTCTCTGGGCTGGCCAATGCCAGAGTGGGCTCCCTCTGCTTGCAGGGAGGCGTGGAGGGAGAGGTGCGGGCAGAAACCAGGGCTGCATGCAGCACTCGCCGGAGAGTTCTGGGTGGGCGTGGGCTCAGCGGGCCCCACACCCGGTGTGGCCGGCTGGCGCCACGGGCTTTGGGCAGTGAGGGGCTTAGCACCTGGGCCGGCAGCTGCAGAGGGTGTGCTGGGTCCCCCAACACTGCCGGCCCCCACCCACGCCACGCTCAAATTCTCGTCGGGCCTCAGCCACTTCTCCACGGGGCAGGGCTTGGGACCTGCAGCCCACCATGCCCAAGCACCATCCCCCACGGTGGGCTCCCACGCAGCCCGAGCCTCCCCAACGGGTGCTGCCCCCTGCTCCATGGCACCCAGTCCCATCAATCACCCAAGGGCTGAGGAGTGCGGGCATGTGGTGTGGGACTGGTGGGCCGCTTCTCCTGCAGCCCTGGCATGGGATCCACTAGGTGAAGCCAGCTGGGCTCCTGAGTCTGGTGGGGACTTGGAGAACTTTTATGTTTAGCTAGAGGATTGTAAATGCACAAGTCAGCACTCTGTGTCTAGCTCAGGGATTGTAAATGCACCAATCAGCACCCTGTCAAAATGGACCAATCGGCTCTCTGTAAAATGGGCCAATCGGCTCTCTGTAAAATGGGCCAATCGGCTCTCTGTAAAATGGACCAATCAGCAGGATGTGGGTGGTGTCAGATAGGGGAATAAAAGCAGGCTGCCTGAACTAGCAGTGGCAACCTGCTAGGGTGGCTTTCCACAGTGTGGAACTTTTATTCTTTTGTTCTTCCCTAGAAATCTTGCTGCTGCTCTCTCTTTGAGTCCAAGCCACATTTATGAACTGTAAGACTCATCACGAAGGTCTGCAGCTTCACTCCTGAAATCAGTGAGACGTCAGAACATCAGAAGGAGGAAACTCCAGACACATCATCTTTAAGAACTGTGACCCTCACCGTGAGGGTCTGTGGCTTTTTTCTTGAAGTCAGTGAGACAAAGAACCCACCAATTCCGGACACAATAATACATTATTTGGCTGTAATATTTTTTGCTTATTCAGCCAGTCAAATTCTTTTCAAAGAGTCAATGAAGAAAGCTCCTACAGTTTTAGCATTTAAAACCATATTTGGAATTTAAAAACCTCAACTTTTTCTTGTCAAAATTGAACAGGTAACTTCAAAGCTATAACTAATTTTTCAACAATGATGACCAGATATTTAGCTTTAACTTTGTACATAACATGAGAGGGCCAGTAAAATATCTTAAGGTAGTGAGAATTAACCAGACCACTTTCAGTAAAAGAGAAGTTGAGTTTTTATTTATGACACAAAAGTGTTTCTTACTCTTATGCCTATGTCTGCATCTGTTGACTTAAGAGAAGTGCCGTATGTTCTCATGGTATGTTAGAGCCTTTGCCAATGAGTTCAAATCACAATAAACAAATAAATATAGATGCTAATCATAATTCCAACTTAAGGCTTCAATGCTTGCATTTTCTAAGGCTTCAATGCTTACATTGTTGGAACATGGATATCAACTCGTAGTTCAGAAAGTACACTGCGTCATGGAAAATGTCACTCAAATGTGGCAGAGTATTTTTGACAAGATGGCATTAGCTTTAACCACTAAACTATAGTAATGCATCTCTTAAAGATGGAGAAACGTTTTTAAAAATGTGTCACTAGGAAATTTTGTACTTGTGAGATCATATAATCCATTTATACAAATCTGGATGGTACGCCTTACCACATAATCTAAGCTACATGGTACGGCCTATTGCTCCTAGGCTACAAACCTGAACAGCATGTTACTGCGGGGAATACTATGGCTATTGTAACACAATGGTAAGTATTTGTGTATTTAAGCATATAAAAGCCATTGTAAAAATTTGTATTATAATCTTATGGCACTTCTGTCATATATGTGGTCCTTTTTCAACCATGTATATTTCATGTGCATAGCTGTATTGTGTTAAAGAAGTGATTCAATGTTATTAGGTACTCTGAAAGGCCACTGGATACTGTAGTTGTACACAAATTTATGTAAATTTTTGGCATAAATTGCAATCTTTTGTTTTAGGTAATTCTATATCAATGCTATGTTGTTATGAAAAGTATTTTGTGAGTCTTCAGATAATGATACATTCATTGCAGGCAAAGAAGCCAAGTACATATCTATTATATATATATAATTCCAGTGAAATTTAATCACTGTACTTTCACTATACAAAAGTCTAAAATGGCTGTTTGGTCCCCAAGAAGAATGATGCTCACCTTTTATTTCATATGATACCAGCTTAGGCGCTGGGCATTTGCCAGTGGATATAGCTAGATCTCACTAGGCAAGACAAGCCTCATGTTCGCAACAAATACTTATCTTCCATCTCTTAAAGAAAAGATATTTGTTTAGCTCATGAGCCCTTTGCTCCCAAACTGATGAGGCTGATGATAAAGGCTGGCTGACATCTACAAGGTGCTTTATTCCATACAATTTTTTTTATGGTGGAAGGCATATCTCAGATAAGTTATCCCATTATTTCCTAAAACATTGAATCTGTAAAATATTTCACAATTCATAAGTCCCTAAATATTTTTTAAATTTATCTTCTCATGCTAATATGCATGTATCTTATTATGAAAACAAAGGTGCTTGCCAATTTCTGCTCACCAGATCTAATTAGCATTATGACATTAATACGTGGATAAGCATTGAGTTTCTGTTGAATGTCATTAAATGAGGGTTCTTTGGGACTATTTTATGATTAAAATAAGAGAGTTAGCATAGTGAGGGGGCAAGACAGTGAACACGTACTTTTTTCTTTACTAAGTGAAAGAAAACTACTTTTGATATTCTCTACTGATGGCAATTCATAACACATTTGCTGGATAATTAGGGGAAACTAAGCATTAGAAGCTATGTTATTCTGCTACAGGCAGCTCCTATATCTGGCAGAGCAGCTGTAATTGTGGTTACCACCTGAAAAGTTATCCCACTATCATCTGTCACAATTTATACAAAGTTTGCAAGGGCCCACTATCTCAACATCCACCACGATTTGTTAGTATAACTAATCTCTATAGACTTTCCTAGAAAGGACAATTCTTTTTATTTAATGGCATTCTACTTTGTGGTCTTTATTCTTCATAAGATAAAACCAATGTAATGTTTCTGCCATTTGCTAGTTATCTGCATTCTATTGTATACTTTGAGAAAAGGAAAACCACAAAATGCCTTCACAAAAACATTAACTCCACTGTGAGATGTGGACTAATACCCTGTCACGTGGTATTTTCAAGCCCCCTCTGTAACTGGAATGCTATAATGGGATGTTTTTTTCTAGTCCTCTAGCTTCGGTATCAGTTCATATATCATATTTAAGTATCCTGTCAGTATTCAGAAATTACCTTCTCTTAGGTGCAACAGTCACTAATGATTAGCCATAATTTCTCTGGGGAATAGATCAGGGACTAAATAACGTAATGATGTTTCTGGATCCTTCTTCAATGAGAAGAAGCCTCTCCATATACCTTATGGATTCTAGGTCTTTAAACTGATTTACATCAGGAAACTGCGTGAAGAAGCAGAATTTCCAGCTAAGGAAGCTGATGTTTGCTAGTTCTTAATTTGGCCTTTTGTACTAATCTAGAAAAATCCTCCCTAACTGAGCATCTCTTATCCATTGACAATCCCTATTTGCTTGCTTTTCCCACAAATATCTGCTCATCAGGACACCTGTTTATAAATCTGGGCTTATTTCTTATTTTAATAACTATGTTTACTTTGCCTCTAACACTTATTGTGACTTCTGGGCTCTTTAATTCCTAACTTCCAACATCTTCATTAACACTAATGATTATAGGCTCATGAAAACACCTTTTACCTCCAAACTAGCCTACAGAGACTGCTACCACCAAGCTTCTTAAAGATGCAGGCATATTGCCTTGCTAGTGTATTCCTTGCCACTTTTATATGAGGAGTGTCCTCTGGAATCTCCAATTTTACTCAGTAAGGAAATAAAGCAGACGTGGGGTCTCCAATTTTACTCAGCAAGACCATTCAAACATTCACTTCCTAGAACCTCTCTCTCCCTGAATAACATGCCAATACATTTCTGATATTTTCTCTTCATTTAATGTAGGCCACTGTTACGCTCAAACTCCAAAGAAACATATCAGCAGATTATTAAAATTTGCTTCAAGTTTCCTTGCTAAAATGTAGAATTCCTACTCATGGGTGAGTATAGTGAGTATCCTCTTGTTTAAAAAAAATGTTTTTTTTTCTAAATTCACCTTAAACACTGTGTAACCTCATCCAACACTCTCAAGATGTATTAGCACTCACTATTTTTCTGTTCTTGGTACCATATATTAGCCAAGTATTATAATTTCTTTGGCATTCTTGACATATTTACTCTGGAGGAGGATTTCAATATCTTGCTCATGCTGCTTCTACGTGGATAATTAGTGTAGGCAGGTTAAGGTCATGAGGAAAGCAAGCTTTATTTTAAAGGGTGCTACAGTTATTGTACTGTCTCCAGGCAATATAGGGCTGTTACAGTGACTTTTTCACCTAGAAAACCACTAAATAATAAAAGGAACATTTTATTTATCATGATTTCAGACAAAGGCAATCAGCAATTTCTTCAAAACAATAGTTTCTAACTGGAGAATATCAAATAGAACTCTAAATATTTTGTTTTATATGCATATGACAAGCAAGAAAGATTAATTTTTCTATTCTTTAATATATATGAATGTTTGCTGTTTTCTTTTTGAAGGCCTTTATGTCATCTGTATTTTTTCTATTTTTTTCTGGGTAATAGGTTTATTTTTAAGTGCAGCATAGGTGTAAGTTATCGTGTTTTCTTGAAGAATGCACCATTGAAAGAATGACGTCCCCATAACCTTTCTTAACTAACTGCAAGCTGTTCTGGTCTTCTGGTCCTACTCTGGCAAGCATGATAATATTTAAGGCCATTATCTCTTATGTAAAATCTATATTTATGCTTATATCATTGTTGATTACTTATACAAAATGGGTTTACTTTATATAATTCATATATATACACACGTGAAAATTGAGTATCTAGAATGAGATAAAATATTTAATATTCTCCCATTAAAATGAACAAAAATTTTTCTTTTTAATGTCAAGGTTCTCAGGAATGAATCAATGTCATTAAGTCAATAATACAGAGTTTATTTTGTATTTTGTATGGATATATATGCTATCTCATGATTCAAATTCTCATAATTCTCATAATCAAAATTCATTGAATTTGAATTATGAGATAGCATATATGCCTATACAAAATACAAAATAAACTCTATATTATTGCTTCAAATAAAATGGAAAGCAGACTGCATTAGTTTGCTAGGGTATCACAGACTAGGGGGTTTAAAAAATAGAAATTTATTTTTTACAGTTCCGGAGACTAGAAGGCTAAGATCAAGGTGTTTGTCTTCATGGTTGGTTTCTTCTGAGTTTTCTCTTTCTCTAAGACTTGCAGATAACCATCTTCTCCCTGTATCTTGACATGGTCTTTGCTCTGTACCTGTTTCTGTGCAAATTTTCTCTTCTTAGAAGGACATCAGTTTTACTGGATTAGGGTCCATACTAATAATATAATTTTAACTTAATTGCCTCGTTAGGCCCCTGTATCCGAATAGTCATATTCTGTGTTAGTGCGGCCTAGGACTTTAACTTGTAAATATTAGTGGGGGGGCAGAAATGTATCCCAAAATACAGACTTTTATGCTTATTATTTGGTGTGTGGACTTGCTAAACATATGGGGAATATTCTATATGTTCAAGAAGAAAGATGGCAAAAGGTAAATTCTATTTGACATCCAGTATTTAAGTGATTCTAAGACAATCAGCCAGAAAGCTTTCATGAGTAGGTGAAGGCCACAACATTTGAATTTTGCTTTTGTCTTTTTATTGCTATATTTTGTTGTTGTTGTTGTAGTTGTCAACTCTTTTTATTAAATCAAGTGTCACCAAATTAAGGTTTACCACTTCTTTTTTGTAAATAAGGTTTTACTGGAAACAACCTGCAGGGGCAGAATAGTGTGATGCCTTTTTTCACTCATCATAAGGATCACATCTGACAATCCTGTAACATAGACAGACTAACAAGAGAAAACCAAAACCAATTTATTTAATTAAAGTTTTACATGGCATGGGCACCTTCAGAAATGAGGACCCAGAGGAAACTCAACTTCTATGTTTAAGTTTAATAAAGAACAGACAGCCCTGTAGAAATAGGACTGGACAGGCCTGGCACAGTGGCTCATGCCTGTAATCCCAGCACTTTGGGAGGCCGAGGCAGGCACATCACGAGGTCAGGAGATTGAGACCATATTGGCTAATACGGTGAAACTCTGTCTCTACTAAAAATACAAAAAATTAGTCGGGTGTGGTGGTGGGGACCTGTAGTCCCAGCTACTCGGGAGGCTGAGGCAGGAGAATGGCGTGAACCTGGCAGGCAGAGCTTGCAGTGAGCCGAGATTACGCCACTGAACTCCAGCCTGGGCGACAGAGTGAGACTCCATCTCAAAAAAAAAAAAAAAAAAAAATAGGGATTGGACAAAAAGTATATGCTCTAATAGGGTAGATGGAGAGGAGAAACCCAGAAAGCCCTTTTTGTCCAGATTTATCTTGACCTCTCAGTGTAGCATTCCTTCCTCCATGGTATGGGGTAAGACTTCTTTTGAATAAGAGTCCTCAATGGAGAAGAAAAAATGGATAGAGTGACATCTCTAGGTATTGTGGCTTGCTTTGAGGAAAAAAATGTTCTAGTTTCTATGACTTGCTTCAGGAGAGAAAAAAGAATGGAAGACAAAAATGTTGAAGAAGATCAAAGCAATCTTACTTCCAAGGCCCTTTCAATTGAATTTATTTCAAAGTACTCAGCATGTCAAGGTGCCACAGTTTGAGGTATCATGTTCTGAGCCCTGAAAATCCATAGCCATTAATTTACATACAATCTGTGTCTATTTTTCTGATACAGTGGCAGAATTGAGTAATTGTAGCAGAGGCCTTATGACCTGCAAAGCCTATTTATTATCTAGTCCTTCATTACAGAAAGTGTCCTAGTGTTTCTATCAGATCATTCACTCGTTCCTCTCTTGTATTCCTGTTACTAATTCCATGGTTTAAGAACCTAAAACAAACAAACAAACAAATTAATGTATTCTACAAGATCTACTTTCCATTGAGATTTAGAAATAGCTCAAAAGATCATGTTAACTGTAATAGATATAATTATTAATGTCAGTAATAAAACTTTCTTTTCTAGACTTATTCATTAGGTCTTTCAAATTATGATCAGTTATATAATCAAATACACTTCATTTAAATTATTTGTTTTAAATTATAGATTTGTCTTATAGGCATTTGGTTTCTATATTACTATTATAAGATAAAAGGTAATGCAATTTAATCAATTATTTTATCACATCCTATGTTTAACAAAAAAGTATATCATCTTGGTTTAAAGGCATACACCAGCCATAACAAATAAATCAATTTACATTTTTCTATTACTTTTACATTACTGTGTACAATAAGTTTTGTACATATCTGGTTAGCTTGTTTAAAACAGTTTGATATATATATATTGCCTTTAACATTAGCAGACATAGGTACAATATCAAACATTTGCAGCATTAATATAACTTAAACATACTAGAAAGGTGTTTTATAGACTGTTATGAAATGATCCATTAAACTTTATATATTATTTTAGAAGTGGAAAAAAGCAAGCACATATAGTTATATGGTAGAGGTTCATATTGGAACAGCTAGCCAAAAGAACATACCCATATTTAGTTTATGAAATGAATAAATTTAAGATAAGTTACTTAAATATGACCATCAAAGAAATGACATATCAATGTTAGACATTTTTGACTTTGTTATGCAATTGAGATACCAAAATCTAATAATATTTTATTATATTTTTGAATACCTGGGAATTATACTCAAGAGACACAGAACTTTAAATAATGTAATATGCATCTTAGTTGGCTAATTTTCAATATGTCTAATTTAAAACTTTTTTTAAAATGAATGTAATATACACACAAGGTGATGTTTAATTTTATGTGTCCACTTGATTAGGTTAAGGGATACCCAGATGGCTGATGAAACATTTCTAGGTGTGTCTGTGAGGATGTGTTCCAGGAGAGATTAACATTTGGATCAATGAACTGAGTAAAAAATGTTCATTGTCACTAATGTGAGTGGGCATCACACAATCTCTTGAGGGCCCAGATAGAGCAAAAAAGTAGAGGAAGGGTGAATTCTCTGAGCTAGGATGTCTCTCTTCTCTGGCCCTGGGACATCGGCTTTTTCAGGTCTCAGGGCTTCAGACCCTAATACATAAACCAGAGATCCATCTGCTATCCTGTCCCCAGGTTCTCAGGCATTTGGCCTTTGACCGGGAATTATACCATTGGCTTTTCCGTTGTTCAGACTCTTGGACCCAGACTAAATTACATCGTTAGCTTTCTTGGGCCTTCAACTTGCGGTGACATATTATGTGACTTCTCAGCCTCCATAGTCACATGAAATAATTTCTAAAATATGTCCCCTCTAATATATCCATAGGTATCATATTGTCTCTGTTTCTCTGAAGAATCCTGACTAATTTATACAGGAAAAATATTAGAAGAGAAAGGAGGTTAGTACAAGATAGTAGAATTTTAAAATATTTTATTCTAGCATTGGCAACTTTTTAAAATCAGAAATGATGTAAGATGAATATATTAACTAATGTCAAATAAAAATGAGAATTAAAATTATGTTCACTCGTACAATTCATTATATATCCTTTATGTAAAAGCATTGTACTGTTTAAATATACATTGATAGATCCAGCAGCCTTAAAGCATTAACATCTATACATAGTTACATCAATATCAGATGTGTAGAAAATTTTAATAAAGTTTAAATCATGCAAAATGTATCTAATAAAATGTGACTATTTTACTCTAATATTATGAATGTGTTTATTCTTTCAATACAGGAATGTAAGTATAAATCACTTAAAAACAACCAACAATGAAACTGAAATATTCATTGGACAACCTTTTGTCTGTATTCTGAACAATATTATTTATTAAGAACAATGCATTTCTCCAACATTCTAATTTAGGCTATGGATATGCAGCATTTTTATTATTTTTCACTTAGGAAATCTAGAAAGATGTTTGAGAAGGTAGAACACTGTAAGACATAGAGGAAGTTGAAAATGATTCAAGCATATTTACGTAAGAAAATGTTTAGCCATGCGGTGGCTCACACCTGTAATCCCAGCACTGTGAGAGCCTGAGGCGAGTGGATCACGAGGTCGGGAGTTCGGGACCAGCCTGGCCATCATGGTGATACCCTGTCTCTACTAAAGATACAAAAAATTAGCTGGGCATAGTGGTGCATGCCTGTAATCCAAGCTACTCAGGAAGCTGAGGCAGGAGAATCGCTTGAACCCAGGAGGCAGAGGTTACAGTGAGCCGAGATTGCACCATTACATACTGCAGCCTGGGCAACAGGGCAAGACCATCTCAAAAAAAAAAAAAAATAGAAAATAGAAAATGTTTAGAAAACTAGCACAGGAAAAAGTAAAAATAGAAAAGTGGTACTACATCACACTAAAAAGCTTCCACACACCAAAGGACACAATCAACAGAATGACAGGAGCAATAATAAAAACAGGAGAAAATAATTGCAAGCCACACATCTGATAAGAAGTTAATTTTCAAAATATATAAATGTGTAAGGAATTCCTATGACCCTATTCATGAATGGGCGAAGCACTTGAGCGGACATTTCTCTAAAGAAGACATATGAATGGCCAACAGATATATGAAAAGATGTTCAACATCAGTAATTATCAGTAAAATGCAAATTAAAACCACAGTGACATAGTACTTCGTACCTGTTAGAATGGCTTTATCAAAGTAATAAAAGATAATTGTTAGTGAATATGTAGAGAAATTTTAATCCTCTGCACTGCTGGTGGCAATGTAAAATGGTACCTAGATGTAAGAAACAGTATGGTGGATCCTCGAAAATTTAAAAATAGAAATACAAATAAAAATAGAAATACCATATTATCCAATAATCCTATTTCTGATATTTATCGCAAAGAATTGAAATTATTATGTCAAGGAAATATCTGCACTTCCATGTTATTACAGTATCATTCAAAATAGCCGAGATGTGAAAACAGCTCAAGTATCTATCCACAAATAAATGGATATAGGAAATGTGGCATATAAATATAAAGTACTATTATTCAGCCTTGAAAATAAAGAAAAGCTTGCTATTTGCAACAACATGGAAGATCCTGGAGAGTATTATACTAGTGAAATAAGCCAGTCACACAAGGACAAATACTGAATAATTCCACTTATATGAGATATCTGTTACAGTCAAACTCATGGAAGTACAGAAGACAATAATAGTTGCCAGGGGCTGTGGGGGTGGAGGAAATAGGGAGTTGTTCAATTGGCATAAAGTTTCAGTTATGCAAGATGAGTAGGTTCCAGAGATCTGGTCTACAGCATAGTACCTATAGTTAACAATACAGTATTGAGCAGGTCACACTATGTTAGCAGAATAGATTCCATGTTAAGTGTTCTTACTACCTCTACACCCCACAAAACGATAACATCGAGGCCACCACCAACAACAAGGCAAAGGGACATAGGAAACTCTGGAAGCTGTTAGATGTCTATTACTTTGATTGTGCTGATAATGTCACAAGTTTTTGCCAATGTCTGAAATCATGATATTGTGCACATTAAATATATATGACTCTTCACGCATCAATTATACTTTAGTAGAGCTGTTAAGCAATTTTTTTTAATTAGAAAAACTACTGAAATGGTAGATCACTAAACTGGTAGTAGGCACGCATATTCAAAATTAAATTTTATTCATGATAAAAAACCATTCAATTGTTTTCCACTAAAAAAAGGCAATGTACTTTATTATAGCTAAGCAGAAATTATTTTCCTCTCTGACTTTGATTCCTATGCCAACTAGCTGATTGATTTGTGACTTCTGCTGATTGACAGGGCAGAATGCAAAGGCTTTGCAATTAATGATTCTCTGCTGCTGCTGAGTACTAAGACCTTTATTTTAAATTATGCCAGCATGTTCCACAATTTAATTACAGACCAAGGAATGAGTACTACAATTTTTAATCAAATATTTTTTTCTGATAAAGTATAACCTTCTATACTATTTCAATACAAACTAAAAAAAAAATTTAGTATTTTTCAAAATATGCAAAAATATTTTGATCTTTATAATGTTGTTTATTCATTTCCTTTTTTTCTCTTTGATTTTGTGCTTCCATGTCTAGCTTACATATACATTGATAATTATAGACCCAACTATATATCTAAGGGTTTATTTCAGATGAGTCTGTATTCACACCAAACCTCCACCTTTAATAGTCTATAAAACTTCTTAATTGCAACTGTACATTTGATAGTGAGAAATGATTTAACTGTCAAATGTTCTTTTCTTAATGAAAGTAACATACAATAGCAAAATTACTCAAAAAGATCAAGGGCATTGGCATAAGCCTAAGAGTCTTTTCTTGAACAAGAAACAATTTAGCATAGTGACAGACTGAACAACATAATATAAAGCATTTATATTTAAGTAGTTTGAAGTAAAGGAGAAATAATAATTGACAGTATCGAACACTTTCTCAGTGGTAACTTGCAAAAAGAAGATATTACTGGAAACCTCTCTAAATTAAATAACATTATATTTATTGGAGAAATAAAAGAGGAATGTTTGAAAAGATAAGGTTGAAAGTTTACACCAAGATTTGCTTTAACATTGTTTAACTTAATCACAATAAGTGTATTTCAGTAGAGTAAAACACAATTTTAGTCTACTTTTCAGTTCCACTTAAGGAAAATTGTTGGCACTTAATGACAATTTAAAATAATTTTTTTTATTCAGCTCTAGGTTCTACTCTACTGTCACCCCAGAAAGCACATAGAATCATCTGGTATCCACTGGGGTTTGGATCAGAACCCCTGTGGACACCAAAATTCACAGATGCTCAAGTCTTATATAAATGGCATAGTATTTGCATGTTAACTATGCAATCCCCCTGCATGCTGTAAACCATCTCTATATTGTTTATAGTACCTATGTAAATGTAAATAATATGTAAATAGTTACACTGTATTACTTTAAAATTTGTATTGTTTTCTATTACTGTATTTTTCTTTCTCTTGTTTTTTCCCAAATATTTTTTATCTCCAGTTGGTTGCATCTGCAGATACAGAGAGCCTATTGTATTTCCTTTTCTTTTCTAGTAATATAATTCTATTACTTCATTTATACTAATTTCAGTTCCTTCCTTTCGTTAAAATTATATATATATAATTATGAAAAATGCACTTGTCTAACACAAATATATTGCTCTTAAAGCTTTAATTTATCTAGCCTTAAAAACTGCATGGGAATACAGAGGTAATAGCAGTAGCCATCCATAGATATGCCATACTTAGGTCTGGTTATTAACCTCAGTGCTTTATTGACTCAACATGCTTAAGGAAGTTTCTGGGCAAGGCTTGTCTGATTAACCCAATTTGAATGAGCTACATTCAGGAAGTGAGGGATCAATGTCAACAATTTCTTAATTGTCTTGAGGTTTAAAGGATTTTAAAGAGACTAATAGATTTTTTTAATAAGTAACTTTCTGGAAAATAGTTGAAGAGTTAAAGAGAAAAATGATATAGTGCAGGTAATTTAAAAAACAGTTTAAGTAGAACTAAGCATAAAAACAAACTAAAAAATACTTTTTTTTCCTAAAGAGGACAGTTTTCATTGAATTGTCAACTGAACTCACAGATAAATTCATGTGATTAAATAACAACTGTTTACTGAAATTGACACTTTTTTGTTTGTTTTGTTTTTGTTTTGAGACAGAGTCTTGCTCAGTCGCCCAGGCTGGAGTGCAGTGGCGCCATCTCGGCTCACTGCAACCTCCACCTCCTGGGTTCACGCCATTCTCCTGCCTCAGCCTCCCGAGTAGCTAGGACTACAGACGCCCGCCACAACGCCCGGCTAATTTTTTTTTGTATTTTTAGTAGAGACGGGGTTTCATCATGTTAGCCAGGATGGTCTCAATCTCCTGACCTCGTGATCCACCCGCCTCGGCCTCCCAAAGTGCTGGGATTTCAGGAGTGAGCCACGGCGCCAAGACAACAATTTTTTATATAATTGCAAGTTACATTTTCCAAACCTCTTTTAATTAAAAAAAAAAAAATGCTTAAAAGCTCAAGCTACTTCTCAAATATGCCACATGGCTTTGGATGAATCCAAGGTTTTGAATTTATGTATGGAAGACATATGCAATATAAATGTTGTTTATTATGCAGATTTATAAAAGTAACCATTTATAAAATACTCTTAATGAAGAAAAAATCAGGTTTAACTATATTTTATTTTCTCTTTTCTCATTTTATTTTAATCTTTTCATCCCTATCAGATTACACTGTAATTAAATAACATTCTGTGCTACAGAGATAAAATCTCCACCTTGAGTGATTTCAAAAGTTTTAGGCCAGTAACCTCACAAACTAAAATATATAATCATGTATGCAGAAAAGAATAGTACTAAATCAAGTTGTAACTACGTTATATCACTAAATCCAGTGCTAAAAAATATATGCTTTTTGGTTTATTCATTCTTGGTAAAAACAATGTAGACATGTTATTGGAAACAAAAGCTTAGATGGCTTACAAATATTTTATACCCCCAAAAGCAAAATTCTAGCAAAATAAAGCAGAAGAATGTGGCTAGAGGTCTTACAGACTCTCAAACTTAATCTTCTATGACTATGCTTAAAATACTGGCCCTGGTAGAGGATGGTGTTAGAACACTTACAACTGACTATGCCTGCTTCTGCTCCCTTGTGTCATTAAATTTTCCCAGATTTTCTTAGATGAATTCACATGATAATATAATTAAGTAATAGGTTACAAAATCAGCTTTAATTTTCCTGTGTCACTAAGATACTGCAAATACACATTTTAAGTTTTAAGTTTGCGTAAGCAGAAGCAACCTTCATAAGACATCAAACACGGAAATGTTCCTGCTGTGGTAAGAAAATACGACAAGCTTCTTTGCAAAAACATTTCTTAGTATGGCATAATTAATAAACTTCCCAGACACCTTTGTTCACTTCCTGGGTAGAAGCATAGTCAAAGGGAAAAAAAAAAAAACTATTAGTTTCAGAGCTCTATATGCTCATGACTCCCAATCTGAAACCTAGAGTTTTCACTCTATCTCCAGACTCATATGTGCAACTATATGCTTGATATTTCTCGTATCTTTTTCAGATTTTCAACAAAATTGTGAGCTTCTATTCACTTTAGTATGGTTCTAGAAGCTGGGATATATAATTAATTAAACAAAATCTTTGTGTTTATAAAACATACTTCCTGAGTAGTGGGAGATGTTTGATAGCAAATATGCAATGGGAAAAAAAAAGTAGAAGGAAGGAAAAGTTTAGGAAATGGGGGATTGAATTGTTGTAAAGATGGTCCAGGAAGCCCTCACCAATAAGAACATAGTTAGAAAATACATGAAATGAGTGAGGGAATTAGTAATATAACAATCTGGGGAAGAGCATTCCAAACAGAAGGGCAGTGCAAAAGCAAAGGTAAAACATGTAATTGAAGCAGATGCAGAAGCATACTGATCTACAGGGAGAGAAACAGAAAACGAGGCAAGAAATAACATGGAACAAGATCATGTAGTACCTGATACATTATTAAAATAGTCCTTAATTTTACTCTTTGTTATATGATGAATCATGAGGTTTTAAGCAGAAGAGCAATACTGTTGAATGCCATTTCAAAAGGATAGTAAGATAGTTCTGGTTACTATTTAGAGAATAGACTATAATGAGATTCGCCCAACAACCATCTACTTGTTATTTTTTTTCTGTATCTGCTCGTCCAATAATTTTTCTTATCTTTGTAAATAGTAACTAAACCTCCTCATTGCTCAATCAATAGTGCTTAAGATTATTAGTCTTTTTCAGACATCAATAGAAGTCAACAAAATCTGTCAAATTTATTTACAAAACCTATCCAGAAACAGGAATGCCACATAACTTCCAATATATTTATCACTTTATTCAAGCCATCATCATTTCTCACATACTTTATGAGAATGAGGTTTTCTCCCTCTAACATTTTGGAGACAATAAAAAAAAAATCCAGGATTTGAAGTTATAACAGTCTCTAGAAAGTCAAATAATTTTTCACAAACTATGAATTTTGATTTATTTTAAATGTGTGTACAATGGATTGATTCCAGGATTTAGTAGCAGAGAGAAACTCCAGGATTTATAGACAGTTGCACACTGAAAGGTACTTTCATATACATTACATTTTCTGGAAGAAATGCAATGAAGAGATCTCACCCTGAGAACCTATATGTGCATAAAACCTAGACGAAACTCCACAAAATCATAGAAAAGAAAAAAAGTACAAAAATATTAATTTATCTTTGAAATAAATATATAGAGGAAATGTTCACATTTGCAATGTAAATTACAAGATGAATTTGGAAGAGCCAACATTGCTGACTATATGTAGCCAGGAAGACTGAGAGACAAGACCATTAGGAAGACCAGCAAACTCAATGCAGCTATTTGGAATAAAGGCATTGAGAGTGGACAAAGGAAGAATGCAGACCCTGAGTTGAATTGGGGGAAAGCTGAGGACCCGGCACAGGGTTGCTGAGCACCAAGAATAATTCCTTGCTCCAAGCAGCTCCTGGGAAAATAGTAAGTTAAAGAGGCATAGAATGGCCTCACTCCTCTCCAAGGGTCTCTGTCTGGCAACACTGCTTGCAACACACCCTCAGATGCCCAAACAAGTTTCTTCCTAGTGGCCACCATCATAGCCTCCTTGCCTGCGGACCCCACCTGACCATTGAAGAGCTTCCGCAAATGGGCTCCAGTGAGCACTTATCTGCCTCACTTTCCCATTGCCACTTTGCCAGCATGCATACGCACAAAATCTCACTGCCCTGCTACCACCAGCATTCATGCATGCATGCAGACTCTTCTGCCACACTTCCCCAATGAAACACTTTTGCCAGCACCCATCATTTAAATGTTGTAGCCAACAGACTGAGAACACCTCACCCCATCCAATGCAGCAGGGCTTAACATCAGGGGGCCAGAGAGCAAAGCTGTGAGCCTGGTTCCGCTTTCCAAGTGTTAGACCAAGGAGCCCAGGTATGCTGAGCTGGGCCTTTGTCACTTGAAATAATCCGGACATAAAGCCATTCAATTGAACCCAATTTTTACCATAGCCAAACCTTCAAGGATATCAAAGGATATAAAAGAAAAATTCCCATCCAAAGGACAGTAATGTCAAAGATTAAAGGATCATCAACCCACATGCATAAGAAAAAAAACAATGCGAGAACTCTGGAAACAAAGACAGAGTTTCTCCTTACTTCCAGATGGTTGCAGTAGTTCCCCAGCAATGGTTCTTAACCAAATTGAAATGGCTAAAATGACAGAAATAAAATTCAGAATCTGAAGAGCAATGAAGATTACTTAGATTCAGGAGAAAGTTGAAACCCAATCCAAGGAATCTAAGGAATTCAGTAAAATAATTCAAAAGCTGAAAAACAAAGTAGCCATATTAAGGAAGAACCAAACTGATCTTCTAGAGCAGGGAAACTCACAACAAGAATTTCATAATACAATAGGAAGTATTAATAGCAGAATAGAACAAGCTGAGGAAAGAATCTCAGAGCTCAAAGACCAGTTTTTAAAGCAATTCAGTCAGAGAAAAATAAATAAAAAAGACTAAAATGGAATGAACAAACCATCTGGGAAATATGAAATTATGTAAAGCAACAAAACCTATGAATTATTGGCATCCCAGAAAAAGAGAGAGAGAGAAAGCACCTTGGAAAACATATTAGAGGTTATTGCACACAAATATTTCCCCAACCTTGCTAGAGAGGTCAAAAAGCAAATTGAAAACATTCAGGGAACAACCTGTGACATACTATAAAGAGGATAATTCTCAAGACACATAGTTTTCAGGTTATCCAAGATCAATGTGAAAGAAAACATGTTAAAGACAGCTGTAGAGAAGGGGCAAGTCACCTGTGAAAGGAATCCTATGAGGCCAACAGTTGACCTTTTAACAAAAACTTTCCAAAATATAAAAGATTGGAGGCCTATTTCAATATCCTTAAAGAAAAGAAATTCCAACCAGGAATTTTATATCTAGGCAAACTAAGCTTCATAAGCAAATGAGAAATAAAATCCATTCAGACAAACAAATGCTAAAATAATTTGGTATCACCATGTCTGTCTTTTAAGAGGGTCTTAAAGGAGTGTTAAACATGGAAACAAACAAGCAAACAAAGAAAAACATTACCAGCCATCATAAAAACAAACTTAAGTATATAGACTATTGACACTATAAAGCAACTACACAATCAAATGTATATAACAATCAGCTAACAACACAATGACAGGATCAAATATATGCATATTGCTATTAACCTTGAACATCAATGCGCTAAATGCCCCACTTAAAATGCATAGACTGGCAAATTGGATAAAGAAGCAAAACTCAACTGTATTCTGTCTTCAAGAGACCCATCTCCCATGCAATGACACCCATACTCCAAAAATAAAGAGATAGAGAAGTATCTACCAAGCAAATGGAAAATAAAAAAAGCAGGGATTGCTATCTTTTTTTCACACAAAACAGACTTTAAGCTGAGAAAAATCAGAAACGACAAAGAAGAGTATTATATAATGATAAGGAGTTCAACTCAATGAGAAGACTTAACTATCCTAAATATATATGCATCAAAAACTGGAGCACCCAGATTCATAAAACAAGTTCTTGGAGACCTACAAAGAGAGTTACATAACCACACAATAATAGTGTGGAGATTTCAATACCCCACTGACAGTATTAGATAGATCATCAAGGCAGAAAACTAACAAAAATATTTGAGACCTTAAGTCAACACTTGACCAAATGGACATAGCAGACATCAACAGAACACTCCAGCCAACAACAGAATATGCATTCTTTTCATCTTCATATGGCATGCACCCTAAAATTTACCTCATGTTGGGCCATAAAGCAATTCTTAACAAATTCAGAAATACTGAAATCTAACCAACTACAATATCAGACATCAGTACAATAAAAATAAAAATCAATACAATAAGATCTCTTAAAACTATGTAATTACATGGAAATTAAACAATTTTCTCTTGAATTACATTTTGGTATATTAAGAAAATAAGGCAGAAATCAAGAAATTATTTGAAACAAATAAAAACGAAGGTAGAGCACACCACAATCTCTGGGTCACAGCTAAAGCAGTGGCAAGAGGAAAATTTATAGCACAAAACACTCACATCAAAAAGTTAGAAAAATATCAAATTAAGAACCTAACATCACACTGAGTGGAACTAAAAACAAAAACACACACAAGCAAACCAACTCCAAAGACAGAAAAAAAAAAATCGGAGCTAAAGTGAATAAAATTGAGATGTGAAAACTGGTACAAAAGATAATCAAAAGCAAAAGTTTGTTCTTCATAAGAATAAATAAGATTAATGCATTTCTAGCTAGACTAATAAAGAAAAAGGAGAGGCGATGCAAATAAACACTATAAGAAGTGGCAAAAGGGACATTACTACACACCCCATAGAAATACAGAAATAAATGAAAAAATACCCTCAGAGACTATTATAAACACACCTATGCACACAAACTAGGAAACCTAGAATAAATTGATAAATTATTGCAAACAACCTTTCAAAATTAAAGCAGTAAGAAATTGAAACCCTGAACAGACCAATTATGGGTTCTGAAATTTAATCAGTGATAAAAAGCCTACCAACCAGAACATACCCTGCCATACAAATTCACAGTCAAATTCTACCAGACATATATGAATAGCTGTTACCAATACTACTGAAACTATTCCAAAACATTGAAAAGAAAGAATCCTCCTAAACTCTTTCTATGAGGCAAGGATCATCCTGATATCAAAACACTAGAGGAGTCACAATAAAAATAGAAAACTTTAGACCAATATCCCTGATGTACAAAGATGCAAAAATCCTTAACAGAATACTAGTAAACTGAATTCAGCAGAACACCAAAACTCTATTCCACTACACTCAAATAGGCTTTATTCCTGTGATGCAAGTTTGGTTTAACATACACAAATCAACAAATGTGATTCATCACATGAATAGAACTAAAATACACACACACATGCACACACATTGTCTCAACAGATGCAGAGAAGGCTGATCATCTCAATACACTCAGAGAAGGCTTTCAATAAAATTCAACATTCTTTAACGTTAAAAACCTCAACAAACTAAGCATTAAATGGATGTATCTCAAAATAATAAGAGTCGCATATGACAACCTCATAGCCAACATCATACTGAATAGGCAATAGCTGGAATCATTCCCCTTGAGTAGTGGAAGAAAACAAGAATATCTACTCTCATTACTCCTCTTCAATGTAGTACTAGAAGTCCTGGCCAGAGTAATCAGGCAAAAGAAAGAAATAAAAGGCATCCAAATTGGAAGAGAAGAAGTAGAACTATTTTTCTTCACTGCCTAGTGGAGCTGTGAGAAGAGGGCCACTGTTCCCCAGACCCCAGAGTGGTAGATCCGCTGACAGCTTGCACCATGCATCTGGGAAAGCCACAGACACTCAATGCCGGCTGATGAAAGCAGCCAGAAGGGAAGATAGTATCCTGCAAAGCCACATGGTTGGAGCTGCCCAAGACCATGGGAACCCACCTTTTGCATCAGTGTGACCTGAATGTGAGACATGGAGTCAAAGGAGATCATTTTGGAGTATTAAGATTTGACTGCCCCATTGGATTTCAGACTTGCATAGGGCCTTTAGCTCCTTCGTTTTGGCCCATTTCTTCCATTTGAAATGGGGTATTTATCCACTTCCCACACCCTGCCTTGTATCTAGGAAGTAACTAACTTGCTTTTGATTTTACAGGCTCATGGGTGGAAGGGACTTGCCTTGTCTGAGATGAGACTTTGTGTTGTGGATTTTTGAGTTAAAGCTGAAATGAGTTAAGACTGTGGGGTACTGTTGGGAAGGCATGATTGATTTTGAAATGTGAGGACATGAGATGTGAGAAGGGGTCGGGGCATAACAATATGGTTTGTCTGTGTCCCCATCCAAATCTCATCTTGAATTGTTGCTCTGTAGTTCCTATAATTCCCACGTGTTGTGGGAGGGACTTGGTGGTGGAAGATAAATGAATCAGGGGGGCGGTTTCCCGCATACTGTCCTTGTGGTAGTGAATAAGTCTCATGAGATCTGATAGTTTTATAAGGGGAAACCCCTTTTGCTTGGCTCTCATTCTGTCTTGTCTGCCACTATGTAAGATGTGCCTTCCTCCTTCCACCATGATTGTAAGGCTTCCCCAGCCACGTGGAACTGTGAGCCCATTAAACCTCTTTTTCTTTATAAATGACCTGTCTCAGGAATGTCTTTATCAGCATCATGAAAATGAACTATTACATACCCTAAAGAATATGTCATTCTACCATAAAGACACATGCATGCATATGTTCATTGCAGCAGTATTCACAATAGCAAAGACATGGAATTAAACTAGATGTCCATCGATGGTGAATTGGATAAAGATAATGTAGTACATATACACCATGAAATGCTATGCAGCCATAAAAACAAGGAATCATGTTCTTTGCGGCAACATGGATAGCACTGGAGGCCATTATCCTAAGCATATTTGCAAATTTGCTTAGGACAGCAAGAACGGAAACCCGAATACCATATATTCTCACTTATTAGTGGGAGCTAACTTTACACATGAACACAAAGAAGGGAACAATAGACACTTTGGCCTACTTGAGGGTAGAGTGTAGGGGGAAGATGAGGAGCAAAAAACTACCTTTTGGGTAATACACTCACTACCTGAGAGACAAAGTAATTGGTACACCAAACCTCCACAACGTGCAATTTACCCACGTAACAAACCTGCACCTGTTCCCTTGAACCTAAAATAAAAGTTGGACAGAAAAAAAGAGATAAATTTCATAATAAAATTATAATAACACCTGGAAATTACAACCGTAGGCAGGATAAGTTTATTTTAAATGTTTGTATATTTTTTAAAACTTGAAGCACAAAGTCAATAGATGTAGAATAAAATACATTGAGAATTATAAAGAGTTATTCATTTTAAATAAATGTCAAAGTTAGGACTCTGGAAAAAAGTTATCACCATGTCCCTGCATTTCTTCCTTAGTCACTCATGGTAGATAATGATACACATTTGACTATCAGGAACTGATAATAAAACATGATTAAATAAAGTTGATATCATTGCAGAGAAACATAAAAATTCATCAAATAATAAAAACGAGAAATACTTCAGAAACTGAAGCAAACAGAACCAGAATATGGAATGAAAACAATTTTTCAAGAGAGATGCCTATACTGAACATATTAATAAAATAATAAAATGTGGATCATGAAATTAATTGTATACATATTTATATATGCACACACATTATATATCAATGTATATGTAATTATATGCTATTTATATATATACACTGTGTATGTATAAGTACACATATATGTGCATATATATATATATGCATGCAATAAAAGTACTGAATAGCCAAATAGACTAGGATATGGAACAAAAAATTAAAATAAACAGTTTCATATACACTAATAAATGTAGACAGGTTTTCATTAATAAAAAGCATTAAATGTTCAAATCAAAAGTCTTCAAAAGTAAGTGTAGTATATGTGAATTAGTTATTTGAATTGTATGCAGCTATTGTGCTCATAGGTTATTATTACTATGGCTATTTTTAACTATCAGTCAAGTTTACCAGAGATGCCAACCAAATTGATAGCCTTCGATTCTGTAAAGTAAAATGAGATTAGAAAAAGGGTGAAAAAGAGATGACTCACATGTTGTCCATTGTAGTTATCCATTTATTACATTTTATCAAAGAGAAGACAAAATTAAGAAATAAAAAATAAATATTAATGATTTCAAAATGGAAAGCATGATTTGATGGTGACATCTATTAACATTTACTTCTTGGTTGCGATCATCAAACATAATTGGCCATTTTCAAGGCATTTGATTTCATCAAATTCTCGCAGCTCTTGTTTGGTAATGTGATGTCATCTTTGTCTTTATTAATGTAAATCTCCAATTCTTTTGTGGGCAAGCCAATCATTGAAGTAGTAATTTTATTGTAGAGAGACTCTAGAAACTGAGTGCTTAAAAGATATTTTTTTCTTCTCTTTGGTTGTATTAGGTAAGGTAGTCTGGACAGCTGTAATAGACCAAAAAGTGTAATTGTTAAACAAAATAAATAATCATTTTTCTGTCCCATAGCAAATCCAAGTCAGTAAGTCCACAGAAGCTGTACCCTCTGCAGTCATTCAAATATCCAGTATTCTGGATTCTCAGCCAGTTTCATCACAACACTTTCCAGGTAACTGGTTGTTGATTTCCTAGTCCACAGCCTAGAACAGGCATATATTATGCTCCACACATCCTACTGGGGTAAATTTATTCACATGGCCACATCCAACTAGCTGTACAATGTTGTCTATTATACAAAGAGAACCAGAAAGAGTTATTTTTGCTGTATTGAAAAATTGAATGTATTTGTTTAATCTATTTTTACGCTTGCATAACCAGTGAGTATTTTTTTTAAGTAGGAATTCTATGTATGTCTTTGAAGCATCCCTTAATCAGCTCAGTATACTCATTCAAACTTTATTATCAATAAATTAAATATTTTACTTTTCAATGGAAAAATACAGTTTCAGACCAATATAATTTCCACTATTCTAATTTAATTTGGGGCCAGTCTAAGATCGCTGCTAATTTAAACATTTCTCAAGATAATGTTTACTTTTAGAGACGGTTTTAATATATAGCATATTCACTTTATTTTGTCAGTGTCTTTTATCATTTTATCTCAATCCAGAATTATAGTTTTCTAACATTTAAGTTACTGGTTCAAAAGCCAACTTAGAGATCACTATTAAAAAGGAAACATGGTGACAGATTTTTAAAACAGGGGAAGTTAGAGCTTTGCACATTTTAAATATATACCTACATGGAATAATTTTAAACAAAACCTAACTACTACATTGAGCTCCTATATGTGTAATACAATTTGCAGGATTATTTGATGAAGGGTATTTCATGTAGGTACTTGCTTTATCTTCTTTCATTTTTAAGTACTGATAAAGCAATCTAGAGAGCTACAAAATTGTGATTGGTTTCTGTAAACCCTAGCCTGAAAGATACACTTCATATGAATCTTTCACAGACACTCTCATCTGTTTATCATTCCTTTGATTTTTTTTTCCAGCTCATAAGAAGTATGCTTGCACATTTGTATTCTGTCCATCCCTAAATTCCAGTAAAGGTCAGCTTTCCTATAAAAAGACTGTAAATAGCGCATAAAATGATAATCCAAGCTAGCACATCAAGAAAATAAAAGCATAAAGTAAAGGTCATTTTCACAATTTTTATCTTGAAGCTCTCTCAAAAATATATAGTGTGAAAATTTGTCAAAGTTTTCAAAAGAAGAGGGTGGAAGTTGAAGTTCTTTTTCCTTTGTATTTTTTTCTATGAACTTTCTAGAAATTAAAAATAGGTAACACATTGTTGAGACCATTATCTTTACATTAGTTTGGTTACTGGATTCATTACTCTGATATTTAATCAGTTATCAGAGTAATACTTGTTTAGGTTAGAAATAATCACTATTTCGTTGGAAACTGCATTTAGATTTGGTTACATTAAAAATTGATAAAGCATATAAGCCTTTCCAAGATAATCAAGAAGAAAACACTTATTTTTAAATAATTATTTAAATAAAATATGTCTGTACATTTTAATATTTCAACTTTTATTCAGTGAGCATTTATCAGGAATCTAATACTTGTAATAGGAACATATTGTATTAAATTAACTGTGTATTCTGTAACAAGAAAACCTAGAATTGCACTAAAAAAATCTTTCCCCAAATTGGAAAGTTGCTGAGAAACCAAATAATGACTTGGACAAATCCAGCTTGGCAAGCAGATGAGTTTATCAGGACTTAACATACGAGGCAACAGGGAAGCTTTAGAGATTAATGTGCCGCCTCCCATCTCTAAGCTGATTTTAAGCTAATTTTCTGTCTCTTTGCCTACTGTATGTGTGTAATAGGACTGTTTTTCTTAATATGTTCCTAGGTAGTCTCTGGGATGTTTGGGTTCTCATGGATACCTGCTCCTTGGCTGGGCACTGTGGCCTTGGCTTACTGCCGGGCCTTCAGAGTTTAGACAGCAGACATACACCCCTTAGTAACCTGATGGGGGATCGGTCACGCTAATATTCACCCTGTCCCCCAGCTCTTATATTCTTCTCACAAACTCTTGCGTAAGGGTCTCTGAGCAGGGTATAAGGGAAATAACTATGGAGGTCTATAACATATAGCCATGGTTTGTGTGTGCGAGCCACATCCACAGTACACATAACGGCATGAAAAACAGAAGCTAAGTACAATTATAATGTCTATTAGCAAAACATAACTCCAAGGGGTAGGTAAGTTGTGTAACCAATCTGGGAATGAGTCAAAGAAACCCAATTGAGTTATACAGTACATTTGAGTTGACAAATGATTTAAAGCATCTGTCACATTTTTCTCTTCATAGGCAAAACACGTAGCATCATGAGCTACCCTGGGCTTCTGTGAGAAAGTTCAAAGTCACATAGCTTTGTAATACTACCTTTCTCATTTGAGCAGTTTCCTGACCTAGCAAGCTAATGCTATTCTTAGTATGATCAAATTCCTTGGCAGTTAATAGTGCTAGGACAGTGACTTGAGTCAAATCATCAATGGTACCTGCAGATAATGTGAGAATACTCATTGGCCATTTCTGCTGTGCCAAGGATCAGAGAAACTTGGCTCTCATGGTTTGTATGTTGGATGGGCTGGTGGGTGGTTTTGTATATAACTCCTGGTAGAAATGACTACCCCACTGCATATCACCCAGGCCAAGTTATGAAGTACATATGGCCATAAATTAGCCCCACTTATAACCATCCTGCCCCCAAAGGTGAAGAAAACACACTTGCCTTCTTACAGCTATTTTGTCAACCAGTCCAGTCTGTTGCCAACACCGGATAAGTACAATTACAGGCTAATGGGGATAGCAACCACATCGGTTAGGAATCGGTGGCAGTGGAGGTGTGGTTATGTCTCTCAAAATATACAGAGGCTCTTTTGTAGAGCACTGCATTTTCAGCAACTGCCCAGAAGATGCCATCTTCTATGGACATGTGAATGATGTGGTGTCACTCGTTTGTTGTCAGTCAAGAGCAAACATATTTTGGGTCTCTGTTCTGCTATTGATACTCCCACCAGGTGGATGCAATCCCCAGTGAACCAGGGTTGCCTTATTGGTACTGTTGAACAAGTTACTGCAATTCCGTCAGGAGGAAGGTAGAATATTCCAAGGCATAACACTAAAACTTGACAAGAGGAAGTATCCACATACCAAACAGTCAGACTGGGTGCTGACTGCTGCTATAATTGTAGCCTAGTATAGGAAGACATTCTAGACTGGTGGCAGGAACAACAGCCTATGGGTGTAAATACAGGTGTTTAGCGGGGGCCTTCATGGGTATTCACTGTAATATTATTACTTCTTTATTTTCTTCCATTGGCCCTTTTAGGAAGGCCACCAAGCCTCAAACCCGGCTTACAGTACCACGGAGGGCTTCTCTCCCTAGGAGCAAGTATAATAGCCAATTGGTAAGTTTCTGGCCTGGCCTGTGCTATCCACACTATGATCACTTCAGTAGGTGTCAGTGCTGCCATGTGTTGATACCGTAAGGTTCTCAGACCTCCTTCAAGTAGCACAGCTGGGATCAACTCCCCTCCAGCAGCCTTCGTGGTACCTTCTGGTGCCATGAAACTGGTCCAGTACAGGAGCACTTTTTAGCTCAACTCAGGTTCATTTAGCCATTGGCACATGGCAGATCCACTGGTATTCTCAGGAGCATGGTGTGGCCACCTGATTCAGGAGCATGGCCCTGAGTCTCAAGAGGTAACCCTGAGACTCTGTAGGGCCTGTTTTACAGACCTTTTCAATCATTCACAGGGAGTGAAACCATGTGTGGTAGTGAATGACTCATTTAAAATGTGTATAGCTTCAGCGAGTTTCTTAGACCAGGACCCTAAAGAACTGTCTTGAGACAATCCACATAATTAGGTTTTTAACAGAGCATTCTTTTTTTCTATGAGGCCTGTCCCTCTTGAGCTACATGGTAAGTGGAACCTCCAGTCTATGTTTTATTCCGTTGCCCAGTGTTAGACATCATGGCCCATGTAATGGGGGCCCTGATCACTACCTATCCTTCTTGGCATAGAGTGCATCACAGTGAGTGAATGGCATGTTTTACCGGAAAGGTCTGTAAGTAGCCCCGTTGTTGTGGCTCCACAGGTTAAGGCATAGCTTGTCCCTCCTCTGTGGGGCAGGGGGCCAACATAATCGACTTGCCAGTCCTGCATAGATTGTACAGTTCAACGTATGTAACCTGGTGAGGAGGGAAATTTTCTAGGTCATAGCCATGAACAACTCTTCCCAGTTCAGAAAAGTTGCCAGAATATCTGCATATTTGATAAGGATGCCTGCTGCCTTTGCTATGGCCCATCCCATGGCTGCCCCTTAGTGGTCGCTCTTATGATGTAACCATATGGTGGGCTCCTCCAATGGGCTTGGGCAAATTGCCAGCACATGAGTAAGGGCATCTGCCTCCTGATTTACTCAAGGTGACTTGGAACTGTGTGCATCCATATGGTACACTGTAAGATAGGCATCCTTCTTGTGTAACTTGAGGTGGATGTCCTGCCACATGGACGTTCCACAAAGGGGCCTGATGAAAACCTGCCAAATGTCTGTGGGCCATTGATTGATCCACATGGTAAGGCTTTTGTATGTAGCCCAATTGTGCAAGTGACTAGTGACCAGGGCTCATGGGTGAGGAGTATCCAAACTGCCCATAGCTTGCACCATGACAACTCACCATTAGTGTTGAGTGCCTTTGCTAGACCCATCAGTGTACCAGGCACTAGTGGGTATTGGTGGGATCCCATCATATATGATGGTTTGCCTGAGAGGTGGCTCCACTTCCATGTCTGCCCCTTCTACTTGTTCAGAGTGGATGGGTCAGAGCACTTCCTGTAGTGCCTGACTTAAAGGACTGGTGGACAAGACATCTCTTTTTAGTAGACAGGTGCGCCATTTCTGCAAGGTGTGTTTTGTGCCACACCAGAAGTGGGCTTGGCTAGGAGGTCTTTTATTCATCCTTTTATAGTACAAGCAATCTTTACTGTGATGATCTGCCTCATATGATGGCCTCTGCTCATTGCAATGGCTTATACATGGCCAACAGCTGTTGCTCTAAGACTGTACAATGAGATTCTACCCGTTTCCATAATTGAGGCCAAAACCATACAGGTACCATTCCTATTGGTTATTTTTGCCACAAACAACAACTGATGCCTATGGCATCTCTAGAGACTTTTAATACAAAAGGGTGTTATAGCAGTGTGGCCCCTAGATTGTGTGGGTGATTTTAGAATGTGCCCCTGGCAAGCAGTATTGTTCGCATTCATTACCTGCCTGGGCCACAGCAAGTGTACAGGCACCCATTGGCCCATCCCTTTTTTTGTTCTTTGATTACATTATGGCCTCAGTCCTTCCTTTTACCCAGCTCGCTGAGGTCTGCCAATGTTTCACACACACACACACACACACAGATTTTATTTTTTAATAACAGGCTCAGAAATGTGATTAAGGCACCATATCAAAACCCTCCTTAAATTAGAAATGACCCAGAAATTCAATGGGTACCTGTAATAATTTTAAGATTTTAAGACACAAAAAGTCTACCCACAAGAATTTATCTCATTTAAATTTAATAATTTTATTTATTTTTTAGCAGTTTACCTAGTTTATTCATGACAACCAAAACATTAGACAAAGCTAGTCATTATTTCAGGTTACTTTTTGTTAATCATTTTCATAATCTGTAAATATTAGGTATTCATTTAAGCAAGAACCTTAAACACATGACCATTTTGGCTGATAACTCAGAAAATTTAGCTGTTTTATTAAATCAACAACATCAAATTAGTTTTAATTATGAAAAACACAAAAAACAAATGTTACTCTGTTTTAGGCTGGGTTTATAGTCCTATAAACTTTATGTCAAAGCTTAACATCACAAAATATTTAGTAAAGGAAAACATAAAAATTATATACTCAGTAAACACCAAAATATATGTTAACGCTTTTGAAGATAGTTTTATGTTTATTTTACTAATAATTTTAAAGCCAGTTTATTTACCAAAGATTAGTGAATTCACATGAACTTGAAAATCATTTGGACTTACTTGAGTATTCATGTATTTACAAGCCAAGTTGGTAGCATTCTAGAAACAACAAATAACATAATACATGTACATATGCTTAAACACATCTAAACACACACACACACACACACATACACACACACAGACACTCAAAGATCCAAGAGCTTTTACCTCAGAACTCTAGTCATGAGAAAATATCGCAAACTCATTATTTTACTAAAGACGGCTGTTTTCAAATTATTTTTTACAAAATTGGGACATGTATATATGGCTAAACTTTATTTGCCCTGATAGGTAATCCAAGGAAAGACATGGATCAAAATTTTGGATAAAGTATATTCCATGGCACTTTGATATGTAAACAAACAAACAAACAAAACACCTCTTTTATCTTTTCTTTCCTTCAGTTCCAAATGAATTTCGTTGTTACATTTTAGTAGAACTGGTTGAAGTAAGAAAAAGAAAACCTCCAAGTTGCCTTGAATGAGTGAGTTTTATCTCAACCCTGGTAGCTTAATAACAGCAGATTCAAAGTAGGCAGAAAATGAAAGAGAAACAGATAGCTTTAGAACACTCTACTTAACTCTACAGTTGCAGATTAACCATTTGAGCTCTGAATTTATTTTGTTGTTGTAATTTGCCCATCAGCTTTAAAACGTGCACAAGATATCTTTGTCTACCAGAACAGACGAAGAAATTTTTAAAAAATAAACTTGCACACGCCAGGGCCATAATATGTAACTAGCTGGAGTCGTAGAAAACCTAGCATGCCTTTCAACTTCTGCAGGAGTTTCTATTTTTTCTCTTTTCTGCTCTAATGATTTTTCCATAGCCAGCCTTATTGTAACAATAGCGCATTTACTATTCTTTTGTACCTTAATATCTTATCTTCTTGTAATAGGCGCCCAGTCTCTGCCCACATTTTCCAAGTATTCCCATACTTACCTAGCATTCCACAAAGGTTAAGCAGCCAGGCAACTCCACCCCACATGCATGCTGCCAACCACCCAAGATTCCTCCCACAGATGCTCCTTTCTCTTTTAGTCTCTCAGATCTTATTTGTGACACCAACAGTAATGAGAAAAACCCAGCATTCTATTTAAAAACAAGCAAACAAACAAACAAAACCTTTCCCCATATTGAGAGGGAACTGAGAGACCAAAGAATGACTTGGACAAGTCCAGCTTGGTGAGTAGAGGAGTTTACTAAAACTGAGGACTTACATATGAGGCTCTCCTGGACAGCAGCAGGATAGCTTTGGAGATCCATGCTGCCTACTATGCCTAAGCTGCTTTCAAGCTAATTTTCTGGCTCTTTCTGTTGTGTGTGTGTGTGTGTGTGTGTGTGTGATGGGACTGTTTCCCTTGGAATGCTCCCAGATAGGCTCTGGATGTTTAGGTTCTCGGGGACACTTGCTCTTTGGCTGGGTACCATGGCTTTTTCCCACTGCCTGGCCTTCAGACTTCAGGCAGTGGACATACATACTTTAGTGATCTCACAGGGGACCTGTTACACTACATATTCATCTATTTTTAGTAATGATTTTTAACCTATTCTAGTTTAGCTAGATAACTTAGGTATCAGTAACTTTTGAAAGCCTTTAGAAAGGCCACCTTTGTTAGTTTTGGGATCTGTAAAATATATAAGCATTATGATCTTGCCTCAGTTGTAATCTATTTAGGACAAAGTACCAAGGTTTGATAAAGTCTGTGGAATCAAGACAAGTGACTTGCCATAGACACAGGTGTGGGAGCATAAGTTCTTTAGCTCATCGGAAATAATAGGGCACGTCCATGGAATAATATTTAGTCTTCTGCCACTTAATCTCCCTAGCTTCTGATAATTTTTCCTACCCTAATTGTCCCTACATCTTATTGTAATTACTTATGTATAAGTGCGTCTCTGCAGAAAATTGTTAGTTCCTCTTGGAAGAGAACATATCTCATCACTTGTTTAATAATCTAATAATACATAATGTTGTACACTGCTAAAGCACATTATTATTTAATTGAATTACCAAACATACTTTAAGTAAATAGAGTTAATTAGGGAGTATTCAGCACCAGACAATGCAAGAGTAAATAAAACAAATTAATATGACTAGTTCCAAATCTCAAAATTTTAAGTGTGGTAGAGGAAAATGATATTTTAGTATGTTCTTTGCATACACACAAAATGAAATAGTAAAACTGTTGAAAAAATAGCAATACACTCCATTTTATTGTTGCTTTTGGGACTAGCATTAATGGAGTTGTAGGATTTTAATAGGTATAATAGATTTGGGATGATGTGAAAAGTAGGTAGGAAAAAACATAAACAATGGCAGAAGAGACTGAATATTTTTGTGTGGTGTTAACAAATGTCTGAGTAAGTTCCTATCATTAGAATGCTAACATTTATTTACGGTAACACAATGATTATAATATTTGTCAAATAGAATTAATCTATTATTTCATATTATAGGTAATAATATTTTTATTTTATTTTATTGTTTTATTTATTTAAGACATAGTTTTGCTCTGTCTCCCAGGCTGGAGTGCGGTTGTGCAGTCTCGGCTCACTGCAACCTCCACCTCCCTGGTACAAGCAATTCTCCTGCCTCAGCCTCCTGAGTAGCCGGGATTACTGGTGTGTACCACCATGCCCAGTTGATTTTTGTAGTTTTAGTAGAGACAGAGTTTCGCGATGTTTCCCAGGTTGGTCTCAAACTCCTGATCTCAAGTGATCCTTCTGCCATTGCCTCCCAAAGTGCTGGGATTACAGGCATGAGCCACCATGACAGCCCAATATTTTCACTTTAACACTTTGCAAAACTACGTTAACTTTTTTTGAAAATTATAGTCATATTCACAATAGTAACCATCAGAAAAGAACAATATCTTTATTTTCTCCAAATAATACTTTAGAGTTTATTAAATAACAAATATATGAGAGGTGTTTAATGCATTACAAATGAGAAGATTTAACTTCAATCTACAATTAGATATAGGTATAATCATTTTGCTGGTAAAAATGTAAAAGCCTAATGATAACAAGTATTAGCATGGATATAGAGTAACCATAACTTGTATATATTGATATAATCACTCTTGATAAATTTCTGTCAGTATCTACTTAGCTATACATGTTGCCCACTATTTTTACTCCAAATGTAATATCTAATTATGATGCATACATACATTCACCAAATACATATATTAGAATGTTTAGAGAAACAGTATCTAGAAATAATCCAAATGTCCATCAATAGAATATTTTGCTATTGTCACAAAATGGCATACTATCTGTGTATTAGTTTGTTCTCATGCTGCTAATAAAGAAGACATACCCAAGACTGGGTAATTATAAAGGAAACAGGTTAAATTGACTCAAGAGTTCCACATGTCTGGGGAGGCCCCACAATCATGGTGGAAGGCAAAAGAGAAGCAAAGGCACATCTTACGTGGCAGCAAGCAACAGAGCTTGTGCCAGGGAACTCCCATTTGTAAAACTATCAGATCTCATGAGACTTATTCACTACCACAAGAACAGTATGGAGGAAACCACCCCCATGATTCAATTATCTCCGCCTAGCCCCCTACTTGACACAAGGGAATGATTGCAATTCAAGTTAAGATTTCGGTGGGGACACAGCCAAATCATATCAATCTGGTAATAAAAAGAAATGACATATAACTACATGCAACCAAAAGAAATCTTATGCAAAAGTGCATATATGCAGCTCCATTGACAGAAACCTACAAAATAGGCAAAATATGTCTAAGATGTTAGAAGTCATGAGAGAGGTCAATCTTGGGTGCCGGATATAGTGACTGAAAGAGGAAATAAGGATAATACCTAGAGTGCTGATAATATTATATATATTTTTGGTTAGGGTTCTAGGTGCAGGGGTATGTTCAAGCCAATGTTCACATTACTCTGAAAAAGAAAATGTGGGTACTATGAAGTTATTTAAGAAATATAAAAGAAAAATAATGGGAGGCTTGCCGTAAAGGAGGTGTACTATTACAGGAAATTAATACCTCTCACCCTCTCATCATCTACTTTCTTAGTGGTAGAGAATAGAATTCAGAAGCAAATAAGAAATTACATTTTTTTCTTTATTAGTGGTAACAATTTGCCAGTAATTTTACTTTAATGAAGTTACTTAGGAGAGCTTAGCTTAAACCTGCAACAAAACTGGAAAATAATAACACCTTCCCAGATTTTGTATATTGTTTGCAGAAACTAGAGTCCTCAGAATAGATACAGCCAACTAGCCTATTTGTTAACCTATTTGTAGGTACAGAAGTTGGAGAATACTGCTCTCTTTTTGTTTGTTTGTTTGTTTCTTTTGTTGTTGTAGGGATGCTCCATGGGGAGAAAAGTCACAGGTCCAGCACCAGGCACAACTACAAAGGAGGTAACATTGGTTTGGTCACCTTTGCCTTTCCTGGCATGTGTCTTCCCAGGTAGGTGCCTCTACTGGGGCGAATACTACCCTTAATACTACATCTACTACCACAACTACATCTACTAATTAAAAGATGACATTTATCTAGTAGTTAAATATTTCTGGCAATCTCCTAAGCACTGATGTACATTATTAGTTCAATACATCTTCAGACACTATTATTATTGTCTATTATAGGCAAGTCTACTATGACACATACTGAACATAAACTTTGCCCAATATCAAATATTTAGAAGACAAAATTTGGTCTCAGGAAATCTGAATCTCATCCCTTTCCCTCTTGCTATCCCTCTTCTTTTCCCTCCCCTTTCCTTGTCATGTTATGAATTAAGTCCATCTGTACAGGGACACCCCAATCTGCAACAATAATATTAAATTAGTAAGCTATTGTGATATCATAAAAATTGTAAAGAAAAGTTAAAATGCTAATAACATTTTTCTCAATAAGAGACTCCACAGTGACAAAATGTCTTTTTTTTTAACTGTAGAGAATAGAGTACATGCTATGAATTCTTGGTGAACAACAACAGATAGTAGTGAATAAAACTTCAACTGCCCCCTGGAATTAATGAAAGGCCTAGGAAAAATAGTTACGTTGATTCTTGCTGGAATACATCAAGCTTGCTTTCATTTTCATCTCTGAAATTTATTTTCTTAAATTTTGAGCAAGTTTTTCAAGCCAAATCTTGACAAGAAATTTTATGTCCTCTTATTTTCAGTAAATGTGTCTTATTTAATATTATTATATAAAATTAGAATTTTTAGCTAATGTAGGGGTTCTTCTCCAAATAATATACCTAGTTTGAACATCTTTTAAATAACAGTAAAATGTAGATAAATCTGCCCTAAAGGTTTAGGTAGACTAATTCATAATGTAATCATCATACTCTTTATAAAAATGCTTTCATAATGTGTTACAGCTGGATAGAAATTGAACACACCAAGGAGTTTGTTACTTATATTATTTTTATTTTTGAAACAGATGGTTCTTTTGTGGTAAATTGGATTTTAATAATACAGAGAGAAATGAAAAGTGTAATCTTCTAGTATAAGTTTATTATAATTTAACAGAACATTCTATAAAAATTATTCTTATCATTTCAAAAGTTTTACCTTGAAATTCACTCATTTTACAAATGTTTGTGTAGCTGGTAATCATCATTATCTACTTACAGAACTGTCTATATTATACATGTGAATTAGTCATTAGTTTAACAGCTAATCCTGATTAATATCAGGCCGTTTATGGGTAGACCATAAATCACAAGACATATTAATTAATGGAAATGAAATTAAAGGGATTGAGAAGTACCTTAATAAATAGTAACATGTAATTATTTTAATTACTTTCTTCACACCGTATATTTTAGTTACTCTCCTAAAATAAAGATACCTGAATAAGTTACTTCTATTAATTTTCTTTACTCTAAAACTTTTTGAATATGGCAAATAAAATAAATGATCTTTCAATACTAAATAAGGGATATAGTTTGGCTTTCAGATAGAAAGCAACTAGTTCACATGAAAGATGTGGAAATGGAAACACAGGCCTCTATTTTCTGGGCAGCAAACAGAACAAAATACAGCCCTGTCTCAGCGAAATGAACTTCTTTTTTTTGGTGTATTAGTCATATATTCAACCCTTTGGGTGAAGTCTATAATTATTTCCAAAAAAATAATAAAGTGCTCATAGTTTATATGGAGACAAATACAAATAATGAGTTCTGTATGTAACTTTTAAATTATATACATATTTATTGTAATACTTTGCTAGAACATCTAATACAATGTCTAATCAATATATCAGAATGAGTATTATTGTGCCTTTTTCCTATGTTTAAGTAGAATATTGCTAAGGTTTAATGGTCATAGACTTCAGTGACCCACACCCATAATTACATTCTAGACCATGTAACTGTTTGATAAGAATATCACTAATTAAAGGTTTACTTCTTCTAACTTTTGCAATGTAACATAGTATAACTACTCTTTGATCTCGAGACACATTGTGGTTTATTGACATTTCCACTTTTTCCCATGCAAAAGCTACTTCTTTTTCTTCATTTTTCTCAAGCTTCTTTTAGTTTTTCTTGTCTATCATTACAGTAATACTTTTATTTATATGCAAAAGTGTATTCATTCTCTTTCTTTTTCTCAATTTCTGCCAGCAAAAGTTTCAGTCTGTATGATTTTAAGCATCCAGTCTTTATCTTTGACTGTATTCAAGTGACTTACGTTGATATAAAAGTTCACATAAAATGTTAATATTTTCTGCTATAAACTTAGAAGAGTCACCTTTAAATTGTCCTACATTTTTGATCATTTTTTTCACATTCTATAGTAATTTTTCAAATGTTCTTTTTTTCAACTTTCAGTTCTTTATATCTCCATGCTTACTGAAAGCATGCAACTTCATAAGGAAAAATAGAAGCATTCAAAAAGAAAGTTGCAAAACTTCTTATTTCAAATACTATAACATCTGCACTCATCTTAGTCTCTTTATTCCTATCATAAAGGAAGAGCTGACCACTACCAGCAATTTGGATGCCAATCACTCTTACTCTTCAAGGAATTTATATTACTGGTATTGAACAACCTTGGCAAGTAATTATATTAGTCTTCTTATTTTCTGTAAAAGACAGCATTTTTCTTGCTTCTCAATTTATATTCCTTTTTTCCCCCCTATTTTCATGTGTCTCCTTACTTTGACTAGGTTATTCCTCTCATGAAATTGAAGAGAGTCACTGAAAGATCATCTTATTGATCTTGCTGCACTAAATGAGAATGGTTGAAATATTCACTAAGAAGATTTATCATTATAAAACACATGTGTACATAATGTCAAAGCTGTAAAATCTATGAAGCAAAGCTTGACATAATTGAAGAAAAAAAAGATCCTAGTTGGACTCTTCAATACACTACTTTCTATAGGGAATAGAACAATAAGATACAAAAGATAGAAAATCAATAAGGAAATAGAGGACTTGAACAATACTATGAAGTGATTGGACCTAACAAACATATACAGAACACTCCACCCAACAAGTGAAAAAAATACATACTTTTTCAAGTACACATGGAACAGTCTCCAGGATTAGATCATATGGTAGGCCAAATTCTAATACATTTCAAAGCATCAATAATAATGTGTTATCTCAATCCATCAACCAACAAAAAAGAAATAACAAATGTTGGTTAGGATGTAGAAAAATTTGAATGCCTGTGTGTTGCTGATGAAAATGTATATGCTGTGGAAAATGATACTGTGATTTCTCAAAAAAAAAAAACGTGGAATGGCCATATGATCCAAAAATTTCATTTTTCAGTATATTTCCAAAATAATTGAAAGCAAAAGCTCAAATATATATTGGTATATCAATGTTCATAGCATCATTATTCACAATAGCCAAAAGATGGAAACACGTTGTGTTCATCAACCAATGAATAGGTAACCAAAGTAAGGTGCAAACATACTAGGGAATATCATTCAGTCTTGAAAGGAATGAAATTTTTCTACATGCTACTGCAGGAATAAATCTTAAACACATTATGCTAAGTAAAATAAGTCAGAAACATAAGGACAAATAGCACATAATTCAACTTATATGAGGTATCTAAAATAGTCAAATTCTTGGACAGATAATAGAATAGAGATTTCCAGAGGAATCTGTCAGAAAGGAATATTGAGGAGATATTGTTGAATAACTACAAAGATTCAGTTTCAGATGATAAAAAGCTTCTGATGAATGGTGATTACTGTTGCACAACAGTGTTAGTTTACTTAATGGCACTGAATTGTACATTAAATGATTAAAATGGTTAAGTTTATGTTGTATGTATTTCATCATAATGAAACAGCAACAACAAAATAACAGAAATTAACTATTCTAAGAATTCCTGTTTACGCCCATGAGTCTGTCAGTTACTTGGATTATTTTTTTTTCTATCTAAGCTGGGCTCAGTTTAGTTTATTAATGCATCTGTGTTCATTTATGGGTCATGTCAGATATGGATCATGTTGCATGTTAGATGAGCCCTCTCACATGTGTGAGGTTTGGCTGGTACAACCAGGCTGATTTAGCTCTACTTCATATTGTCTCTCAACCTCTAGAAAGCTAGTCCATGTTCTGTTAGTCATAGTAAGTCACAAGGATACTCCAGATTCAAGAGATGGGAGAAGACACTCCACATTTTGAATATAGGAGCTCAAAATCACATTTTAAAGAGGATGTATAGGAATAATGTAGATTGATATCAGTCTAGCACAAAGATATATGTTTTAGCATTTTTGCTTATATATGTATGATTTACAATTTTAAAATTATGTTAATAAATATTTTTTTCTATATTTTTTCACTATTCTTTTCTACTTTTACTATCAGGATTTTAATAGCTTTATGACAAACAGTTCAGTAGGTTTTTTGTTTTTATATTCTTTGGTGAAGGCTATTGATTTGGGATCACTAAACCATAGAATATTACATTATTTTGAAGATTACACTTTCAATTTATTTTGTTTATACATTGTGGCTATTTGTTGTATTATTTTTCCTAAATACAGAAAAATTATATATAACAATTTTCACATGCATTGTTACTTTTGAATAGACTTTCTAATACACATAGACCTTGATATTTTATTTGTATATTATAAATACTGCATTTAGCCAGGCACAATGCTTTATGCCTTTAACCCCAGTACTTTGGGAGGCCAAGGCAGGAGGATCAGATGAAGTGGCATATGCTTGTAATCCCAGATACTTTGGAAGTTGAGGCCAGAGGATCGCTTGAGCCCAGGAGTTCAAAGTTATGGTGAACTATGATCATGCCACTGAACTCTGCTATGGGAAACAGAGTGAGACCCTGTTTCAAATAATAATAATAAAAATATAAATAAATGTTACATTCTAAATGAATATGATAGATAAATATATTCTATAATAAATATAATACATTTGATAAAATCTAACCTAAAATATTATATTTCTTATAGAATAGATAATTTGTACAATACATATTATACATGAAAGATCTCATTTTCACATCTGTATGAACACATAAACTGGAATGTGAATCTTCTTTATAATTAACATTCAAAATTCTAATATTATGTCTATTTTTAATTCATTCTATTTTCAGTTCATTTTGCTAGATTTTATTAGAGCAGAATTTGAGCAATTATGCTAAAGAATAGAGAATTCAGAGAAAATGAGTTTATTATTTTGTTCATTTTCATCAAGTATTTTGACCTTAGTTTTTCAAAACATAATAATGCTGTTGTAGGAAGTCATTCATCAGATGTCAATTTGCAACTTCAAATAGGGTACTTCATCCTTGGAATAACATTTGACAAGTACATAAATTACATAGCCAAAATATAATGTATTTTTTATTATCTTTGAGCATCTTGCCATCAACCTGCTTTCTCATTATTTTAAAGGAAAAACAGGAATGCAAGTCATATTTAGGAGATTTTATCTCTTAGACTATTTCCACTTCATTTTAAAAGGAATGTTTTCCTTAAAATTTGGAAATTACAAAGTGATGAATATGTTTTTGTTTTAATTTTATGTATCCTACTTTCTGACCAAAACTTTTTCCTATTTGAAATTACTCTGTTCTAGTGAGTTGACTGTGTTAGTTTCACACATTAATTGCATTGTAATGCATTGATCCTAGACACTTTTAACTTTGTCTTATATTCTTGTTATCTTCTCTATATCAATTTTTGGTTAAATACATATGGAATTGGGTTTAATCTTTCCTCTTCTCCCTCACCTCTTAGTCCTGGAGTCTCCCCTCCTCTCTGACTGTACTCATTTCAATGTTTTCTCATCTTTGATTTCAGTTATAAATCAGTGTCTTCCAACTATATCTCTCCAGACCAGATTTGTTTTCTTGAACACCATACTCACATATTCAACTATCTACTTGAAATCTTTATTTGGATGAATAATAGATATCCAAAGTCCAACATGTCCAAAATTAAACTCTTAATTCCCCTCCAAACTTGCTCCATAAGCAATCATCCCTATTTCAGTCAATAATAATTCCATCGTTTCTGTCGATTAGGTCAAATGCCTTTAAGCCATTAACAACTCCTATTTTTCACATAATCCACATACAATACATTGAGAAATATTACTGGTTGTATCCTTACAATACATTCAGATTCAAGCCACTTCTCAGTGCCAGCAGTGTTTCCAATATGGGTCAAGCTGTTCATCAATAGTGAATTGAGTAAATTTAACACCTTCTTAAAATGTCTAACCTAATTCTATCTTTCTGTACTTCAGTCTATTTTCAACAGAGAAATAAAAATGATTTTATTCAAAGTCGAGTTATTTAGGATTCTGTGACCAGGTTCCAGCATTCCTTCTCCATTATCATACTATTCTGAACTCTTTTGCAACTCACCTTGTCCCAGCCACATTGTTTTGTTTTGTTCATCACACCAAGCACGCTGTCACCATAGGGTCTTCACACTGGCTGCTCTCTCTGCCTGAAATCTTCTTCGCAAAAATAAGAATATTCATCCCTTCAGTTCTTTCAATTCCTAAAGAATTGCATTACAATAAAATAGATTTCTACCATTTGTTTATAAATGTAAGTGTCAGCCAAGCACGGTGGCTCACGCCTGTAATCCCAGCATTTTGGGAGGCCGAAGCAGGGGGCTCACAAGGTCAAGAGATGGAGACCATCCTGGCCAACATGGTAAACCCCCGTCTTTACTAAAAATACAAAAATTGGCTGGGTGTGGTGGTGCATGCCTGTAATCCCAGCTACTTAGGAGGCTGAGGTGGGACAATTGCTTGAACCCCGGAGGCGGAGGTTGCAGTGAGTCAAGATCATGCCACTGCACTCCAGCCTGGGCGACAGAGTGAGACTCCGTCTCCAAAAAAAAAAAAAAAAAAAGGAAATACAAGTGTCAACTGCTCTGCTCAATGTTCTATTATACTTTTCATAGAATACATTGTCTTCTAAAGTACTCCACAAGTCACTTATTTTTATACCTATTATTTATCACCTGCCTTCCTCTTTTAAAATATAAATGTAATTAAGATAGGGATCATTGGTGTTATTTTGTTTGTTTGTTTGTTTTACTGATTTGTCAATACGAAAAGCCTAGAATAATGCCTAATACAAAATTGTAGCTCAATTGTTATTTGGAAAATAGTTACCAAGATCTCTCAGGAGAGAACACTGTCCATTTGAAATTAATGTATCAGGACTTTGAATGTGAAGTCCCATGGAGTTGTGACCCCACCCTCAGGATACAGAGAGAATATGACATGAGGCTGTATTATGGAAGTTTTGGGGAAGGGTCAAAGTTTGGTATTCAAATTGTCATTTCTAAGGTATAGTACTTTCAATGAGATAAAGTTGATGGGAGCAGCAGAAAAATGTATCCTTCCCCTATATCCAGCCCAATTTAGCTGAATCAAGATAGATTCAGCTGGCAAAGATAAATATGGTTTGTTGAGACTCAGGCACATTATCGAATTGTAGAGTGAAGAAAGAAGAGTTTCATGTATTCAGAGTTGAGCAATAATAGCATAATTTCTGAAAAGTTTCAACAGACCAGAAAAGTTAGCAATTAAGCAATTAGAGCAGATAATATACAATGAAACAGTTATTAGATAAAGAACAGAGATATTAATAAAAATTTGCCTTTCTGCTAATAATGTAGGTGAATAGAATTCTATTGAACAAAAAATCTGAGTTCTTAACATAATTTTATTCTATCTATGCTGACTTTATTTTCCATATTTAATTTATATTCAATATGAACTTTTTCATGTTTTAAAATGTTTAACTTTCTTACCAAATGTATTTAAATATTTTATGTTGTAAATATTTTAGGTTTATAATTGCCTTCAATATTCGACAGATGAATCTTCATTCTCTCTACATTCTATTCACAAAAGTTTGAAAACTGAAAGACAACTTTTTGGTTAAAAAATTATGAGGATTGAAAAAATATAATCTCTAAAATTCACAAGAAATATCCATCCCCACACAACAGTTAGATAGCTTTATTTTTAATGTCTCTATATAAGGAAATCAAACAATAAAATATTGCCAATAACTTAACTTCATTTTTTAACTAAACTTAGGAAACCCCCCAAATTTTATGTTAATAAAATTGCAATTTTCCATTCTTTTAGCTCATTGGTGTGCTATAATAAAATAAACAGGTAACTCATAAATAATATAGATTTATTATTCACAGTTCTAGAGGCTGGGAAGTCTAAGATCATATGACCAGCAGATTCAGTGTCACGTGAGGGCCTGTTCTACAGATGCTATACGCTCCCAGCATCTTCACATGGCGGGAAAGGCAGAACATACAAACGTTGTGTCCTCACATGGTGGAAGGAGCAAAAGGCAAAAAGAGGATAAATGCTGTCTTCACATGTAAGAAGAGATGGAAGGGCAAAAAATGGGCTAGGAAGTTCTCTGAGGCTTCTTTGATAAGGTCGCTAATCTCATTCATTAAGACTTCACCATCATAACCTCATCATCTCTAAAAAGGCTTTACCTCTTAATACTATCACATTGGCAATTAAGTTTCAACACATGGATTTTAGGAGGACAAGGTTAGTCCATAGCAATTATCAAAAAAATGGTCTTAAGTGAAATATCATACAGTTGAGGATTGGTGAATTAATTATGCTATTATAATGAGTCTATATATACAATATTATATTGCCTTTAAGCTGTTACTTAAAAACATTTTTATCAACAAATAAAATATTTATGAAAAATAACATAATGAAACACGTCACAAAAAAGTTGTACCATGTTAAGGGCATATTTTGTTGAAGCACATCAAATGGTTCATATGGTCAAATAACACGATTTTCATGCGCTTCAACCTAATAAATGTTATGACAGAAAGAGGAAGAAGGAGAGAAAGGGTGGGGGGTCTTGCAAACTATTAACTGTGATTAAAGCATCTATCCAGCCTGGAGGCCTATGTTTGGGTTTAAATCTGAGTGTGTCTGATATTTCAGTGCTGTGCCTCAGTTTCCTCATTACCAAAGTGCTAATGAAAGCAATAAGGAGCATTTCCTAAGTTGGTGAAAATACCCACAAAGTTCTTAGAATGATGTCTGGAATATACTTGCTTCTCTATAGTTGATAAAGTATTTTGATTTTCTCTGTTTTTTTGGATAGAGTCTGTATTATTCAATAATAACATATTCAATAATCAAGTGTTTTTAATAACAAAATGCATATTTTAGACATATGGATCCATTATGCAAAGGAAACTCTCTTAAAAATAAATAAAATTAATTAAATAACTCCTTAATTCCCTGATCATTTTTTATTGTGGAGGGCTATCCTATACATTGTAGGAAGTTTACTCACATCTCTGGACTCTAATCACTAGAAGCCACTAAACCCCACCCCTCTCCACCGCAACCTGCAAGTTCTGGCTGTCAAAAATGGTTCAAGGATTGCCAAATATCCCCTGGGGTGGTGGGGGTATTAAAAAACACCCTTCCCCCAGTTGAGAACCAGCATACCTGATTGATATGAATGTATCAATATTTTCTGCAATTGCAAATAACTCTTTAATTAGACAATGATGCTTCAGCAACAACTTAGAGAGTGAAAATTCTCAGAACTGATTTTTATATAGCCTGATCTAACAAAATGGAATTCCAGTTTGTATTTTCACAAGATGTGAAATAAGATTTGATGCAGAGGCCAGAGATAAGTATTTTCCAGATGTTTCTGTACATTGTTAACAATCTAGAAATTACTTTCATATCTAAATGTTAATAATTTAGAGATTTTATTTATGCAAGTCATACTGTTAAATATGTTTTTTATCTAGCAGTATAGGTAGACTTTTACAAAACCATGAGTGACATTTCAAGTGTCATATAAATAAATATGAGAATTAGTATAACCTGAATTACTGCCTACACGGGACAAAATAGTTTAAAGGTACTCAAAGATTTAATAGCTAATCCTTGTTTGTATATGCTACATGATGTATTTGAATGTTCGGAAAAAATCAATTTTATACATTACAAACTGTAGAAAATCAGAATAAATTGCTAATTTAAAAGATAAGTTTCACCATTTTCTGTAGATTTGTTCTCTTGTCTTTTTCAACTAATGAATGACATTCATAGTTAATGTGAATGTACAAGAATCATGACTTTGTAAAAGTGTAAGATAAGTTACCTTAATCTTTCTATTTACAGAAGCTAATGAAATTTTAAGACATAATGACTGCTCAATAAATACTTTTTGAATCCATTTGTTTTGTTGGAGAGTGTGAACTTTGCCTGCCTTAAAATTTTATGTTACCTAATTCTTCCCTCTAAAAGTATGTCCTGAACTCAAAAATATGCAATTAAATTCTCCTGTAACTTCCTAATAAAGCAATTTAGGGGCTTTCTCTTCCATCCATTCTTCTTTTACTCGTGGGCTAGCTACACTTTGAACATTCTGTCACTTTGTATTGAGTCACCTATTTATATAATCATGCTCTTGGTCATATTTATCTAGACTTCTCTTGACATCAGAATGACTTTCAACTTTTTCGGCTGTCTCATTATTTACCTTTAACTTCTCATATATTTTACTAAAATTCCAAGCATGTTCCACCAGTATTTTGACCAAATACAGAATATATATATATGTGCAATATTGTGAAAATATGTAAACTAGACATCCAAGTTTCGCTCATAATCATTAGAAAACAGTATTTTTCTAACCTACTTAAAGTTGAACTCATTTTTATCCAAGTATGTAACATGCTTTTGGCTGCTTGGAATATTTCTTTTAACTATTTACTCCCTTACATTTGGGATTATATTTACCCCATATAATTTGTTTTGACCAATGGGTTGTGGGTCAAAGTGACAATGCCTCACTTCCAAGATGAATCTTAAGAGATATCATGAGTTTCAGCTCACTTTTATGCTCTGGCCCTGCTGCATAAATGCAATGGTCTCAGGTAGAGGGCCTTTCCTTTATCTTAAGCTATGGAAAGAGATGATATGTTGAGTCAAATCAAGCCTAGTTCAGGTAAGCCCAGTGGAGACCAGAGGAACTACAGGAGGCTTAGTTGAACAAAAGCACTCATATGAAAAGAGCAAGAAACAAATATTTGATGATGTCAATATTGAAGTGGTGAGACTGTTTTTATATTATATAACTTACTAAAAGCTGACTAAAATAAGCCTTAATAAAGTATTTCAGTCCTGCTTCTATATTCTAGAATTTTCCCTTCATCTTCCAATAAGTTATATAAATTTTAAGGTAGAAAAAGAATGAAAACAACCCTACAAGACATTATTAATTAGTTTATTGTTGATCACACATTATATAATGTTGATTACATATATTCCAAAACATTGTGTCTCACTTATATTGATAACACAACTGGTTTGAAGAGTGTGCATGTATTATTTTCCTATTAACTAGGATAAAATAAATTTTTAGGATTTAGTCTATTTATTAATTCTTGTGACAAATTTAGCGAGTTGAAAGCTTGAGTTAGAAAGATTAACTTTTAAAATCAGGGCTATAAAACTTCATTTATATATTATTTGATTGATTATTTTTCAAAATTTTTTTATTTTTACTTGATAAATAAAGATTGTATATATTTATGGTATTTAACATGATGCTTGGTATATATATTGTGGGATAATTAAATCAACTTAATTAGCATCTTTTACCTCACAGACTTATCATTCTTTTGTGGCGAGAACATTTAAAATCTACTTTCTTAATAATTCTGAAGTATATAATACATTATTACTAACTACACTCACCATACTGTATAATAGCTCTTTAGGACTCATTCCTAGTGTCTAATCTAAATTTTGTATCCTTTTTCAGGCATCTTCCCATCTCCCAAAAGGTAGTAACCACCATTCTACTCTTATTACTGTAAGGTTGACATATTTAAATTCTACATGTGTGTGAGATCAGGTGGTATTTGTCTTTCTGTGTCTGTCTTATTTTACCTAACATAATGTCTTCTATGTTCTTCCATATTATTGCAAATGACAGAACTTTCTTCATATTTAAGACATCATAGTATTTCATTTAGTATATATACCACATTTTCTTTATTTATTCCTTGGTGGACAGTTGCTTTGATTCCAAATTTTGGCTATGTGAATAGTGTTGCAATAATCGTGAGGGTATAGTATCTCTTCAACATACTCATTTTATTTAATTTGGGTATACACCCCAAGAGAGATTGTAGAATCTTATGATAGTTCCATTTTTAATTTTCTAAGGAACCTCAACACTAATTTTTTCTTAGCTCCTGCACCATTTTTCAATCCTACCAAGAGTGTACAGTGGTTCCAATTTCTCCACATTCTTGCCAACACTTATGATATGATTTGGATGGTTGTCCTCCTGAAATCTCATGTTGAAATGTGATTCTCAAGGTTGGAGGTAGGCCTGGTGGGAGGTGATTGAATCATAGTGGCATATGCCTCATAAATGGCTTAACACGATTCCCTTGTTATTTCATTAAGAACTTATTATCAACTTACTGTCTTTCTTTTTTGATAATAGTCATTCTAATAGGTGTGATTGTCATTTTGATTTGCATTTTCCTGATAATTAATGATGCTGGGCACTTCTTAATATACCTGTTGGCTATTATTTAGTGATATGTCTGTTCAGGACCTTTGCCTGTTTTTTTTTGTTTTTGCTTTTTGTTTTGAGACGGAGTCTTGCTCTGTCGCCCAGGCTGGAGTGCAGTGGCATGATCTCGGCTCACTGCAAGCTCTGCCTCCCGGGTTCACGCCATTCTCCTGCCTCAACCTCCCGAGTAGTTGGGGCCACAGCGCCCGTCACCATGCCCGGCTAATTTTTTGTACTTTTAGTAGAGGCAGGGTTTCACCGTGTTAGGCAGGATGGTCTGGATCTCCTGAACTCGTGATCCACCTGCCTTGGCCTCCCAAAGTGCCTGGATTACAGGCGTGAGCCACCGCGCCTGGCCCCTTTGCCTGTTTTTAATCAGGTTATTTATTTTATTTTTTTGCCATTGAGTTGCAAAGTTTTTAAATGTGTTTTGGATATAACCCTTATCAGATGCATGGTTTGCAGATTTTTTTTTTCACATTTAATAGTTTGTTTCTTCACACCGGTTATTGTTTCCTTTGCTGAACTAGGCATTTTAGTTTGATGCAATTCTATTTGTTTATTTTTTCTTTTGCCACCCGTGCCTTTGAAGAATACGCTTAAAGTTCTGGGAAAAACACAAGAAAACAAAAACAAAATCCTTCCAACCAAGAATATTAATTTGTTTTTAGTTTAAGTAAAACCGTAAGATTGACTTCAGCCACAGACAAAATAATTACTTAAAAGCTTTGATTCAATTTCCAATAATATAGTTTCTCTCTACAATCTGTGTAAAATTAAGTTCCATTTAACTTTTAATGTAATCATACTGTACTTGGCCACAAATTATGAGTATTCATGCAGATATTTGCAATGAGATAAAATAATTTTGGCTATCGAAATTTTTGAATGGACTGCTTTGCATTGTTTTTGTAAGCTCAGACTTTCTTATTATAATTTTATAGAATTAATGCATAGGTTTTGGAATCTTTGAATCACTGATCACACCTATAGTTTTCTTGGGTCTGGAGAGAACAGATATAATCTATGTAGTTATATTTTATTGAGGTACAGAAGCTAATATTTGCCTTTGAAGTTTTACACCTTCTCTATAATATTCAGTGTTAAAAGTAAGTCAGCTATCTCTGACTAAATTCGATTACATAAGGGTATGTATGTTCCTAAAGTTAACTAGAATTAAAAAGAATCTAAATTAATAACAAGATATGATACTGATGTTCTAGATTTATAATGGGGAGAACCTTGACATGCAGGTATTTAAGGCTACAAGTTTCTATGAATTTAGCCTCTTTGGTATACACAGTGCATTAACAGCAGATAATAGAAAAGCTCATTGTAGAAGTCTACATTTATTTTGTGTAACTTAAAACTATTCAGACTTACTGAGACTTGATTTATGGCCCAGACAAAAGTCTGTCTTGAAAAAATATTTTATTTGCAGTTGAAAAGAATGTTAATTTTTTTATTATAAGTTGAAATGTTTCATAAATAATTCTGTCAAGTTGGTTGATGCAGTTGTTCAAGTCTTCTATAATCTAATTGATTTCCATTGGTCAATCTATTACTTAGATAAGATACATGGAATTATTTGAGTATATTTGTAAATACGTGTATATTTCTTTACAGTTCCCAGTTTTGCTTCATATCTTTTGCAGGTCTGTCATTGTGTACATAAACTTTTAGGATTATTATGTTTTCAGATGAACTGACTCCTTTGTCATTATGAAATGATCCTCTTTATTGCTTGCAATCTTGCTCTTAAACAGTTTATCTGACATTAATACAACCACTCCATCTTTCTTCTGATTTGCATTATCATTGTATATCTTTGCCATCTTTTATTTTCTAAAGACTTATAATTATTTTATGGTAGACTTTATATAGGCAGTATAGAGTTGGTTATTGTGCTCTTATCCAATCTGAAAATCTGTGCCTTTGAATTGGGTGTACACATCATTTTTATTTAATGTAATTATTGACATGGTTTTAAATTTATAACCTTCTTGTGGTTTCTATATGTCTAATCTGTATTTTCCTCTTTATCTTTCTTTTCCTTATTTGGATTAACTGAGCATATTTTATCTGTTTTAACTGAAAAACCACTTTATTGAGGTATAAGTGACATACAAAAAGCTATACATATTTAATGTCTACAACTTGAAGAAATTGGAGCAAAGTGCACACCTGTGAAAAAAATAACCACAGTTTTGCCATAAGCACATCCATCACCTCCAAAAGTTCCCTCCTTCTTTCTTCTTTTATTATTTTTATAAGTACACAATATAAGAGCTACTATCTTAGAAAATTATTAAGTATATGATAAAGTATTGTTAACTGTAGGCACTATGCTGCACAAGAAATCTCTAGAACTTATTCATTTTGCATAACTAAAGCCTTCTCATTTCTTAATACCTTCTCATTTTCTCCTCTCCCTATCATCTGACAACTACTATTCTACCCTCTGCTTCTATGAGTTTGACTATTTTAGATTCCACATAAGTCATATCATGTAGTATTTGTCCTGCTGTGTCTAGATTATTTTACTGAACATAATGTCCTCCAGGTTCATCCGTGTGTTACAAGTGGTAGGATCTCTCTCTTTTTAAAGGCTGAGTAATATTCCATTGTATGTATATGCAGTAGTCACCCCTTATCTATGGTTTTACTTTCCACAGTCTCAGTTACCCCTGGTCAACTGTGGTCCTAGAATATTAAATGGAAAATTTCAGAAATAAACAATTCATGTTTCAAATTTTGTGCCATTCTCAGTAGTGTGATAAGATCTCACGCTGTCCCACCTGGATGTGAATCATCCCTTTGTCCAGTGTATCCATGCTGTATATGCACTACAGGTTTTTTGTGTTATTTTAGTGTATATTTTAACATTTATAGAATCATCATTAATTTATGGTCTAACTTCAACTCACATAGACCAGTGTAAATAGGGCTTAAGAGAAGTAAAACTTCTATTGCTCCTCTCCTAGTCATTCTGCTACTTTCATCACAAATTTATCCTGTATATATGTTCTAAGTCTCACAAGGTATTGTTACTACTTTTTATTAAACATTTTTTTTGTCTTTCAGGATAATTTTAAAAACTTTATATTTTCTATGTGTTAAACTTTCTGGTGCTCATCACTCTTTTGTACTGATCCAGGTTTCCACAAGATATATTAAGTATAATGTTTATTCTGAATATAAAATGTTCTTAAATATTTCTTTGTGTTTGGATCTAATCATAGTAAAATCTTCTAATCTCTGTATGTCTAAAAAGTCATTATTTCATAATTGTTATTGTAACATATGTGTGCATTCTATATCAAAAAGTTTTGTTTTTAATTTTAAATTAAGTATTTTAAATATGTTGTTCTATTGTCTTCTATTTTGCATTCTCTTCAGTGAGGAATCTGCTGTTATCCTTATCTTTGTTTCTTAGTATATATTTTTTTGTCTTGTAGCTGCTATGGCAATGTAAGAAACTTTCCTTCCACTCTCTGAAGGCTTGATAGTTTGAGTTTCTGGGATAAATTTGACATTAGACAGAGAAAAAAAGCATACTAATTTATTAAATGCAAATGCAAAGAAATCACACACAGTATAAGATTCAATAAAGGGCCAGATGATTAAAGTTTAAATAACATTTTAAGCTGCAGAGAAAATAGCAGCTTAGGGCTTCTTAGGGGAGGATGGTGTCACAAGCAATGAGAGGGTGAGAGAGGTAAATTCATGATGAACAAATGTTGTCTTGTTATGAAGATGAGATATTTCAGGTAGCTGTCCTCAGAAGAATAGTATGTGTCAACATTTAGTCTCCTATTCTGTAAATCAGTCTTCCTAGTTTAATGAGATTGTGGGAAGGAGACTCATGACAATTAACTTCCTTCTGGAGGAATTTCCTCTAGTCAGATGAAGAAAGTTCAGAGACAGCCCCTCCTAGGCTTTGGGAGAAAAAGAAGAGTGAGAGTCAGGGTGATAGGAAAAGATCAGAAAGACCTTGTTTCTCCTTTAGGTGAAACACTCAGCATGCCAAAATTATCATATGTGGGGCATCATTTTCTGAGCCCCCAACATTGCTTTTAAGATGTTCTCTTTATCACTGTTTTTAAGCAATTTGATTATAATATGCCTGCATGAAATTTTTCTCATGATTTTATCTTGGAGTTCAATGAGACTATATAAGTTCATGGCTTGCATCAAATTTTCATATTCTCAGACATTATTTTTTCATTTAGTGGTTGTTTTTCACATAAAATGAGGTGAATATTTCAGGGAAGTAGGAATAAACACAAGAATGTGTCCAGATTCCTTTGGGCAATTTTCTCATTCTCCAGTGGGTCACAGTCATCAGCATTGTTAACCCAATTTGGGGCTGTAAGAACCAGAATATCACTAAATATCTCATCTTTGGTTTTCCATAGAAGTATATATGTACTGAGAAAAGTTTTCCATGAGGGACAAGCTGCATTATAAAAGCCACTATTTAATGCAAGAAACTTTAGGACTGTTTGACTTCTCCAAGCTTATGGATATACGGCAGCATAATGGACTATAGAAAGGGTCAACTGTTCTTCCTCATCTCGCGAGCGAACCAGCCAGCCAAGTTTCTAATAAATTGCTTTGTTTCTGCCCATAGAAAACATAGATTTCCTCATTTTATACTTAATGTGGATTTGAATCTAGGCAACCATTGACTGAAAGAAAGAGAAAAGTTTTGCCCTCTCAGGATAACTTTTAGTACTAGTTGCTGAAAAAGGTTAGCACACATTGGAAAAATATTTCATCTGCCTGGAGGTCAGGTCTTTGAAATTTTTCTTTCCAGTACTCAGCTGGCAACCACCTCCTCACTTTCTCCTTTATAGGCAATCGAGTATGCTGATTATATAATCAGACAAGTTTACTATTAATTACCATGGATTTCCCTAAAACAATCTATTAGCCCATTTTTACAGTGCTATAAAGACATAACTGAGACTGGCTAATTTATGAAAAAAAGAATTTTAATTGATTCACAGTTCCACAGATGTACAGGAAGTATGGCTGGGAGTCCTTAGGAAACTTACAATCATCTGCAAATGTGAAGCAAGCATGTCTTCACATGGTGGTGAGAGAGAGAGCAAAAGAGGAAGAGCTACACACTTTTAAACACTCAGATCTCTTAAGAATTCATTTATTATCACAAGAATAGTAAGGGGGAAATCTTCCCCCACGATTCAACCACCTCCTACCAGGCCCCTCCACCAATATTGGGAATTAAAATTCCACTTGAGATTTAGGTGGCGACATAGAGGCAAAACATTATTCCATGGTGGCTCCTCACAAGTCTTATGTCTCTTTCATATTTCAAAACACAATCATTTTTTCCCAACAGTCCTCCAAATTCTTAACTAATTCCAGCATTAACTCAAAAGTCCAAGTCCAAAGACTCATCTGAGACAAGGCAAGTCTCCTCTGTCTATAAGCCTGAAAATTTAAAAAAAAGTTAGTTACTTTCAAGATATAATGGGGGTATATGCATTGGGTAAATGCTGGTGTTCCATAAGGGACAAATTGGCCAAACAAAGGGGCTACAATCCTGCCCAAGCAGGGCAGTCATTAAATCTTAATGCTCCAAAATAATTTCCTTTGACTCCATGTGTCACAGCCAGGCCACAGTGATGCAAGGGGTAGGCTCCAGATGCCTTAGGCAGCTTTGCTCTTGTGGCTATGCAGGGTACAGCACTTACAGTTGCTTTCATGGACTGGAGTTGAGTGCCTGCTGCTTTTCCAGGCACATGATGCAAGCTGTTGATGGATCTACCATTCTGGGGTCTGGAGGACAGTGACCCTCTTCTCATAGCTTTACTAGGCAGTGCTCCAGTGGGGACCCTGTGTGGAGATAACAACCCCACGTTTCCCCTCCACACTGCACTAGTAGAGGTTATCCATGAGGGCTTCATCCTTGCAGCAGACTTCTGTCTGGACATTCAGGTGTTTTGATACATCCTCTGAAATCTAGGCAGATGCTCCCAAACCTCAACTCTTGCCTTCTGCACACCCACAAGATCAACACCATGTGAGAGCTGCCAAAGCTTGGGGTTTGCACCCTCCAAAGCCACTGCCTGAGCTGTACCTTGGCCCCCTTTGTGTGTGTGTGTGTGTGTGTGTGTGTGTGTGTGTTTGAGACAGAGTCTCGCACCATCACCCAGACTGGAGTACAGTGGCGTGATCTCGGTTCACTGCAACCTCTGCCTCTCAATTCAAGTGATTCTCCTGCCTCAGCCTCCCGAGGAGCTGTGACTACAGGCATGTGCCACCACGGCCAGCTAATTTTTATATTTTTAGTAGAGATGGGGTTTCACAATGTTGGCCAGGATGGTCTTGATCTCTTGACCTCATGATCTGCCCACCTCAGCCTCCCAAAGTGCTGGGATTACAGGCATGAGCCACTGGCACCCAGTACCTTGGCCTCTTTTAGCCACAGCTGAAGTTGGAGTGGCTGAGACACAGGGAACCATGTCCTGAGGCTGCACAGAACAGGAGGGTCCTGGGCCTGACCCAGGAGACCCTTTTATCCTCCTAGGCCTTCAGGCCTAGGATGGGAGGGGTTGCCAGAAATGTCTCTGAAATATCCTGCAGGCATTTTCCCCATTGTCTTGAGTATTAACATTTGGCTTTTCTTTACATATGCAAATTTCCGCAGCCTTGAATTTGTCCTCAGTAAGTCCTTTTTTTTCCCTTCTACCACATAGTTGGGCTGCAAATTTTCCAAACCTTTAAGCTCTGCTTTCATTTTAAGTATACGTTCTAGTTTTAGGTCATTTATTTGTTTGTGCAAAGTAGCATAGTGTTTTAGAAGCAGCCAAGACACATCTTGAATGCTTTGCTGCTTAGCAATTTCTTTGATAAGATACTCTAAATCATCACTCTCCAGTTCCAAATTTCACTGATTCTTAATGCAGGAGCACAATGCTGCCAGTCTTGTTGCTCCACCATAGCAAGAGTGACCTTTATTCCGGTTCCCAATAAGTTCCTCCTTCCCTTTGAGCACCTCATCCTGGACTTCACTGTACCTGTCACTATCAGCATTTTGGTCACAATCATTCAACAAGTCTCTAGGAAGTTCTAAATGTTCCCTCATCTTTCTGTTTCTTCTAGTCCCTCCAAACTCTTTCAACCTCTGTGCATTACACAGTTCCAAAGTCACTCCTACATTTTCAGGTTTCTTCATGGCAATACCTCCCTCCCAGTACAAATTTTCTGTATTAGTCTGTTCTCATACTGCTATAAATAGCTACCTGAAACTTGGTAGTTTATAAAGAAAAAATGTTTAATTGATTTGCAGTTCTGCAGGCTGTACAAGAAGCATTGCTTGGGAGGCCTTAGGAAACTTACAATCATTCAGAAAGGTGAAGGGGAAGTAAGCACATCTTCACATGGCAGCAGGAGAGAAAGCGAATGATGGGAGAACTGCTACACACTTTTAAACAACCAGTTCTCATGAGAACTCATTCACTATCATGAGAATAGCAAGGGGGAATTGACTCCCATGATCCAATCAACTCCCACCAGATCCCTCTCCCAACACTGGGGATTACAACTCAACATGTGATTTGGACAAGGACACAGAGCCAAACCATGCCAAATAACATTAGTTACTCCCTGAAGTGCCTATCTTCCCTTTTAAGAAACTTATGTTTATTTCAGTATCATACACTCCTATTACTATATAACTGTAAAAAACTGTTAAGAGTGTGAAATTTTATTCCACTTCCATGCTGACAATTTAACTTGTCACAGTTTAATGATGCTGGAAGAAAACCATACTCCTGGGTCAGGGATCAAGACATCTTATTACTCACAAAAATAGTAACTGATATAGTTGGAATGTGTGTCCCTGCCCAAATGTCATCTGAAATGTAATCCTCAGTGTCAGAGATGGGGCTAGTGGGAGGTGATTGGATCATGGGGGAAGATTTCTCATGAATGATTTAGCACCATCCTGTTGGTACTGTCCTTTCGATAGTGAATGAGCTCTAGTGAGACTGGTTGTTCAAGAGTATGTTGCACCTCCCCCTACTCACTCTCTTTCTCCTGCTCTATCCATGTGACATGCCTGCTCCCCATTCACCTTCAAGCATGATTGTAAGTGTCCTGAGACCTCCCAGAAGCCAAGTAGATGCCAGCAGAATGCTTCATGTACAGCCTGAAAAATCATGATCCAGTTAAATCCCCCATTTTTCGTATAAATTACCCAGTTCCAGTTATTTCGTTATAGCAATGTGAGAACAGGCTAATAGAGTGATGGATAATATATTAGTGGTTCTAATTTTTAGTGGTTCTTCAAGCCTGGTTCCCTAACAGTGACATTGTAGGATAATCGGTCATGGTGGTGGGAAAAGTTATAAGAAAAATTGTAGGGAAAGACTCAAACCTTCTTGGAAGGCTGAGAGGTTTTACAAAAGCTTTGGGAGAGAATTACGGCTGAAGGCAGCCAAATTCTCTTATCTGGAGGCTGAGAGCAAAGGGCACATAACAAGAGAATGTAGAGGAACTTATCTAGATACATTTGCTTACTCCTGTCTCCAGAAACCAACCTTTGATCATTTGCATTCAGGATTGCTCTCTACTTGGGGGGTTGACAATGTTTATTACCCACAAATGGTGTTTGCTCCAAGCCTTTGTCTTTAAATCTGTACTAAATAAATGCAAGCGGGGCCGTCTTGTGGGGTGGCACTCTCATCAGCAGTGCTAAGCTGTGCAGTCCCCAGGCATGCTATCAGGCAAAATACCTGTGTCAGCATACTTCTTTCATCCATTGCTCAGCCAGAGTCTGTGGGACAGACTCAGCATAACATGAAGAAGGCAAGATGGCACCTGTACACACACAGAGTTGCATTACAGAAGCTTAAAGAATTTGAATCTTTTGGAATGGGCAATAAATATTCTTAATATTCACTTTAGTAGAAAAGATTAGCTTTGTCACCAAAGTCTGTTCACATACCAGCATCCTTGAAAAGATAGTCCATGAAAAAGGGTAATTAGGCCATTGCTCAAAAGACACGCAGTAATATGATAAACTATGGAGAACTGTCATCCAACAATTATATGTCTTCATGTTTTCTAGTATTTCTTCTTCAACATTAATATGTTAATTACATGCAATATACAACATGAAGGTTTTTATATAACCCATATATCTACTTAATATGTTCCATCTTTAGCTTCGTGAAGGTATGGATTAAAAAGTTATGGCACCTCTTTTAATGTTTCTGTGTACTAATTTTGTCACGTGTATTATTTTTCATTGCTTTGGATTCATTCTTTTTTACCCTTATCATGGATTTTGTTTTCCTGCCTCTTTATATCCCTGGTAATATTTCACTGGATACCAGACATTGCAATTCCAATTTTAATTTATACAGATATTTTTGCATTTCTTTAAATACTCCTGAGATATTTTTCTGGGACTTAGAAAAGCTAATGGGGAGCTTGATCTTTTTAAATCTTGATTTAAGATTTCTCAATGAGGCCCAGACCTTCCTTTAAAAAAAAAAAAAAAGAAAGGAAGAAATAACTAAATTTCCACACTACTGAGGCAAGGCCTTTTTTAGTACTCTAAGTAATGCTACCTGAATTATGAGGTTTCTCATTCTAGCTGTTGGGACCAAGCTCTATTCTTGGCATCATCTGTGAGTTTGGAGGACTGTTTTCCACAGTTATTTTAGTTTGCTTTTTTTCTCTGCCTTAGAGAGTTTCCTTAAATACATGTACTGATTAGCAGTCATCTAAATACTTAAGAAATAGTCATAATATATTTGGGGATATGTAAAGTTTTTTTTATCTGTGAACCTATTTCTTCCATTCTATCCCATTTACTTTAGTTACCTTGGCTTTTATAAAGCTCCATCTCATCATCTTAGGGAGATTTCTGGGCTTTGTCTGGCTTTGATTCCTTGCTCTGCATCCTAGAAAATTTCTCCAGTCAGTAAGCTGAGGGTATTTCTTAAGCTCACTTCAACTGTTTTCTGTCTTTCAGGGATACCTGTCTTTATTGCCTGATATTTAATATTTTGAGTACTATTGTCTCATATATTTTTAGTTGTTTCTGCTGAAAAGGTACATCTGGCCCCTGTTACTCCATCTTGCCTGAAAGGTGACACTCTAATTTACATTTTGAAAGTTTAAACATTCCTTCAATACTGACATCAAATATTTCCACCACTACCTAGCTTCTTTACCAATCAAACTTGGAGATAATTTTCCCCCCTCTGGGCACATGTAATATTTTGCATGTAACTGGAAAATTTCTACGTTAACTTATATAATTTTATATTTTGTCTATTCATTCATTTCAGTTCAAAATACTGCATGTTGTGAGGGCAGGTTTTAGTCATTGTCCACAAAATTTACAGGTAATAAATTACCAATAAAATGTCAAGGTGAAAAAAAGTGATTATGTAATTATTTCTAATCATTAGGTGATAAATATAGAAACCAAACTATCCCTGATCTGGCAATATCCAATTAATGAAGGAAACATAGAAAATGCATTTAATAAAACAAACTTAAATGTGGCGCTCCATTGTCAGAGCCACTTGAGTTAACATTATGTTTTTACTTTGTCATATTCCCTAATTTTCTAAATCTTAGCTTTAATATTTCTTACTTATATAATAGAGATTAGAATATTTTATGCTTCATAGGCATTTGGGTTGATTAATTAAGTTAGTGTATACAAAAAACAGACTGTACTTTTGAACAGTACATTTTGAATATATTGAGCTATTATAATAGGCTATGTTGGGTGTAAATGATAGAAAAAAGTAAAAATCCCTTAAAACTCAGGATTGTGTGTATGTATATATGTGTGTGTGTATATATGTGTGTGTGTGTGTGTATATATATAAAATATTTATGTCATGTAGAATCCAGAAGTCAGGAAGCACCTTAGTTGGTCATTTCAGCAACTCACTGATGCCATCTAGGGTCAGGTTCTTCCCATATTTTATCTGTCCCCTAGTAGCACATGGGCATTCATACTCAGGTTTGTCTACTCATGTTAACAAGTGGCTGTCACAGTTTCGTTATTTGTGTTCTTATCCAAAGACCACAAGTGTCAGGGGAAAGAATGAGTTTCCCTCATGCTTTTTTTCTTCTTTGCTATTCTAATAAACCTTTCTTAAGAAATGTCACCCGACATTAATTTATGCAGCATTGGTCAGAACTTCTTACATGCCTGTTCCTACCCCAAACACTTACAGCAACAACAAGGTGCAATTTTCTTGTGAAGCTTAAATTATTGTGATTCAGCTCTTCCCTGATTTGCTTGGTTTAAGGGGAATGAATAAAATCAAGTAGGAAGTTTGTGAATAGACAGGCCATTGCTATTCATATATATACTTTTTTAAAAATAAAAGGCTAAGTCAAGAAAATAGCAAGTAATAGCATCTGTTTTAAGAGACACAATGTGACAGAAGCATTTTTTCTAACATTTTACTAAATGTCAATGCTTTTTGTTATTTTCTAACCTAACACAGACATGATTAAAATACCCTGGAAATTATGTAAGGTAAATATGTCTTGCATAGTGATATACAAGAACTATAAAGAAAAGCTCTAAATAGCACAATCAGAGAGAGTTTGAATAAAATGTGTTTTGAAATACATACATTTTGGTAAATCAAAAACTATCTTGATAAAAGACATCTAGTTTTCCATCTTGGCTTGGTATTATATTAGTTTGCTAAGGCTGCTGTAACAAAAAACAGATTATGTGGCTTAAACAATAGAAATTAATTTTCTCACAGTTGTGGAGGCCAGAAGCGGAAGATCAACGTGCGTGCAGGGTTGGTTTTTCCTGACGCTCCTCTCCTTGGTTTGCAGGTGGCTGCCTTTTCGCTATGTCCTCACGTGGTCTTTTCATGCACATTTCTTGTGTCTCCCCCTTTTCTTCTAAGGAAACATATTTTGGACGAAAGCACCACCCTTATCACTTCATTTAATCTTAATTACCTCTTTAAAAGTTATCTCCCAATATGGTCCCTTTGGAGTTTGCTCTTTTACATATGAATTTTTGGAGAACAAATTTTTTCCTAACAGGTATGTTTCTCTAGGATGATTGAGGTTGCTACCCATCTGCAAATTATGTTTTTTTTGCCTTGTTCTCACATTCCAAATTATGTTTTGTCAGCCCACAATGCACAGAAAATTCATAGGTGGATGGGGTGGGTTGATCTTTAGGAGATTATACATTACATATACGGGTGTGTGTGTGTGTGTGTGTGTGTGTGACGGTGTGTGTGTGTGTGCATGTATTATGCATATTCCAAATATAAATATATGTATATATACACATCCCAAATATATAAATATGTGTGTGTAACTTCCAAATCTACATATAAATGGAAATTTTTTTGAAAATAATTTAATTATACAAATATGACTTTTAAATCTCTTGGCCTATGAAATATCACTAGTAAAAACAAACTGTGATACATTCAGTCCTTTCATTAAAGATGTTATTATGGTGAGAAAGAGCACTTAGATATCAGAGTTTTAGTCTTGAAAAGCTGTCACGAATGCTGCATTTTTTCCCAACATTGTTATTAATTTAAGACATTCTGAACAAAGATGCCTGAAACAACTTTCTTGCAAAATCAATTTGGTAAGAATTAAATCCAGAAAGTATATGTCAAAATAAAAATTACAAACCACTGCTTTTCTCCTGACTGCATTTAGCAGTAAAGTATTAAATGGAATATTAAGAGCAACAATTAATGGGCTTAGTTTTTAAGCTGTCTGGTGGTGTGTTAGATTCACTACTTTATTGGCTATTAGAAAAATGACCAAATATTACTTTAGTTATTCTAAGTGACTATAGAACTGCCTGCTCAGCAATAGTGGCAAGAAGTACTTACTGAGCACTAAAAGTTCTTACGCTTTTATTTTGGAAAAATTACTTTACAATGTCTCAGGATGAAGTTTATTTAGTTTGAATAACATTTTAAAAATAGTATTATATTTTAAATGAATCTTTACAACTAAATTGTTTCAAGTCTAGATATGTTTGAAAAGTCATTTCTAACATCCCTGCTCCAGGATAATCAATCACATGAAAATGTTTATTTAATAATTCCATAAAAATGTTAATAGGAAACAGATCCATGGAAGGTAAGAACATTGCAAGAAAAACCTGCTGTTTTAAGGCAAATATTCTCCATAAGAAACAGCAATACATTATAAAACATACTATATTTGTTATCTTTTCATTTAAAAAGTATATAATATGTGCTTTGAATAAAATGTACATGTTCAGTGCAAGTGAGATGATTGAAGAGGGGAGGACCTTTAGCAACTGGTGTCTGAGCTCTACAAGGTAGGAAGGGTAACAGAATATGAAATAATGGGAAAAAAAATCCCCTCTTTAATGCAAGCTGCTGGCTGGATGTACTACAACACAGCAGAAGGCTTTCTTCCAGGTTGTAGGAATTCTTTCTTTCGTTTAGTAATCTTAACTCTTCAGAAAATAACATGCCACTCTCTGTGGTCACAGAGCATTTCCTTTTTCTGTCTCTTAATAAAGGAGCTTTGGGATAAAGGTGATAAGACTCTTTATCGAGTGTTTTAGTGGCATAGGAAACAAGGGGGGCTATCGTTGCACCCTGCAGACGTGTTGTTGTGGTGTAAGTGCCTCTACTACATCAGCTCCACTGGACCTACTTTACTACATTCTTGTTTCAATGAGGTCAGACAACAGTAATTTGTTATGTGGGTCATGGCAGAATTCTTCTTCTAAACACTAGAAAGAATGACTCCTTTGTCAATATAAATTCATCCTAATGCATTTGGTCTCCCTGTAGGCTGTATTACACACTTGAGGGAACTCTTGTGTCACATTCTGCCACTCAGCATTATAATACCTTTTCATCTTGCTTTAGATTCACCTCTTTATAATAGAAGAGAACACACAGACACAAGTAAAAGATACATTCGTTTTCATTTATTTTTCATATTGTACTTTGCAGACATTATCAAGATTGAACATCAGAAGAACAGGCATACTAACACAAACATTTCAAAGGACAGGAATAGAACACAACAGAAATGTTTCATTAGTAATTCAGCTCATTCATATTTTTATCCCACAAAATTTCTTTCTTTAAATCTTTATAGATTTTTTTTCCAAAACAGCATGCATATGTAAAATCTGAAAACTGAAGTGGTAATCTCCCCCTCAAAATTGTAAACTGATACAACAAAATAAATACTGATTTCACAATTATCTGGCTCAATATAGATATATTGTTCCATTTTATTAATATTATTCTAAATTTCCTATGTATAAAATTATTGCAGTTTCTAAGGTTTTATGTTTAAATGTTGTAAAGTAATCAGAATGAATGCATAATAAAAACTAAAATCTACATTACAAAGAAATTTTAGTTACATATGCTCTTAAACATTTTTTTCTCATCTCTTCACTCATAAAACAAAAAGACTTTGGGATTTTTGGAGTCTCTTCAAATATTTACTTATTTTTTATTATTTTTTCTATGTCACCTTCACTTATTAAATCTTCACATTAGCCCTCCTTCCCTCTTTACCACCTGAAAAAAAGGTAAACATACACAGACTAACACACAATTCACAATTGATAAAAGATGGGTTAGAAATGCTGGCTTTCACGTTGGAGGATGTGATTCTTTTTTGACTCTTCTGAGAAAAAATTGAGGGTCAAAAAAATTGAGGGTCAAAAAAGATTAGGTTTGAAGTGTTTGTGGGCTGTAGCTTTAAAAAGAAGAAGGTTAACTTAGACAAACTGTAAAAAAAATGCTTTTCTCAAAAATCTGTATACATTAAAAGAAAAGACAATCTTGTTCTCAATGGGTCATAATACCCAGAGGCAGAAAACCTTAGACAAGATGTTAAACACAGGTCATTTGTTTAAGATGCAAAGACACTGTACTTTTCTTTTGTCTGAAACCTACACTACATTTTAAAAGATCTTGTTATAGCAAGTACCTTTTAAATGTCTAAAATTGAGAGATTAACTCCAATTCCAAAATAGTCACTGATAATGTTCTTTGCAATACAAATCAGCACCAATGAATTAGTTCTCTGTTGCTGTGCAATGGAATGTAGTTTAGAGAGCAAAGTGATGTATACATGTGCTTTCATTGAAACACTGATCATGGAAGAATAGCTGGTGGATGCTGGGCTTAATACCTGGGTAATGGGATGGTCCTTGCAACAAACCACCATGGCACACGTTCACCTATCTAACAACCCTGCACATCCTGCACGTGTACCCCTGAACTTAAGATAAAAGTTGGAAATAAAATAAAGAAACACTGATCATTATTAAATGTCTGATCTTTGAAGGTAAGTTTAATAGCAAAAAATTTTATATTGAAAGATAAATGTCAGGTAGTATGCTAAGTAATGTGCAAATATGCCGTATTTTTACTTATATTTTTAGAGACAGAGTGTAGTGATGCAATCATAGTCCACTGCAGCCTCCAACTCCAGTCTCCAGTAATCCTCCTGTCTCAGCCTCTCAAGCAGCTGAAACTACAGGTGGGCACCACCATGCCAATCTTCTTTTAAACTTTTTGTAGAAATGGGGTCTCACTATGTTGCCCAGGCTGGTCTTGAATTTCTGTACTCAAGTGATCCTCCTGCCTTTGCCCTGCAAAGTGTTAGTATTACACACGTGAGGCTCTATGTGCAGCTGAAAACATGCCTTATTAAATATTCAGCTGCTTTTGGAGGTAAATATTCTTTTTTTTTTTTTTGGCGGAGTCTTGCTCTACTGCCCAGGCTGGAGTACAGTGGCACAATCTTGGCTCACTGCAAGCTCTGTCCCCCAGGTTCACGCTATTCCCCTGCCTCAGCCTCCCGAGTAGCTGGGACTACAGGCGCCTGCCACCACGCCCAGCTGATTTTTTTGTATTTTTAGTACAGACGGGGTTTCACCATGTTGGCCAGGATGGTCTCGATCTCCTGACCTTGTGATCCTCCCGCCTCAGCCTCCCAAAGTGCTGGTATTACAGGCGTGAGCCACTGTGCCCAGCTGGTAAACGTTCTTAATGACAGTTAAAGTACCAGAGAGATTGACCCTAGAATTGACCCTCAATCAGTTTGGAATGGGGGGTGATGAATAAATACTCCCTCTTTACCGGGTTTCTATGAGCACAGTATTTTAACACAGTATTTCAGAAAGTCTCGAAAGGCAGGTGCTTCAGTGTTAACCATGAGAACCCTATAATAAAATTACCAATATTAATTTTCTACCATTTTCTCTCTCACTCCCCACTTTCTCCTGGTATTACTTGGAATAAACCTCAACATAAACCACTTGCAATGTAACCTTTGACTTATAGTCTGCTTTTAATAAACTCAAACTAGTGCATTACTACTATAAGTGACCTTACAAAGCAGAATCTTGACAAGGGATTCAGAAATTTCATCAGATAGCAGTAAGAATTCCATTACTGGTCAGGCTGGGCGCAGTAGCTCATGCCTGTAATCCCAGCACTTTGGGAGGGTGAGGCGGGTGGATTGCCTGAGGTCAGGAGTTCGAGACCAGCCTGACCAACAAAGTGAAACCCCGTCTCTACTAAAAACAGAAAAATTAGCCAGGCGTGGCAGTGTGTGCCTGTAATCCCAGCTACTTGGGAGGCTGAGAAAGGAGAATTGCTTGAACTTGGGAGGCGGAGGTTGCAGTGAGCCAAGATCACGCCACTGCACTCCAGCCTGGGTGACAGAACGAGATTTCATCTCAAAAAAAAAAAAAAAGAATAGAATTCCATTACTGGTTAGCAGTCTTAAAATAACCCCTGGTATACCAAGGCATCATTAGTTTCTGGAATTCTCACGGATAGACTATGATACCATATATGAAGAAGGGAAAGTATTTGCTTATTATGTCTCAAGAATATAAAAGATCTGAGGGAAATGGAAATTATAAATATTATGGCACAGGGCAATCAACTAACAATTCAAGACACCGTAAAAGCCCGAAGGGCTAAACCTGTAGACAGGAGCAGCTCTCTATTGCCTGGAAACCATGAAAAAGCATCCTATAAAGTAGATCCTATTCTTCTGCAGATATAGAACAGCTTGTCCTCAAAGTCAGGTTCAAGATCCAAATGTTATTTATCACTGAGATCAATTTCACAGCCCAGGCAATGCTCCTGCTCTAAATTCAGGACCCTCATAGGGAAAGAATGAGACCCTAAGATTTGGGATAGGGAAATTTGGTTGGCGGTATTGAGAACAACGACTCCACGGATTTACCTGACATTTATTTGCTGAAAGCAATCAGGCTCCTACCTCTTGGGGTAGAGCCACCTAGAAAGCACACATAATTTTCAACAGAGGATTATTGTTAGCTACCTAATGTTTGCTCACATCATAGTCTTCAATCACTCACTGTTTTGTTTCTAAGCCAGTAACTATCAGGGTTAAATAAAATCCGAATGGAAAGAAATGTCTCTGCTATAAGTTAAAATCTTCATTAAAAAATGAGTTTTACATCTGACTATTACATTTCTGTAGGAACCAGGAATATGGGAGTGACCATTGATATTTAGAACATAAAGCTATTGTACAGGAGGAAGAGAAAAATGCAGAGAACAGAACAGCAGCATGTAATGCTGTGTTATGGAGAGTATTATTTTATGGGATATTTCTCCATGAGTTAAGTCCTGTCATCTCAGCAAGGGCATCAGGAGCTAGCTGAATATACTGCTGGGATGGTTCCTTGAAACGTGGGAATAATGATGATCTACAGTAAATGAGGGAGAAGTGCCAGAATTATTTTGGCAGTGTTTTAAAAAGAATATCAAAAAAGATCAGAGAGATGATCAGAAAGGAGTATTTATTAAAAACAAAAACAAAAAAAAACCCAGAACCTTATTAGGTTACTCTGGTTTCCTATGTGGCCTAGAGGGCACTCCTTTCAGGGAAATAAAGAATACATTTGTTAGGGAAGCAGGACCCTAGGACAGCCAGAGTGACACCAATTTGAGATCGACTCCATCTTAAAACTAGCAAGGCACATTCCTTGTCAGTCATGACCTCTGGTTGTAAGATGTTTGCAGCTAGGGAAGAAGTTTGGTAATGCCTACAAGGACATACTCCCACAACACAGAAAGTCCAGATGTCCCATTATCCATAACAATATACGCTTTCAAGATAATTATAGTTATGCTTTGATGTACTTACACACTAAAATGTCAAGGATAGCTTTCTTTAAATTAGTAAAATAATACATTTTGTCATGCTGTCAGCCCACCTGCACGTAGGCACAGCTTAGTTTAATCTTTACATAGACAAGACCCCTATATAAGAAAAACTTAAAAAAAAAAAAAAGATGATGTATTGCTCCGTTTTCTTCTGGGGATGCCATACTCTGTAATGAAGTAGGTTTCAATAAACGATCTCTTCTCACTATACTCTGTGACTTACCTTGAGTTCTTTCCTACCTGAGATCCAGGAACCCTTTTTTGGGGTCTGGATCAGATTCCTCTTCTGATCTTCTGGTGACCACGACAAAGGTACCTTAGAATGAGACCTTATGCCAAGGAACTCCAGTCTAGGCAGCACCAATTCACTAGTAACTGGGTTCTACCCTAGCATCCTATCAAGATTAATATTACCAAGGCCCAGTGGAATTCCTGGGATAAGAGATTTGGGTTAGAGTTCTGGTCCAACAGGATAAGAGTCCCTGGGGTATAATATTTGGGACAGAGTCACGGCCCAATAGGGTTAGAGTCCCTTGGGTATATTACAGGGCAAAGACGCCTGCCTAAGATTTGAGTTAGAGTTCCAGGCCATGGTATTAGAGTCCCTGGGGTAGGAGATTCAGGTTAGAGTCCTGGCCCAACAAGGGTAGAGTCCCTCATGTTTAATAAAAATAGAAGCAGCTTTGGAAGATGATTTCCAGTATATGCTTTGGGTTAATCCACCCTGTCTCATTTGCTGGATATGGGAAAGCTATAGTTCTTGTCATTTTCCAGTTTGTTGCCTTTGCTTTACTGAAGCCTTACTATGGTCCTTATGGCTAGCGTGGAGGTTTACTACATTAACTTTCAATGCTCGCTTTCTGACTATTGCCTTTTCAGTTGCTTTTTTTGTCATGTGGCAGGATAGCACGGGAAACCTGGGGACTTGCAAGATTTGGTCTTGTTATATCTTAACCATTGGAGGGTTCAGACGCTTTTACACCCCACTTTAAAATGTGCATGAATCTTGATCCATTTGGCCAGCTTGGAAACCCAGAGTCCCATTTCCTTGTCTGAAGTTTCAGCCTGTTGGCATTCTGGTGGCTATTTTTGTCCTGCAACTCTAAAATTAAATAGAGTCTTCTAAATCTCTCTATTTCTCTCTTTTCTTTTCCGCCTGCTTGGAATCTACTATTATTAGGCTACTGGTGTTGAGATAAGACTCACTGTTTATAATATTACTAATTCAAGATTACTTGGAGATTTTGTTTTTCTAGCACAGTTCAGCCAGTTCTGGCTAAAATGTAAATGTAATTCTGGCATTTCTCCCTCATTTACTTGCTGCAGTAAGCCATGATCACGCTACTGTACTCCAGACTAGGCAACAGAGCCAGACTCTGTCTCAAATAAATAAATAAAGCTTTGTATCTGTTTTCATTTATGTACATATATCTGTAAATGCATGGGCAAAATCCTGAAAGAGTACACATCAAACTGTTAAGAGTGATGTCCCTCTGGAAGGAAGTGAGAATGAAAGAGATAGCTTTGGAACCAAGGGGACTTTCACCATTTACTTTATTTGCTAATGTGTGCATTGTTTGAATCTTTTGTAAAACAATATTCCTGTATTTTAGAAAACAATAAAATAAAATAATAGAGAGGTTAAAAAAATAGAATCTCATTTGAAAGTGAAGGGGAAAAAGGTGGGGAAAAGTCTTTTTTTTTTTTTTCAGACAGAGTCTCACTCTGTCACCCAGGCTGGAGTGCAGTGATGTGGTCTCAGCTTACTGCAGCTTGTGCCTCCCGGGTTCAAGCAATTCTCCTGCCTCAGACTCCTGAGTAGCTGGAACTACAGGCACATGCAACTATGCCCAGCTAATTTCTGTGTTTTTAGTAGAGACAGGGTTTTGCCATGTTGGGCAGGCTGGTCTCAAACTCCTGACTTCAAGTGATCTACCTATCTTGGCCTCCCAAAGTGATGGGATTACAGATGTGAGCCACCATGCCCAGTGGAACAGGCTTTTTTTTTTCTCAAAAAAACAGTAGTTTTTTATACACTATATACACTAACAACAAGCTATCTAAAAAAAATCAATGAAACAATCCCATTTATAATAGTTACCAAAATAAATAAATAAATAAATACAGTTGATCCTTGAACAAAACAGGTTTCAACTGTGCAAGTCCACTTATATGTAGATTTTCTTCTGCCTCTGCCACCTCTGAGAAAGCAAGTTTAACCTCTCCTCCTCATCATCATCCTCCTCAGCCTAGTCAACAAGAAGATGACAAGGATGAAGACCTTTGATGCTCTACTTCCACTTAATGAATAGTAATGTATGTTCTCTTTCTTTCTTTATTTCTTTTTTTTTTTTTTGAGATAGAGTCTTGCACTGTCGCCCAGGTTGGAGTGCAGTGGTGCAATCTTGGCTCACTGCAACCTCCGCCTCCCGAGTTCAAGTGATTCTCCTGCCTCAGCCTCCGAGTAACTGGGATTACAGGTGTGCGCCACCACGCCTGGCTAATTTTTTGTTTTTGTTTTTGTTTTTTGTTTTTTTAAATACTTTAAGTTCTAGGGTACATGTGCACAACATGCAGGTTTGTTTCATATGTATGCATGTGCCATGTTGGTGTGCAGCAGCCATTAACTTGTCATTTACATTAGGTATATCTCCTAATGCTATCCCTTCCCCCACCCCGCCCCTCTACAGGCCCTGATGTGTGATGTTCCCCTTTCTGTGTGCAAGTGTTCTCATTGTTCAATTCCCACCTATGAGTGAGAACATGCAGTGTTTGGTTTTTTGGAACAGGCTTTTTTAAAAATCAAACTTTAATAAAGTCTAATTTACTCAAAATTTTGGTCCACAGCTTTCTTTGTAGGACTTGTTGTGTGTCAGGGTCATTGTCAATTAAGAAAAGTTTATGCTATGGAAAAACACATTCTGAAATTCTGGAATTGTTTTATGTATAAAATGTGAAAATCTGACAAACAGTTCAGGATTTATTGCTTCCTAAGTTTTTGGATTCACGAGCGGGTGAGTGTCTTTTCTTGTTTCTTTCCTTTCCTTTGTTGTCCCCCTTTTTTTTTGCAACATACTTAGCCTTCTGAGCTCCGGGAATTACGGAATGCCCATGTTCCTTTATATTTCCATAGGACTGGGGGTTTGGAGCCACATGCAGAGGTGGATAAAGTGTTTGAGGCTCAGAGGAATATTTTCCAGCACCTACTGCTTCTTGATCTCCCAGTCCCCTTTGTCGGCTGTATAGTTGCTGTCTGTGCCTCATCAGTGATGCACATCACCCTACACTTGCATGCCCTGAAGTTTACACCTATCATTTTCCTTCTAATCTTGATTAGAAGGAATTTTCCTTCTTCATTTTGCTTAATTCAGCATCTCTCTGGGAGGCATTGGAAGCCAGAGGCCTCCCTGGAGTTAGTCTTATTGAAAACAAGAACAATTTTGTCTAATTCAGAAGTTCTCTAAAGGTCAATTCAAATTATGGACTTGCCAAAAAATAACATGATGATGAAGTCATAGAGAAAAAGGAATATTTGCACACTGCTGGTAGGACTGTAAATTATTTCAGCCCTTATGGAAAGCAGTTTGGTGATTTCTCAAAGAACTCAAAACAGAATTTCCATTCAAACCTGCAATCCCTTTATTGGGTATATACCTGAATGAATATAAATCATTCTGCCATAAAGATACATGCATGTGTATGTTCATCACTGCACTATTCTCAAGACCAGAAAAACGGAGCCAAACAAAATTCCCATCAATGGTAGACTGGATAAAGAAAATGTGGTACATATATATCATGAAATACTACACAGCCATGAAAAAAGAAAGAGATCATGTCCTTTGCAGCAACATAGAGGGAACTGGAGGGCATTATCCTAAGTGAACTAATACAGGAAAGGAAAATAAAATACCACATGTTCTCACTTACAAGTGGGAGCTAAACTTTGACTACATATGGACACAAAGAAGGGAACAACAGACACTGGGGCCTACTTGAGGTTGGAGGGCGGAAGGATGATGAGGATCAAAAACTGCCTTTTAGTTATTATGCTTATTTCCTGGGTGATGAAATAATCTGTACAACAAACCTCTATGACTTACAATTTACCTATATAACTAACCTGCACATTTACCCTTGAACCTAAAATAAAAGTAAAACAACAACAAATACAACAAACAAATGAATTATGGGCTTTAAAATGGTTATTTATGAATCAATATAGAAAGGAACCAGTGAGTCAAGGATAGAGAGGTGTGAAGAAAGTTATGAAGGATATAGAGATGCATTTTTGTTAAGAAAGGTTATAAAGAAAAGAGAATAATTTCATATGAAAAAGGATTTTGTATGGTAAATTTTTGTCCTAAAAATAAAACGACTGTTTATTTAGAAGAGAGACATTTAGAACGAGTCAGAAAGTCAAAGCATGCCATAGATGGTCTTGGTAAGTCATGATAAAGTTTTGTCAACTCCTGTAACTTTTCTTCTTTCCTCCAGTTCTAACAGTTGTTATGCCTTGATGCTAGAATGTTTTATCTCGAAGATCTAGAAAGCAATATTTTCCTCTAGCATAACTTAGTTGTATATTCTTGGTTTTTCTTGATATGTCTAAATTTTCAGTGTAATCAGGAAAATTAAGCTGTGTCTGAGTCATGTATCCCCCTACTATATTCATAAACTTGAATACACTCTTCCTGTGTTGGATTAAATTCAAGCACTTTTTTTCATCTGTTTTGACTTCCGGGTCATCTAAATGGGCATCTCATAAGGAGAAACAGTCACATAGTGGACAGATTTTTTTTCCTTTTTTGATAACTGGCTTAAGAAACAAGATTCTAAAATTACTATACTGTCTTTATGAGGTTTTTAGTTGCTAAAAACTAAGATTTAAAACAGTTAAGGGTTTTATATCCATATAGCCTTTTGCATTGCCTTTAAAGTCTTTTTAATTATCACTTTGGTTAAATGAGTAGCTATGGTTTTACAATGAGCTTGATTCTATTTTGATCAAATATTTTGAGGCTTTTTAACAGCTTTAACAAATGTCATTAAAATAAAAATCCTAAATGAAGTCTCTCACAGTCTTATTGCTGGTGCATATTAAATCTTTAAAAAATAATCACTACAGAGTTGTAGACTATTTTCACACCTTCTAGTCAGACTATGAACTCCAGTATCACTACCTTCAGTCTGATAATTACATATACTGGAAGAAACTCAGTTAAAGAGCTCACTGTAGACCCTTAAAAAAGGTCCTTATCAAGTGATATTAACTAATCCTTATGCTGTTACGTTACAGGGCTTTGACTCCAGCGTACACAAATCTCATCTAAATAAAGCACTGACTCCTGCCAATATGTAACACCAAACTCAAATTGACCAAAGCCTTGTCTTTAGACCTGGACAAAGATGAAAATCAAAGTAAACTGCTTTCATGAGACACAGGATCAGGCCTGTATTTAAAAAAAAATAAGATTCATTTAATAATTCTGCCTTTTTCTGAAATATACAATTTATTATCTGCCTTAATACTAAATAAATGTTTGGCTACCGATGGGCTTCCCTTTCCTTCGTTCTCAGAACCAGGCAGAGAGTATGATCTTTTGTTAAAAACATTGTTAATTCCTTATGCTTACTTTTCCCTCCAGAAATTTAAATATTCATCCCCTCCAGCTCAGGGACTATCACATGAGATTCTAAGGGTTGGTTTTGGAGAATAAAATTAGTTCAGACTCCCCAAATCAAGGATGGGCACACAGATGCCTAAACAGCTGAAGAAAATATGTGTGTTTTACACAGCTAGTTACTACAAGCCAAGAATACAATAGCTCAATACATAGAATGTATTGATAAGTCCATTTTGTAACCTTGCCTCTTGGCCTTTGATTTTTGGCTTTTATGTGTCTTAAAAGGGTTTAGGTTTAATGAGTGCCTGCCTAATTCCTCCATTACCATCTGGCCTAGAAGAATTAAATGGATATGAGTCTTTTGACTTGAATCCCTTGGCCATAGGGACATGGTGGACCATGGAGGGACATGATGGAGCATCGAGGGACATAATGTACCTGGGGCCAGTAGCACACCCCCCTGGCATCCATATGGGACAAAATGAAAGCTTGGCTATCGATACTGCCTCTGTCATACCTTGACAAAAAAAGGAGAATATAAAAATAAATAAAATCCTAAGCCACCCTCCCAACACAATAGACACCCACTCTTGGCCAAATGAAAACAAAAACAAAAACAAAAAACGTGAAAAACTATTTCAGGCCATGAGGGGAAACAGGGGGTCAGACATGCCTCACTATACATTTCCCCCCTTGGAATTCAGGCACAAATGACCAGCATTAACTTTAAAATAGTGAACATAAGACCAACAGAACAGACCCTTTATGGCAATAAGATATAAAATTATAAACAGGATCTAAGACCATGCCAGGCAAAGGTTAATTCTCCACTCCAATGTAAACAGAGTTATATGTTACATGCAAGTTTTTTCAATATGCATGTGTCAGGACTACCTCCAAAATATTCATAGCTCCTCTGTTCAAACAGGAGACTTTTATTAAAAACTTAGAAAGAAGGATCCCCTGAAGAGGTCAATTACAATCAAAATGGAAGGGCCCCTCTCAGGTATTGTTAAGTACCCCCACTGCTGTTAAACATCAGGGAATCATTAGCTGGGTACACCTTTCCAAGATTAAATCTATTTCTTATGAATTCCTGCAGGCACTGAAAGAAGATGTCACAATCCACACTTGTGAATCCCTAGAAGACCTAAAGCTATTGTTTTCAAATAAACAGATAGGTAACATCCCTAGTCTCCCCTGCAGGTACTCAGTCTTCTTAACAACTCCCTTCTCATACAGGTTTGCATCCCCAACAGATACTTATGGTTATATGGTCACTCATTCAATCAACCTATAAATAACTTGTATCTTATTTGGGATCATAAAACTCATGGTTATCAGTGTATTAATAATGTTTGCTTCAGCAGTCAATGTACAGTAGGACAAGCAAATCTCTCTAACATACAATTATATAACAACACTCACCTGAGAGCTAAGAGCACAATTGGCTTTATATTGGCTAGGGTTGGGGTTGGCATTGGCTTATTGTCCCCATGGGGACAATTTGCCTATCATAAAGCAACTCTTCAAAACTTTACTTCTTCATTCTACATACTGTCTCATAAAATGGTAAAATGGGGGATGCTTCAGGTAAGTTAAAACTTTCCTTTTATTTCTTTGCAGATAGATCAACAGGCAATAGATTAGCACTAGATTAGTTCCCGATTTAAAAAAGAGACTATGCTCCATAACCAATAAAACCTCCAGCACTTATATAAACACCCCAGGTCAAATAGAAGAATATATAGAGAAAATATATTAACAAGCTGTCTGGTTGCATAAATATTACCAAGGTACCCACCCCAACTGTACTGGTTGACCATTAAAATCACTCCCTTGATTCTCACTTAGATTTTGCCCTATCTAGGGCCTTTGATAACTATCAGGTTATTACTAATCTTTGGTCCTTGCTTGTTTAACCTCTTAGGAAAGTTTGTGTCTTCTAGATTACGATTCCACATAAAGATGATGGTGGCACAAGGCTTCCAACCCATCCTATCTTCTGACCCAGGAAATAAAGACATCCTGCCTTTATACCCCTTAGATCTGGCATCCAGATATTTTTTATTCCTCCAATACCAGGCAAGGCCTATGCCCTTAGAATCATCAGCCCTTAGGCTCCCTAGAGGCTAACTGCAAACCCTTATAAGAGAATCGTGACCCAAAGATCATCGTCCACTTTCTGCAGAAAGAAGTTACAGAAGAACAATTTTCACCGTTTATCTCCCCTTAAGATTAAGGGCTCTCTCATAAGTAGAGGGGAGGATATTAGGGAAGTAGGAGCCTAAGAGAACCAGAGTGACACCAATTTTAAATCAACTCCATCTTAAAGCTAGCAAGGCACATACTTGCCAGTCCCAACCCACGATCCTAAGATGTTTACAGCTAAGAAAGCATCTAGGTGATGCTTGCAAGCACAAACTCCTATAATAACAGAAAGTACAGATGTCCCAGTAACAATGTATGCTTTCAAAATAATTATAGTTGTCCTTCGATTTACTTATACACTAAAATGTCAAGGGCAGTTTTCTTTAAATCAACAGAATAGTACATTTTTTCATGTGTTAGCTCACCTGCACATAGGCGCAGCTTAGTTTACTCTTTACAAAGACAAGACCCCTATATATATATTTAAAAAAACAAAAAACAGGAAAAACAAAGACAGCGTGGTCTTCTGCTTTCTTTCTGAGAAGGCTCTACTGTGTAATGGAGAAAGTTTCAATAAATTATCTCTTCTAACCATACAAATTGCTTTGAATTCTTTGCTGTGCAAGATTCAAGAACCCTCTCTTGGGGTCTGCATCAAGATCTCTTTCCTGCTATCAATTTGGTGATGGGGGCATGTGCATGGCTGAGTAACTCTATGCTAGCTCTCCTCTGTAGACTCGAGTTAATGGTAGGAGATGCTCTCTTAAAAACAGTATGTCTTGTGTCAATACAGCAAAAGGGGTTATGGAAATCTAGAGTGGAGGAACCAGGTTTAAAGGTCATCAAAGTCATCATGGCAACTAGGGAAACTTATTCTACAAGGATTGTGGTCAAGGGCAGCCAAAATCACAGGTGGTATTTATGTTAATCAATATTTCAATGGAAATAAATCAACTCCGACCTGAGAAACTAAATGGAGCTAAAGGTGAATATAATTAATCTGTGATCAGTTTTTTTTGCAATCTTTAATAGAAGAGTCAAATTGAAGATTCCTAAGATGTTGGTGGAAGGTTTAGACTCTTGAAGCAAAGAACTAGGAACTTTTAGGAAGTGTGTCCTATGAAGACTGAGCTCTGGATCGTAGATGATTAAATTATTATATTATCTGAACAGTCCATTTTGATCTATCTACTGTCAGATCCATTAGGTCATATGGTAAAATAGGACCCATTAGGATATACTCTTCACTAACTAGCTCTAACTCTTTGGTGTTCCCATCATAATTGTAGTAAATACTTAAGAAAAAATTCTAAGGTGTATTTTGTCAAGTATTGGAATAATATTGGATATAGAAAATTTATTCATTGGCTATAACAGTGAATGGCATATAAATGACTGTTGATAAATTATTGCCTCATGAATAAATGTCTCTGTTCAATAGGTTTATTATCAAGCAAAATAAAACAAAATAAAATATCTGTTATTCATCAATATTATATTTAAAAATAATTTTTTTTCACAGAAATACGGTATTTCAAATATTGCTAAGGGTATTTCTAATGCTAAGACATTAGTATTTTTCCTTTCCTCAAAAATCAAAACAATTTTTACATTTAATTGTAATTGCTTTATGCTTACAGTTCCAAAATCATTGATGTACAGCATCTATAATTTAATCAGGCTATATACTATATTGCATTTATTAATGCTAAATTCATTTCATCTGTGTTTCAGATACATGTGTTTTCCAATGTGAATTTCAGGGCTACAGAATCTAAGACACTGAGATAACTAGTTATTGAGGACTAGAAATTGCCTTTTAATTTAATTCTGTTTATTTTCCATTGTCTTTTATCCATTCCGGAGATGTTTCATTTGCATGGGAAGGTACCAGCATACACTTTAAAGTGTGGTTTATTGAGTGAAAATAGACCGGTGCTAAATTTTATGCCAACAATGACACCACCAAATATATTGTTATATAGAAAGGAAATTGGGGGTTCAAAAGGCAGAATGATTAGGCAGAAAATTTTAAAATAATTTTTTATTTTGGAACAATTTTAGATGTAATGAAATTGCAAAGCTTGTATATAGATTACCTATATACCTCTCACCTAAATTCCCCATTGTAGTATCTCACCTTTTCATGGCACATTTTTCTAAAAAACTAAGTTTGTTTTCCTACAAAAACAAAATGGTATATTATTATTAATTAAACTCCATGCTTCACTCAAATTTTACTAGTTCTACCACTAGTGTATTTTTTTCTGTTCCAATGTCCCATCTAAAATGCCAATTACTTCTATTTGCAATGTATAATTAGGCTTTCCTTGGCTGTGATAATTGTCCCAACTTTACTTATTTTTGGTGACCTTGACAGTTTTGAGGCGTAGTTGTGAGATATTTCGTACAATGTTCTTTGATTTAAGTCTATCTGATGTTTTCCCTGTTCAGACTGGAGTTATAGTTCATGGGAATCATGCTATAGATATACCATGCCCTTATTATCACACAATACCAGCAGGTAGGTGCTATCACCTTGACTTCCACTAATGATGTTAACCCTGAAAACCGGAATAAGGAAGGGTTTGCTAGATTTTCCCTTTTTGTAACACTTTTTCTTTGGAATCAAGTCACTAAGTCCAGCCAGCACTCCAAGGGAGAAGGGGAATTAAGATCCACTTCTGTTAATGGAGATTATCTACATAAATGATTTGGAATTATTTCATCAAGAAGATTTGTTTCTTCTCACTTACTTATCTGTTTAATAATCCATATCTATCAGTATGGACTCAAGCATATTTGTCCATTAATATGGGTTATAACTTAATACTACATTACTTAGTTGCTTTTTTTTTTCTTTTTTAGTTGGACCATTGGGTACCCACTTGAAAAACTTTCATTAGCCAAGAGAAGCCTAAAATATGCGGTGTCAGAATACTCACTGCTTGAGACTAAAGGTATATAAAACTAATCTTTTTGTTTTTGGAGTCTGTTACTTCTGGTACTACAAGATGCTCCAGATTCATGTTGTATTTTCGTTGCTCTAGCCCTAGAATTAGCCATGTCTCTAAGAATTCCTGATTTTCTTTGAGAATGGTATTTAGAAACCAAAATATGGGTGAAAGCTATACTTTCTTTCTACTGGAACATTACTGATTCATCTCTCAACAGAGAGTCAGGAAATACATGTATGCATACTAACCAAAGTATTCAGACATATCTATATTTATCTTCATGTTTTTGTGGTTATGAATAAATAAACCTTTTTAAAATATACATATACAGGTTTTTTTGTGAAAATAAGTTTTTAGGAAACTTGACTAAATACCTAGGAGCAATATAGACTTTGTGGTGAGATGCCAAACAGTCTTCCAAAGTGACTACAATTTTTCATGCCCACTAGTAATGAGTAATAGTTCTTGTTGTTTCCTATTCTTGCCTGCATTTCAGTGTCAGTCTATTTTAGATTTTATTTATTGTAATGGTGTGCGCAATAACATATCATTGTTGTTTATGTTTACATCCCCTTAAGGACAAATGATGTTGAGAATTATTTTGTATTCGTATTTGTCATCCATCTACCATTTTTGCTGAAGTATCTGTACATATCTTTCGTCCATTTTTGAATGGGACTTTTAAGTGTTCTTTATGTATTCAGGAAACAAGTCCTTAATCAGAAATGTTGTAATTTATTTTTGTTCCATTCATAGTTTGTACATCACTTGTCTTAAGAAAACCTTTAATATGTGCAATTTCTTGGTTTTTAATGGGCTATACTTTTGATGTTATATCTAAAAACTTATCACCAAATCCAAGGTCAAAGACATTTCTTTGCCTTTCTTTCTATAAATTTTATAACTTTAAATTTTTATACTTAAATTTATGATCTATTAAGAATTCATTTTTTGGATATAAGTTGTGAGAGTCATAAAGTTGGATGAGGGTGAGCATAGCTGGTAGCGCCTACATATGTCTAACAGAATCTACCAACCATCTGAAAGAAGTCATTTTTAGCTTAGTGCCAAAATTGGCTATAATAATTTTGTTCTACTAAGTGCATTACCAACATACAATTAATAATTGAACACTCGGCCGGGCGCGGTGGCTCACGCCTGTAATCCCAGCACTTTGGGAGGCCGAGGCGGGCGGATCACAAGGTCAGGAGATCGAGACCATCCTGGCTAACACGGTGAAACCCCGTCTCTACTAAAAATACAAAAAATTAGCCGGGCGTGGTAGCGGGCGCCTGTAGTCCCAGCTACTCGGGAGGCTGAGGCAGGAGAATGGCGTGAACCCGGGAGGCGGAGCTTGCAGTGAGCCGAGATCGCGCCACTGCACTCCAGCCTGGGCGACTGAGCGAGACTCCGTCTCAAAAAAAAAAAAAAAAAAAAAAAAAAAAAAAAAAAAAAAAAAAATAATTGAACACTCAAGAAAACAAGGCACCGCGAGTAAGAACAAGAATAAAAGAATGTTTCTTGGGGTTAATTTTTAAATGCCAGTTTGAAACTATAGCCAGGGAACAGGATTTGCTAAAAACAAACAAACAAAAAAACAAACAAACAAAAAACACAAAAAAAGATTAAAATAAAATCTACAAATAAAAATAAAATAGCCAAATTTATTTTTTTTATTTTAAAACATTTTATGGATACATAGGTGTAAATATTTAGAGGATAAATGCAATATTTTGGTAGAGCCCTATGTTGCCTAATAATCACATCAGGGTAAATGAGGTATCCATCACCTCAAGCATTTATCATTTTTTGTGTTATAAACATTCCAATTATGGTCTTTTAGTTATTTTTCAATGTACAGTAAATTATTGACTGTATTCACCTTGTTGAGCTATCAAGTACTAGATCTAATTCATTCTAGTTAACTATATTTTTGTACCCATTAATCATTTCTACTTGCCCCCTACCCCACTACCCTTCTTGGCCTCTGATAACCATCATTCTATTCTCTATCTCCATGAGTCCAATTGTTCAATTATTTAGCTCACACAAATGAGTGAGAATGAGAAATTTATCTTTCTATGCCTGACTTATTTCACTTAATACAATGACCTCCAGTTCCATTCCTATTGTTGCAAATGATGGGATCTCATTTTTTTATGGCTGAATGGTATTCCATTGTGTATAGGTACCTCATTATCTATTTGTCTGTTGATGGACACTTAGATTGACTCTAAATCTTGGTTATTGTGAATACAGCTGCAACAAACATGGGAGTGCGGATATCCCCTTGATATACTGATTGCCTTTCTATTGGGTATACACCTAGCAGTGGAATTGCTGGATCACATGGTAGCCTTATTTCTAGGTTTGAGGAACCTCCAAGCTGTTCTCAATATAGAGAGACAATATATATATTGTGAATTCTGGAAAATATATATAATTATGAATTCTGGAAAATTCTGAGGCACTATCTTTCTATATATTGCCTGTGACTTGGTTCTTGACTGTGAATCTCCATTTTTTATACAGTTTTATACATTTGCTTTATCTTCTAGAACTCAACATTTCTCTAGAAGAGACAACCCATATATCCATATAGGGGTGTAGTTTCATTCTACACTATATATATATATAGTACATGTATATGTACATATAGTTTGTGCATATGTATATATGTTATATATACTATATATACATTACATACATAGTGTATGGATATCTGTATGTGTATATATAGTGTATATATGTATACTATAGTGTAGAATAAAACCACATGGATAGTTTCATTCTATATGGATATATACATCTCCATATATATGATATATATATCTCTCTCCATATATATGTACACATAATGTCTTTTTAATAATAATAATATCAAGCTAAAATAAAACATTTTAGAATTGTAGCCATAAAACAGAGTTTACAACCCACATTCTGCTGTCAACTGATAACCCCAGGTTATTTCTCTCATTATTTTATCACTTTAAATTCTTCATGGTCTTCCTTTTTTCTGTTATTTTCCTAACCATTGTTCTTTACTGTGAAAGCCACATGAATAGATAATCTATCCAAGATTATATCTTCATCTGCCTGGTATACTAATACCATTTGACCATTGTCATCTAAAAAATATAAATAAGAAGAAGATAGTCTGCTACTAATTTGAATTAAAATTATACACTTAAAATATCTAACATTGGATTAAAGTTCTGCCTGTGTTCAAATTTGTAAGGACAATATGATTCTATCAGATAATGTATCTCTTTGTACATCCAGTTTCAGAAATTACTCTACATAGCCTGTGCATGTTTTTCCTCTGTATTTACACTTGCTGCTGTTGTTACTTGGCTCCGTATCTCATCTTAATTCCCTGACACCAACTCCTAAACTGATCCGTATCTTGGCAATTCCCTGTGACAATCTACTCACAGTACCATCTACTGTTGAAAGATAAAGTAATTATTTTTTACCTCCTGAATAACAGCAGCAAATGACCTTTCAGTTTTACGAAAACAGTGACTGATGATTACTGATAAGTTTTTAGTCAAGACTAAGGTGAACCACCCTGATTCACATTGCAACATGGTAAATATAATTTTGGAAGCCTCAGGATGTTTCCATCCCCCACCTCTTCCAGAGATACTTCGGCTTCATTGCTAGACCGACAGCTTAATTTCATCAAATCAGTCAAAGAATAGTGACATGGACTTGATTGTTTAGTACATTACCTGAATCTAAGGAGTCCAGGAGTCCACAACAGGAAACGTATTTCCAGGCTTCTTCCAGGTGTCTCACCTCACCCAAATGTTAATCCTTTCCTCTCAACTCTGTGTTCCTGGGAGCGGTTGCCCTTTTAAATCTGGAGGGGACTTGCGTGGCATAAGATAAATTAGATTCTTGGTTTGGTTTATTTGGCTTCTTTTTTCCTCTTGTCTGTATTCTGCTTAAGTTGTTTCCTACTGTGTGCCCTTTTTCCCTCCTAACCAAAGGGCTGACCCCCCCCCGCCACCCCGCAGGAGAAAGAATAGAGCAGGCTTTGTGTAGCTAATTAGAGAGGGTAGGTTCCTGGGAAACTGGCTACCAGCATCACAGTAACTCTCAAATATCTTTGCACTTAACAAGCATTTACCAAATACTTTTATCATGTGCAGAGCTCTCTACTAAGTTCACTCTTCTTTTCTTCTTGAGAATACGTCCAGCAACTTAAAGTGCTTACGTGTGTCATTTAACCTTACTGAATTTTATTCACACATCCCAGAAAACTATATAATACCAGTTAAGCACTGATATTTGATATTTAATTAGGAGCTAATATCTTTCTTGCTAATATATATATATTAATATATGTATAATATATATATCTCCTGTAAGATATATATATAATCTCCTATAAGATATGTATGTAAATAAAATACATATTTCCTATTAAATATATAGATATGTATGTGTGTATATACATTATATATGAAATAAAAATGATTATTTTAATGTCTATCATTCTTATTTTTTAAAACAAAACTTTATGTCAATAATATTTATAAAGGCAAATAGGAGAGCAAACAGAAAAGAACATCATACTTGTATCCAAAATTAATTTTAATGGAACAAGAAGATTCTATATACAAACACTTAACCATAATTATTTTGTAAGCATATGTACACACCTCCATGCTTACACAGATGTGTGCATATGTAAACACAAAATCTATATATACATTCACATATCTAATCAACATGCACACATATATACTTAGAGAATACATACACATACATATATACTCACTATGCTCATGTCTTAATTTATTGACCTTTTTCCTAATTTACAAAGCAAGCTTATCTGAAATGATTAATTTGAAAACATACTGGGTTCAGGAATAACATCAATTTTGCATTTTTTTTCCTATTTCTATGTAAACAAAAGAAAATGCAATTATGTTTGGAAAGTGATTTTTTTTTTTACTTTCTATGGTAATAATAGGGCTTAAATAAAGAAAAATAAATGTTTTAAAACTGAAAGAAAGTACATTTTATATATTAGGACACCTAAAAAATGTTATCAGCTCTAAGACCAGACTATTATACATGCTGTTAGAATTTAGCTTTACAATAACTTTTTTTTTTCCTTCAGAAAACATTTTGTAAGAGGTCACAGTAAGTTGTGAATTTGTCTGGGTTTGTCTGATTGTTGTGTATATGCGTGTGTGGACACACAAACATGGGGCACCTACAAAGCACTGAGGTACTATAATGAATGTATACAGTGTGTGCCCTGCTTTTTACATGTGATTTTGGCCAAGTTTTATAAAATAATTATTCCATTTTCTTGTATGTATTTATCTCATGATTTTGGAAAAGGGGTTGTTATGGCTGAATTGCATCCCCTCAGATATTATATGTTGAAGACCTAACACCCAGCTCATCAGAATGTGACTGTATTTGGAGATAATATCTTTAAAGAAGTGGTTAGGTTAATATGAGGTTATGAGAGTGGGATCTAATTCAGTATGATTTGTGTCCTTCTGAGGAGAAGAGATTAGGATGCAGACCTACACAGAAGCAAGACCTTGTGAAGACACAGTGAGAAGGTGGTCATCTGTAAGACCAGAAGAGAGTCCCCAGAAGAAACAAACTCAACATTATCTTGAATTTTTTGCCCCCAGAATTGTGAGAAAATAAATTTCTGTTGCTTAATCCATCTAGTCTGTGCTACTTTGTCATGGCAGACCTGGCAAGCTAATACAGGAGTAAAAGATATGTATCTATATCAGTTTTTCCCTCCTCAGGCCTTTATTTATAAATCAAAATATTCATTACTAGCCATTTCATAATGTCCTTGGTTAAGGTAAATACGCACACTCACTTATATAGAAGAATAAAACATTTAAATACTACTGTTAATATGTTTAATGTAAGATTTAGGAGAAATGTGGGCTTTGTTTCAGACTTTCTAAAAATAATGATTTTTATGTCCATCATATTCTTGTTTTTGAAAACAAAAGTTTATGTCAATATTATTTGTAGTGGCAAATAGGAGATTGAAGAGAAAAGAATATTTTATTGTATCCAAAATTAATTTTAATGGAGCAAGAAAATTGTATACATAAATACCTAAGCATAATAATTTTGTAAGCATTTTTTCTGTTTCTTCAATAGATTCCGTTGGGACTAACTCCAGGAGTATCATAAAACTGGCTCGTTAGTTGCTGTTTTACTTTGTCTTATGTTATTTTTATCTTTTCCTTCATTTCTCCCAGTTTACCCAAAGTGGCTAAGAAAATAACCATGGCATATAATTAAAATTTAGCATTATTAGTTTATCTTTATGTTTCAATAAGTATATTAATAATTCTGAAGGATTACAATATTAGTAAAAATACTAGCCCCTTACCAAGTTGACAAGTGAAAATTCACTTGGCAGCAATTGGTTTTGATTTCCAAAGAAGTTCATTGACGATGTGCTCATTTTTAAGCAATATTATAAAACTTGTGCTTTTATATATTGTCTCTAAATGTATAACCACATCTGTTATATAGATTTAAAATATATAAATAATATTAAGAATCTGCTGAAAATCTAGATTACTTGTGGGAATTTTATTATAGTTGTTATCGATTTTCCAAAAGACACACCAATTTTGAAACTAGATTTAAAGTTTCTTATTCAAATAACTAAATATTTCCATAGTTAATTTTCCCTAAACACATAAAGATTTTTGTCACTTAATGTATAGTACCTTTAATCTGAATGCATATGTACAATAGCTATGTCTCCATGTTTGATGGAAAAAAATGAGGTTGCTCAATTCAAATGCCTACAATAAAAAAATGTATTTATTTAAGCAGAATAATGAGTAGACATAAGAGAATTTTGGGGATTTTGGCAAACTGGAAATCAATCACTACATCTAAAGAGATTTAGAAATACTATTTGTTTGACACATCTGGTCAAAATAAAAGATGCTTGCAGTCTAAATAGGTCTCATTGGCAATACATCCACAATGCTTGCATAAATAAATATTTGTGATGCTCTATATTTTCAACAGGCACAGCAATAAAATGTGAACTTGAAATGTATTATTATTGATTTTGTTTTAAATATGATTCTGTCTAAAAATGAATTAATGTAAATAATCCAATAATGATACCTATATATCAGTAAACGATGAAATTAAATTGGAAATATATGCTACTCTGTGGATGGTAAAATACGAGACACAAAAAATGGAATTAATAGTGAATCCAAGTAGTAGAGATAGTTAAGCTTGACAACATTTTTTATTGATACATAATATTTGTACATATTTATAGGGTACATATGATATTTGTTTATGTGCATAGAATGTGTAATGACCAAGTCAGGGTATTTAAGGTATTCATCATCTCCAGTATTTATCATTTCTATGTGTTGAGATCATTTCAAACCCTCTTATCTGGCTATTTTCAAATATACAATACCTTGCTGTTAATTATAGTCACATTACTCTGTTAACCAACCTCACAATTTATTTTTTCTATCTAACTGTAGGTTTGTACCCATTAATCAACCTCTTTTCAATCACCCTCCCCCATATACATGCCCTTAGTAGCCTCTGATATCTATCATTACAATATCTGCCTCCATGAAATCAACTTTAGCTCTCACATGAGTCAGAACATACGATATTTGTGTTTTTATGTCTGGCTTATTTCACTTAACATAATTTCCTCCAGTTCCATTTATGTTGCTACAAATGACATGATATGGTATTATTCGTGCATCCTTTGATGGACACTCATGTTGATTCCCTATCTTTGCTATTGTGGGTAGTGCTACAATAAATAAGAAGTTGCAGGTATCTCTTTGGTGTACATACTCCCTTCACTTTGGATAAATGCCCAGTAGTGTGACTGGTGAATCCTATGGTAGCTCTATTTTCAGTTTCCTGAGAAATCTTCATACTGTTTTTCATAGTGCCTGTACTAATTTAAATTACTACAATGTATGAGTTCCCTTTTCTCCACATCCTCCCCAGGATTTATAGTTTTTTGTTTGTTTGTTTGTTTTTATTATTATTATACTTTAAGTTTTAGGGTACATGTGCACATTGTGCAGGTTAGTTACATATGTATACATGTGCCATGCTGGTGCGCTGCACCCACTAACTCGTCATCTAACATTAGGTATATCTCCCAATGCTATCCCTCCCCCCTCCCCCCTCCCCACCACAGTCCCCAGAGTGTGATATTGCCCTTCCTGTGTCCATGTGATCTCATTGTTCAATTCCCACCTATGAGTGAGAATATGCGGTGTTTGGTTTTTTGTCCTTGCGATAGTTTGCTGAGAATGATGGTTTCCAGTTTCATCCATGTCCCTACAAAGGACATGAACTCATCATTTTTTATGGCTGCATAGTATTCCATGGTGTATATGTGCCACATTTTCTTAATCCAGTCTATCATTGTTGGACATTTGGGTTGGTTCCAAGTCTTTGCTATTGTGAATAATGCTGCAATAAACATAGGCGTGGGCAAGGACTTCATGTCCAAAACACCAAAAGCAATGGCAACAAAAGCCAAAATTGACAAATGGGATCTAATTAAACTAAAGAGCTTCTGCACAGCAAAAGAAACTACCATCAGAGTGAACAGGCAACCTACAACATGGGAGAAAATTTTCGCAACCTACTCATCTGACAAAGGGCTAATATCCAGAATCTACAATGAACTCAAACAAATTTACAAGAAAAAAACAAACAACCCCATCAAAAAGTGGGCGAAGGACATGAACAGACACTTCTCAAAAGAAGACATTCATGCAGCCAAAAAACACATGAAAAAATGCTCATCATCACTGGCCATCAGAGAAATGCAAATCAAAACCACTATGAGATATCATCTCACACCAGTTAGAATGGCAATCATTAAAAAGTCAGGAAACAACAGGTGCTGGAGAGGATGTGGAGAAATAGGAACACTTTTACACTGTTGGTGGGACTGTAAACTAGTTCAACCATTGTGGAAGTCAGTGTGGCGATTCCTCAGGGATCTAGAGCTAGAAATACCATTTGACCCAGCCATCCCATTACTGGGTATATACCCAAAGGACTATAAATCATGCTGCTATAAAGACACATGCACACGTATGTTTGTTTGTTTTTGAGAGGGAGTCTTGCTCTGTTGCTCAGGCTGGAGTGCAGTGGCGCCATCTCAGCCCATGGCAACCTCTGCCTCCCAGGTTCAAGCGATTCTCCTGCTTCAGCCTCCTGAGTAGCTGGGATTACAGACGCCCGACACCACTCCCAGGTAATTTTTGTATTTTTGTATTTTTAGTGGAGATGGGGTTTTGCCATGTTGGCCAGACTGGTCTTGAACTCCTGACCTCAGGTAATCCAGCCACTCATTTCGGCCTCCCAAAGTGCTGGAATTACACCTGTGAGCCACTGTGCCAGGCTAGTTTTTTGTCTTTTTAATAACAGTCATTCTAACTGGAGAAAGATACTATCTCGTTGTGGTTTTAATTGGCATTTCCATGATGATTAGTAATGTTGAGCATTTTTCATGTACCTCTTAGCCATTTGTATGTCTTGTTTTGAGGAGTGTCTATCCATAGTCTTTGTTCCCTTTTTCAGGGAATTATTTATTTGTTTGTTTTACTCGACTTGTTTGAGTTCCTTATATATTCTGCATATTAATCCCCTGCCTAATTAATAATTTGCAAATATTTTCTTCCATTTTGTGAGTTGTCTTTTTTCTTTGTTGATTGTTTCCTTCACTCTGCAGTAGCTTTTTAGTTTAATATGGTTCCATTTGTCTGTTTTTTGTTTTTGTTGCTAATACTTTCGACGTCTTTGCCTAGCCCAATGTTCTGAAGAATTTTTGCCTATGTTTTCTACTAGTAGTTTTATAGTGTGAGGTCTTAAAATTTAGTCTTTAATCCATTTTGGGTTGATTTTGTATGTGGTAAGAGATAATGGCCCAGTTTCTTTCTTCTGCCTATGAATATTCTGCTTTCCTAGGGCCATTTATTGAAGAGGATATCCTTTCCCCAATGTATGTTCCAAGTGCTTCTTTTGAAAATCAGCTGGCTCTAAATATGTGAATTTATTTCTAGGTTCTCTGTCTATCCTGTTGCATTGGTTTATGTGTCTGTTTTCATGCCGGAATTTTATACATTTCTTTTTCAATGAAATAGGTCGCTGGAGAATTATTGTGTTCATTTGGAGAGGGTCACATTTCCGTGTTTTTTAACATGTTTCTTATGTTCCCACATTGATGTCTGTGCATATGGTGTAACAGTTGTTTCTTCTGATTTTTGGGACTTGCTCTCATAGCAGAGGACTTTGTCTTGAAGATGTATCTATGGTGCTGGTTGGGTAGGGCATTTTGGCTTTGATTCTGGTTGAATATATTAGTGTAGTCTATTTATTTATTCATTTATTTTTTTGGCTGTAAATAAAGTCAATCGTGTGTGTGATTTCTTCAGTGTCTTAGTGTGTGGTTGTTAGTGGAGGCTGCGGTGAAGTTTGGCTGGGAAGGGAGCTCCAGCTGGGCCAGTCTTTGGGCTCCGGTAGTGGCAGTGGCTGAGCATGTCTGTCTTTGTTTCTTAGGGTGGCATATGCTGACACAAATGTTCAGACAGGCTGATTATTGGGCCTTCAGATAGCTTGCTTAGGTGCCGGTAGTGACAGTGGTGGGTCAGGAGGGTGGGCAGACTCTCAAGCCCCTGGCAGCTGGTATGTTATGGGCGATGGCAACTGTAGTGGTAGGACAACCTCTGGCTCCTAAGAGGTTTGTGCTGGTGTTGGTGGTGGCTGTGATGGGCCAGGTGGACTAGTCACGAGGACTGCAGGTAGTGTGTGTAGGTAGAGGCCAGCTGTGTTCGTAGCGGCAGGTTAGGTGGGCCCATTCTCAGGCCCCAAGGAGGTGTTCCTAGATGCCAACAGTGGTGAACAGGGCAAAACAATCTCATGGCCCTTGGATTGTGTTCTCCTGAGCTGGTGGAACAGTGCAGGGCAGGGCAAAACTGTCTTCAGGCCCCTGCATTGTGTATATGGGCACTGGCCATGGTGGGCAGAGGCAGGGAGCTGCCCAGAGCCCCATGCAGTGCTCAGTTGGAAACAGCAGTGGCAGTGGCAGGCAGGAGCAGCCTGCATCAGAGAGTGTACAAATGCACTGTGGCCTTGTTGCTGAGAAAAGCGGGTCACTGCTAATGGCTTGTGCTTTGGGGCCTGGTGGTAGAGCCAACAGTGGCAGCTGCTTTGCATAAGAGATAGTGGAGCTCCAGGGATGTGGAGATGCACGACCTGTGGTGCTCCAGGGCAGGATGCAGCCTGATCCCCATCAGACTGGGCCCTCAAAATGCTGCAGCTCCTTAGGTTTTGGAAGAGTGTGAGACCCAGTGTGAGCTTCCTTTTTGGAATAATGCTTTTGTGTTGTTTCCAGGCAGTCCCCTAGTTAGTGTCAGGGCCCAAGAGAGTCCAGAGACTTTCCCATGGCTAAGATTGCAGGAGTCTGTGGTAGGGATGGGGACCACTCAGGACCCCTCACTTACCCTTTTTGCACGTTGGAGAACTACTCGTGCTCCAAGCCAACCCAGGACAAACAGGATGTCTTGCTTACCTCCCCTTCCTTGGCTTAGGTATTTCCTGTCATTCCTCTCCTGAATTACATTGTTATCCCTTAGATTCGTTATAGTAAGTTTGATTATCTACTCACTATTTTGGTTCTTATTTGTGGAGGACGTGAATGCCAGATACCTCTAGTCAGTCATCTTAAGTTTAACAACTTTTTTAGCCCATAGAACACCTGCCAACTCTTCATATTACATAGAAGTGCTTATTTTAATCACAAAACTAGATTTAGAATGTAAACCATTATCTTATTAACTATGTGTAATTTGTCTTAACTCATCATTCTTCCCTCTGTATAGTAACACAACCCAGTGGTAGCAAATCTTTGGCCTTCTGAGTCCATGTTTATGTGCCTTATCACTAAAAGGAACAATAGGCACTTCCTTTTCTGGTTCACTAATCTGAGGGTGCATTTTTAATTCCATTCATTTTTTAATATTATGATGGGAGGGAACTGGTTGTCTGCCTACAGACATATTGACATTTAACATTATGAAAAAATGCAAATAACAATGTGTTTCTGGACTATAACTGAGAAGATCTCAAAAAAGCTTGACCTTTCAGGGTTTTATGTAAATAAACACCATGAAATTTTATTCTAAAGTAATCATATACAAGAAAAACTCAATGCACATAATAACAGAAATGTTAATACATCTCATATTTTTTTAACCAAATAAGTGAATAATGTATTCGTTGAACTTACTCCCCACCCCACCCTACCCTTTTCACCTTAAAGGTCAGAGCTGATCCAGCTAAATAGTTTACCTTTATGGACATACAATGACAAAATAATAGTGATAAGAAGACAGAATAAAAGCAAGCATACTTACAAAGTGATCTAGTGGATGAGGTGATTCTTTGACTAGCATTAATGTCATTCTTAAACTTGTATATATGGAAAGCAAAAAAAAATTAGTGAATAAACTATGACTATTTAGAAATAATTTCAAAGATGCTGTCCACAAAATGTAAACTGGTGAAATGTTCTGAGTAAGATTTAGCATAATTAGGTCATTCTTTCCTTGTATATGTCACTGTCTTACTTGGTTCTATAGTTGAGCTAAATTCCAAAGCAGTGAAAAATTCTACAGGAAGCATAATGCACCACACATAGTGTACATGGAAGAATCTTAGATAACTAGAGGCTCCTTTCTTCTAGATTTAGGCAAATACATTATTCTAGTTTCTCACAGTCACTTATTCTTCACTTGGATCATGGCAAGTTGACATTTCTTACATGAATATAATAATATTACTAATGAGATATACAACCAAATTATATCAATGATGGCTTTAAATTTCAAAGCCATCAGTGATGGCTTTAATATTTAAATATCATATTAGTTCACAATACAAATCAGTGATGTAGTTATCTATGCCTTTTTTCTATTTTTTCTTTTTCCTCTTTTTTTTTTTTTTGCAAGAGGTGAAAATGAGGCTTAGAGACATTTAGAAATACATGTAATGGCTCACAGCCCATGAAGCTTCAAGCCCAGATTCATTCACTTGAAATCTACATACTTTCTAGCACCAGGCAAACTTCCATTTGGTATTCATCATACCTCGCTCCTATGTTCCCTGTTACCTCTCTGGCCCATTCATTTTGATTTCCTTATAGATTCTTCTTATCTTTTCTTCCTTTAAATAGCATTGCATCCATACATTTTCCTAGGACCTCATTTTTTTCCCCTCACAATCCTACAATAGTTTCGGAGGGATTTTAATCTACCTGTATGACTTTAGTTGCTGAGATAGAAAATAGGTAAAGATATAGATATATAGACAGAAACAATATGTGGATATACAAACATATTTGTGTGCTTGTGTATATTGTGTATATTTAGATGTGTGGGTGGGGTCCACGAAGCACATGCAAATAAACATTTGGTCTCACATACACTGACAATTTCCTGAAATCATTTGTTGAGGAATGTCAAATCTGTTATTATAACAATTAGCAGTCACATCACAGAAACAATATAAAAAAAGCTCATCATCTTTGAAAACCATCTGAGGGTGCAAGTTTTTAAAATTAATCTGTCTTGCTTGATTGCATTTAACTTCCACACCTTCCATTTTCAGTCATTATGACACAGTTCACAGCAACTCTATTTACAAACTATGTAAAATCATAATATAGGAAGATGAGTCATGGAAATAAGTGCATAACATTCAGAATGGTAATAACTGACAAATATTATGCAAAATACAGCATGAATATTCAATCATCTGATTCTATATCAGGGCACTTTTTTTTTTAACCAAGTTGTCTGTGAACAGCAATTTGCTGACACAAGGCATTAAAATGTCCAGAGGATTCACACATATATAACAAAATTCCTAACAGTATTTAGAATTGGACCACGGGACAGTGTCCCGGGATATTTAAAGGAAGTCTCATTGCTTCAGTCATTTAATATTAGGCTGGACATATTTTGGAGAATATAGCTAAGCAAATAATATCCTACTAACATATTTCTTGAGGATGGATACACTTATTTAGTGGTCTTTTTTTGTTTTGAAACTCTATAATATTATGAAACTTTCAACTAATATTTAAATTGTTTCCATAGGTCTTGAATCTACTCTATAAACTATATTTGTTGACATTGTAAGCAAACAAACCATTTTTGAAGCTGTTTTGAATATCTTAAGAATGTTGTCTATGCAATATCAGTTTATTTTCTTGATTAATAATACCTACATTTCTGAACTTTTCATCATTTTAGCATAACATCACAAATCTGTGACATACAATTGTTAAATAAGGAGTCATTCTGATTTTAACTTGTCATATTTACAGATTTAAAAAAAAAAAAACACCTTAGTGTTTGCAACTGGGATAAACAGAGTGATGCTATATAATAGTATGTTTATACTAAATTAAGGAGAAAATATTTTAGAAGTGTCTGGATATAGTAATTTATTTGTAAGTGATTGATGGTTAAAGAAAAAAGAGCCAGCAACAATTTAAAATACCACAGTATCATCTATAATAGGGAAAGGGTCACATTAGTATCCATTTATTAAATAATAATTTTAAAGGACCATTTTTAAATGGAATAACAAAAATATAACAAATTCCAATAACCATAGAATAATGTCAATATTTGACAGAATATCTTCTAATCTTGCTTTTCTGTAAGTGGAATATTATATAAATATTATAAAGATACATATCATATAAATATTTAAGATTTTTTTAAAGATTACCTAAGGGAAATAAAATTCTTTAATTTTTGTAGTTAACATAATTTATTTTCAGGTTAGGAAAATTACCAGTGCTATAATGCAAATGACAGAGGCTTTAACATCAGCTAAAACATTCCCAACACACTTCTTTTAACTCTCATTAGATAAGAGACTACTTACTCGGAAATTTCTGGATTCTGGAAGTGCCCTCTGACTTGCAGTCAGAGAGACAGTATACTTTCTGCTACGTAATCTTCTCTGCTTTTATTTTTCTTCTTGGCAAACAAAGTAGAACAAGCCAGCTTTTATTCCCTAAGTAAGCTACTACTCTTTAGACTTTTTCCCAGATTTATTAGGGAGACAGAGGTTATCTTTCTTTGTCTTGTCTTCTGTTTTCTCTTATGACACATAAAATCAAATGCTATTAAAATTTAGGGCCTTTTGAATTATCATGGAAGTAATCTTACCTTTTCCTGGTTTTATGTTTTTTTTTCTTCCTATATAAAAACAAACCACTTTTAATATTTGCCACTTTGTAAAGCTTATATAATGAATATAATAAAATTTTCTAATTCTTGTTTTGTAAAATATTTATTTGACTTAAAAATCACATTTGATTTTTATTCCCTAGGTCTTAAATTCTCAAGCAGGTGAACCAATTTTGACAAAGGGACTTTGGTAATTACATATGTGGAAAATAATCTTTAACTTGTAGGAATACTTTAATATCACTAGGAATCTGGAGGATGACCATTACATATTCATTTAGTCAGCAATGCAAACACTCTACTACCAGTTTTAGGCGAAAGGTGGAATACAACATTCTTGGGTTGAAAAGTCCCAAATAATATAGGAGTGATCATCAAATATTTCCAAGTCACAATGTTTCTTGAAAGTTCTCAAATGATTTTACCACATGAAGTGGTAGTCACATCCACTTAATTAATTTTATAGCAGATAACTTCTAGAAGATTCTACAGACAGATTGAGAAAAACTTTTTATTTGACATAAAATCGTAAAGCTTTAGAGATATTTCATCCTGACCAATTTTCCTGATACCTATTGATGGAGTTGTAAATTACAATTCTATGTGTCTCAGGGATCCACACTCAGAGGATACATAATCTAGGCGTGACTTTGTTAGAAGGTGGAAGTTCTACCTATGCTCTAACTGGAAAAGCTGTAAACTTTTGGTGGTATGGAGACATTTTGCAGCCAATTTTACCTGATTTCTGTCACTTGTCTGCTCATATTGTATTTCCTTTCAGAACTCTTCCAATACTGTGATCAAACTTCACGACCCTGGAGTCTTAAATTTCTTAGTGTAAAAAATGTGGATTATGTGTTTGAAAAAACGACAGAGCTATCTAGGAAAAGCATTGTGTGTGGCCCAACCCAGTCCACAGAAGAATTAGTTAACTGAAGTACATGAGACAGGAAAAAGAGACAGTGGAAGTCTCTAGCAGAAAGCAAAAATCTATGTCTTACTCTTTCTTCTCATTCTACTTTGTAAGTCCTTCAGTTGCCTACATTTAACAAAATAAAAAGTTAATTACCAATTAATTCTATTCAGTCTGCATTACTGTTATTAATATTAGACCACAAGAAAATAGCATTAATATTCAAATATTTAAAAATTGTTTTTTATTGTTAAAACATTTAAATTAATTCGGATGCAAGCCTTGGCCATCCCATAGTATGTTACAATTTCTATAGATAACTATATAGGTTACTTCTTTTGCATTTATTTATTTTTAGAATTCTTCTCTATAAAATGTCATGACAGAAAAATATATATTTTTTAAAATAAAATATTTTCAATGTTTGCATGTAAATCCAGAGAACAGAGAAGGTCCAGACACAATGTACATGAAAAGGCAATGAAGATAATAATTTGATTATTGTAAATAATATTAAGGTGATTTCAAGTGATATTTATGACTCTGTATGGGTAATTGCAAAACACAAGTAACATAAGGTGATACTCCTTTTAAAATCTTTGTAAAAGCAAAATACAAAATACCTTTCATATATCCATATAACATTTAAGGACATTTTATAATCATTTATGTTAAGAGATTTCCAAATGTGTAAGTTGTAGAAGTAAAATAATTTGGTAAAGGACAAATTTACTATTTGCAATCTCTTCCTTACAATGCTGTTATCTTTTGATTTTTCTGTATCATCTGCTCCAAATTTAGGAGTTTTTTTTCTAAGTATAATATCATATAGTTATTTTCATTTCATACACAGCCATTAAAATAAGTATAAGGTATCTAGAGATTTTGTTTATACTAAGTGGATGGTATTATTCACTATCTGATGCAATTTTATATTCAACATAATATTCCTTGCAGATCTTCACACAGCAACATATGTAGAGCTCTTTGATTCATATTAACAAGGGCAAAGGAGCTAATTGATTTCCATTTAACCAACATTTAAGGTTTTTAAAATTTTTAGGTTGAAGTTATTTAAAAATTAAAAATATTTTTATCCATTTACCTTTGCCAGTATTTTAAAGTAAAGACAATTTAGAGATTGCCAAATCACTACATAGTTTTCATTAATTTGTTGGCCCATAGAATACTCAACAGTGCCTTTTCTCCACGTACTAATCAAAACTTGATGTTTTTGGCTGGGTGCGGTGGCTCATGCCTGTAATTCAAGCATTTTGGGAGGCTGAGGCGGGAGGATCACCTGAGGTCAGGAGTTCGAGACCAGCCTGGCCAACATGGTAAAACCCCATCTCCATAAAAAATTAGCCGGGTGTGGTGATGCACCCTGGAGTCCAAGCTACTCTGTAGGCTGAGGCACGAGAATCGCTTGAACCCGGGAGGCAGAGGTTGAGTGAGCCAAGATTGCGCCACTGCACCCCAGCCTGGGTGGCAGAGAGAGACTCTTGTCTCAAAAACAAACAAGCAAACAGAAAAAACTTGAAATTTTCTTTTATAAAAGATAACTTTAGAATATTTTCCAAATATATGCATGGAAAAATTGGGTTTTTAAAAACATTACTACATATATTTATTGACAATTGATATTATTTATTATTTTTTTCTGTGAATTGTTTGTTCACATACTTTGTGCATTGAAATAATTTTTTAATACAAATTTGTTTTTTATATTAAGGACTTTTGTTGTTAGTATCATCAATATTTTCCAGCTTATCTTTTTTGTCTTAATTTGTATCAGTATTCTGACATTACATTCATCTATTCATCTAAAATGTTTCTGAGTCAAAATAACCGATCTTATAACTGTTTCACTGAATGATCTGAATTTGGTTGGCACATCAAGAAACTGCTATATAACAGCTATATAATTCCCCAGCATTAGTCCACTCTGTAGGCTTTTGATACTTATACTTTCTCAAACAGATCCCAGAAACATCTGCATTAAATAGCTAAGGCTACCATTTCAAAATAACAAAGACCAAAGAGCTTAAACAACAAAAATGTATTTTCTCACAGTTAAAGAGGCTAAGAAGTTCAATACCAAGATGTGGGCAGGGTTATTTTATATTATTATTTTTTTTTTTCTGAGGCTTCTTTCCTTGGCTTGTAGATGGCCACATTCTCACTGGGTCCTCATGTAGTTTTTCTTCTGTGAGTGAACCTCTCAATATATGAATTTTATTGGGACAAAATTCAGGCCATAACAAAATCCATGCTATATATAAGTAGAAGTTTTTTAGCCTACACACCTGCCTTTGTTCACAAGTATAGTGTCTATCCCCCTGGGACGTTATTTTTTGTTGTATCTGAATATCCCATCTCCCATTCACCAGTGATAGAATCTGTAACTGTTTGCTGGTACATGGCACTGCAGACTAAAGAAGCTATTACCTTAGACTCTGTACACATATCTAGATGTGGCCATAGTTTTGCTTGATGAAATGTAAAATTAATTGTGCAACTTTGGGAAATTTTTCAAAAGAGTGTAAGTATGCTATTCATTTTCTCTTTTCTCTTTCCAGCTACCATGCATTCAATTGTGAAATACAGATCCAATATAGCCACCTATAATGAAAAGTTATAAATGGAATTTCTGTGTTGAGGATGGTGGAACAAAAGCATAGGTAGAGCTTGGGGTTCTGCTAGTCATGCTGGTGCCATAGTAGGTTGAGATGCTTGCATTTAGAAACTATAGCGTTATCCCTCAGTATCCATGGGAGTTTGATCACAGGAGCCACCTGCAGATACCAAAATCTGCAGATGCTCTATTTCCTTATATAAAATGGTGTTGTATTTGCATACAACTTGTGCATATCCTCCTGTACACTTTAATCTCTAGATGACTTATAATACCTAAATGCAATGTAAGTGCTATGTAAATAGTTGCTATACTGCATTGTTTAAGTAATGATGACCAAAAAAACTGTATATGTTCAGTGCAGTCACAATCCATTTTTTTCTAATATTTTTAATCAGCAGTTGGTTGAATCCACCAATGAAGAAACCATGGATACGAAGGGCTTCCTGTACTTTTGTAGTCTTTAAACCACTATTAGTTTAGTCTTTCTGTCGCATGTAGTCTAATCCAATCTTAATAGTACAATACACCCTCCTCTTCCCTTCAGTTGTCTTGTTAATAGGCTCACCATTCCCTTCAAAGACACCCTCTTAATCTCTGATCCTTCAGTGGCTTTTTCTTACATACAGACTTTAACTAACTCAAGATTTTACATTCCCTAGGAGGGACAGAAACAAGTCCCGAGGTGTTTCAGGCAGTTTCTTTCTGTCTCAGAATATTGCATTCCCAGCACATTCTAGTTATTCTTGAGAACTACAAGCAAGAACAAGGGGGAATCTGGATGGGTCCAAGACCACCTGGACAACTGTCCTATGGTATTGTTCTTTTTAATACTGTATTTTCCAATCCAAGAACATTATGCTGATTATTTAGGTTTTCTAATGGCTTAGAGGAAAAATTTAAATGTTTCACACAGCATTTGTACAGTTTTACCAATTTTACTCCTAGATGCTATATTTTTATTGATACTGTTATGAAATATGTATTATTTCTTACTTGCTATTTTCTCCTATGTGAAAATGATGATTATTTTTATTTCAACATTTAGTGAATTTTTTTTGAACTTGCAGCCTAGCAAAAGCAACATTTCATATACATCAAAAGTAAAAGTGTGTTTCTTATTAGAGGTAGAGTTTAATTTTAAAATAATTAGATCAATTTTATTATCCATAATATTTAATATTTACGTATGTGTTTATATTTTAACTACTTGATTTGCCATGAGTTCACAAAAACAGGTACAATTGACTAAGAAATGATTTGTTTATATATCTCCTTACAGTTCCTGAAATAATGCTTATATTTCCATTTTTTAGTGCATAAATTGTATAACGTAATATCTCTTTAGCACCTAGGTTCATTCTTTCTAGTTTGAACTATTCTGAAAGACCTTCTCTTAGAAGCATCTAAGTTATATTATTTAGCTAACATCAAAGTTTTTTTCTTTTTAAATTTGTGTCTATTTTATTTATATTGCTTGGAAAGGCAAATACATTTAGTTTGAAAATTTTTTAACATTTTATGTGAATTTCTATATATCTAGCTTTGTGGTTTTCTATTTGATGTTATATGGAATTTTTTTTTCTCTGTGTTATATGTGTATTTACTTTTTAGTAAATTTTAAAATTTGTACATTATATCCATAATTGCGGTTCAGGTATATATGTATTTTTATTCATCAATTAATTTAGATTTGTTGACTTTTTAAATAAGTAATATAAAAGCTGAACCTGCATTGTTCCTATTATAAATTAGATTTAATTTTGTTTTTTATGTTAACTTTTCTGATAATTAATTTTATGATGATTAATAAGAAATATTTAAAGAAAATTAAAGTAAAATCTTTCAAACAAATTCTTAAAGTTATTAATGGTATTCATTGTATACTAAATCCCCACAAATAAGGTAAGAAAATTTGTATTAACAAAGATTCTTTGCTTGACCAAGCTTTAGTTAGGTTCCGAAAACTTCTCTTAGGCTCATCTGTGTAATTCCTTATAAAATTCAGTTTTAGCAAAAATGTTGCAAGAACTCTTCACCCTCAATCACTCTTGATATCTGATTGGCCTTTTCACCTTCCACCATCCCCCAGGTGATATCTGATCATGCTGGCCTGTCGCCAGCAATAATTCTGCTAGGCAGGTGTGGTCAGAATCCTTGATGTTGCCTCAATAATTTTTCCTTCATTGCGCTTCACCCTGCTTTTTGGCTATAAATTCCCACTTGTCCATGCTGTATTTTGAGCTGTGTCCAACTTCTCTCCTCCCTCTACACAATCTCACTGCCTTGTCCCTACACCTACATTGATGGTCCTGAATAAAGTCTGCCTTATTGTGCTATATCAAGTATCATTTAATATTTTTTTAAAAAATACAGTGGCACTGTACTTCACATCTACCAACCTCTCCAACTTCTGCCTTTTTTTCTCTTGCTCTCACTCTCACACGTGTTCATTTTTATTACTATATTATTTTTGTTGGTGGTGATGATGATGACATTTATGTATACAAATGTGTCTCAAAAGTATTTAAACTTGGTCTCTATGTTAAAGTGTCCAAAGCTCAGCATTTGATAGATTATCGTGGCTTATTCATGAAGATATTAGATAGCTAGATTTTAATATCATGCATATGAGTTTGGTTCTAAAGAAACATTCACTGGTACCATACATCCTGGGTTTTTGAATATATGAGTTCCTTTTTGCCTATGTGGTTCGGTAAAAATTCCTTGGATATAAACTATTTGATTTAAGCTTTTTAATCTTGTATATTAAATTTGCTGAATTTCTATTGACATTGTCAAAACAGTCTGATTAGTCAAATTCTCCTTACTATCACCAACACTAACACCAGGACCATATCATCCACCACAAATACATGCAAACACCCTTTGTGCACCCAGAGTCATTACTCCAGAGGTCTATTTACTTCTCACAGCTATGTGAAGTTTAGGTCTTCATAGCATTAATAGGAAATTATGTGATATTTATATTTCTGTATTGAAATTTATGAAATCCATGTTACTTTTTAGTTTTGATTTTTAAAAAATCTTATATATTTTTATGTTATTTTTGTCAGTTATTTAAAGACAATTATACCCTTAGTTTGGGTCATGATATGATTTGGCTCTGTGTCCCCACCCAAATCTCGTCTTAAATTTTACTCCCATAATTCTGACATGTTGTGGGAGGGACCCAGTGAGAGATAATTGAATCATGGGGGCAGTTTCCCCCATACTGTTCTCATGGTAGTGAATCAGTCTCGCAAAATCTTATGGTTTTATCAAGGGTTTCTGCTTTTGCATCTTCTTCATTCTGTCTTTGCCTGCTGCCATCCTTGTAAGGTGGGACTTGCTCCTCCTTGCCTTCTACCATGATTGTGAGGCTTCCCCAGCCATGTGGAACTGTAAGTCCAATTAAACCTCTCTCTTTTGTAAATTGCCCAGTCTCTGGTATGTCTTTATCAGCAGGGTGAAAACAGACTAATACAGCAAATTGGTACCAGTAGAGTGGGGCCTTGCTGAAAAGATACCTGAACATATGGAAGTGACTTTGGAAAAGTAGCAGGCAGAAGTTGGAAGAGTTTGGAGGGCTCAGAAGAAGAAAGGAAAATGTGGGAAAGTTTGGAAATTCCTAGAGAATTGTTGAATGTCTTTGTGCAAAGTGCTGATAGCAATATAGACAATAAGGTCCAGGTTGAAGTGGTCTCAGATGGAGATGAGGAACTTGTTGGGAACTGGAGCAAAGGTGCCTCTTGTCATGTTTTAGCAAAGAGACTGGTGGCATTTTTCCTCCACCCTCGAGATTTGTGGAACTTTGAACTTGAGAGAGATGATTTAGAGTATCTGGCAAAGAAATTTCTAAGCAGCAAAGCCTTCAAGAGGTGACTTGGGTGTTGTTAAAAGCATTCAGTTTCAAAAGGGAAACAGAGCATAAAAGCTTGAAAAATTTCCAGCCTGACAATGCAATAAAAATGAAAATCCCATCTTCTGAGGAGAAACTCAAGCCTGCTGCAGAAATTTGTATAAGTAACGAGGAGCCCAATGTTAAACCCCAAGACAGTGGAGAAAATGTCTCCAGGGCATGTCAGAGGTCCTCACTGCAGCCCCTCCCATCACAGGCCCAGAGGTCTACCAGGAAAAAGTGGTTTCACGGGCCAGGCCCAGGGTCCCTGAGCTGTGTGCTGTCTAAGGACTTCGTGCGCTATGTCCCAGCCACTCCGGCCATGGCTCAAAGGGGCCAATGCAGAGCTCAGATGGTGGCTTCAGATGGCGCAAGCCCCAAGCCCTGGCAGCTTCCATGTGGTGTCAAGCCTGAGGGTACAGAGATGTCAAGTATTGAGGTTTGGGACCGTCCACCTAGATTTCCGAAGATGTATGAAAACACCTGGATGCCCAGGGAGAAGTTTGCTCAGGGGCAGGATGATCATGGAGAACCTCTGCTAGGGCAGTGCAGAAGGGAAATGTGAGCTTGGAGCCTCCACACAGAGTCCCCTATTGGGGCACTGCCTAGTGGAGCTGTGAGAAGAGGGCCACCATCCTCCAGACCCCAGAATGGTAGATCCACCAACAGCTTGCACTGTGTGCCTGGAAAAGCCACAGACACGCAACACCAGACCATGAAAGTAGCCAGGAGGAGGCAGAGCAAACCGCAGGGGCAGAGCAAACCACAGGGGCAGAACTGCCCAAAAGCATAGGAACCCACCTCTTGCATCAGCATGACCTGAATATGAGACACAGAGTCAAAGGACATCATTTTGGATCCTTAAGATTTGACTTCCCCACTGGATTTCGGACTTGCATGGGCCCTGTCATCCCTTTGTTTTGAACGATTTCTCCCATTTAAAGTGGTTGCATTTACCTAATATCTGTACCCCCATTGTATCTAGGAAATAACTAGCTTGCTTTTGATTTTGCAGGCTGGTAGGCAGAAGGGACTTGCCTTGTCTCAGATTAGACTTTGGGCTGTGGACTTTTGAGGTAATGCTGAAATGAGTTAAGACTTTGGGGGACTGTTGGGAAGGCACAATGGTTTTGAAATGTGAGGACATGAGATATGGCAGGGGCCAGGGGCAGAATGATATTTTTTGGCTCTGTGTCCTTACTCAAATCTCATCTTGAACTGTACTCCCATAATTCCCACATATTGTGGGAGGGACACGGTGGGAGATAATTGAATCATTTGGGCGGTTTCCGCCATACTGTCCTCATAGTAATGAATAAGTCTCACGAGATCTGATGGTTTTATCAGGGGTTTCCACTTTTGTGTCTTCCTCATTCTGCCATCCATGTAAGACGGGACTAGCTCCTCTTTGCCTTCTGCCATGATTGTGAGACTTCCCCAACTATGTGGAAGTAAGTCCAATTAAACCTCTTTCTTTTGTAAATTGCCCAGGCTCTGCTATGTCTTTATCAACAGCATAAGAACAGACTAATACAGGTCTAATTGAATTTATAGTTATTATAGCTCTCTACTTTTTTACTCTTGCTTTTTTTTTTGTTTTAATTTATATTCACCATAATCATGAGAAGACCTTTCTGCCAGTCACTTATTTATTCTTACCTTATGTATTAATTTTACGCAATTGCCCATTGTAGAATTCATTACTTAAAGTGATTTCTCCTTAACCTGAAAGTATTGCTTTTGAGCATTCCATATAATAGTGAGTGGCCAAATGCCATTCTAATTCTCACTGCCTTGTAGGTGACATGATTTTTCTTCACAACTTGTTCATGATATTTCTCAGGGATACTATTTGGTGATTTAACTTCCTTTCACCTATTTTGCCATTTATTGGTAACTTCAGTCTAGCATCACATGCTCTGGCAGTCTTTTTGTCCTAACTTTTGTTAGACTTGCTCAACTTTATTTTTGATCTTGCTACTAAATAATTTTTCTTATAAATTTTCTTTGATGTCAAAGCATATGTTTTATTCCCTGTTTATTTTATGTAGTATTCTAATATTCTTTCATTAATAAAATTTATTTTCAAGTGCTTTTAACTATTCAAATTATACTTTTTAAAAAGTGTTCTTCTGCATCTTTTACCATTCTTATTTCTTTAGAGCTTCTTTTCATTTGCATATAATTTTAACCATGCTCAGTGTTGAAATTTTTCTTCAACTGTTTAAATAGATTTGGTTCATATGTTTGAGTAGAAACTCTAAAATCTCATTTCGGAGCTCTTTTAACATGGGGAATCCCAAGATAGTATTTTCTCTAGGTTCTATTTCTCCAGGGAAGAAATGTTGACTATGTTACCCAATATTGACACCTGTTAAGTTTACTTTCAGAAGTGGGACACAAGGATAAATGGTTGTTTGTTTGTGTCTGGTGATAGAGAAAGAAAAATAATGGGTTCCAGGATTTTAATAGGCTTCATTTATATTATTTGAAACAAGGTCGTTGAAAAAATGCAATATTTTGATAAAAGTTTGCATCTAATTCTATAATCTAGTTTTTGAGAAAAAATAGCATCAGTGTCAAAAAACAATGACTGTTGCTTCTCTGTAAATGTTTCATTTAAGAAAATGTTTGTCCTTGTGTGATAAATAGAGGTTAAAATTGTTGCCATTTCTCCAAGTTTACATGTAATTATCACTGTGTAAACATTCTTTATAGTTTGAAAGTCTGTATTAATTTTACTTTTTTTTTGGTCCCAAGTCCTCATTCCAAAAATGACTAATAACTTATTGGTATACTACTAAAACTATGAATCATATGTTAAATATATTTTTAAAATGTTTGCCTTAATTGTGATTATATAACGTAAATCTAGTATTCTGCCTGTCTCACCCAAATGTGTCTTTATTTTAATAGATACAGACTTGTAATATGCTGGAAGTAGTAATTCAGTTTAAGAAGAATATTCCTCAGTACAGAAATTATTGCCAACATCTTGATTTTAGTCCAGTGACATTCTTGTCAAACTCCTAACATACAAAACTATAAAAGAATAATTTTATGTTGTTTTAGGCCACTAAACTTGTAATTAGTTACAATAGCAAAAGGAAACATACTTAGAAAAAGTAATTGCTCAGTTCGCATCAAATTCAGTATTAGGAGTAGCCTCATGGTTGGTTTTGGCTCTTTTCAGTGTTCTACTCTTTTCCCTGAATCCTATCTATCACCTTTGTATGCCCAACACCAGACATAGTAACAGGAAGTCAACAAAAGTTGAATGAAACAATCAATGATCAAATTAATGAGAATAAAATTGACTTTTATACCTTCAAAAGTTAACAGTGGTTATTTGTGAAGAGTTGTCCGATTCTTCCTTAATAAATGTGATCACAATTTTTACCTCATTACCTCATTTAATTGTGACAGACAATAAAATTGTCTATCAGGATTATGCACAGACTCTGATGTATCATTGAATCGGACCATGTGGTGGTGGTCAGAGAGAAGTAGTGGTGGCAGATAAATCTGTAGTTAGAAAAAAATGATTCCCAGAATTGCTAATATGCCTTCCAGCTGAGAATAAGTTATTTAGACTAAATGCAACGGTAGAAATATGGTCACAAATGAAAACAAACACACACAAACACACACCCACACACATCATTTGATTTGGTAGAAATAAAAGAGAAATAGATATCAGGAGATACCTATCAGGGGATGTCCAATCTCAGATCTGTCAATCTGTTACGATTTATTTTAATGCCCCTGAGACTATCTCTTACATTCCCTACCTGTCTGTTTCCTCATGTATACCATTTGAGAAGTTTGCATTGGAAAGAATTTGTGGCTCTCCTTTTGTTACTTTAAATCATAAATTCTCATTATTAAAAAAGTTAAATTTAACAGCAAAAAAAAAAAAAAAAGACTTTCAGGTATCAACACTCATGCAAAAGAGCATTTTCATTGTCAATAGAAGCCTAGCAGCCAATTTTCACCTGTACTGTCACATTCCTTGTAAATTCTATATCCCCTGCCCCTGGGTTAATGAATAAGGATGTTCTTAGCCCACATATAATTTTGTTTCCTTAGTAAATAATCTTACTTGTTAAAAAGCTGACTTTTCTCTCCTTAAATATTGCAGTACTCAATTTTCTCACTCTTGCCTGTTCATGGAGTAGGACCTTGTCAGGAGACTCAGACTCCTTATAAGTTTTAGAATAAATGTATTGAGTTTATTGAGTTTTTTTAAAAAAGCAGAATTTTTATTTATATTTTGCTGATTTAGTGACCTATGCCCGTGCAAATTCTGATATTTTATAGCATAGTTTCACTCATCCCAAAATATGCAATGTTTAGTCCTTAATTTAATCTATTTTATAGAGTTAAATATTTTTATCTATAGAGTGTCTAATTTTGTTTACTAAATTAATTTGTTCAAACTTGCAAGAAGTGATACTCTTGTGGTTATCTTATTTTTGATGTAGTTCAGTTGGTTATTGCTAATACAGATTATATTCTGATACTGTATGCAGCAACAGCTGATAAAGTTTCTAATCAGTTTCTATAATTTCTCAGTATTTTTTCTATATAGATAATCATATCATCTACTAATAGTTGCAGGTTTATTTATGCTCTTAAAATACTTCTTATTTCACTTTACATTATTGTAGATGTTATCAGTTCTTCTACTGCAGTAATAAAATGTAGCAAGAATACTTGGTCTAATTATCTTTTGTTTTTCTCTTTTTCATATGTTTGCTGTAGATTTTTATCCATCTTAAAAAAATTTAGGGAGTCTTTTCCTGCTTCTAAGTTGCTAAACGTTGCCTTTCATTTCCTTTTTATTAATATGTGTCTGTGTGCAAGTGTTTGTTTTGGACTAATTTCTGAACTAGAACAGAAGGAAATTTTATTTTTTCTGCAAATATTAAAATAATCTTCCAAATTTTTAACTTACTCATTTTTAAGTTAAATTTCATTAACATATTATCTAATATTGAATTGCTCTTTCTTTGAACAATTTTTATTCTGATTTATACATTATTAGAAATGTATATGGACTGGAATAATATTGACTAATAATTTATTTCATTTTTCAAGTCTATTTTCATAAGTAAAATGTCCTTTTTAGTTTCCTTTCTTAAAAATAAATTAAATTAATTATAGAATTGTATGTGGTTATGCAAATAACAGAGATTATTTGGGTTTTTTACTGTTTACCCCAATGGTAGGATCTTACAGAACAATATCACAATCAGAATGCTGCCATTGATACAATCAAGACAGAATTTTTTTTCTTAAGAATGTTATAAAAATAGAATCATATAGTAGTATTGTATGAGTTCATTCTTGCATTGCTATAAAGGACTATCTGAAACTGAGTACTTTATAAAGAAAAGAGATGTACCTGGCTCATGGTTCTGCAGGCTGTACAGGAAGCATGGCAGGGAAGGCCTCTGGAAACTTACAATCATAACAGGTGAAGGGGAAGCAGACACATCCTGCACAGCTGGAAAAGGAGGAAGAGAGTGAAGAGGGAGCTGATACACACTTTTACACCACATCTCATGGGAACTCACTATCATGAGAACAGCAAGGGGGATATTGGGCCTCATGACCCAATCACCTCCCACCAGACCCCTCTTCCAATACTGGGGATTATAATTCGACATGTGGTTTGGGTGAGGACAGAGAGCCAAACCTTGTCAAGTATGTAACCTTTTATGACTGACTTTTTCCCTTGGCATAATTCTCTGAAGAAATGGATATATCAATTTGCTCCTTTTTATTGCTGAATAGTATTCCATTATAAGAATGTATTATACTTTATTCACTGTTTAAGAATATCTGAATTGGCCAAGCATGGTGGCTCACGCCTGTAATCCCAGCACTTTAGGAGGCCGAGGCTGGAAGATCACGAGGTCAGGAGATCGAGACCATCCTGGCTAACACGGTGAAACACCGTCTCTACTGAAAATACAAAAAAAATTAGCCAGGTGTGGTGGTGGGCGCCTGTAGTCCCAGCTACTCGGGAGGCTGAGGCAAGAGAATGGCGTGAACCTGGGAGGCGGAGCTTGCAGTGAGCTGTGATTGCGCCACTGCACTCCAGCCTGGGCGACAGAGCGAGATTCTGTCTCAAAGAAAGAAAGAAAGAATATCTGAATTGATTCCAGTTTTAGGCTTTATCAATAAAGCTGCTATTCATGTTTGTATATAAGTTTTTGTATGAATTTAAATTTTTCTTATGTTGAAGTAAATGTTCAGAAGTTCAATTGCTGGATCCTATGGTAGTTCTCTGTTCAATTTTTTTACTGACAATTTTACTGTTCTACTAACACTCTAATTACTCGATTTTTCTGTATTCTTGCCACTATTTGGTATTCAATCTATTTCTTACTTGGACATTCAGATAGATATATAGACATATGAGTATGTGTTGTTTCATTTGTATTTCCCTAATGTGTAATAATTTTGAACACTGTTCATGGACTTATTTATCATCTATATCCTTTCTGATGAAATGCTTTGTTGTATATTTTGCCAATTAAGTAATCAGGAGCTTTTACTGGTGTGTAATCAAAGTTCTTAACACTGTCTAGATGTTAATATTTTTAAACATGTGGTTTGTAAATATTTTCTCCAAGTTTGTAGCTTGTCATTTCAACCTCTTAACAGGACCTGTTGCAGCACTACATTTTCTTCTATTTTTTTTTCTAAATTTTGATGAAATACCATTCACAGCTATTTTTATTTCATAGATTTACATTTGTTGTTAAGTTTAACAAGTCTTTGCTTACCCTTATCCTAAATCTGAAACATTTTCTTTTGTATTTTATTTTTATTTGTAATATTTTATACTTTTAAGGTTTCACTAAAATTGATGTTGCATTTTGAAGTAGTTTTTGTGAACATCGTGAGACTTACTCGGAGTGTGTCCATTTGTAGGTTATCTATTTGTTCCATTGTTTTATATACCTATGCTTCATCAATACCACACAATCTTGATAATTTTATTCATAAAATGGGTCTTGAAATCAAAGACACTAATTCCTCTCACTTTATTTCTCTTTCCCAACTTTTTAAAATTTTATTTCTTTTCGTGATCTTTTGTTGTTCTATATACTTTTAAAATAGTCTTATCTATAACTACAATAAATCTTGCTAGTATTTTGATAGCAATTTCATTAAACTCATTTATCAATTGGGGGAGAATTGATACTTTACTATTTTGAATTTTCCAAATATTAACACTCTGTGTCTCTTCATTTATTTATATTTCTTTGGTTTCTTTCATTGGTGTTTTGTTTTATTAAGCATGAGTCCTCTACACATTCTTGTTAGATTACAGTAAACATGTGCCTTTTGAGCAATTAAAAATTTGTTTTAATTTCTGCGTCCACATTTATTTTTACATACTCAAATACAATTGAATAATGTATATTTGTTGCATATTTTGCAAGCTAGGTGTCACAGTTATTAGTTACAGGAGTTAGAAACATTGTGTTAGGAATATAATATCTAATAACCCCAGTTATTAGAGTTAGAAAAATTATGTTTGTTGGTTTCTTGAGATTTTCTATGTACACAATTATGTTATGTGCAAATAAGGAGAGTTGGAGGCAGATGAGAGTTAAATTGTTATTATACTTTCTGATTCAGAAAAATTTGGAAGTTTTAAGCATTATGTTAAATAAGAGTGTTCATAGTAAACATCATTGCCTTGTTGCAATGTAAGAATGAAAGCATCTAGTCTCTTATTAAATATGGTATTAGCTGTTGTTTTCTTGTAAAATTTTTGTTATTCTTTCATCAGCAAGTGTTTACTTTTATCAAATTATTTTATTTTATTTATTTATTTATTTGAGACAGAGTCTTGCTCTGTCGCCCGGGCTGGAGTGCAGTGGCACGGTCTCGGCTCACTGCAACCTCTGCCTCCCGAGTTCAAGCTATTCTCTTGCATCAGCCTCCGGAGTACCTGGGACTACAGGCACACCCCACCACACCCAGCTAATTTTTGCATTTTTAGTAAAGACGAGGTTTCACCATGTTGGCAAGGCTGGTCTTGAAATCCTGACCTTGTGATCCAACCCCCTTGGCCTCCCAAAGTGCTGGGATTACAGGTGTGAGCCACTGTATCTGGCCCCAAATGTTCGTTCTGCATTACTTTATATTACTTTTCATTTTTAGCCTCCTTATATCATGCAGTATATTGATTGTTTCTTAAATATAAATTAGCTTTGTATCTCCGGTATAAATCCATATTGCTTATAGTATATAGTGTTATATATTACTGAGTACCATTTGTTAATATTTTGATAAGGACTGCATGTCTATATTCATGAGAAATATTCATTTATGCTTTTCATCTTTTACTCTGTGTGATTCTGATAGCACTGTAGTACTAGCTTCATTTAACAAATAGAGAAGGGTTCCCTCTTTTCTGTTTTCTGGAGGAGATTGTGTAGACTTGACATAAATCTTTTAAAAATATTTGCAGTTATCACAGTACCCCACATTCAGATAAGCCCCACTCTTAGTTTAATGCTCTGCTTGTCACTTCCTTGAAATATTAATGAATTTGGGACAAGAATCTCTAGATATTCATTTTTACCTGGCCTCCAGAAGACCTGCTTGTGATGCATAAACATAATTATGGTTAAGAAAATTGACACTTAATATATCAAAGACATCTGTAAAGAAAATGGATAACTCATTTCTTAGCTGGCATTGATTTGCAGTGAATGACATGTTTGATAAATATTTGGGAGTGTTTATTAACTTCATATTTATTGTATATGCATAAAACTATAGAGCCTTTTGTCTTTCATTATTGATTGTAAGAAAACTACATCATTGATACTAGATATTTTAATTTGCATATTTAATTATGCATGGAGTAAAAAATAAATACTAAGAATAGCAGATTCAATCCACAATAATGTATGCACTTTTTCATTATAATAAAATTTAATTATAAGTTTGAATTATTGATTTCTTGCTTGGGTAAACTAATTCCTCCATTACCAGTAGTAATGCAAACATTTCATAATTAGAGGATAAGACTAGGTAATGGAGATGTGTCTCATCAAATAATTAGACTGCTCAATTTGAGGGATGTTAAATAAGCAAGAAAAAAATGTTATCAGTTATAACAATATATTTGTTTTTGCTTAATTTTCTTTTTATGAAACATAAATAGTCTAAGTTCTGGTATGTGAACAATTTTCTTTTTATGTATTTAGGTGATTAATACAGAAATAAACTCATTAAGGCAAATTAGCATCCATTTTAAAACAGAAGTTTTATAAGTTTACTTTAAAATTACTTAATTTTGGTGCATTTACATTGAATATGCTACTTATTCGGGCTTTAGTGACTACAGAAGAGGTATGCTTTATTTAATTCACAAATTTTATTTAGGCAGTTGACCTGTAACTAACTCAGTTTAGAGAATTCTTTAAAATCTCCTTATGTTTTTAAACTGTCTCAATGTCATAGGAAGCATTATTTGAAAATGTGTAGAATTGAGTCTCAATATAAAGATCAAATCACCTACTTCCAAGTATACTTTTATTGGCAAATGTTAACATAAAAGGAGACAGTCTCTCATCAAACCACACTTTTGATTTTCATCTATTTAGACGTGCAAACAATAGGACAAGATATCTTACTAGAATAATATTAAGATTTTCCATAATAGACAGGATATTGGTAAACTTTTGAAATTTTGTTTGAATAGTTGAATGGCTTTTACATCCAAATATTCTAATGCTTGCCTTTAGCAAAATTTGAGACTCACAACTACAGAAGTGAAAATTAAACCTAAAATTAATTTTAGGAACAAATAAGAATCAGAAAAATTACCTGGAATTTTTAAGAAGTAACAATTATTACATGTTTATATTTGAGCTGGTGCAATTTATCTGTTCTTTCCCTGTAAGAAATTACAGTAGAAACATATATGCGTTCTACTGTAGTTTATATCACATCATGTAATATACAAATCACTTTATACCTAGAGTAATTAATAGGCAAGACAATATATATTTTAATTCTAAATCTTATTTTCCAAAATACTTATGTTACCACTTGCTTATGCAAAATAATGATCACAATAATAATAATAAAATGTATTGACTTTATGATATGCTGATAACTGTGCTATATATTGTGAGCATAGGGTATCATATGACTCTCAAATCACCGTGTGTTATTATTCTCCCCATTTTATACTTTAAGTACCTAGAATGTATTAAATACATTCATATAAAGTTAAATGTATTAAACAACTGCTAATATTACTCAGCTCTTATGTAGCTGGAAACCACACATTAATGTAAAAGACAGGCTATTAGTTATTTCATTTGTCTGTCTTTAGTTCAATCTTTCTTCCGAAGGCATTTTATAATTTGTGTAAAGATACATTCTCTTAAACGTATTTTACCTTTATTATCATTGTAACTTATAAAATAACAGCACATACACTTTTATTAAAACATTCACTCTACCCAAACAATATCATTCTTGATATGAGATCATTTGAAAAACATAGAAATAGCCAGTCTATAAAGATAAAATGCTGTATGAATAGCCAAAGAGACATATATCACAATGTTAATTTTATATCTGAGTGTGGTGCATGCATATATTTGTTTGTTTTGCTTTTTCAATTATAATTTTAAAAATATTTTTTACATGTAATGATTTACAATGTAAAGCAAGTTTGTTTTTCTGAGAGTAGAATATTTAAAAGTACATACCAATATATATGCCTTTTTTCTTGGTTATTGTTATTCTCTTTAAAAAATCATTATTTCCCCCCAACGTTATGATATAGCTATAGTTATTACTCAAAACCTAACATGGAAACAATGGCAGTGAGTCATGGGTGCCAGAGGAAATATACTAAATCTTAATATATGTATATTGTTTGCCTCCTGTTTCATTTACCTTTGAACAGGAAATACCTTTTACCCACTGAATATACACATAAAATATATGAAAGAATTCAAAAATTTTTCTGGCTGTGCCTTAGTAGACATCATTTATGCATTTGGGAGCCACATAAAACATTGATTAGGATTGAATTTGAGTTTATTTAACAAACAGAAGAAATACATATAAAATGGTGTAACTCAGAAACTCAAAAGTACTAATAGAAAGGCAGAAAAGTCCATCAATGCCTTAAGGAAGTATAAAATTAATAGAATAGTAATGAACATACAAAGGACATAAAAGAATGCACATAAAAGAAAACAACAAATAAATAAAGCAACAAATTAAAAAAACCCGCAGACATGGCTAAACCTTTAGAGAGTTCAGAAAACTTTCCAGGCTATTTCATCAAAATACAGCCTTGTGACAGCAACTTGATAAGACCAATAATGGTATTCTCATTAGATACAAAAGAATGTAGGGGGGAAATAGCAAATTTTTGCCTAAAAGCAATTTCTAAGCCATTTCTATTTACAGGAACATAATGAACACTGATAAACCACTGTGTGTGTTACATCGTAGTCAATTTAGAGAAATTTATAGTTTTATTAAAAAATTGGTGGTTTGAGTGTAGAAATCATGTTTTATCCTATAATGATTTCCAAGAGATTAACACAGAACCTGACACATAAAAAGTCTCATAAATAATTCTTTAGTATAACTTTAGGATAAATTCAAGATGTCAACTATGTGACACTGTAGCTCTCCTATAAAAGATGTGCTTTCTGTGGAAATGCTTCTTAGTCATACTATAAATTATATGGTAATTTAGATGTTATTTCTTGATATTTCAGACCTAACTGATGACAAGGCATAGTGGTTCATGCCTGTAATCCCAGAACTTTAGGGAGGCTGAGGCGGGCAGATAGTGTGAGGCCAGGAGTTCGAGACCAGCCTGGCTGACATAGTGAAACCGCCCCCGTCTCTACTAAAAATATAAAAATTAGCCTGGTGTTATGGCACATGTCTGTAGTCCTAGATACTCAGGAGGCTGAAGCATGAGAATTGCTTGAACTTGTGAGGCAGAGGTTGCAGTGAGCCGAGATCTCTCTACTTCACTCTAGCTTGGGCAACAGAGTGAGACTCCGTCTCAAAAACAAACAAACAAAAAATATAAATTATTTTTTGCCTCTAGAAAATGAAATAAACAAAAAATAACTTACACATTCAGAATTAATTATATTTAAATTAATTAATGAGTTTGGAAAGTACAAATATAATGCAGTAGCCTGTGTGAAGTCCAGCAAAAGAACAATTGATTGATTTTTTCTTTCACAATTTTTGTAGTGCATAGAATAAAATGTGATATCTCTTTACCCAAAACATTATCAGATAAAAACAATTTGACATTTTGAAATCACTTTTAAGTGTTTCATAAAAACATTTATCAAGTGACAAAGTAAAACTAAAATGAACGAACAAAAACAAGTAAAAACACCAGAATTTTAGAACAGGAAGAAAGTGATCATAAATGTCTAATACTTTCAAAGAAGAGAACATACATGATTTGCTTTGTTTTATGCATAAAAGAGATCTGTCTTTCCTTGATGAAATATATGTATCTAACTCAATTTAAAGGAGCTAAAGGACTTGTTACTAAAATCTATAAAATATTCATGAAAGAAAGTGAAAAAGACGCAAATAAATGGAAGGACGTGTTCATAAACGGGAAAATTTGATATTATTAAAATGTTCATACTCTAAGTGACCTACAGGTTAAATGTAATCCTTACCAAATTCTTAGTGATGTATTTTTTTACAGAAATAGAAAAAAAAAAGCCTAAAATTCATGTGAAACCACAAAAGACCCCAAGTAGCCAAAGGAAGCTTAAGCAAGAAGAACAAAGCAGAAAGTATCATACTTGTTAATTTCAAAATATATTATAAAGCTGCAGCAATCAAAATAGTATAGTACTGACATATAAACACACATTGACTAACGGAATAGAATAGAGAGTCCAGAATGACACCCATACATTTACTCTAAAGAGATCTTTAACAACCAGGGAAAAGAATATATAATGGGGAAATTATAGTCTCTTCAATTAATGATATTAAGAAAACAGAAAATCCACATGTGAAGGAATAAAATCGGATTACTCTTTTAAACAGTACAAAACATTAACTGAAAATGAATTAAGACATAAACATAAGGCTCGGAAATGTAAAACTCCTGGAGGAAAACACTGAAAAAAAATTGACTTCTGGTGCTGGAAATGATTTCTTAATCAGGAAAGTGAAAAAGCAACCTATGAAATGAGATAAAATATTCATAAATTATATATCTGCTAAAGGATTAATCTCTAAAATACATAAATAACTGGTACAACTCAATAGAAAAAAATTAAAAACAAAAAACATAAAAAGTGGGCAAAGGGCTTGAACAGACATTTCTCCAAAGATATGCAGGTGGCCAGCTAATACATTAAAAGGAGCTCAACATCTCTAATCTTCAAGATAATGCAAATCAAAACCCCACTGAGAGATCACTTTACACCCATTAGGATGTCTATGAACAAAAGGACAAAAGAGAGCAAGTATTGGTATACATGTGCAGAAAAGAGAACCATTTTACATTGCTGGTGGGCATGTAAATTGATAGAACCACTATAAAAGCAGAATCGAGGCTTCTCAATAAATTAAAGTTGGAACAACTGTATGATCCAAAATACTGATGGATTTATACCCAAAAGAATTGACATTGAGATGTCAGAGGTATTTGCATTCCAATATTTATCACAGCATTATTTACAATAGCATAAAAAGAAACTTACTACATGTCCATTAACAGAAAAAATGGATAAAGAAAAATGCTATATACATACTGTGAAATAGTATTCAACCTTAAAAAAGAAATTCTGCCATTTGCTACTATGTGGATGAATTTGGAGGACATTATTCTAAGTGAAAAAGCCAGAAACAGAAGAACAAATACTGCATGATACTACTTAGGTATCTAAAAGAGTCAAACTCATGGAAGCAGCGAGTGGAATACTAGTTGTCAGGAACTCAGAAGAGGAGGAATCAGGGAGGTATTTTCAGTGAGTACATAGTTTGTTATTTAACATAATAAAATCCTTTACAGCATAGCATGTATGGTTACTTATGTTGTATTGTAGCAGTCCCCAGTCTTTTTGGAACCAGAAACTAGTTTCGTGGAGGACTTTTTTCCCACTGACAAGGGGTGTACTGGGGATGGTTTTGAGATGAAACTGTTCCACCTCAGATCATCAGTCAACAGATTCTCATAAGAAACCACAACCCACTTCCCTTGCTTGGGCAATTCACAATGCAGTTCACACTCCTATGAGAATCTGATAGCTCCGCTGATCTAACAGGTGGCAGAGCTCAGGCAGTAATGTGAGCATTGAGACCGGCTGTAAGTACAGATAAACTGTTGCTCGCTGGACCAGCATGGGTCTGTAGCCCAGGCGTTGGGGACTCGTGCTGTATTGTATGTTTAAAACACTGTTATCATTGTAGTACTTTTGTTAAATGTTCCTATCAAAAAAACAAACAAACAAAAACAGAGAGGAATCTTTTTGAGATGATGATCATGTTTTATGGCATAGTTTATGGATGGGTTCATGGGTCTGTATATCTTTAAATTTATCAAGATGGGTACATTAAATTTGTTCAGGTTTTTATATGTTTTACAAGCCACTCACAACAACAACAACAACAAAAAGGGATGGTGTAAGTAAAAGATGGGATAAAGAACTCTGTATTTCTTTTGAGGAGAACATATTTTTGAGAAAAATTTAAATGTTTCAACTCAGATTTATAGTATGGAATTCTTATGAATGTAAAATTACTTTTGTTAATTTTGTTAATTTTGAAAAAAATGTATCAGTGGCTTATTATATAGAAGAAATTCAGTGGTGAAGAATCACTGAATAGGTTTCTTCTCCTAATTCTCAAAGGTCAATTAGGCAGTGATGTACAGCTTTCTTTATCTCTGCCAACTAATACAATAGTCACTTTAGGATTTCAGGAATTAGAAAGTTCAGTCCAAAATAAATAAAAAATTTGATCCTCTATTTTCTTGAAAGCTGCTATATTCACACTCAGGTGCAAATCTCTCCTAAGTTTGCTGACATCCGCTGGGCTGCAAATCTTTCTTTGTCTCTTTCACGACTAACTACAGTCTTGCTCTATGTGGCTTGTGAAAAGGAATGAGGGAAAAAATAAAAAGGAAAAATCTTACTTAATAGCCATGGGTAATTATTAAAAATGAACACTTATTAAATGGTAACTAATGCAGAGTTTATATATTTTATCAGTTTATGAGAAATGGGAAACTATATTAATGTTGCCAAAACCAGGACCAATAATCATGTTTAGGAGAATTTCATATATTCAACAGTATCAGTTAAACACTCAAACTGAAATTTTTGTCAGGAAGGGACTGAGAAAAAATTTAACTGACAAATGTTTAATAAAGTTTGCTTCATGCACTTTTGTTCATCATTTTTATTTGAAAAATGAATAGTTCATTCTACAATATTTAAGATTTTTGTCAGAATTACATGAGATATGAAAATGTGCATAGGTAAGAAATTACCACATTTCTTACTGAGAAAAACACTTATAGTAGGTTGGCAACTGGATTACATGTGATTAGGTAGCTAGAATATGTACATTTTTAAAAAATATTGCCTGAAAGATATGATTACTAGAATATGAGTTCAAAACATATATCACTATTAATTATGGTAGGTGATTTTTTTCAAAATCATTAAGAGTTCATGGTTTATTTTTACCTACATATCATTTTGAAAACATTAATGAAAGTAAATAACTACAATTTCAATGTAAATTAAGCTATTATCTTTCAATAAAGTTTACCCAGTTTTAGATCTTCATACATATTATAGTTATATAGTAAAATTTTACCTTCATTCAATAAAAAAACTGTTGAGTATGTCTATTATTTACATAAATGAATAATCAGACATCTTGCCTTTAGAGCTGGTTCCTTCTACTGTACTTGGTGTTCAAATACATTAATATTTGGGGTATTATATATACATGGACTATCCTTAAATGACAATCTTGGTAGTAAAAGTTACTTTTTTGCCCCCTAATTCTGCTGTGTGAGACTAGGACTCCAGAGAAATCTTTTCCAGAAGTAACTATTCTAGGATTTTACTGTTAGATAACAATTTTTGGTGATACTTGAGTGATTCTCTCCTAATCCATTGATGCCAGGAATCTTTCTTCTTGACCTTTAACTGATGTTCATATCACCCAGGAAGCACACCCCAGTCAAACCCACTGGAATATCCAGTTATAAAAAAAGGTGGGAAAATAAGGTTGTCATAAAATCTTCATGTTTTAAGTCCCTTTTTAACTCTCCTTTACTCCCTCTGACTTAACATAATTCTTACCTTTTTCTTTGATCCTTTTGTCTTTTCTTTCACAAATACTAATCAATTTATCTTTTTCTAGCTATTATTCAATATCTATTATAAAAATCCATATGTATCTGTTTAAGAACTATATTTACAAGTGATAAAATCAATTTAACTCAATTCAGCAAATATTGTATGTGCATTCTTATTTGTTATATTTCCAGAGAACTTGCCCATATAGCTCCAGGCAATAAGTAGCCTGTTTCTAGATATTTTAATTTGAGCCAATTTCAGGAAGGGATTCAACTAAGATATGACATTTACTATATACCTCTTAAGCACCAGTAACTATTTTACATGATTTTTATGTAGAATCTGAGTTAAACTTCACAGTAACCATTTAGAGTGTTACAATATTTATGGAAAATAGAAAATATATTCAGTAACTGTGCTGAAGCCCATGAATTTTCCACTAAAACATCTAATTAATGAGTGATAAGAAACTTATTTTGTATAACTTACTGTAAATTCTAAATGATATTTTCACAGATCATGTAGAAAAAAAAATCCTGTCCCTGACAGTCACTCATACCTGAGAGGAAAAAGACTCATTGTAATAATGTTTGAGTTTGTTTCGGAAAATTTGTTTCTCCACCATCCTAACACCCTAGTCAATGAATAGCTCCCTAAAGACTCACTAACAATGGCAGAAATGTCTACACATTTATTTGACATTTAGTTTCAGATCGAGAGCCCATCTGGATCTTTCTAAATGGCGTACCAACAGAGAGACCATAGTCAGATCCATTTAACAGAGAGCTGGGATTAGAGTCATTTGCAGTTGTTTTGTCATTATATGTAGAAGCAACCTTAAAAAAAAATAAAGAAACACTTTTATTTTCAACTCTATGGTGAAAGAAAGGGAGTGAGGGAGCTGGCAGTGAATTTTCATGAGGCAAAGACTTCTTTTATTCTCCAGTGAAAATCTAATGAGAGAATGACTTTCTCTGCAGTACAGTGAACTGAAGGTCATCATCAATTCTGTTTACTCCTGTTGCAAGTGACTCCAGTGCTTGTAAATAATTCATGATTCTATGTGATAAATAACATTTTATGTAAAAGAAAACCATGCCCGGGTTTACTAAGTGTTTCTTTAATCTTTTGAAATATATCAACTAAAATGCTTCCTCCTTCGTATACAGCCTTAGCTTAGTCTCATAAGAATTGCTTTCCAGGTCTTTGTTATTAAAAACATGGGATGCCTTACTGTTAAAATATGGAAAAACTTGTTGCATAAAGGCAAATTGGCATAAAATCTGGTTTATCATTTTTAAGATTTCTGAAGAAGCAACATTATAATGTGTATGGTATATTTATCTGAATAACTGGAATATTTCAAGTGGTTATAAACAAGTAGATTATAGACTCAATTGTATAAAATAAAAATTCAGGTAAAAGCAAATCCCTATAGTTCCCCAAAACAGTTTTTCATCTTTCAAAGCAAGAAATTTTAAAAAAAATTTAAATATATTTTTTCCAAATATAATAAAATACATATTTTGTTAAATTTTTCAAGTATTTCTAAAATGTATGAATTAAAACATTCTGCTAGAAAATATATACTTTCTTTACACAAACATGAGTAGTGAAATCAATAAGGATAAGGTAAATATTTTTCTAATTTAAAAAATATTTGGAAAATTCTTTTAAACATATTGTAGAAACCATTTTTCTTTTGAGCAATGATTTTACTAGTTTCAATTAAAATAAGTAAAGTTCATAATGAGTCAGAGTTACCTAGAAAAAAAGAATATTCAAAGAAATAATTGCTTTTAACACCTAATGAAGTCATTACCTCTTATTACATGAGACATTTTATAATTTAGGTGCGTAAATGTATACATATCTCAGTTTGTTAAAAGATTTGACATTTTCAATATGTGCTTATGAAGAAACCATGCTAATTGGATGTTTTCATGTTTTTGTAGCATCAGCGCTTTCTGAGAAAAGGAAACTGGCAACCTGCGTTAAGGAACGTTGGGTGGCAATTGTTCCTTTGAAGTTAGAAGTTGTGTATTTTCCCATAGCATTTGGTCACATTCTAATGGTGATAGACCCAGAATCATTTGTTCTTTTTGTTTTCAACCCTAGACCTAAATGATCACATCAAAGAGTTGTAAAGGTCACTCTCCTTTCCTCCTGACAGATACTGTGTAAGCAGTTTCTACATAAGCTCCAAAATTCATAATTACAGCTTTTTTTTGTTTTCCTATGGTACAGAACTCTTCCTATATCCTCTGTCATATAATCAAATGACATCTGGCCTTATCATGCTGCCCTATGGGAGACTGGGGCTTAGAAAACCAACAATAAGATGATCAGTGAGTAAACAAAATGTATTTTTCCTAATCTAGTGGTCTAGCATGCCAGGTATATGTTATCTGTGTAATAGTGTAAATAGTGTAATATCTCAGATCCTTCCCAGGTTCAACTTCCTTCACTACTTTATGAATTCTTCTTTCAAGGTCAAGTTTAATTTTTTTTAAATAACAAAAACTTTCTGTAAGACACAATAAATAATTCACATGAATATTTTAGGTTGGGATTATCTGTTTTATTTTTAAATTAGTTATATCCTTTTTTCTTCCTAAACTAGAGTAATCAAACAGAAGAGTTCATGCATATCCTCATCTGCCAGGCATCTTGAAGTGTCATAATAGTAAAACATAGTATTAAAATTATATTAGCTAATACAATTATTTTACTTATAAAACAAAGATCATATTGTCTTTATATCCAAAATAATCATTATAGGTTGGCCAAATGTGAGGAAAAACTATCATATAGAATACTCACGGTAAAACAAAAATCACTGATTTTTCTAATGATATATACATTTACCAGTCTTATATTCATACTCCAAAAGTCAGTTATTTTTACTTGCTATGTTATTCAAAACAGTTAACATTTTTTAGGTTTACAGTTAACTTATTTTTACTGAAGATTTATGAATAATGGCTTGAGTATTTTTCTTAAACATAAACATTTAAATCTAATGACATACAAACAAAAGGGCAGATAATGGAAAGCCAACTAAGAAATCTATTAAGAGTAGACTGGCTAAAAGGGCTAGTGAAAATATTGTTCCCAAAGAATTTCTAGGGCTGGGCCCAGTGGCTTACACCTGTAATCCCAGCACTTTGGGAGGCCAAAATGGGTGGATCACTTGAGGTCAAAAGTTCGATACGAGCCTGACCAACATGGTGAAATCCCATCTCTACTAAAAAAACACAAAAAGTTAGCCAGGCGTCATGGCCCTCACCTGTAATCCCAGCTAATTGGGAGGCTGAGGCAAGAGAATCACTTGAACCTGGAAGGCGGAGGTTGCAGTGAGCCGAGATCACGCCATTGCACTCCAGCCTGGGCAACAAGAGCAAAACTCTGCCTCAAAAAAAAAAGAAAAGAATTTCTAGAAAGTAAAGTTGTAATACAAAAAAAGATAATATTTCTTATAAAACTAGAGCAGCATACCTTAACTTTGGTTACACAAATACAATGACACAAAGTTTTTGATATTCCCAATGTTCAGTTCACATCCTGTCTAAATACATCCTGTATAAATTAAATTAAATTAAATAAGAATAGTTAGGTCTGTAAGCCAAGCGTTAGTAATCTTTAAAGCTCTGCATGCAGTTTTTACACATTGTCAAGTTTTAGAAGCAATCAAGACTGACTTCTGCAGGACAGTGTGAGGAACTCCTCTGACCTGCCCCTCAGTGAAACTGGTGAAAATTACCAAAAAAACCCCCAATCATTTGAATCATTTGAAATGGGCTTAGGATAAAACTGCACATGAAGATGCACCTATTATAGAAAACCTACAAAAAATGGTAAAGATAGGCGAGATTTTGTGGTATTTGAACCAAGATAGCTTCTTCCCTTTTCACTCTGAACTCAGTGAGGCAGAGACTCCACTCCAGATTGCTGCAGCTAAGAACATAGGGCTTTCTCTTCACCCGGCTCCCAGATGGAAGCTGTTCTTCCAAGAACAAGTAAAACTTTAACATTTCTCATCCTGTCTCCAGCTACCTATTGCTGAGGACAACCCTTGGGTGAATGCAGTTGAGGTTGGGCTTTCCTTCTTCCACACATTCCCTACTTGTGGAAAAGAGGCAGTATATTGGATGTGGTGCTCTGAGAATACTCTGGCCCTAGTAGACCTTCCTTAACTTGTGAGATGATGTTTGTATAACAGCAGAGGCAAGCAGAGACAACCCCAGGCTGCTCACCCTCTTCCCCTTCCACAGCACTCAGTACCTACAGTGGAGCTGTCACTCAGAGGAAACCTTAATATTTTCTCCAACCCCAAACTCCAGAGCCATAGATCAGAGATTTTGCCTGAGGGGAGAGTAACCTAATAAAACAGATGATTTAATCTCTTTCCAAAGGACTGCCTTCATTTGCAGCACAGCATGGAAAATTTTAAACCTAAACATACTGTAAAATTCAGTGGAGGTTGTGATGAAAACTAATTTGAAGAAAATTTGTGGGTCTAATGGGAATAAGATGTAGCCTGTATTCCTGTTACTTAGCAGGGAGAACTGGGAAACAAGCTGAGAAAACACTTCAGGGGTCGGAAAATTTCAAATACTTACTTCAGAAACTGTTAAATATTTTCTCCAGAAATCTACAATTTGATTGAATTAGTTTGTAGAGGTATTTATGCCTCAGGGCATTATTGAAAACAATAACTGTCAAAAACAGCCTGTAATTAACGGAGCGTGACAGCTGTGTATGGTCAGGGAAAAAGTGGAAGAGAGCCTTACATGACCACCGCACCGTAGGTGTAGTATGGTATACCCAAAGATGTGTCTTCATGAGGAACAGACTGACACTTTGCATGGAGAGTAGTCAAAAATATTTCACCTAGTCATTAAAGATATAAACAAGCAAATTACAATCACAAGCCTCACAGGACAGTATGCAAAGATCCTATATATATTGCCTAAAATATCTAATTTCAAAAAAAAGCTTATGAGGTATTTATAAATAAAGTATTATCCTACAGCAGAAAAAAAGGCAGTAGAAACTGCTTGTGAAAGCAGCTAAATTTCAGATTAAACAGAAAAAGATTTCAAAGTAGTCATTATAAATAAATATGCTCATTAACCTAAAGCAAGGCACAGTTAAGGAAGTAAAGAAATATATCATAACAGTGTTGCATCAAACAGAAAACATCAATAAAAATATAATTTATTTTAAAAAGAGTAAATGGAAATTGTGTAGTTAAAAATACAATAACTGAAATGTATAACATTTAGTAAAAGGGTGTAACAGTAGATTTGAAATGTAAACATAGAGACAAAAACACGCACTTCATAATAAAAATGCTGAAAGTCAAAGAAAAGAAAAAACTGTTGAAAGTAGCAAGAGAAAATGGCATATAACTTACAAGAAACTCCCAATAAGACAGAAGCTGACATTTCAGAAAAATTAACAGAAGCTAGGAGGCAAACTATTTTAACATATTCAAAATACTCAAAAAAGCCAGCAACAACAAAAACTGTCAATCAAGGTGTCCTATACTCATCAAAGCTCTCTTTCAAAAATGAAGGTGAAATAAACACATGATTCAATAAAGAGAAACTGAGACATACTCTTTCTTACTGCTCTGCCTTAAAGACACATTTCAAAAATTCTTCAGGTTGAAAGCAAGTTCTGCAAATGGTAATTATAACCTATAAAAACAAACAGAATACTGATAAAGTTAGTTATGTAATTATAAAGGAGACTATAAATGCATATTTTATTCTTCCCTATATTAACTGATTTTAAAAGCCATTGTATAAAATAATATGTGTAAAATGTATTGCATATACATTTAGAATAGACATATAACACATAGAAATGCAGTATATGTGTAATATATTTGTCAACAACAGCACAGCAGTGATTGGTGGGCACGAAGCTGTAATGGGTGAAAAAAATGATGACAGATGATAGAGTCATAACAATAAGAATGTCTTGTTGGGTTTTTAACACTAATTAAGGCATTACATGTAACAATAATTCCATTTAATGGGGATAAAGGTGATATATAGTAGTAATGTTTACATATAATACTGAATTAAGCTGGTATAAATCTGATATTGTCCTAATAAGTTAAAGTGGATATGATAAATGTTAGAGTGAACACACAAATGCATACACACACACATACACACGACTAGAAAATGGTGCAGAAAGCATTAATAAAATCAAAATGCCACATTAAAACACAGTCATTTAATACAAAATAAAGCATTAAAGTGAAATAGAGGAAAAAAAGACGAGATATACAACACAAAATATAAAATAGTAGACAGTAACATTATTACTGATAGATTAAACATTTCAATCAAATAAAGATTTTAAGACCTAATTTTTACAAAATGATACAACTTTATGTTGTATACAGGAGATGTATTTTAGATTAGAAAACAAACAGATTGAAAGTAAAAGGATGGAAAAGATTTATCAGGCAAACAGCAACCACAGGAAAGCTGATGTGACTATACTAATAGCAGACAAAATAGACATTAAAATAAAAATGAGTTACTAGAAATAAAGAGTATATTTTATAATAATAAATCAACCCATCAGAAAGGTATAACCGTTTAAAACGTATGTGCACCAAAAAACATAATACCAAAATGCACAAATTAAACACTGACAGAAATTAAGGGAGAACTAGATAATTTAACACTAATAGTGGGAGACTTCTATATTCCACATTTAATAATAAATAGTATGTGGTCAGAAATTCAACAATCAAATAGAAGAATTGGAACACTATAAACTTACTAGGCCTGGCAGATATTCATAGCACATTCCACCAGCAACACAGAATATAGATTCTTCTCAAGTGCAATTGAAACATTACTAAGGATACATCATATTAAATGTCATTAAAAAACTGAATACATTTAAAATGATAGAAATAATACAAAATATGTTCACCAACACAATGAAAGAAAATTAGAAATCAATGACAAGGAAAATTTGTACTTACTTACAAATATATAAATATTAAACAACACACTCTCAAGTAGCCAAAAAATTAATAAAATTTAAAAGGGAAGTTATAATACATTAAGAAGGATGACAATGAAAACATGGTATTTACAAACTGCTGTGAAAGCATTGTTTAGAGAGAAAATTATAGCAGTAAATGTCTATATTAAGTTAGAAAAAAGAACCCAAAACAAAAACTTAATTTTCCAACTTACACCATCAACAAAAGAGCAAACTAAACCTAAGACAAGCAGAATAAAATAAATAATAATTGCTAGATAGTAAAATAGAAAGTAGGTGAAAAGAAAAAATAAAGAAAATCAATGCAACCAAAAGCTGGTTCTTTGAAAAGATCAATAACATTGACACAACTTTAAATTTACCAAGAAGGAAATGGAGAAGAGTGAAATAACTAGAATAAGAAATGAAAGAGGAGCCATTACTATTGACATAATCAATTTAAAAAAATTAAAAAGAAATGTTGTGAACAATTGTACGCCAACAAACTAGATAACTTAGATATAATGGACAAATCCCTAAAAGACAAACTGTCAAATTTGACCCAACAACAAATACACAATTTGAATAGATCTATGAGAAGTGAACAGACTGAATCCGTATTCAAAAACCTGTCCACAAGGAAAATGCCATTCCTAGATGTTTCACTAACCCAAGTCTTCCAAATATTTAAAGATAGTTCACGAAAATGGTTTACAAATTATTCTCCTCCACTTACCTCCCAAAAGAGAATACTTCTCAACTAATTTAATGAGGCCAATATTACCCTAAAATGAAATACAAACAAATCACCAACAGAAATGGAAATCTTTAAACCAATATCCCTTATGAAGCTCTATGCAAAAATCCTGCATAAAGTACTAGCAAACTGAGTACAGAAATACATAAAAAGAATTATACACTCCAACCAAGTAGGATTTACTCTAAAAATGAAGGTTGACTGTCCATCTAAAAATTATTATTGAAATACAATTTACTAAAATAATAAAACATGAAAATCATGCTATCATTACAATAAATGCAGAAAAACCATTTGACAAAACCCAGAAACTTTCAATAACAAAAGCACTAAAAAATAACAATGTGAAGGAACTTCTCCACTCCCTGAAGCTGATGAAGGGAATTATGAAAACTCCACAGCTAACATCATACTTACAGGAAAAAGACAGGATACTTCCCACTTACAGTCAAGAAAAAGACAAGGATGTCTATTCTTGCTATTTTAGTTAGCACTGTGCTAGAGATTCTAGTTAGGCAAGAACAAAAAGAAAAGTAGATGAGAAAGGAAGAATTGAAACTATATTAACAGACCATGTGATTATAGGTATAAAATCATATGAAATTACTAAAAAATTAAAAGTAATGAGTTTGGCATGGTTGTAAGATACAGTATCAATATCAAAAAAATCAGTTACATTTCTATGCTCTTGCCGTGAATATTTTTAAAAGTAATTTTTAAAGTTTCAGTTATAATAGCATCAAAAAATTATATACCCAGGAATAAATTTAACAGAAAAACAAAGTGTCTACTCTAAAAACTGCAAAGCATTGTTCAAAAAACTAAAGAAAATCTAAGCAAATGAAAAAATACCCAGGTTCATGGATGAGAAGACCTAATGTTGTCAAGATGGCAATACTCCTCAAACTGACCTCCAGATTTACTGCAATTCCTATGAGAATCTTAGCTAACTTTTCTGTGGAAATTGACAAGCTGGTTCATGTAGAATTGCAAGAGACCTAAGGAAACAAACAAAAAAGTTGAACCCTTACATTAGACCATATAAAGAAATTAACTCAAAATATATTAAACACCTAAATGTAAAACCAAAAATTACAAAATTCTTAGGATAAAACATAAGGGCCCATCTTTTGGACCTTTGATTGGCAAAGGATTCTTAGATATGACACCAAAAGCAGTAGCCACTCACGCACACAAAAATTGATAAACTGGACTTAATCAAAATTAAAAATGTTTGTACTTCACAGGACATCATCAAGAAAGGGAAAAGTCTGCCCAGAGAATGGGAAAAAAAATTTACAAATCACATGTTTGAAAAGAAAATCCTAATATGCGTATGCATACATATATATATATATATATATAAAATCATACAACTCAAAAATAAAAACACAATTAAAAAATAGGCAAAAGATCTGAATAGACATCTCTTCAAAGGAGATATACAGATGGTCAGTAGGTGTAGCCATGCTCCAAAGAACTAAAGAAAACAGTGAATAATAGAAAGTGCTGCCCTTACAGGAAGAGCAAATATGAAAAGAAACAGCTTGCTGATACTCCGTTAGCTTATAAGGTAACAAAACTGGCTGATACCAGTTAGAACCAATATGGACAACTGTGGTCTGTGTGGAACGAACTTGCTGACATCACAGCCTAAATTTCCATTGCCTGTTTCATATCACGCCCCCGCCCAAATTTGCACATGCAACCCATGAAGGGGCATGAAGAGACAACTGTGCCTATCGGGGAACTTTACAGGGGGAAAGGGGTAGGGAGACAGATTTGAACTGGCCTTTTATCTCACTGTTGGTGGACACAAAATAAAGCTTTTTTGTTTTGCTTTGCTTTTTTTTTTTTTTTCGTTCTCAAAACCTAGTGCCATGGTATTTGCTTCTAGGGCATCAGGCAGCGAGCTCTTTAGCTCTTTTCTCAACAACGTAAGTACTCAAAAAGGTTCTCCAAGTCATTATTCATCAGGGAAGTGCAAATCAAACTCACAGTTTGATACCACTTCACATCACTCAGATTACTAGAATCAAAAAGTAAGATAACAACAAGTGTTGGCAATAATGTGTAAAAATGAAACCCTTCTATTCTGCTAAAAAGAATTTGAAAATGATAGAGCTGCTTTAGAAAACACTTTAACAGTTCTTAATTTTATTAAATATAGAGTTCCATTATGACCCATCAATTTTACTTCTAGATGTATACCTGAGAAAAAAGCACATATTTACATATACAGAATCTTGCATGCAAATTTTATAATAGCATTATCCATAATAGCAAAAATGTAGAAATTGCTTGCTTTGGCAACACACATACACAAAAATTGTAATGACACAGAGAAGATTAATATAGCCCCTGTGCAAGGATGACAGGCAATTCATGAAGCATTCTATATTTTTATTGTACATTTAAAAATAACTAAGAGTATAATTAGATTGTTTGTAACACAAAGAATAAATACTTGAGGAGCTGGATACCCAATTTTTCATGACATATTGCATGCCTGTATCAAAATATCTCATATGGCACATAAATATTTATACCTACTATAAACCACAACATTTTTTAATGTGGAAATAAAAACACCTACTATATATCCACGATTTTTTTTAAATGTGGAAGCCAACCAAATGACTGTCAATGGAGAAACAGATAAACAAAATGTGATGTATCCATTTAATGGAATATAATTCAAACATAAAAAAAGAATGAAGTGCTGATACATGCTATAACATGGATGAATCTTGAAATCATTACACTAGGTGAAATAAGCTAGTAACAAAAGTTTTACATACTGTATGATTCCATTCATATGAAAGTTCAGAATTGGGAAATCTATATATACAGAAAGTAGATTAATGATTAGATCTGGGCAGAAGTGTCTTGAAGGAGGTGACAGCTGAATGTTACAGGGTTATCGGTTTGTTTTTGAATGATGGAAATGTTTTAAAATTGATTACTGGAATAATTTCACATATTCATTAATAAACTGTCAACCATTAATGTATACTTTATATACAGAAATTATACAGTATATAAATTATATCTCAACAAACCTGTTTAAAAATAATGGAATAGGATTCTTATAAGATGTAAGAATCTGTATGTGTGTGACTATCTCTTTACAACTCTCTATTACATACTTATATTTTTATTTATCTGTATTTCTATAAATGTCTACATTTACATCTCTAAATATTCACCAATCTATGTATGTGTCTATTCACCAACTTTTTATTATCTCTTTTAATTTTTACCTATAAACACTGTGCTGGGATATTTTTTCTCTGTCTTTTTTTGGAATGGAATATTTTATTCTCAAGCTACATATAAATATTTATTTGTTCTTTTATGCTGTAAGCTATGTTGCAATGCCTAGTGCTAAATAAATTATGCTCAGTTTAATTAAAATGTATAAATGCATAAATCTTTATTGTGAGCAATTGTTTTCTACATTTAACCATTTAAATATCCTCTTTAATTGAAAAACTGATGTATATATCTATATCTCTCTATAAATATATGAATGTAGATAGATCTAGATATATTCAAATCATTGCAAAAATCACTTATATGTAAAAGTTACCTCACCTAAAGTTGTTAAATACACAAGAAATTAAGTTGCTTTCTTACTTTAAAAAATTACCTTGATGAGGTAATAACTGGAATGCCAATTTGTTTACATTTTGCTTAATTAATATATTAAACAATATCATTACTTTGATGTTAGTATTAGTATTGCTGATTTTTAATGTCAATAAGTTTATATATTCAGGATTTCCTATTAGTTTCAAAGTGGAATCATTAGTACTCATTAAAGGACAACCTCCTGTTAATGAAGAGAAATATTTTCTTATACTCAGAAGCATAGACCTAGCAATGACTGATAGTAAATAAGATGACAGATATGTGCAAAACTTCAAAAGTTTTTTTTCCTTCTTCAATTTAATGCTTTAATGCTGATCTTCAGAGAATTCTTCGTATCTCATTAAAGAGTATTAGTGAAGATGTATCAAAAAATGGTGTAATTGGGAAAACATTTGAGTGAAACTTTGACATTTAAAAACATTCTAATTTGGGATAGGATTTTAGGAAATCTGGAATGTAGTCATGTTTGGCTCTAATTACCTGTTAGAAAATGAGTTTTGATTGTGATTTTTCCTCTGATGTATTCTCCAATTCCTCTTTCTAATTGTAGGCTGCAGTACACTAGGACAAATGTGCTTAACAAAGCTTGTATCTGTCATAGGTACTAGAAAGCGGAGATTACTTTGCTGGTAGAATTGTGGACTATGGGAAGATAATCAAAGAAAAGAAGATTTTCCTAAGCATGAGCTGCCAAAGGTGCTCACTGATGTTTTATTCAGACAAAAGAGCTTTCTAGCTTCCTTCAGAGCTCACGTTTCAGAGTTGCTTACACTTTCCAGCACAGGAAAAGACACTCATGAAGGTAACATTACCTGCCCAATGATTAAATCAAACAACTTTTTTTTTGCTTTTAATGACAAACTGAAGAATTTTTATTTAAGAAATAGTACAGAAAAATATTTTTAATCTGCCTTTTAAAAATTTTATTTTATCATTGGTGGGAAAAGAAAGTCAAATCAAAAGAAAGAGTTTTCTAAATATTAGAAACTTACTTATCAAATAGGAGAAGTTATCGTCTAAGTAACTGTGAGTAAGAAATAGTGTGGAATCCCCACATTGTTGAAGTTTGATGGTAACTGAAGAGTACGGAAGTCTGTGGGTATGTAAGTAAGAAAAACACCGCATATCTTAGTCGGGAAACCTTTGATAAACATTTATTCCCTGCAATTTTATACATTCAGATCTAAGCTACAAAACCTGCAAATTTTCTGTAGACAAGGTGGAAGTTGTATTTATTTTTATTACATTTAAGAGAATAAATGGCAATACTTTCCTCATATTAGGTTTTAAAATGTGATGCATTATGAGACTTTTACAGTCTTCTATGCTAATCCTCATGTACTCTTTATTTTCAAAGATCTCCTTTCTGAGAATGCCTTACATTCAAATTTGTCAACTTCATATTTTAAACTGATTATTTTGTTTAAATATTATAATGGCATTATAATTTTTATTGTAAATGCTCCTTAAATATCTAAACTTAGTTATTTTGGATTTATGGATTATCTCTAATTCTAAATATTGAAACTTAGAAGCAAATATATGTAGGCTAAACTAAATAATAAAGTAAAAAGTCATGAAATTCTGATGAGATTATATGTTGTATATTATGTTTGTTCTATTGAATAACTGGTAGTGTTGATGATTACAATATATATACTATAATCTGACTGAAAACACAGGTCTATTTTCCTGATACAATTATAGTGAAGTACTGTGGCAAACACTATGACATATTGTAACTTAACATAATTTGTTCAAAATTACCAGAATTATATTAGTTTGAATAGTAATTTAAACATTAATTCTGAATCTAAACTGCATTAATATTATTTAAGTAAATATCAGCTTAATATTAATTTAAAATCAATTTTAATATTTTGCATTGTTATCTATTTATATTAATACCTTATTTTACTTTTTATTTTTAGATCTATAAATGAATTTAATGTCCTTCAATATCAGTTCTATTTGAAAAGTTATAAATGTGTCCATTTGAAAGAAACCCTTGCATCCCCTAGCTTCCTGCTCCTTGTATATCTTTTTCCAGTCAATTATCCAGTCTAATTTTAGTTACTCACAGGTTCTAACTGTTCCATTTATTCCCAGGAACTATACTGTTGGTACCACATGTCTACTTTTTCATACTAGACATAATTATACCTTGATATTAAATTATCCATCACAAAGTACAAAATATATATTAAGCATAATTGTAAGATGAAAAAAGCAAGTATTTTTATCTCTATTTTACAGATGAGGTAAAAGTTTCAGAGATGTTAAATGACTTCAACTACTCACATGCTGAGAAAGTGGATAATGATTCCAGATCCACAGTCTAAGGCTCTTTCTCTAAAGTGGAAGACGCCAAGTAAAATAGAAAAGATTCAGAGTGATCATTTGAATAATTGATTTTTATAACTGGCATTCTTTACATATACTTTCTCAATAGAAGGTGATAAATTCACATCTTTGAACACAAATGAAGGGGAAAACAAAACAAAACAGAATCAATATAAAAAATACACTTTTAAATGTCAGACTTTCATCCTTTAAAATCATTAAGCATATGGGAAGAAATCAATGTTGTACTCATTCAAAATCAATAAACTGCTTTATCTCTTCACTTTATTTGTATTGTTTGCCTTTATGATTTGTTTTATTTTAAAGTATTTCTAATATAGCCATAAACAGTTTTAAAAATTACCAGCACATAAAAAAGTTTTCTATGTCAATATCCTCCTATAGCTGCTACTCCGATATTAGAGTGGAGTGAGCAAGATAAAATTTTAGCATGACCCAGAAAGAGATGTGCTCTTTTTATTATACTGTAAATAATTACTTAATATTATCCAATATCCAGTAAATATTCTAATTTCCAATTGCCATTACACAAATATTAATAACAGTGTGTTTGAATCAACATCCAAACACACCCGGTCATTTTCGTTGGTTGATAAATGTCTGAATTTTCTTTAGTCTACATTTTCCCATTTTTGTTTCTTTCTCTCTGTGTGTCTTTTTCTTTCCTTACGATTTTTTTTAGCTTCCTTGTAATCTGTTTTACTTGAGAGACTTAAATATTCTGAGTTTAGATTTTGCTGGGTGAATTCCTGTGGCATGGCTGCAAATTAAAAGTTATATCAAAATGAAAAAAATTAAGGTTTTTTTGTGTATGAGGGGAGCAGGGAAACTACATCATATGTTGCTTCCATCACTGTCTGAAATATCAGGTCTTTCTTCTTGTGTTTTACTCATTTTGAAATGTTGGGTTATGTTTTTCATTCATTTTCTGCACATGTCTGTATTGAGCACTTTTATACAAATATTGTGCTCCTTGTTCTCATTGTATATAGTTCAGCTACAATTTCATTTTTTTGGCACTCACAATACTTAAAGTTAATTTTTCTAAACTTATAGGGAAACAAGAGATTAACATAGCTTTTCCAGCATGCTAGTTCTAAAAATTCCTCTTCGTTTCATTTCATTTCATTAATTGTTCTTAATGTGTCAATATGCACTACACAAGAAACCAACCTGTGATAGGCGGCAGTTCTTAACCACAACAGCTTAAGTAGTAACCTCCAGCAGGGGTTTAATAAGAATTTTATTTCTGCTATTTGATCCGCTTTCTTCCTGGATCGGCCTTCTCTGCACTTGCATTCTTCCCCCATTTCCATTCTGATTTTGTCTTTTGCGCATTATTCTTCACAAAGCAAGTACAAAAAAGCAAACTGTTATAATGATTGTAGAGAAGATGGTGCAAATGAAAAGGGAGACTGAACAATCCTAGAATTACTGTTTCCACAGAAATGAATAGAATATATCAGACAAATGTTATAAAAATTAATATGTTCTATTTAAAGATGTTTCAAAATATAAATGGGAGAATTAAATATACAAAAAAACTAAAAGGCAATTAAAATAATTAAACAGATATAAAATGACACAAATTATATTCTGAAATGAAACATATTGGTACTAAAATAAAATCATAAATTTGGCAAAGAAAAGCAAATTTAAAAATGGAAAACATTTAAAGACATTACATAGAATGTGGCACACAGAGAATTAAAAATTGAAAAATATTTTAAAAAATGAAATTATGAAATAAAGGCTAGAGGGGTGAGCAGAATCCACACTTCTAATTAGAGTTCAAAAAGAAATAGAGAAAATAATGATAACTGCTTAATAAGGCAGTCACTGAACTTTGTTCAGAATTGACAAATTGGATGCATCTGTGAATAAAGTAAATTCGGTTAATTCCAAATAGAGAAAGAGGGAGAGAGAGAGAGAGACAGACAGACAGACAGACAGACAATGGAAGAAAGACAAAAAGAAAAGCCCATATCAAGACAATTGGCAGTCGTATTCATTTGCTAGGGCTGCCTTAAAAATGCATCTCAAACTACGTGGCTTAAATGGGTTAATACACTCTTGCATTCCAAACTTTGTGTCAATATCCACTTCACAAGAACCCAATCTGTGATATGTGGCAGTTCTTAATCATAATAGCTTAGATTATAACCTCCAGCAGGTGTTTAATAAGAATTTTCTTTCTGCTTAAATAGCTGGAGGCTACAATCTAAGGTGTTATTATTAAGAACTGCCACATATCGCAGGTTGGATATCTGTGAAGTGGATATTGGCATAAAGTTTAGAGTGCAAGAGTGTATTACACCCATGAAAGGAATAGGATACAGGTTGGGCAAAGAAAGAAGTCGGACTGAAGGTGAGTTTGATAAATCCTCAGCCTACCCAGCAGGAGCTCTGGAGCATGTCAGAGTTATGCTGTATCAGGAGAAGTAGACATTTATATTTCTGCCTCACTCAGTCACCGGTTGTGAGCTACTCTGGGAAGAGAATGACTTTAGACAAGATGACTCTGCAACTGAGCCAGAACCTGAAGAAGCTGGCAGACGTCTGGAGGCTGCCTGCTGATCATCCTACCCACATTTACATGGGTAGCCAAGTCTTTCACTGAAGGAGATGTGGGAAGTACATCTCCTTATCTAGCACACTCCCATAGCAGAGCTGCAATTTGGAGTAAGTATTCAGTGCACCACTGCTATTTTGAACAATTTAACAGCATATAGTTTTAAAATGTCTGCTTGGCAGATGGGTTGAGAAACAGCACAGAACAATATCAAAAAATACTGGAAAAATATTGCAATAGCTATTTCAGATAAAATGTTTTAAAAGATTCTTATGAATCAAGTAGAAAAGATCAACAACCTAGTGAAGAAAAAAGAAAAGAGTAAAGTAAGTATATGATAGTTTGCAAAATAAGAAGTATAACAAGCTTAAACCCTGCTGAAATCTGACCAAACACACTAATAATAAAACAAACACTTATTAAACTTAAATGAGATGGAATTTTTAGTAATCAGTTTTGTGAAGTACAAAATACTTGTAAAATTCACAATATTGACAAAGGTATAGAAAGACTGCTTTTATATGTTATTGAATTATAGGGCATATTGTATAAAATATCCTTACCGGACATTTGGCAATGTCTTCCAAATGAAAAATGTACTTCCCGTTTTTCACAGAATTTCCACTTTTAAGCATTTATCCTAGAAACATATGCTTGTTTGGGCACAAAACCATACAGACTGGCAATGCTGGAAACAATTGTCTATCAATAAGAGTGGAGTTTAATTATAGTACTTTCAGATAATTAAATATGACATGGTAATTAAAAGAATGATGGATATGTGTACTAATAGGAAGTGAACTCAAAGGCTTACCATCATTTGAAAAACAGTGCAAACCTTTACCAGAAGAAGGTACATAAGTATGTATTCATATACCAATTGTTACTTTAAAGATATGCACTAATATAGATACACCAGCATATGTTAACAAAACAGCCACATACTCTGTGAAAATTATATTTTTTAAATGTTAAACTTATTTCTTAAAATGAATTTCCTTTATTCTAATGGTGTAAAAATTTAAATAAGAGCACAATTGTTCTTTTAAAAAATTTATAGTTTTCTATTATTTATTATTCCATTATTTTTACATTTGTACCATATGAACATTTTGCCAAATTCTGGATCTCCATGTGATAGGCAGTTTCTGAGATGATTCAAAATCCTGACATTCATGCCCTTGTGAAACTCCTTCCGCGTGGGTTGGCTGGACCTACTGCCTTGCTCATAAAGAGAATACGGAAGAAGTGATTGGATGACATTTTCAAGATTAGATTTTAAAAGACTGTGGCTTCCATCTTGTTCAGATTCTTTTTTGTTGTTGTTGTTGAGAGGAAGTCTTACTCTGTCACCCAGGCTGGAGTGCAGTGGCATGATCTCTGCTCACTGCAACCTCCACCTCCCGAGTTCAAGCGATTCTCTTGCCTCAGCCCCCTGAGTAGCTGGGACTACAGGCGCGTGCCATCGCGCTTGGCTAATTTTTGTATTTTTAGTAGAGATGGGATTTCACTATGTTGGTCAGGCTGGTCTTGAACTCCTGACCTCAGGTGATCCGCCCACCTCGGCCTCCCAAAGTGCTGGGATTACAAGTGTCGGCCCCCGCGTCTGGCCCATCTTGTTCAGAGTCTTACACTGGCTCTTTTGTATTACACCTACCAATGAACTATTGGAAGTTTCCAGTTGATAGCCAGCAAGAAACTGAGGCTTTCAGCCCCACAGCCACAAGGAACTGAATCTTTTCCATGGCCATCTGAGTAATCATGTGTTGATGACTTCAAAATGTATCCTTCCTTAGGCCTTCACATGGATGGCAGAACCTGGAAAGATACCTTATTTGCAACTTTGTGAGTGACTCTGAAGCAGAGAACCTAGCTAGGTTGTGCCCAGATTTCTCACGCACAGAAACTATCAGATAATAACTACAATTTGTTTTTAGCCAGTAAATTTAGGGAAAATTGTTACGCAGCAATAGAGAATTAATATAGGCCACATGTTAAAAGTTAACATTTTGACAAAGACAAATATCATGGTGATAAAATATACCCCTGGGGTAGTAAATACATGTACAATTTTAACAAAATATATTTTTATTATAGTGCTATTAACAATGTTACTGGAAATCTAAAAATTTGACATTATTTGCCAGAAACAAAGTTTATTCTCATTTTAAAGAGTCATTTTAACTGCTCTTATTATAGCTATTCTGCACATTTGAAATAATAAATTTTAACAATATAAATTGGGTTAGTGACTCTTAAAGGGTGACCTATGGATCAGTGGTATCTGATGTTGTAACATATTAGAAACAAAAATGTCTGGCTTCTTTCCAGACCTAAAGAATCTGAAATTCTGGAGGTAGGGACCAGTGATGTATGTTTTAATCATGATCCAGGTAATTGTGATGCAAAACGCACTGTACATTTTACAGTTTTCTGCTGCTTTTGCCATGGTCCATTTATGCTTGCAGTTCAAAAGTGCACTGAGTTAGTGAATGCATGGGTTGGCAGGTCTAAGATGGCCTCATCTACATGTCTGAAGCCTCTGCAGGAATGACTAGAGGGCTGAAATTCACTCTCTCCATCCATGATTGTTCAACATTAAATAGTCTGACCTGAGTGTCCTTAGATGATATCTGGCTTACAACAGAATAAAATAATGGAAATACCTAAGGCTTTTGCAGGTGAGTCACACAGACACAGGCTCACTTTTGCTGCACTTTTGTTACGTTGTATCGGGAAAAAAAAGTCATACGACCACCCAAATTCAAGGCGAAGGAAAATAGGTAGCATCTACTTCTGGATGAGAGGAGCGGCATGTGCATATAAACGAGAGAGGTTTTATTGTCTGGTCATCTTCAAAGACAGTCTCTCACACCATCAGTTAAAGTTTCAGCACAGCAATGACATACATCACTTCCCTCATAACATTAACTAGAACCCCATATGGCCCTACCTAATTTCAAGTAACAGGAAATATATTCCTTGGGGTACCCTGAAGAATGACCAGATTGGTGAATGACAACAATGTTTACTCTCTAAAGAGACTCACTTTCCTATGAAGTGAGTATTGATGATGATAGTGATATAACCATAAAATCCTTTTCTTCTTCCTCTTTTCTTTTTTAGTTGTAACTAATCAAGACAAGGACATATTTATTATTTAACCCCAGACTTGAAGATCATGTTGGTAATGATGCTCATGCTTGATGCTTTATAAAGAGAAGCACTGGTGCTTATAATTGAAGATTCATCAAGAAAAGCTTAGGGCACTGCTTTAAAATATTTTTTCTAAATTTATGGAGCATATTAAAATGATCTATTTTATTTTTTCCTAATGCTTTTTCCTGCACTCTTCGATTTGTAGTATTTCTTGAATGAAGCTTTTTCTGAAAAATTGGTTCTGAAAATGAAATTGAAGCAATATAATTGACTTGAAAAAATGTCTGAGTTTCCATCTTTTTTTAATTTTAATTTTGTGCTCACCAACACATCATATCTGATGGATTGAAAAGACAAGAGTACAATTAGGGAAGATGTTACATAAGAAACACATGTATGCTCTCAGCGCCAATTGGGTTATTTCTTGTCCAGGTTCTAGCAGATATACAACTTTCTCAGAAAATAGTTATTAGAAAGCATTTCTATGTTATTACAGTTAAATAAAGTTTTATTTAATAAGATGTTTTAATATATAATATCCATTGTTTCATCTAAAGTCTTGTGTAAATATATAACAAGGCAATTCCCAAACCTTCAGATACGTGTTTTGTCTTTGACCTTTGACTAATGAATGCACCCCTACAATCTTTCAGCTCATGGAGAGTAATATTGAAATGTTCCATGGCATTTTAATTATTTTCTGAAACCTAAATCAGAAGTGTGAGCAAATCATCACAAATTTATGATTCTCAATCACTGATACATTTACCAAGTTTGTCTATCATCAATGACAACTGCATGTCACTACTCGTTGCTGATTTTTCAATCTATAAATAGTTATTTAATTAGAATCAACTTTTTGATAACTGTGTGCAACCCAGAAATCACTTAGCAAGCCAAGGATTGCTGAAGAAGATATGACATTAACCCACTGCATTGTTAAACTGAAAGGAAACATCATGGTAGATTATGCATGTTCAGCTGATGGTTAAGATATGGAAGTAATACTTTTGATAATATTACTATTTTTGTGTTAAAAATATGATTTCTCTGCAACTATTCTGAAAGCAATGTACAGTTAGAATCCTTAGCTTGAATAATTTTCAAATTTATTAGAACATGAGCTACTGCAAGTCTTTTTTTTTTTTTAGAGATGCAGTCTCTCTCTGACATGAGGCTGGAGTGCAGTGGCATGATCTCGGCTCACTGCTACCTCCACCTCCTGGGTTCAAGCGATTCTCCTGCCTCAGCCTCCCGAGTAGCTGGGACTACAGGCGTGTGCCACCAGGCCTGGCTAATTTTTGTATTTTTAGTAGAGACAGGATTTCACCATGTTGGCCAGGCTGTTCTCAAACTCCTGACCTCATGATTCGCCCACCTCGGCCTCGCAAAGTGCTGGGATTACAGGTGTGAGCCTCTGCACCCGGCAAGTCTATAGTAATCATTTTAATGTCATCTTTACCTTCTAAATGTTGCATTCATACAGATCTTTTATAAAATCTTTGGAAAAAGCTTATTTTTTGAAGTTTGACTAGTAAGAACAGAAGTTTTTGCTTTCTTGTTTTTCTCTACATAGACACATATATGAATATGAAATACTCATAGTATAGACATATATGTGTGAGAGAATATATATGCATGTATGTATATATATATGAACAAGTACATCTGAAAGATATAGGCATATATTTTATTTGTGAAATATGTATGCATTCATGCATCGATGTGTCATATATATCCAAAAAATACATTAAAGAGGAGCCCATACACCCACATATAGACATGTTGTGGAGAACATAACTTATTTTCCCATTGTATTTCACCACATGATACAAACTAATCACAGATGTTACTGGATATGGTTTGACTGTGTCTCCACCCAAATCTCATCTTGAATTGTCGCTCCCATAATCCCCACATGTTGTGGGAGGGACCCAGTGGGAGATAATTGAAACATGGGAATGGTTTCCCCCGTACTCTTCTCATGGCAGTGAATAAGTCTCATGAGAGCTAATGGTTTTAAAAGGGGAAGCCCCTTTTGTTTGGCTCTCATTCTCTCTTGCCTGCCACCATGTAAGATGCGCCTTTTGCTTTCTGCTATAATTGTGAGGTCTCCCCAGCCACGTGAAACTGTGAGTCCATTAAACATGTTTTTCTTTGTAAAATACCCAGTCTCAGTATGTCTTTTTCAGCAGCATGAAAACAGACTAATACATTACTTGAAACAAATGAAGCCATCTAACTATTTAAAAATTTAATTGGATGCATCTGATATACTTGATTTGGACTTGCCTCATCTTATATCTTGAATTTATTGTATCTTTTGTCAATAATTCACCCAAAATTGGGACCTATCATTAAGTAAAAATGCAATAACATAAAAGATCATGGAACATTCTAATCAGATTCATCACTAGAATGAAGAAAACGAAGAAAACCCAAAATGAATATTTTATTTTGCTTGTTTGAGGATAAAATTCAAATGTATAAATTAAAATATTTTAAAATATTTTTGAACAAGCTACTTAGATGCACTCCTCAGAATTAGCTAGTACAGTTATTTTTAGCTAAAATACATAATTATAAAAGTATGTTATTCCATTCTTGTGGAAATAGGGGTTTCTGGGAGTATTCATATTACTAGGAGCTTGTGTCACTCCATTTTCTGTGATAGTAAAATATCTTCTCTAAAAATACTTGGTTATTACTCATTTTGCTTTCACTCTACATTACATCAAAATTTCTTTTTTTCTTATTTGTATCTTTCTCAAGACCAAAAATAGTTTATATGTTTTTAGAAGCAGTAGGGGGATGAAAATATTAAGATACACCTAGGTAGTAAAACACAGGAAGTTTACCCATTTGGTCTCTGTGTCTGCGTGTGTATTTAAAATTAATCAAAATTACCTATAATTTAAAAGTATTCTAAAAGAAATTATAAGAAAAATGAAGAATTTGTACTCTTATTTATGTTTCTTTAACTCCTTTCCTGTTTAAGAGTGAATGACTTTACAATTATACTTTCATAAAGTAATCTACGTATTGATTTTTTGTCTAGGTTTCAGGTATCATTAATATATTAAAAACCAGACATTTTCAAATATGAGAGAATCATTTTTTAAACTTTAGATTGCTGAAGTGATCACTGGGAATTCCCCTGATTTTAAGAAAAGATATTATAAAAAATCAGTAGTTATAAGTGTAATTAAAGGGATATATTTTTAGATGCAGGTGTTTAGAAATATTTCCATTGGGACAGATAGATCAATTGAGGTTTGGTCGGGACAGCAGTATTATTGTGAGTGATACTAAATAAAAGATTTATTACAGGGATCATACCCTACACAATTGTGAGAGCAAGTGAACAATTTTCTATAGGGCAGCATTTCTGGCAATTGGGCAGAAACCCACAATGGAAAAAGGGAAGTCAGAAAACAATGAAATTTATGGCAAGCTAGAATCTGCAAAGTGAAACTGGAACCCACAATCTTCTGGGTATAGTGGTTTTTGTTTCTCACTCTTGCCTCCAAATCTCATGCAGATGTCTTTTATGTTAAACCCTAAACTAGAGTCAGTCGTGCAGGTAATCTTGAAAAATAATCCAGCCTAGAATAATTGATACAATACAAAAGGACAAAACAACTTCTGATAAATGTATGACAACCTATGGCTTAGATTCAAATGTCACATTTACTATCTATAACTTATCCAAAATGCAAATTAGAAATTATAAAACATCTGCTTTAACATTTAGAAATAAGTTGTACCCTTCTATTTTTCCCTCTTAATAAAAGACCAAAACCTACTCTATATGTATCAGCAAAGATATGAATAGTTGCATAGTATCTATGGAAAAAAATAAAACCTAAGTACTACAGGAAATATAACGAAATATTGAAATATGACAAGACACATGTTTATAATTTTGCATATTAACGACATAGATACATCTTTCATAGAAATATAAAAATATTTTCACTGTGAATGACATATTTATTTTTATTCATTGAATGCAATTTTATCACATTTTTCATTAGTTGATCCTGCAAGTCTGATCCATTTATCTGTAATAATATCTCAGAAAACCAGCCAATAAAATAAGCAAATGAAGACTAAATCCTTCCATATTTGCATTCATTGAGATAAATATAGTTAGTGAAATCTATTTGCATTAGTAAATGAAAGCCTACTTAGAAAACTATAGTTGTGATAAATACATTTCATTTGTAAAATGGCTTACTACACTATGGATTATGCAGTGTTTGATGTCATGTACATACGAATATAAGCACAAATATTACCACACAGAAAACTTGAGTTTTAACATAAATGTCACAGCAAACCATTTACAATTATCATAAATTTTAATGGCAAATATTGCATTCTTGGCTATTTTAGTAGTTTTTATCAGTAGCATAATTGTACTTTGCATTGCACTTTTGAAACTTTCGCTTTTAAAAAGGTTGGTTTCTTGTCCATAATTGCAAATTCCAGCCCAGAAACACCATTCACAAATAGGGAAAGTATACTTAGCAACATCCAAGGCTGAGAAGTACCACAAGATAATTTCATAATATGATCATTGTTAATCCTATTAAAAACAGAAAAAAAATCATCTAATATTTATTTTAAATATTTTGTGGGTCTTGTAGCTATTTTTGAATTGTATGATAACATCTGAATAGAGTAAAATCAAATTCCAGTATGTTGTAGGAAGGGTTCATACTAGAAACCTGTAGGAAGACTTCCATACAGTCTACAGATGTTTTAACTCTCTCTTTCAGGTGTATGAGTTTATCTGGTAGTACATTTTGAAGAAAAAAAAATTCCTGAAAAGTTTTTGAGATGAATTGAACAAAGGAGGAGTTGAAATGTGATTCAATTCTACCAGAGACCTTAGCTGATCCTACCAGATATTCTGGAGTTGAAATGGTCTATCAAGTGTGTCTAATATTGACACAAGAGAAAAGGTTTTGAGATGAATTGAACAACGGAGGAGTTGAAATGTGATTCAGTTCAACCTCAGCTGATCCTACCAGATGTTCTGGAGTTGAAATGGTCTGTCAAATTTGTCTAATATTGACACAACAGAACCAGGCCTTTATACTCATACATAAGAATAGTGATTAAACTAGGATTGCTCCCAGGAAATAGACAGAAACTTGGGAAATGCAGCTATTCTCTTCCTACAGAGATTGAGTCAAGTAAGATGCCAAACACTCTCAACTGTACCTTGCTTCTGAATGGGGAATATTGGCAATGCTCTCCAGCATTCATTTAACATCAGTAGGTATAAGAGGTGGAATGTTTGTAACCCTCCAAAATTCATGTGTCTAAATCCTACCTCCTCCAATGTGATGACATCAGGATGTAGGGCCTTTTGGAGATTATTATTAAGATTAGAGGGGATCATGAGGGCCCAGCCCTGTTGAATAGGATTAGTGCCCATGTAAGAGTCATGAAAGAGCCTTCTGGTCTCTCCTCTCTCCGGTGTGAAAATACAATGAGAAAACAATCATCTGCAACCTGGAAGAGGACACTCACCAATTTTCGATCATGTTGACATCCTGATCTCAGACCTTCAGCCTAATGAATAGTGTGACATAAATTTCTGTTGTTTTTGAACCACCCAATCTATGGTACTTAGTGATAGCATCCTGAATTCGCTAAGACGATGGATATAAACTAAAAATATATGAATTTTTATCTCTTTACACATTAGAATATTCAGAGTAATCCAAAATCATGAGCTAAGAAACAGAAATTATGTTGCACCCATATCTAAACATGGCCCACAAATTGCATTGATTTGCATGCCCCATATGATGTTGGTTGAATAGACTGGTCCTCCACCTTCTACAAGTAAGATGGACCTGTGTTGTGATGTTGACTTTCTCATTCAGGTTTCTGCATAGACATCTATAGTCCTTTGAAGAAAGGTAACTCAACTACCTAATTGTGGGTCTCTCTGTGCTTGGGTTCATCTTTTTAGTTATTAGTTCTCCGTACTTTTGCTCTACTTAAACAACCAGAATTCAAGGAGCAATTGCTGGTTTCAGGACCCACTGGGAAATGTTCTAAGATCCTCCAGCTCTTTAGACAAGATCCATTAGTCTTCTCACCCTAAGAGATCATAGAGAGGAGAGAAGAAATTCCTATTTATTCAATATGCAGAGGTTTAATTAGTTGCCCTTTCTGTGTATATATACTCATTTATTTCAAATGTGAATAAATAGACACCATACTCACATTTCTAAAGAGCCAAAAAGTGACATGCTGTTAAACATTAACAACTGGCTTAAAAAAAAAACAACCTGCAGGTGTCTGTATATGCACATGTAAATTTATGATCCATTTTACCAATACAAAGAATATATGGTGCAAAATTTACATGTGATGATAAAATATATAGTACACTATAGCAAATTTTCTATAGCCAAATGAGGATCAGAAAATGCTTTGTTGATCTTTATTGAACTCTTTTTTCTGTAGTCAATATATTGTTGAAATTCACAAATCAGTGCAAATCCAATATTGATGTTTGTATGTATTTTCCTTTTCACATCTAGTGAGTAGAAAGTAGAAAGTGAAACAGAAAAAACTTAGGTTGTAAATTTACCCATTCAAAAACGACGTCAGAAACTTCTTTATTAAACCAGAAAATAGTTTTTGCATATTTGAATATATTTGCAATAGTTCCTTTTATGTGTCAACTTGGCTAAGCTACAGTACCCAGTTGTTTTGGACAACACCAGTCTAGATGTTGCTGTGAAGATATTTTTGATGCAATTAACATTTAAATCAGTACACTTTGAGTAAAGCAGACTACCCTTCCAAATGTGGGTGGACCTCATTCGATAAATTGAAGGCCTGAATTTCTAGCCTGTCCATGAGCTCTATGAATACTGGACTTTTCTACTTCCAGAATTTTATGAGTCAATTACTTAAAATCTCTCCTCCCTCTATATGCACACACACACACACACACACACACATGCACACACAGTCATGAGCTGCTTGAGGATGGGTTTATTCATAAGTGATGGTGGTACCACAGATTATAGTACTGCATTTTTACTATAACTTTTCTGTTTAGGTATGTCTAAAATACACAAAACCATTGTATTGTCTATAGTATTGAGTAGAGTAACATGTTGTACCATTATGTAGCCTAATAGCAATAGGTTGCACCACGTAGCCTATTGAAATACACTCTATGATGTCCACACAATGAAATCAAATAACAACACATTTCTTGAAACATATCTGACATGTCCTTGTCATTAAGCAATGCATGACTCTGTGTGTGTGTGTGTGTGTGTGTGTGTATTTTTTTTCTTGAGAAACTACCTAAGACAATTTTTCAAATTTTTGTGCTATTCAGTGTAATGGCTATACCTAATGCAATTTTATGTTTTATAAACATAATTAACAAATTATTTATCACTTCATTAAGTCAAGAATATAAATGAAACCCTGATTTGTAGCATTTGCCAATGTTCATGGTATAAATACTACCACCTTGGCTAATTTTGAGCTTCCAATTTGATTGTACTAAATACGAAGCTGGAAAGATTCCAGTTTGATGTCATTTTCAAATGGGTAAATTTACAACCTAAGCTTTTACTGTTTCACTTTCTACTTTCTACTCACTAGATGTGTAAAGGAAAATGCATACAAACATCAATATTGGATTTGCACTGATTTGTGAATTTCAACAATATATTGACTACAGAAGCAAGAATTCAAAAAAGATCAACAAAGCATTTTGTGATCCTCATTTGGCTATAGGAAATTTGCTATAGTGTACTATATATTTTATCATTACATGTAAATTTTGTGCCATATATTCATTGTATTGGTAAAATTGATTGTACTAAATGCATAGTAGTACACTATTATATAATAGCTCCACCATACAGATACAACAGATTTAAATTGCCACAAGTGCATAGAAAATAGTAAAATATAATCAATATGGAAGTTATATGTGGAGTGTGTGTTGCTTTTGTTTCTATTATCATTTATTTTATTATACATTTTTATAATTTAATTAATAACATCACTGAATAATAAACAATTCACAAAATTTGAAAAAATAAACAGTTCTTATGGGCCATTATGTTCCAGTTGCATAAGAGCACTGAAGCCACCTTCCAGCGATTGAAATGTGGCATGTTTTCCTAAGGGAGGCTAAGTTAAAGGGTCCCCAAAGTGTTTCCCATGTAGGCTCCTAGTTGGTTGGTAATCTGCAGAAATAAGAAGGAAAGGGAAGGAGACCAAATGGCAAGAAGAGATTGGAAAAGGAAGGGAAGGAAAAAAGTTTGATTCTAAACAGTGCAATGCATTCTTTCAGGTTTCTCCTAAACAAATGTACAGCAAAACCATATGCATAATCCATTAAACATACACCCACTATCAATGGCAGGTTTTCATCGTATTATTCAGAATTACATTGATGTTAACTAGCATGTAAAAAAAACAATAGTAATATTAACATATAAATTATGTTAGATATCTTGAGCATTACAAAAATCTTAGCTAAATCTTTAATTTATAACAAATATTATTCATTATTTTCAATATCCCAAAGGAAAGATGAGTTTGAAATTTACAACACTCACAGATTTTATATCTATATATATCATTTAAATCCATATGTATTTCATACTTATGAATTATATTCTTACAATGGTATATGAAGAGAAGATGCTATGTATATAGAGATTCTGTTATTTGCATTTCTATATTTTTCTCTTTGTAGCTATACTGTATAATCCAACTGAGCCAAATATTGTTGTGTGATTTTTATTCCTTTAATATTTCCTCTATAAAACTTCAATTTTTCTTTGCAAAAGAATATTTATTTTAATATTAATTTTTTTTGCTATATATTGTGCTTTTATTTGTGCCCTGGTTCCTTCCACCCCCTTGGTACTGGATAATTGGTCTGTCAAATTAACAGATGAGTTAATGTAATGTGAAATAAAAGACCAAAAGGAAGCAATTATTATAATAGCAACAATTTGCAGTTACTTATGGTTTTATATTTCTGTGCATGATTTGAAAAGTAGACATACAAACCTTTTAATCTGAACTCAAAAGGAAATAAAACTCAATGGGAGAGTTTTAAAATTGTTCAGTGTTGATCTAAGTTAAATGCTGGTATTATGCAAGAAAAAAGGTTTCTGTAAGATGTTTTTAGCAAAAAAAAACTGTGGAGAAGAATGCTTCTGGTTAAAGACTGATACGTTCTGGGTCAAGCAGGAGTTGATTGTCTAGAATTAGGCTATTTCTGTTTCCATCTCCCTCAGTATCCTCTACTTCTTTCTAAATCAACTATGTGATACCTCCAGAGCTCAATGGGGCACAGACTAGAAACCGCCATTGCAGTAGTGTGTTCATTCCATATGCATAGAGTTGGTAAGTATGGCTTAAATGTGTTGCAAAAATCTGATAATAGTAATAATAGCTTTTTATATTCTCTGGCAATCTCCATTTAGTAATTGCTGATTAAAACAAAGTCAATTTAGTAATAATATACAGCTTGGTTGGTATCCAAAATAAAGCAGAGCTATACATATATATATTTGGTTTGTGTGTCTAATATATATATATATATATATATTTGGTTTGTGTATGTAATATATATATATTTGGTTTGTGTGTTTATATGCATGTGTACATATATGTAAAGAAAGAGGAAAGAGAGAATATGCATAGTCAATATTGACAACTTTTACTCTTTGACAATCGAATATTTACTCAACATTAAACTTAAGGGTGGGACTTATGTCAACTTTGTAAATTACAAATTAAAAAGAAAAATGCTAGTTTTGTTCTACGTGTTCAATAAGTATTTTAATTGATGTAGACTGACTCTAAAATTTCTGTGAATTTTATGGTATAACCATTCCATATTAAAACATGGGATATCTCTCATGATTAATTTAGTTTCTAGTTATATTCTCATGTGAGATTGAACTCCATTTCTATTTGCTTTCATTTAAAACATTCATGTGGAGTAAAACTTCTATTTACTATTGTCTCCCAGTAAATATAAGATGTTGCAAGATTGGAGAAATGTATTATTTAAATTTAACACATTTTAATATTATTACTGAGAGATTCCTTGAAGCCGGTTTTCTTCAATTTGAACACTGGCCATTCCTAAAAATTTTATCATTGTTATTCTATTAGAAACATTGAATCTTGTATTGATTTTTGGTTTTTAGCTAAATCCGAAGTGGGCAAAGTGAATTCATGTATATCTTGTAGAAATTTTAAAGAATCCCCTTCAGCAGCCTAGAAGTCCATGATATAATTATATATTTTTAATTTGAGTATTAGAGCATCATACTAGAATTGTCTGAACTTTTTACACAGGCCTTAGATCTTGTAATCAAACACTCAAGGGAAAATAGTAGTATAACATAGAAGATACAGACACTAAATATAAAAGAGACAATGATTATAAAATATTTTGGAAAATGTAAATTTTACTTACAGTCTAATTTCTCATCTACCTAATTTGCAATATTTCACTTTTACTATCTTAGCAGTACCCAATCTAAGGGATAAGACAATAGCATAATGCAGATGAAAATTCACTTATTTTCAGACATATTATTTTATGAATGCTAACTGAGGTACTAACTCTTGGAACCATAATCAACGCAGTATTTTTTAAACATGGGAAATGGTACAGACAATCTTCCAAATAGAAGCAATGTTCTTCTGCCTCTTCTCTTTTTATTTCCAGTCTCACTCACCTTGATAAACTCTTTTAACTACTTTTATTTTAATTATTCTTGTGGTTATATGCATAATTCTAACTAACATATTTTTAATATTGTTATTGATTTGTCAAATTTAGACTTTTATTTACTACTCGGTGCTTAATATCTTATAATTTTTAAAATAAGAAATATGTTAAATAATACAAGAAGTCTAGTTCAGTTGAATTTGTCACAGTTCTCTTGACTCTCCACATTTTAAGACTGATTATTTGCACTTACCAGCCTCTAGTTTTCCCATTCCATTTCCTTATCCTAATTGTGATAAAGAATATTTACATGTACATTGTCACTGTCTTTAGTATTCATTTATATCATGAATTCATTAAGAAATTTTCCTATGCTTTGGTTATAAAACCTAAAACAACATTTGTATTGCAAATGCTATATAAACATAGTTTATTCTAGGCCCAATATGTGTTATAATTGTATTATTTGTAATGCCATGTCCTTTAAACATGCAAATGCAAATGATCTTAACATGTGTCTTTATATTAAAATTCTCTATCATTTGTTTAAAACCTTGCTTGCCACAATATGTTTGCATCACATCTGGAATATGAATTTAACATTTGGGTTTTGTCCAAGGTGGTGTTTGTTTCTTACTTTTTCCGGGAGTTTCTCTTAAATGATTCCCTTGATTATATCCTCAATGTTTGTGTATGCTCTCAATTGAAATGTCTTTTCTGTTCCATGCGCATTTTCATCTTTCTTTTTCCCCAAAGATCTCCATTCTGGAGCACTCTATTCTAAGTGGAATTCATTGCTCAATATTTTCCTATACAGTTGTCTTCTGGTTGACTCACTGTGTTTACTGGTTTTAAAGGACAGTTAGCTGGATATCACAACCTCTGCTCTTAAATTACTCCTCTGTTCTTCTGAATTAAATTCTCAAATAAGTTCCTAAAAATAACTGCCAGTAGAATACAAATGTTCTGTGTGCTTACTTGCCTAACTATGCTTTTTGCACCCTAGATTGAATGATTGTTCAGATGTCTATAATATACTCTTAAAATATTGCACTCAAATGTTTGCAAATATTATATTAGTATTTTCTACCATTTATTATTGGTGATGCAAGGCATGATGCTACATTAGTTCTTTCTGTGATGCACATTACTTTTTATTCTTTTTCATGTTTAATTTGTGTATTTGTCTGTTTTCATGCTGCTGATAGACATACCCGAGACTGGGCAATTTACAAAAGAAGAAGTTTAATGGCCTCTCACAGTTCCATGTGGCTGGGGAGGCCTCACAATTATGGCAGAAGGTGAAAGGCACATTTCACACGACAGCAGACAAGAGAAGACAGCTTGTTCAGGGAAACTCCCCTTTACAAAACCATCAGATCTCCTGAGACTGATTCACTATCACAAGAATAGCACAGGAAAGACCCACCTCCATGATTCAATTACCTCCCATATGGGCATTTCCACAACATGTGGGAATTATGGGAGCTATAATTCAAGATGAGATTTGGCTTGGCACACACAAACCATATCAATTTGTTTTTGGAGTTATGAAATAAAAATTGATTGGTGATCTGTCTAAACCTGAGTCACTTTAGACAATGTCTTAGTTTTTCCCAGTCTGAAGCTTCATGATAATATTTATCTGGTTAATTTCCTTTTGATACTGGCTCATATTTAGCCATTTTCTCTCACAATTTTCTTGTGATGTTAGACCTCTTAAATTCCCCCAAACATCTATTTCTATTTTTCCTTATGTATCAATTTATTTCTTTTTCATTTCAGTGGAGCCTTCTCTGGGTCATAGTTCTTCATTCAATTTTATTTTAGGGCACAGCAATTATATCTTATTTCTGCAATACGCGTTAAGAATTCTTAATTTATGAATGCAATGTCTTCTTGACACTCTGAGTATCTTCATTCAGGTTTTCACTACTTTCTAATCTTCTAGTTCTTTAACGTTTCTCAATTGCCTATTTTCTGGTCAGTTTATTGTTATTGTTTTTTATTTGGGCTTTTCTCTTTTATGCTTGGTTTTTCTTGATTGCCTGATCATAAAGACTCAAGGAATCAATAGCTGTGTAATTTTCTTTGCTGCTGTATGTCCAAACTAATAGTTTTAGATTTTCTAAATATTTATTCAATTTATTAAAAGAGCACTTCAATCTCCTCACAGAAATTTATGCCACCTGCTTTAATAGTTGAAAACAATTCCTAAACTGAATCATTGTATTTTGGGGGCCTTCAATAAATGTATTTTCATTGTTATTGTTCTCATTATGCATTTTTTTCTGACCTGGCTGGCCACCCTGAACTCAGAATTTCTCTGTTGTATCATCATGCAGATGATCAACCTCTGTTAAGGGCCTTTATGGTAACATAAGAAGTGTAATTTTTTTCTACTTCCATAATCCCAAAACACAGTCCTACCAACTACAAATGTTCTGTTAAATAGAAATGTTTGAAAACTCTAAATTGTTAGGCATTTACAAGGTAACTTCTAAGGGTAACATATTTTCTTTTCTTAAATTCATGCTTAATATAATTTAAAAAGGTCTTTAAAATTTTATAAAATTTAAGGTAAAATACTTGTGTGTGCCCAGGCATTTGGAATTTTTGACAGTTCAAAAATTTCAGGAAAAAGTAACAGTTCACCGAATCTAGTGAGAGACCATTAATTAATTGAGAAGTATTTGTATTTGTAAATGTATCTCTCTATTTAAAATATAACATCTCTGCAATTTACTTTCCCATTTATTCTATTCTACATTTAGTACTAAAACCCCAGAAAAAAGAGGTTATTTTCCTAATAAAAGAAAAAAATAAACTTGTTACCTTTCTATATCTATACACAATACAAAATAATAGTTGCAGGGAGGAGGAAACAAATTTTTTCTCATTGACCCAAACTTGATCTTTTGTCAGCAAGCTTGCTGTGGTTTTCAACAGTGAATTTTTACCTTCCAGAACATTATCTTTCAAAATATTTCAAGTGGTTGATTTTTTCTTTCACTTTAGGAAAATGTGTGACCCAACTGACAGTAATAAAACAAAATCTGTAAACAATCAGTGCCTATTTGATCTTCAGCAAAGATTATAGTAGCTGAACAGTGACTTAGTTCACAGGGAGACACAATTTATCATTCATCTTGAAAGGTTAAAAACAGACAACTATATATACTAATTCGAACAAAGAAATATTTCCTTGGAAGTTTATAACAAAATTCAACTCTTCTGCCTCTGCACTTACTCTCAAAAAAGAAAGAAAGATGCGGTACATTTAAATGTCAGCAGAGTTAAAATGGTTCTTGGACCAAACTTAAGAAGGTTTGAATATTTTTGTCTGCATAAGACAAAACAAGGTATTCTTCTGAAGAAGAAAATATTTTTAATTATGAGTTTTGAACATTCTGTTTAAATTATAAATGGCGGTGTGCTGGTAAGTGTTTGAAAATCAGCCTCTCCTTCTAGGGGTGGAAAGAAACCTTGATTGTAGTGTTTGTCAACTTTCATAATGAAAATATTCCATGGTTGATTTAGTTGGCGAACATGTCCTCTCTGAATGTGAATTGTGAAGAGATGCTATCAACAGGCTCTGTGAGCCACTTTTTGTCAACTCTTTAAGATTGCTAATGATGAATGTAATATTGCTTAAGATTATATTATGTAATATCTCCTGCATGTAATAAATTACATGTTATATGTCAATACATAATACTTTAGAAATATAATTGATAATCAGTAGTTGTCTGGGCAGCTTGCTTCATAATCACAAAATGACTACATAGGGCTTATAAGTCTATCACACTTTTGCTTGAATAAAATATAAGATAAACTCATATCTGAGAATGTGGCTAGAAGTCAACTGTACCTCCTGCTGCAATCTTTCAAAATGAGCAGATTGCTTCAATTCTACCTCTGGACAACCCTTTGGAAGTTGTGTTTACTAATGTGAAATTTACTGAGATTTTTCTTATTAAAATATACCCAATTTCCAAAAGAATACAGATTACTTATTATCAAGATAATAATATATGTCTGTTAGTATTATTGTGAATGTTTTTACTATGAAATGTATTTGGAAGATGAAATGAAAATAACCCTTTTGAGAGAGATAGAGGATAAATAAAAAATATCTCATATTCTCAATTTCTATTTTCTGTTTTCTATCTTTGGGATACTAATGTTTTTGCATCTTTGCCCTTGCATGTGATGTGTTCACGTTTATAAATGTTGACATTTAGGGCTGGGTGGAGAATCCCAGCAATTTACCAAACATCTGATTCCAAAGCCAAATCTATCTATCTAAATTATCTATCTACCTATCTATCATCTATCTATCTATCATCTATCTAATCTGTCTATCCAATTATCTAGCCATCCATCCATTGATGTTCAGAGATAAGTTAAAATCTTGGATATTGTTGTGACAATTGCCAATAATGAGTGGAGTAATAAAGATTTCAAAATAAAAAAATTAAAAAGAAATTGTGGTTACAGTTTTTCAAAAAATAGTTTGAATTGTTTAAGTCATTAGAAAGTAGACATATAATGGTGAAATTTCACTGCTCCAAATATGACTTAAAATCTTGAAAGTTTTCTGACAGATAAGATGCAGAAAACCTATAAATAAATAGAAAGCATCAGCAACATTTTTTTCTATACCAGAACTTTTGAATACTGGAAGAAATATCTGAACAAATTTTTTAGTTAATTATATATAGTCAATGATGAGGCCAGCCCCAATAATTCTTTTACAGAGATTCTACACTAGTAATGTTTATTTCTCTCTTTATGACTATTAGTCAGATTTTAATAACAGAATAGACACAAAATACCAGGCCTTTGGGGTAGATAGTAGGCATTGGTCAGACATAGATTATACCTTCCTATCTTCATGCATCATTGGTATGGGTTGGCTGTGTCCCCACCCAAATCTCATCTCGAACTGTAACCACTATAATACCCACATGTCTAGGGAGAGACCTGGTGGGAAGTAATTTGATCATGGGGGTGGTTTCCCCCATGTTGATGTTGTTCTCATGATGATGAGTGAGTTCTCACATGATCTAATGGTTTTATAAGGGGCTCTTCTCCCTTAACTCCTCACTCTTCTCTCTCTTGCCTGCTGCCATGTAAGATGTGCCTCTTTCCCTCTCACCATGATTGTAAGTTTCCTGAGGCCTCCTCAGCCATTTGCAACTGTGAGTCAATTAAACTCCTTTTCTTTATAAATTACCCTGTCTAGGGTATGTCTTTATAGCAGTGTGAAAATGAAGTAATACAACCATATTGCCCTCAGAATGATTAATATCTTCATCATTCTTATTTTTATGTGTTAAGCAGATGTAGGTGAATGACTGGGGCAAATGTAGCCTGTTGAAACCATATCCGGAAGCTGTTTCTCTTTGTCTCTAATCATTTGGCTGGATGAGTATGAGTTAGCACATTTGGATGTATCTGCTCTGCAGAGTTGACTCCTCCCTGCAGCATATCATTCAAAGTCAAATGTAGGGAGCAAATATAATAGTATAACTTGTTCAGAGATCTAGGCTGTGATCTTGTGTTGCTTTTGATTAAAGAAGATGACAGTTTGATATTCACTGAACTCTTTTATAAAAGATTAGATATTCAGAAGGGAAGGAGGACCTTACATACTGCCCTTTCAAGAATTCAACAATAATTTTGATTAAGTATCTTATAAGCAGTTATAATACATACTCTCCTGAGCCCAAGAATAATGGCCCAAGTCAGATTTCATATACAGCATTCCAATATTCTCTAACACATTTATTGGCTCAGGTACAGTTTTTCCAAATGTTTGCTATTTAAAAACTTCTTTCATCCAAGATACTTGTCTCAATGTGACATCACATAGCACATCCATCGTTCAGCAGGTGAAATAAATACAGAATAATTTATGCTGATAATCGACCGAAAAGACATACCATGGACAATGAAAGTTAGATAATAGATGCTTGGCAAAATCCAAGCATATATCCGAACAAATATATTGATAATAATCTCAAATTTCTATAACACTATAAAGCAGAAACATATCTTAAATAATACGTTTCAACATTAGGAAGAAGTTATAAACATATGGTGGTTTTTGATTAAAATCTATCTCTTCTAATATCAAATAACTATAATAAATCCAAAATTTTTAATCTATGCGTTATTTGACCTATTTACATTTTGCTTGTAAGAAAAGAATTCCAAGGCTTTGCATAGATGATGTTACAAACAAAAAGAACAAAATCCATAGTACAGTAATCAAGCACAATAACAAGTAGTAAATGTATACTGACTGATAAATACAACTATAAAATAAATTGCAGAAATGAGAAGTAGTATTTAAAAGCTTTAGGATAATTATAAACTTACCTAGGTTTCAATCTGCCCCAGATTACTTTAAAACATTTTTTTAAAGGGAGCACTTCAGTCCATCACATAAATTATTCATGAAATGTAAACTGAGTGTTGCCATGGAAGATTTCTTGACTATACAGTATTTTATATCATTTCTGGAATAAACAACACACAGGAGCCCTCTTAGAGATATATCAAAGGAAAGCGTCCTCTTTCCTTGTATTTTGTACATGCTTCACCTAACCTAGACATCTAAATGGGACATCAAAATCATTGACATTCTCTGGAATATCATTGTCCCTGATGTACTATAGATCCAAAATTGAGTACCTAATTGATATGATTTGGCTCTGTGACAACACCCAAGTCTCATCTTGAATTATGATCTCTACATGTGGAAGGAGGGACCTGGTAGGAGGTGACTGGATTATAAAAGCAGTTTCCCCCATGCTGTAATAGCGGGGGAGTTCTCACCAGATCTGATGGTTTTAAAAGAGGCAGTTTCCCCTGTTCATTCTCTCTCTCCTGCCACCATATGAAAAAGGCCCTGGCTTCCCCTTTGCCTTCTGCCATGATTGTAAGTTTTCTGAAGCCTCCCCAGCCATGGAGAACTGTGAGTCAATTAAATCTCTTTTGTTTATAAATTAATCAGTCTCAGATAATGTCTTTTTAGCAGGGTGAAAATGGACTAATATATACTAATACTATGCACTAAAATAAATTAACATACACATCATTATATGAGTGGATATACATCTGTTCATATGCCTTCTTGATCTCTAATAGTATGTCTATAGAAGGCCAACCCTGGCAGAAACGCCAAGAGTCATACAGTTAGATTACAGTTTTGTTTGCACACAATGGATGAAAACCAAAGGAGGTGAAATAACGATTAAAGTCTAACTACATGGTGGTTTGACTCACAGTGTTTTTATGGTGGGGAGCCATGTATCTCCCACTAAGAAACAGACAGTAAGTAGGAGAGAAAATGGGTTCTTGACAACAAACTAATTGAAAATCATTAAAAATGTGCTTAAATACGTATTTTCTGTTGGATAATTTAGCTTGCTTGGTGGCAGCTACTATGGCTATTTGACTTAGTGAAAACACTCAGCTCTGGCACTGACAGATGGTTCCAGCCTCCAACATCTTTAAGCACTCCCAGGTCACAGTCAGCTTCATCATGCTCCTTAGGTTTACCAGCAGAAAGCTGGTCAGGCACCATCTATAGGGTTCTGAGCCCACTCCCACCCCTTACCCTTCTACCCCTCACTTCCTATCATAATTTTTCTCTTCTGGACTTCTCCATTTCTTAATCTCATTTTCTTCCTATTTGTGGCCTTATACCTAGTGATGAAATTTTTCAGTTTCTGTGACCTCAGTGTTAAAATTTTAGTTCAACCCTCCAACGTATATGTAAATAAATCCTTATACTAATTCCTCAATTTCAAAGACGTAATTTGCTTCTTACATGAATATTTTTGGCTCATATACAAACTTTACTTTTCCTGAGAACACTAGTGTGCACGTTACCACCATTTGGTCTAAAGAAATCTACTAAGAAGTTGTCCTTTAATTTTTCAATTTGAATTTTTACATATATGAACAAGTTTGCCAATAAATTTATCCTCAATTTAGGTTATTCCTTTTAACTTTGTTGAACTAATTAACTTTTTATGCCAAATATTTATGATTTCTTCCTTGATATGAAAAATTCAAAATATCCCATCAAAACACACCAAATTTTTTTCAGCATATATAGCTTATCCCACTAAAATTTCTAAGAATTGAGTGAGTGTTAAAAATAAACTCAGTACGTCTGCATAATTTTTATTTTTAAGGATTTTTAAAACGTTTTGATCAAACATATGGAGTAATCTTAATTCATGGTTAAGTTTATACACTGAAAAAAATTTAAAAAGCTTATTTCCAAATGACAGTCATGCTAGGTTTTTAAAGAGATCTGTTTAAAAGAAAATATATAAAATAAATGTCATTGGAAAATATTTTATTTAAATGTATTTATGTTTGAATTCTGAAGAAATAGTCCTGAAAATATATAGGTTGGTAGCTTTTTATCTATTTATATAGAATTAAGAAGGCATTTTTTCCTATGGCTTGTTTGAGAAGCAATGGCCAAATTAATGTTAGCACTGATTTTTGTCTGGGATCCATGATTTAGAAAGAAGAAATGGTACCTGAGCTATTTATGGCAAAATAGATGAGTGGAATTCTCAAACAAAATGTGGTATCATTCTTCGTCTTAAAAGACAATCTGTGTCTATAGACATTTTCTGAAATCCATTGAAGTTTGTTAAAAATTTCTTTTCAAAGTTATTTTTAAATTAGACTCTATCACCTTAGATAACAAAAATTCTATGTAATTTTGAATTTGAAGTCTGACCAGTATCTATAGAGTAAATAAAAAGAAAATCTTAAAGCCAAGCTTTACTTCAGCATATAAGAAAAACTAATATTTAATGGATTCTTACAATGATCCCTGTGCTCTGTCAAGTCTGATTAACTTCCTTAAAATCTCTCCAACTTTTCTTATTTGCATTTTTGAATAAGAATTTGAATAAACACAGTACCCTGAATATTATAATTGTGCATCACTATTTCAAACCTGTAATGTAAAAATAGAAAGTGTTTTTCCTTCTTAGCAATTCATGTGTAAGTTAGATATTTAGAGATGCAATTTTCATGTAATAACTTTAACACATAATTTATACTAAACAATTAGTCATCTGTCATAGAATTAAAACTGCATATATAAAAACTGATATATAAATTGGTCTTTCTCTAAGTGACTGACATGTGAACAATTCCCAGAGACTCTCATTAAGGAATAAATTAAAAGATCCATATTTATTCATCCACTAATTTATATTTACATATCCTACCATGTGGAAGCCTCTCTGCTAGGTGCTAGGAGAATTAGCAAACAAAACAAGCTACCTGACCTCCCAATCATCAGAGTGAACAAGGAAACAATTACATGCATTCAAACTTAATCACATGCATACCTACATGTAACAAAATGTGATAACTATTTGTAATAGAATTGAAGGGGGAAACTTAAGCCAATATTGGAGGCTACATCAAATAAGGCAACACTTACCCAGTATATTAGTCAGGGTTCTCCGGAGAGAACCAATAGAAATAGATGGATAAATAAATGATAGATAGATAGATAGATAGATAGATAGATAATAGAGAGACAGAGAGAGAAGAGGGGATTCCTTTAGGTGAACTGGCTCAAGTTATTATAGAGGCTAAGAATTGGCTCACATGATTATCACAGCTGAGAAGTTCCATGACAGCCCATCTGCAAATTGGAGAGCCTGGGATGCTGGTATTATGGGTCACTTCAAGTTCAAATGCATGAGAACCTGAGGAAGTGAAGAGGTGGCATCTGTGTAAGCTCTGGAGTCCAAAGGCTGGAGATCCTGGAGTTCTGATGTCCAAGGGCAAGAGGAGACGTGTACCCCAGCTCCAGGACAGAAAAACCAATGAGCTTTTTGTCTGTTTCTGTTATATCCAGATCCAAGGCCTATTGAATAGCTCCCACCCACATTGAGGACAGGTCTTCCCCATTTAGCATACTCAGACTCACATGCCACTCTCCTTTGGAAACACTCTCACAGGCACATCTAACAATAATGCTTTATCAGTTCTAGGTATTTCTTAACCCAGTCAAGTTGACACCTAAAATTCACCTAAGAGTAGGCGAACTTTTTCTGTCAAGTATCAGTGTCCTATCCTTTTAGGCTGCAATAACACAATATCATAAAGTGGGTAGCTTATAAACAACAGAAATCTATTTCTCATAGTTGTGGAGGCTGGGAGGTCCAAGATTAAGGAGATGGCCAACTCAGTCTTTGGTGAGAACCCACTTTCTGGCTCATAGATCAGCTATTGTTTCGCTCTAACTTTACACAGCAGGAGCAGGGGTTTCTCACAAGCCTCTTTTATAATGACATGCATCCCATTTATAATGGCTTTGCCCTTATCACCTAATTACTTCCCAAAGGCCATGCCTTCTGATACCATCACTTCAGGGTTTAGGGTCTCAATATATAAATTGTGGAAGACATAAGCGTTCAGACCGTAACAATCTGATAGTAAATATTTTAAACTTTTGAACCATATGGTCTTTGTCAAAACCATTGAATCAATGTAGCACAAAAACAGGCATAGACAGTGTGTAACTGAATGAGCCTGACTGTGCTCCAATATTTTATTTATGAATACAATAATTGAATTTCATATAATTTTCACATCACAAAGTATTATTCTCCTTTTGCCTTTTTCAACCACGTGTTATGTAAAACTTATTTTGTGTGGCCCATGGGTCACACAACAGGTGGCAGGCTGCATTTAGGCCATGTGCAGTAATTTCCTGAACCCTGTTCTACACTATTACTCATCAAGACAAAAAAACATGTTTTTATAGAAGCGCTTATAAAAAGATAGAGGAAGCTAGAGCAATGAAATTGCTCACCAGAATAGTTAAGTGAAAACTAATACAGTACAACACAATTTCCTGGAACACTACTTTCATTAATGAATACACATTTATTTGTTCATTCAATCAAAAATGTCGTGTACTTTGGTACTAGGTGCCTGCTACTCTTCTACCTACAAGGATTACAGAAAACAGATAAAACAGACAAAATTTCCTACTCTTATGAGTTTCTGTATGAAGCTTATGTTCTATATGAAGCTTATGTTACTGTAATTACTTAAAATTAAACATTTCTTACTACTTAAGCTCTCCCTTAGGTGAGAGTAATGACACAGAATAGCCATGCTGAATACAGTGAAAACATAATCTATGCTATTTATTTTGTTATTTTTTCCCCTTGCAAGAAAATTTTTTTCAACCACAAATAGTAAAGGAAAAATACAGCAAACATCTCATATGTGCACTCCATTCACCATTAGCATGTCTACATTTTTCATTTTTGCTATATTTATGTAATTATTTGTATTATTGACATACATTTTAAGATTCCTTCTTTTCTTTTTTTTTTTTTTGAGATGGAGTCTCGCTCTGTTGGCCAGGCTGGAGTATAGTGGCGCAATCTTGGCTCACTGCAACCTCTGCCTCCTGGGTTCAAGCCATTCTCCTGCCTCAGCCGCCTTAGTAGCTAGGACTGAGTAGCTAGGACTATAGGCACACACCACCATGCGCCGGCTAATTTTTGTATTTTTAGTAGAGACAGGGTTTCACCATGTTGTCCAGGCTGGTCTCTCAAACTCCTGACCTCAAGTGATCTGCTCCCTACCCGCTAGGCCTCCCAAAGTGCTGGTATTACAGGCTTGAAGATGTCTTTATTTACTTCACCAATTAAAAAGTTGCCTTCTAACGGAATGACTGTCATGGTTTTGATATGTAGTGCTTCAATATACATTTTTATCCATTATATCACATAAATGTGTATTTCATATGTGTGTGTTATTTAATAATTGTCCAAAATTCTATAATCATTAATATATTATAAAGTTTAAATATTGATGTTTAAAAATTTGAGTAAACCTCCTCATGTCATTATAAAGTCTCCTCTGAAGACTTTTGCTATGTGGTGTTACTACAACGTTAGCTCTCTAATTCCTTTCTCATGGACACAATTTTACCAAAAAAAATTGGAAACTTTAATAACCTCTTTGGGAAACCTGAGATCTCCTAAAACTGACTCATTTAAGACCTCTCTTTCACATCACCTCTGCTCCTCATTTCTCTCTTTCTACCTAGCTTCCTTAAATCATTTGATCTTCTCCATTTCAAAACCTCTACATATTCCATCTCACTATCCACCCCTGCCATATCTTTTCCTTTATAGTCTACTCTTCAACTCCCTAAAGTCACTTGAATTGTGGGTACTTTGACTCCATCTGGACTCTTGAGGGGCCCCAAAATCAACCTGAAAGAGCTTATTAGAGCTTATATGAGGCTGAAAGAGCTTATTAGAAACAGACTGGATATGTTTTCAACCCAGATGGGCTTTGCTGAAATAGCTATCTGGATTGCCATTGCCATCCACACTCCACCATCTAAAGACACTTTGATCCCAACATCTGGAGATCTCAACTAACTGCCCTCTGGATCCAGAAACTGAATTCATAGCCCATCAATAGGTTTTATATTTCTGTAGGAATCCTCTTCATAAATGCCTGATTGCTTGCATTATCCAGCAAGTATCGCATATAGCCAAGACTTAACAGATGATTCAACTAGCTTTTCAAATACAGCAAATTGCTGAAATGATGTACATGGATTAGGTTTCCTAATTTGTTCAGTGGGAAATCTGATTTTCCTTTTGGACAGAAGGGGAGACTGCCCAGGACGGCCTTAACATTCCCATTAGCTTGACTAAACTTTGGAGAGGCTTCTTAACTGTAGGTATTCCCTTCCTTTTTCTAGAACATTTTCTTTAGAAAACTTGTAATTGCGAATTCTTTCTCTACCCCTTTGAGACATAAATCTTTTCAAATCTCTTTTCAGTTTTACAGGTCAGGACTCTTTCTCAAGCACCTAGGAAGCATTCTTTGGAAATGTAACCACCTCCTGTCACTCCCATCATGAAAATGAAAGAAAGTTTTATGTTATCTTTTGAGTAGCCTCAATTAGCAAACAGGTGGTCCCTGATCTCTCTTCAACCCTAGATTTAAAAAACCATTCTCTGCCCCTTGTTTTTGCTTTTACAGAGTTTATCTCACCGTGATTTCTGGTCTATCTCCCCTTTTGCATTAGCTTTGAATAAAGCCGCTCTTGCCTATTTAATATTACCAGATGTAGTTTTTGCTTTAGCATTAAGAACTCTTTGGAGTTCTGCTTTCAGTTAGCATGTAGTCTACCATAGACCATTGCTCCTACCATAAGTACTATAAAACCCTGAATACACTAAGAAATCATTATTAAATTTTTGGAGAGCTGTGGATGCAAGAAGTCTAAAGAAATAATGTTCACAGAAAGTCAGTCCCTACATAGGTGATCAGCGATTGTTGGCCAGTGAGTGTATTTACTAATCTAAGAACTTTGGATTGTCATAGACGGAGGTAGTCTTTGAGAGAAAAAAGAATCCATTAGAGCTTTCAATGACTGAACTAGCTGGCATAATAGATTGTGATCTCTGCAAAACCAAAACACTCAGGCAATCTTTATACCTGCCTATTGTCCTCCACATTTTTTTTCTTGAGTGCATGGGGACAAAGAAGGGGAGCTGCACAGAAAAATGAAGAAAAATATCTGCATTGTTATGCTAAAGCTCCCAAAATCTTAGAAGATGAAAGGTCCTATGATTACACAAAGTATATTGTATTATCTTAAAAATATTAAGACTAACTGAAGCGATAACACAGTTGACTTAGGCCAACTCCTTACTGGAAAAAAATAATAGGAACTCTTCTTAAACAGAAGAAAAAGTTCTCTCTCTGTGGGAAAATAATATTCACACCATATCCATATGTCTGTTAAACATAATATCTGGTATAACATAAAAAATAGAAAACATGAAGGAAGCAGGATAATGTGTTTCAACATTAAGAGGAAGAAAGGCAATAAAAGAATGCACATCTGACTCAGACATAGAATCAGCAGACAAGGACTTTAAAATAATACTTTAAATATGTCAAAGAAGTTAGAAGAAAAGTAAAAATATGGATTAAAAAAACTGAGAATTTCAACAAAATATATTCTATAAAAGTAACAAAGTGCCATTCTAAACTTAAACTTGTAAAAGAGAAAATCTAAAGTTAGCAAACCATGTTAACGGTAGAGGGAATAAAGGAAAGGACGGTGAACTAGAAGATGGGTTAGTAAAAACTAACCAAAGTGAGTCACAGTTTGGGAAAAGAAAATGATTAAAAAATAGAAGAAATAATTAAAGCAACTCGGGATATGATCAAATAATAGGGTCAAATAATCTAATATGCTGCAGCTTGAAATACAGGAGAGAAACAGTAAATGAAGCAGCATAAGTAATTGAATTAATAATAACTTCTAATTTTCTTAAAGACACCAAACAGTATAATCATGAAGGTCAACACACTTTAATAAAGATGCATGGGCCAGGCGCGGTGGCTCACGCCTGTAATACCAGCATTTTGGGAGACCGAGGCTGGCAGATTGCCTGAGCTCAGGAGTGGGAGACCAGCTTGGGCAACACGGTGAAACCCCATCTCTATTAAAATACAAAAAATTAGCTTGGTGTGGCGGTGCTCACCTGCAGTCCCAGCTACTCGGGAGGCTGAGGCAGGAGAATGGCGTGAACCCGGGAGGCGGAGCTTGCAGCAAGCTGAGATAGTGCCACTGCACTCCAGCCTGGTGACAAAAAAAAAAAAAAAGATTCATATGAAGTCACTAAGAAACAAATATAGAAAAGAACTGTTAAAATGAATCAAAGAATATATTGCACATGTAGGAACAAAAGCTATAGCTAACTTTTCATCAGAAATTGTGGAAGCCAGAAAACAAATGAGATCATGTATTTAAATTTCAAAAAGTAAACACGAAAACAGAACATCCTACAAAACCCTACTTTGGTTACAAATGCAGTGTCTTTCAGTACCCCCTTTGCACTGCTTCCTGATGTTGGAGCTGGGACAGGTAACATTTCTCCTTTGTGCAAATTTAGGCTTTGCCAACAGTGGTTGCTGGAAGGAATGTGCAAGGCTATGGGACTATAGGCAGTCTCTTCTGGTTTGCGGACGCCTTCATTCCCATCTATGTGAGAGGCAGCGGATGAGTATGCAGAACCCTTGCGGCACTCATTTCAGAGGCTCCCCTGGACTAATGTCAGATGCATGTTCAGACCTTGCTCTCCCTACCTGGCGGATTCTTCCATGGGAGCTCCAACTTCACCATTACTACTTCCCCACTCTATTCTACAGGCCAGCTCCTGCAGTATTGTGCTCGCTACCAAGGGTAGGACACTTCTACTCACCAGCTCCACTCAATGCCATGTGACGAATTTCTCCACACCCAGCAGGCTGCTTGTACTTTTGGTATGCATGCGTTCTTTGACAATGCTGGGGTAGAGAGGCAGAATTCTCCTAATACCTTAGCTTCCTTCATTTTTCACTTCCCCTCACCCTTGAGGTAGCAGCTGCTGTTTTGAATTTGCCACTTTGGGACACTTTAGAGATATCTTTTACATTTTTTACTAGTTAGCTAGGAACATTTGTTTCGAATTCTCTCATTTCAAATTCCTGATGTGTTTGCGTCTACTGACAAGATTCTGACTGGTAGATTGACAAATGAGAATCTAGATTCAGCAAATGCACTTTATAAAAATAAGAAAAAACTTTAAAAAAATTTATAAAAGCAAATGCTAAGAGAACGTTTAGATTCCCAGGAGACCCATACTGCAAGAAATCCTAAAGAAAATTATTCAGGCTGGGAAATGGTTGAAATGTTATCTCCTAATAATAAATTTACACATTTAACCATGATTTGTCTTTCTCTCACTATTTTGGAGACTTTAGATATCATCCTTTTCTTGGGTATTAAACTAATATGCTAAAATAAGGTAATATATTGAGGTCAATAGAATATCTTTATATCAATATCTCTATCTATATAGTGTAGCTATAGATATACATTTGAAAAATATTTGTCCACAATAATAAACTTATCGAAGATACAAAATTGTTTAGAGACTTTACAGAGTCGATTTTCTTTGTTAAAAGTAAGCATTTTTAGTGGTACCCTAATATATCAATATGAATTTGTATATGTGGAGAGTGCATTAGAACATCAGAACAGAATTATCACAAATGCTAATCACTGTCAAAGTATTAAGTAGTATATATCTAAATAGACTGAAATACTTAAAAAATTCAATTATTCCTGAGTTTTAAATAATCATTTAAATTGTTCTCAATTATTTATAAGCAGATTATTAATGATTTTTATATTCAAAACACTTTCCCTGTTGTTTTTTTTTAGTACAGACTTAAAAATATTTATATGTCTTATACTTTAAGACATATTTATTGCACTAAAATAATTCATTTAAATTTTTTACACTAACTTTTTCCTTTTTTTTTTTTTTTTAGGCAGAGTCTTGCTCTGTCGCCCAGGCTAGAGTGCAATGGTGCTATCTCGGCTCACTGCAAGCCCTGCCTCCCGGGTTCATGCCATTCCCCTGCCTCAGCCTCCCGAGTAGCTGGGACTACAGGAGCCCGCCACCATGCCCGGCTAATTTTTTGTATTTTTAGTAGAGACGGGGTTTCACCGTGTTAGCCAGGATGACCTCCATCTCCTGAACTTGTGATCCACCCGCCTTGGCCTCCCAAAGTGCTGGGATTATAGGTGTGAATCCACCTCGTTGTTTATCAATTGGCTATGTCTGAGATAGTCTTTTGTTTCTTTTTCGTGCTTTTTTAAAATTTTTTAACTATAAGAGAAGAAAAACCTGGGCAACATGGCAAAATCCTGTCTCTAAAAAAAAAAAAATTCAAAAATTAGCCTCGTGTGGTGGCTTGCACCTGTAGTTTCAGCAAGAATTTCTGAGGCTACATAGTAAATTCTATATGTACTTGAATATTTCTGGACCTTCTTTATTTACATCCTATTTTTTTCATTCTTTTATGTAATGGTAGTATTTTATAAAAATAAAAATGAACACAGAACATATTAACTTAAAGATTCTGGTAAAATAATATTGATTTATTTTGTGTTGTTATTCTTTAAACTGAATGTATTTACTGTAGATATTTGAGTAATATATTTCATGATAAATAATTTTTAGAAAAAAAAATAGCACTGGTGATAACAGTCACCCATATTCAATTTTTGGCTTTAAAATGAAGGTTTGGAAGTCTTATTTGCTTCCTTCTCAAGCATGCCGTCAGGTTTGACTTGAGTCACCTTACAGCTAAATTGGTCTTTGAATTTTTAAATCAAAATAATATTTTTAACGTTTCATCTAATACTAGTCAGTTACATCATTTATTTCTTAATATTTTAACCACCATGCATTCTTAGAATGAAATCTTCTTTATATGGGTGAACTATTCTTTTTTGTATTGCTTTGTCTGGTTGCTAATATTTTAATTTGATTTTACCACTAATTTTTAAATGCATGCTGTCAGTAGTTTTCTCAGTCTTCATTTGTAAGGGTTTTATGTTCTTGCCATGCTAGACCTATGAAAATAATATGAAAGCTTCCCTTCATGTTAACAGAGTAAGTAATAAAATGATTGAGTCATTTGCGCCTATTTAAATGTACATTATGTATAAAATTATGTATACAAATTAAATATAAAAATTTAAATGTGTACATTACACACAGTTGCAAGAAATTAACAAAAGCTCATTTGAACTTGAAAAATTAGTCTATATCAATTGTTGTAATTTAATTCCCCTTTGTCAGGAATAAATTAAGAAATGAGTAAGCCTAAATGAATGAGATGTGAGAAGATTATTGCTTAGGCTTTGTTAAAAAAAAAAAAGGTAATTTATTTTCTCCCTCTGACTTTTTTGAGTGTGTGTGTGTGTGTGTGTGTGTGTATGTGTGTATATATATATATATATATATATATTCATTTAAGTTTCTCTCTCATAGGAGTGTGTGTACTCCTCCTGTTTATATGTGTCTCTCTTAATATTTCTATTATATAGATAGAGATCTATCTAGACCTACCTATAAATAGATAGATCTGGATATATTGCGAGAGAGAGAGAATAAATGTATACACTCCTATGAAACAGGTGCTTTCATAGTTGATCCTGAGAGCCATTTTATGGTCGTGTGGGTAGGCAGTCTTAGATCAAATGATATTGTATATGACTGACCACAGAGATACAAACAATCTGGAATTCTGATGAAATTCTTAACCCATTTTGTTATCCAAATCCTGAAACCATCCATAAGAAAATTTTATAAAATCAATTAAGGGGAAAAGATAAAAGTCAACTAGGCTTGCAGCACAATTAGCAATAAACATTACCAGCTTGCCCTTTGGTCCACTTCCTTGTAGCTGGTATCTGCTTACTATGCCAGGTGAACATAGCCCTAGTCATAGAACTCATTGTTTCTTTTCCGCTCTATACATAAAAACTAAACTGTTGTGAGATGATAAGCTTTTTCTTTGATTTTTTGTTTTAGGTTTTGCATACCAACAAAATGACTTAAACCATCTGATTTAAAGGGTCCTGCAAGACGCTGACTCTTGGAAGAATGCAGTTTCCACATTCTGATGATGTCATGCCCCTTACCCTGACCAATCAACAACCTCAATTTTCCAGCCCCTAGCCCTTGACAAAACCCTTAAAGACCTTTGCTCAGAACACCTTGATAAAATGGATTTGGGCCTTGAGAATTCCTCCCATTTCCATCCTCAATGGCCTTGCAGTTATATTAAACTCTTTCTCTGCTGCAAACCCTGCTGTCTCAGTGTATTGGTCTTTAGTGTGCAGCAGGCATATGAACGTGGCAGTCGTGTAACAAGTGTGTGGCTTGTCCTCCTGAAATACATATTACCAAGTGTAATAATGTATATTGTAATACGCATTATGTTATAAATTCCTTTTTTTTAATGTCAACATGTGTTGAAATACAACGAAAACCCACTTAATTGTGTTAAAGTTGGAAATGGATGGAGTGATACAGAAGAAGACTGGGAAAAGCAGTAAGTCCTTTCATCCTCCTGCTTTATAGTCTGGAGACTTTTTATATCTGGTTATTTGATAGTTTGTAAAAACCACTATACTGTAAATTGGGTCACAGACATAAGAGTGAATTATCAGAAAAAAAAGCAATTCAGTTAGCTAAATATATGTTCTACTGATTAAACATTTGCACATTCACTGTAGGAAGCATAATTTCATGATCTCAAGTTACAAATTGCATCTTTGTTTCCTCTGACTTAACCCTGACAATAAATTGATTGTCCTTAGTGATGGTGATGATGATACATTTGGGTTTCCTGTGTGAGTGTGAGTGTGAGTGTCTGTACATATTACAAGCATAGGCATATTTAATATGTAGGGATTGCAAGGGCCTGCGACTTGATCGGTGCTTTCTAGCAAGTCAAAGCAGTTCTGGTTAGGAGTACCTGCTTTGCAATTATCTGAGAAAACACAATTGGATGTAGGCATCAATGGTAAAGTATAATAAATGATAAAAATTTCCCTGGAAGAAGTAACCTAATTCTACATTAATACTTTTTTTGCTAAGTAAATATTATTTAACTATTATACATCTTTACCAAAAAATTAAATGTTACTTTAATGTCTACTAAATTCCTACATTCATTTATATGGTATTTACAACCTGGTTGCACAGTGATGCATACTTTAATTTATTCAAAATTGTCATTTATATGTCCTGTGCTTTGTTAAATAATCTACTCTACCCTCAATAAAATAATTTCAAACATAGTTTCTCTAATCAGAACTTGGAAAATTGTTTTGATTTTGTTTTCTTTGCTATCACCACAAATGATTGAAAGAAAATAAAATAACTATGGTATTAAAATGGTAATTTTAAGTAAGCCAAAATACTTTGAATGAAAATAGTCACAATGCTATTATTGTGACTTATACACTTAAAATAGAGTATAATCTTTGCAAACAAAAGGAAAATATTATTGATAATTGAAATTATATCTGCCAGTAACATTTTTCTTTTGTCCTGATATTATTGTGTTGACTAGTATCCATAGAAAATAAGTGCACCACATATCACTTTTTAAAACAATTTATTATTATAAATCTTACATCCATATATTTAATAATATCTACATCAGTGAATGTAATTTTAAAAATTTTTTGTAATGTGATTGCTAAGAAAAATGGAAATAAAATAGCAAATGTTCTCAATAGATATTCATTTGTAATATTTGATTTACAGCTTAAAATGCTCATTGCTACATTATTATTATGAAGACATAAAATAGGATGTGGAGTATTTTATTACCTTTAGATAAAAAGCCATTAGATATGAGCTCACAGATGAAGCATAAACATCTGAACATTTGTTAAACATATACACGATTAGTGAACAAAGTAAAAAAGGTAAAAGAATACAACCAAAATTTGTAAAATCAGAAGGAAGAGTTAAAAATTTTCATTTTAAATACTACATTTTGCTAACAATGTTTTATTTCCAATCATTTGTTTTACAAATAATCTTAAACTAACTATGAATTTGAACCTTGTGGCCTAGTTCTAATTATTTTATAATTACAAAGATTTGGTAATTGAGAATGTTTGTTCCTAAAGTTAAGAACGAAGAATAATGTATATGTAGCATCTATACTGTGCATCTCAACCAACAGAACTGCATACAATTAGCATTTCATTTTAAGAAGAATTAAAATTAAATAGTAGAAAGTGCGAGAGAGATATATTAAAGCACTCATTAATTGAAGGGACTTATCGGTGGATTATTTCACACTTGTAAGAATACTAAGAACACATTAGCAGTCAGGCTTATGCATTCTACCAATGAAGATACGTGGGGCAGAAAAATAGTAATATAAACAGAGGTAAAATCCAAGTTACACTTTTCAATTTAAATTTTCCTATGAGCAGGTTATTCATAGAAACAGTTCATTGTTATGTGAAATATATTCGTTAGAGGCAATTTGGAACTGTGAAAAAGATTTTCCTCTCAGTTGTTTATTCACTTGAATGAAAAAAATAGAAATCCAATTTTCTTTCAAATATAACTTTATCTCTACCTCAAGAATCAGAACAATGCCAGCAAATTTCAAAATATCATTTACTGGATCTGATCAAAACAGCCATACCTATTTCTTGGCTTATAAAATCATGGTGTTTCTTAAACATTTCTGCATTTATCTAGAAATAATTTCATTATATTGTCTAATATCATAAATAAGTCCTACTGTACTTTGTACTGCATCTTTGGTATATGGCGACATTGTAGAACTTCTTAAAGTTTCTGAACTTGAGCCTATGATGACAAATATCTCCATACATATTCCATCAGCTGAAATTTGGTCATATAACTATGCCTGACTCAGAAAAGCAGTTTCTCTCTGTGATCATAATCAGAGCAAAACAAATTTTGTTAACAGCTACTAATCTGTGCCACCAGCCTTACGTGCATAAATTAGATAAAAAGAAAAATTGAAAAAATAGTTAAGTCCATGTGTTGAGAAATAACAATAGGATAAACCAAAGTAAAGTAAGGTTAATTTATATGAGAGCTAAAACAAGTGCAATAAGAACTTAAGAAGAATGAGATTATCAAAAATGTCCAAAATATTGAAACTTTTAAACAATTACATAAAAACACAAACCACTGGTTAGACTGATCAAGAAAAAGAAGTGAAATAATATAGAAATAACTATTATTTGCAGGGTAAATATTTTAGTATTCTAGATTAGTTGTGTAATTCTTAGAAAAAATTATCATAGCAGATGTATTTAAAGTAAGTATAGTCCTAAATGGATGAATAATTGTTATATAAATGAATTTATTAGCAAGATTTACCAACAAAATGCTGAGAATTTTATGAGACTTTTAATAAATCCTGAAGATAAAGAAATAGTTATGTATAAGACTAATAAATATTTTATTTAAAAAACTGGATAATGCTTTAGAAAAAATATAATTTATGAATACAGGTACAAACATTTTAAATATAAGTAAAAGTTACTAAAGTAGTTGAACATCACTGCATCTTTCGGCTGCAGCTATTCAGTTTGGTACGCAGTTCCATTTTTCACTGGAGATTTTCCTTTCTCTTTTCTACAAACAGCTCTGCCTTAGAATGAATTTTGCCTCTTTTATACTCAATATTTTGTGTACTTGCAATGAGAGGGATTTGGATTATTTTAGTTTTAAATGTCCATATTGCTGACTTAGCTACTTTTCCTAATAAGGGTTGGCTAAGGTTGTTGCTCCATTTCTTAACATGTTGACTGCATACATATTGCCTCTTTAGAGCCACATTATTGAAGATCCAGATTGTTTTGTATTTTAATATTTGATATTGAATCTATCCCCATGGATAGACTTATAAGAAATTGGTCTATTTGCATCCCAATTCAGGACCTAGAAAGATAGGACTGGGTTTCATCACTTGTCAAAAATTTCCACTCACAGAAACCATTAAAGGAGTCAGAACCTACTTTAGTTTCTTGGAATTGTCGCTACTGAGACCCTTCTGGAGTTTGGAACATCAGCTCTGGGAGTCATTACTGTTGAATGACTGATTTCCTGTCTTCTGGTTGAGGGCTGGAAGACAAGTGACCAACAGCAGGTTACTTAGCATCTTTCTTTTTGTTTTTAATCTCTGGAGCTATTATATACACACATCCAAGCCAAGTTTCTTAAAACTGGAAATTATTAATGAGAATCTACCTATAACTACTTGGATCCCAAGTGTTATCAAATTTAGACTGAGGCCTAGCAGGAAGCAAATAACATTTTCCTAAGGACAACTTAGAGAGAGGTGAGAAAAGAATAAGGAAAGCAACAATGGATGTTGAAGCACTCGTGAAATAGCAATATGGGAAGTCTCTACTGCTATAGGCCCCAAGAGACAAAAGGAGAGAGTGAAATTACATTGACGCAGCAATTTCCAGAAACTCAAAAGAAAGATTGCCTAAGAGGTGGCAGAGGAATGTAGCCTGTTCTAGCACTGTCACAAGGCCAGGAAGGAGATAGAACTAAAAAAAGACCTTGCTTTCAATATTCTGCTGTTACCTCCAAGTCCCCAAACCCAACTCTACCAGAGGCTAGTGTATACATAACTGATTTCACAAAGATTCTCATTCAGTGGGCATTGTGCAAGGTAAAGAAGGTAAAGAACAGATCTTGGGATCCAAATGTGATTGACCTGCTTAATTCACAGAATAAATTCGTAGTCATCAGACAATGTGGAAGCCAATTTTTGCTGATTAATTTTACAAAGTCTGGAGTTTTTACTTGTTTTATTAATATTACATGTGAATGGTATGACACAGTGCAGTATTGGCAAAATAAAACAAGTAAAGACCAGTAGAATACAATAGAGAGTTCAGAAATAGACCCACACATATGTGGTTAATTGATTTTGGACAAAAGTTCTAAATTAATTCAATCAGGATGGAAAAATCTTGTCAACAAATGTACTAGAACTATTGGTTAGCCAAGTGTAAACACATGAATCTTAACACTAACTTCATACAAAAATTAAATTGAAATGGATTATATACCTCAATATAAAGATCACAAATCTAACGATGCAAAACTTGTAGAAGAAAACATAGGAGAAAATGTTAGTAGCCTTGGGTTGGGCAAAGTTTCTCAAATAAGACACAAAAAGCACAAACCACAACGAGGTATCACTTCACACTTGTTAGAATGGCTACAACAAAGAAGCCTAAAAGATAAGTGTTGGCAAGGATGTGGAGAAAGGAAATCCTTGCATGCTATTATTGGAAATGATAATTAGTGCATCCATTATGGAAAACCGTATGGAAAATCTTCAAAAAATTAAAAGTAGAATTAACATATGATCCAGCAATTTCTCTACTAGGTATGTATATTCAATGGAAGTGAAGCAATACGTAAAAGAGATATCTGCACTCCCATGGCCATTGCAGAACTATTCACAATAGGTAAGATATGGAATCAACCTAAGGGTCCATCAATAGATGAATGGATAAAGAAAATGTGCTATACATACAAAAGAGAATAGTATTCAGCCTTACAAAAGAAGAAAAATTTGTCATTTGCAACAACATAGATAACCTGGAGGATATTAGGTTGAGCGAAATAAGCCAGACACTGAAAGACACATGCCACATGATCTTGCTTATGTGTGAAACCTAAAAAAGTTGAACTCAGAAGTAGACAGAATGGTGGTTACCAAGGGATAGGGATAGGAGTCAGGGTGGGTGAGGAGATGTTTGTCAAAAAATACAAAATTTCAGTTAGCTGGGAGGAATGAGTTCAAGAGACCTATTGTACTACCTCGTGACCATAATGAATAACAATGTATTATAATTCAGAAAATTGCTGAGAGTACATTTTAAGTGTTCTCACACACCAAAAAAGTATGTCAGATAATGTATATGTTAATTAGCTCAATTTAGCCATTTCATAATTTATAGCAATAGTCACCTAATAGAATGGTTCAACTTAAGATGTTTCAACTTTGCAATGCTGTGAAGCCACTCTGTTTTTTACCTTCAATACGGTATTTAAAAAAAAAAAATTCACAACTTTATTATAAAATAGGATTTGTGGTAGATGACTTTGTCTAACTGTAGGCTAATGTAAGTGTTCTGAGCATGTTTAAGGTAGACTATGCTAAGCTATGATGTTCACTAGGTTAGGTGTATTAAATGCTTTTTCTTTTCTATATATATGTTTTTAGACAGACCCTCACTCTGTCACCCAGGCTGGAGTACAGTGGTGTGATTTTCTCTTGGGGGGGTTCAAGCAATTCTCATGCCTCAGCCTCCCAAGTAGCTGGGATTACAAGCACATGCCACCACACTTGACTCTTTTTTTTTCTCTTTTTGTTTTTTTTCGGGGGAGACAGGATTTCACAATGTTGGTCAGGCTGGTCACAAACTCCTGACCTCAAGTGATCTGTCCACCTTGGCCTCCCAAAGTGCTGGTATTACGGGCATAAGCCACTGAGCCCAGCCATCATATCACTTTTATTTGTCAATTAAAAATAAATTTAAAAAGAAAAGAATTCAGAAAAAAGCTCTTATTTTTATTAATTTTTAGTGATTCTTTCATAATGTATATGTTTTTGCATATGCTTTATATTCCATAGTATGTTGGTACAACAAACAATAATACAACTATATAATAAGTAAATAAATACATATCTTGAAAGCACAAAGTATAAAATAATTTGGACTTTGAACAAATCAGTTTTGTTCTCCAAAAGAATTTGGTAAAAAAAAAAGACAAATTACACATTGGGAGAAAATATTTGCAAAACAATTACTTGACAATTGACTTATAAACAGAATATAAAATGAGCCCTTAAAACTCAACAGTAAGAAGATAAACAGCTGCATTAAATAAGGGAGCAAATTATTTGAATAAACATTTCCCCAAAGACATACAAAGATGGCCAGTGAGTGCATAAAAAATGCTCAACTACCTTATACATTAGAGAAATGCAAATTAAAACCACAATGAGATACCACTACAAACCAAGTAGAACAGTAAGAAAGATTGTTATCAAAAGACTAACCCGCCAAGTTTTGTAATGGGGGTCCATTCCAAGATGGCTGAATAGGAACAGCTCCGGTCTGCAGCTCCCAGTGTGATCGATGCAGAAGATGGGTGATTTCTGCATTTCCAACTGAGGTACCTGGTTCATCTCATTGGGACTGGTCAGACAGTGGATGCAAACCACAGAGAGCAAGCTGAAGCAGGGCGTGGCATCACCTCACCCAGGAAGCACAAGAGGTTGCGAGATTTCCCTTTCCTAGCAAAAGGAAGCCATGACAGGCTGTACCGGGAAAATCGGGACACTGCCACCTAAACACTGCTGTTTTCCAACAGTCTTAGCAAATGGAACACCAGGAGATTATATCCCGCGCATGGCTTAGCGGGTCCCACACCCATGGAACCTTGCTCACTGCTAGTCCGAGATCAAACTGCAAGGTGGCAAGCCTGGCTGGGGGAGGGGCATCTGCCATTGCTGAGGCTTGAGTAGGTAAACAAAGCCGCCAGGGAAGCTTGAACTGAGTGGAGCCCACCGTAGCTCAGTGAGGCCCACTGGCCTCTGTAGACTACACCTCTGGGGGCAGGGCATAGCTGAACAAAAGGCAGCATACAACTTCTGCAGATTTAAATGTCCCTGTCTGACAGCTCTGAAGAGAGCAGTGGTTCTCCCAGAACGGTGTTTGAGCTCTGAGAACGGAAAGACTGCCTCCTCAAGTGGGTCCCTGACCCCCGTGTACCCTAACTTGGAGATATCTCCAGTAGAGGCCGACTAACCCCTCATACAGCCAGGTGTCCCTCTGAGATGAAGCTTCCAGAGGAAGGATTAGGCGGCAATATTTGGTGTTCTGCAATATTTGCTGTTCTGCAGCCTCCGCTGGTGATACTCAGGCAAACAGGATCTGGAGTGGACCTCCAGCAAACTACAACAGACCTGCAGCTGAGGGTCTAACTAGAATAAACAGTGTAGAGAAGACCTTAAATGACCTGATGGCACTGAAAACCATGGCACGAGAACTACATGATGCATGCACAAGCTTCAGTAGCCGATTCGATCATGTGGAAGAAAGGGTATCAGTGATTGAAGATCAAATTAATGAAATGAAGAGGGAAGAGAAGTTTAGATAAAAAAGAGTAAAAAGAAATGAACAAAGCCTCCAAGAAAAATGGGACTATGTGAAAAGACCAACTCTACGTTTGATTGGTGTACCTGAAAGTGATAGGGAGAATGGAACCAAGCTGGAAAACACTCTGCAGGATATTATCCAGGAGAACTTCCCCAACCTAGCAAGGCAAGAAAACATTCAAATTCAAGAAATACAGATATCACCACAAAGATACTCCTAGAGAAGAGCAATCCCAAGACACATAATTCTCAGATTCACTAAGGTTGAGCTGAAGGAAAAAATGTTAAGGGCAGCCAGAGAGAAAGGTCAGGTTACCCACAAAGGGAAGCCCATCAGACTAACAGCGGATCTCTCGGCAGAAACTTTACAAGCCGGAAGAGAGTGGGGGCCAATATTCAACATTCTTAAAGAAAAGAATTTTCAACCCAGAATTTCATATCCAGCCAAACTAAGCTTCATAAGTGAAGGAGAAATAAAGTCCTTTACAGACAAGCAAATGCTGAGAGATTTTGTCACTACCAGGCCTGTCTTACAAGAGCTCCTGAAGGAAGCACTAAACATGGAAAGGAAAAATCGGCACCAGCCACTGCAAAAACATGCCAAATTGTAAAGACCATTGATGCGAGGAAGAAACTGTGTCAACTAACGGGCAAAATAACCAGCTAATATCATAATGACAGGATCAAATTCACACATAACAATATTAACCTTTAATGTAAATGGGCTAAATGCCCCAATTAAAAGACACAGATTGGCAAATTGGATAAAGAGTCAAGACCCATCAGTGTGCTGTATTCAGGAGACCCATCTCACATGCAGAGACACAAATAGGCTCAAAATAAAGGGATGGAGGAAGATATAACAAGCAAATGGAAAGTAAAAAAAAAAAAAAAAAAAAAAAAAAGCAGGGCTTGCCATCTTAGTTTCTAATAAAACAGACTTTAAACCAACAAAGATCAAAAGAGACAAAGAAAGCCATTACATAATGGTAAAGGGATCATTTCAACAAGAAGTGCTAACTATCCTAAATATATATGCATCCAATACAGGAACACCCAGATTCATAAAGCAAGTCCTTAGAGACCTACAAAGAGACTTAGATACCCATGCAATAATAATGGGAGACTTTAATACCCTACTGTCAACATAAGACAAATCACTAGACTGAAAGTTAACAAGGATATCCACGCCTTGAACTCAGCTCTGCACCAAGTGGACCTAATAGACATCTGCAGAACTCTCCACCCCAAATCAACAAAATATATATTCTTCTCAGCACCACATCGTACTTATTCCAAAATTGACAACATAGTTGGAAGTAAAGCACTCCTCAGCAAATGTAAAAGAACAGAAATTATAACAAACTGTCTCTCAGACCACAGTGCAATCAAATTTGAAATCAGGATTAAGAAACTCACTCAAAACCACACAACTACATGGAAACTGAACAACCTGCTCCTGAATGGCTACTGGGTAAATAATGAAATGAAGGCACAAATAAAGATGTTCTTTGAAACGAATGAGAACAAAGACACAACATACCAAATCTCTGGGACACATTTAAAGCAGTGTGTAGAGGGAAATTTATAGCACTGAATGCCCACAGAGAAAGCAGGAAAGATCTAAAACTGACACCCTAACATCACAATTAAAAGAACAAGAGAAGCAAGAGCAAACAAATTCAAAAGCTAGCAGACAGCAAGAAATAACTAAGATCAGAACAGAACTGAAAGAGATAGAGACACAAAAAACACTTCAAAAAATCAATGAATCCAGGAGCTGGTTTTTTTAAAAAGATCAACAAAATTGATAGATCACTAGCAAGACCAATAAAGAAGAGAGAAGAATCAAATAGATATAATAAAAAATGATAAAGGGGATATTACCACTGATCCCATAGAAATTCAAACTACCATCAGAGAACACTATAAATAACTCTATGCAAATAAACTAGAAAATCTAGATGAAACAAGTAAATTCCTGGACACATACACCCTCCCAAGAGTAAACCAGGAAGAAATTGAATCCCTGAATAGACCAATAACAAGCTCTGAAATTGAGGCAATAATTAATAGCCTCCCAACCAAAAAAAGTCCAGGACCAGACGGATTCACAGCCAAATTCTACCAGAGGTACAAAGAGGAACTGGTACCATTCCTTCTGAAGTTATTCCAACAAATAGAAAAAGAGGGAATCCTCCCTAACTCATTTTATGAGACCAGCATCATCCTGATACCAAAGCCTGGCAGACACACAACAAAAAAAGAGAATTTTAGACCAATATCCCTGATGAACATCGATGCAAAAATCCTCAATAAAATACTGGCAAACCGAATCCCCTAGCACATCAAAAAGCTTATCCACCAAGATCAAGTTGGCTTCATCCCTAGGATGCAAGGCTGGGTCAACATACACAAATTAATAAACAAAATCCATCACATAAACAGAATCAAAGACAAAAACCACATGATTATCTCAATAGATGCAGAAAAGGCCTTCGACAAAATTCAACAGCCTTCATGCTAAAAACTCTCAATAAACTAGGTATTGACAGAATGTATCTCAAAATAATAAGAGCTATTTATGACAAACCAACAGCCAGTATCATACTGAATGGGCCAAAACTGGAAGCATTCCCTTTGAAAACTGGCACAAGACAGGGATGCCCTCTCTCACCACTCCTATTCAACAGAGTGTTGGAATTTCTGGCCAGGAAAATCAGGCAGGAGAAAGAAATAAAGGGTATTCAATTAGGAAAAGAGAAAGTCAAATTGTCCCTGTTTGCAGATGACATGATTATATATTTAGAAAACCCCATCGTCTCAGCCCAAAATCTCCTTAAGCTGATAGGCAACTTCAGCAAAGTCTTAGGATACAAAATCAATGTGCGAAAATCACAAGCATTCTTATACACCAATAACAGACAGAGAGCCAAATCATGAGTGAACTCCCATTCACAAGTGCTACAAAGAGAACAAAATAGCTAGGAATCCAACTTACAAGGGATGTGAAGGCCCTCTTCAAGGAGAACTACAAACCACTGCTCAACAAAATAAAAGAAGACACAAACAAATGGAAGAACATTCCATGCGCATGGGTAGGAAGAATCAATATCGTGAAAATGGCTATACTGCCCAAGGTAATTTATAGATTCAATGCCATCCCCATCAAGCTACCAATGACTTTCTTCACAGAATTGGAAAGAGCTACTTTAAAGTTCATATGGAACCCAAAAAGAGGCTGCATTGCCAAGACAATTTTAAGCAAAAAGAACAAAGCTGGAAGCATCACACTACCTGACATCAAACTATACTACAAGGCTACAGTAACCAAAACAGCATGGTACTGGTACCAAAACAGAGATATAGACCAATGGAACAGAACAGAGGCCTCAAAAATAACAACACACATCTACAACTATCTGATCTTTGAAAAACCTGACAAAAACAAGGAACGGGGAAAGGATTCCCTATTTAATAAATGTTGCTGGGAAAACTGGCTAGCCATATGTAGAAAGCTGAAACTGGATCAGTTCCTTACACCTTATACAAAAATTAATTCAAGATGGATTAAAGACTTAAATGTCAGACCTAAAACCACAAAAACCCTAGAAGAAAACCTAGGCAATACCATTCAGGACATAAGCATGGGCAAGGACTTCATGACTAAAACACCAAAAGCAATAGCAATAAAAGCCAAAATAGACAAATGGGATCTAATTAAACTAAAGAGCTTCTGCACAGCAAAAGAAGCTGCCATCAGCGTGAACATGCAACCTACAGAATGGGAGAAAAGTTTTGCAATCTACCCATCTGACAAAGGGCTAATATAAGGAATCTACAAAGAACTTAAACAAATTTACAAGAAAAAAATTCAAACAACCCCATCAAAAAGTGGGCAAAGGATATGAACAGACACTGTTCAAAAGAAGACATTTATGCAGCCAACAGACACATGAAAAAACGCTCATCATCACTGGTCATCAGAGAAATGCAAACCAAAACCACAATGAGATAACATCTCACACCAGGTAGAATGGCAATCATTAAAAAATCAGGAAACAACAGATGCTGGAGAGGATGTGGAGAAATAGGAATGCTTTTACACTGCTGGTGGGAGTATAAACTAGTTCAACCATTGTGAAAGACAGTGTGGTGATTCCTCAAGGATCTAGAACTAGAAATACCATTTGACCCAGCCATGCCATTACTGGGTATATACCCAAAGAATTATAAATCATGCTGCTATAAAAACACATGCACATGTATGTTTATTGTGGCACCATTCATAATAGCAAAGACTTGGAACCCACCCAAATATCCATCAATGATAGACTGGATTAAGAAAATGTGGCACATATACACCGTGGAATAATGTGCAGCCATCAAAAAAGGATGAGTTCATGTCCTTTGTAGTGACATGGATGAAGCTCGAAACTATCATTCTGAGCAAACTATCGCAAAGACAGAAAACCAAACACCACGTGTTCCCACTCATAGGTAAGAACTGAACAATGAGAACACCTGGACACAGGGTGGGGAACATCACACACCAGGGCCTGTTGTGCGGTGGGGGGATGGGGGAGGGATAGCATTAGAAGAAATACCTAATGTAAATGACGAGTTAAGGGTGCAGCAAACCAACATGGCACATGTATACATATGTAACAAACCTGCACTTTGTGCACATGTACAGGAAACTTAAAGTATAATTTTAAAAAATGCATAAAAAGTGAAACTCATATGCTGTTGTTTAAAACGCACAATGGTATGGCCACTTTGGAAAACAGTTTGGGGGTTTCTTATAAAGGCAAATGCATATCTACCCTATGACTCACCAACCACATTCCTACATGTTTACCCAAACGGAGTGAAAAAATATGTCTATACCAAGACTTGTGTTTTAGCAACTTGACTAATGGAAGCAAAACCTAGAGACACCCCTAATGTACACCAACTAGTGGATACGCATATTGAGGTAAATACATGGAATAGTAAGTACTCAGCAATCAAAAAGAATGAACTCTTGGACGTGGTGGCCGGCGCCTGTAGTCCCAGCTACTCGGGAGGCTGAGGCGGGAGAATGGCGTGAACCCAGGAGGCGGAGCTTGGAGCGAGCTGACATTGAGCCACTGCACTTCCAACTCCAGCCTGTGCGACGGCGCGAGACTCTGTCTAAAAAATAAAAAATAAAAAATAAAAAAAAGAGCTCTTGTAAATAGAGAAACAATGATGAAACTCAGATATATTCTCAGTGAGAAGGATTAGTCACAAAACAGCAAATGCTGTTTGATTCCATGTTTTTGAAATTCTGAAAAATTGAAAGCCACAGTGATACAAGGTCAAGAAGGTGAGTAAAGGGGATTGATTGCAATAAGGTATGTGGGATCTTATTTGGAGTGCTGGAAATGTCTGTATCATGACAGTGGCAGTGGTTCAAGGTTGGTCAGAAACCTCTAATTGTTTTACAGTCTATATTCTACCTTTAATCATTAGTGAAAAAAATCTCCAAATTTTAGCTTTGTGTATGAACACTAAAAACAGTTTCCATATCATAACCTCATGTGCAGCAAATTTGGCCATATGACTAAATTCTGACCAGTGATGTGAAGAAAATGAATATTTGCAACTTCGGTGTTATACATTTAAAATGATACAGCTTTCCCTCCACTTCTCTTCATACTCTGATCACATAGATGAGGACAAATTGTAGTTGATGACAGGGTAATTAATAATAGAGAAGGCACCAGAGCTCTTAGTGATCTTGAAGGATCACCTATACGCTCACATATTTCTGCATTGCTCCATACAAAAGAAAGAGTAAAATCTAGAATAGCATTCATGTCACCAAAAGCACATGTAATCCCTATTATATGTCAAGCTCATAGTCTTATCACAGCATTTTCTTCCTGATACCAGTATAATATTGAATATCTTCTATACATCTTTCTTTCCAGTTTTGTTGCAAGAATTGTATTTGATGCTCTGATGTAAAATATGAAAACAATATTTGTTGGGGATTTTGTAAATATGGGGGTCTGGTCTACATTAGAATTTGGCTGCTTTCTACATCAGGGTATGTATACTTTATTGTCTTCCCCTGGAAAGCACTTACACTTTCTGGTCATGCAGTTCTTAGCTCAATTTCATATCCTTATAGAAGTCTCATTGAAAAGCCTGTCATATTGCATTATCACTCATTCATTTGTTATGTATTTGGTTTGTCTTACAAGCATTAGAAATGCTATTATTCATTCATTTGTGTTTTGTTTGTTATCTTCTTAAAAAATTTTAGAATATGAGATAAATGACTATCAGAAATTTGTTCAACATTATATTAATATTCCTGGTACTTTAAATGATGTCTGGTGTATAGTAGGAAACAAAATTTGTGAATTGACCTTATTTATGGAATAACTGTTTATAGACTAGAATTCAAATGCCTTATGTCAAGAGATAATAGTAAACGTGTACACGTATCAAATTACTGAGCAACTACAGTACACTAAGGGGTACGGAAAGGTTCTTCCTTCATGAGACTTTCATTCTAGGAGAAAAGATCAATGACGAACTTATAAAATAATATATATTTTGTGTACAATGCTTGTGAATATAAAAAGGACAAAGAGCTGTTATTGAGTTGAAAGGGCCTAATAATTTTCATAGTCAGACAAGCTGAATTCATAAGCTCATACTTAGATGCAAGAACAGAGTGAAGTATAGGATAGTCTAGGCCAAAGGAACTGAATGAACAGGTTACTGAGTCAAGAGGTTCAGTTTTGGTTTGTTTGGTTGTTTTTGCATTTCTAAGGAGTTGCAAGGGGGTCAATGTCTGAACAGTGTCATGAGAAATAGGAAAATGCTTAAAGAAACTGATGGAACATTAGCAGGTGTAAGAATACCGAGAGCATCATGGTTCAATGTCAGAATTTTTTTTAACTTCCTGTTATATTAGAAGCCACCCACAAAGCATAATGTTCATTGATCTGAATACTTTTGTAAATATTTGACTCTGGGTTGATAACTGTTGAAAAAGGGGTAACTTATGAGCAAGAAGAATATTAGTATGCTGTTGCAATAATTAGGTGATAAGTTTTAGCTTGAAGCAAGGTGGGAGCAATAAAGGTGGCTAGGAATGGTGAGATTCTGGAAAACAGGGGCCATGGAGTATACTAAGGGATTACAAGTCAGTATGAAACAGAACAGTAGCAGCAGTGAATCTATGTTTTTCCCATAAACAATGGAGAACCACAGAGGGGAATCTGCTTACTAAAATGAAGTAGACTGAAAAGGAGAAAGCTTGGAGGTAGAATAAAGATCAAAAGTTTTGGTATTGATATGTAGATGTGTGGTGTCTTTTCGACATTTAAATGGAGTAGTAGTGTAAGTGGTCTGGAGTTCAGGGTACGTTTCTTGAAGTTAAACTCTAATTCCAAGGATAGTGTTAGCATCCCAGATTTATTTGCATAGAGATGGCATTTAAAGCCATGAGATTGCATGAGATCACCAAGGAGAGAGTGAGCTCTTCTGTATCACTCAAGCTTTTAGATATTAGAGAGATGAAGAAGATTTTTTTTTATGAGATATTGGAGTACTGAAGTTGTTTGTTAGGAGTAAGTGTTGAGCAAATGTCACCTGTTGCCTATTATCAGGAGTAGAAGTCAGATCAATTCTACCCACTGCATCGGGTATTAGAGGCACCAAATAAAACACGATACAGTCAGTCATGCACTCCATTGAACAATGGTTTACTTACATAGAGAAGAGACAGAACAAGATTAGTTTTAGTAGTGGGGATAAGTTCCCTCGGCCAGCTGGTCCCTCCTGGCAGCTCACACAGGGCAAGTGAGTTGGCCTTGGTGCATTCCTTGTGTGCTGCAGTAGAAAGACACTGACCCTTATCTGCAAAAGACAGATTTGGTAGTGGGGTTGGCCAGGTGACACACCATGCATAAGCTTAAGCAGAATAAAGAGTACACATTGAATCAGAAGCAGGGATAGATATTCTCATAAAATGTGGTAAATCCCACACAGGCTGTGGAGATTTTTTTTATCTCTTGGTAAGGAAGTAATCCAGGCCAAAGGCCCATTCTTATGTGGTGCCTTAATTATTACACCCATCCATTTATTGTTCAGACTTCATATTTGCAACTAACCATGATTTGTTGACATTGTTGTAATTGATATTTCTTTTTGGTTAGGCAATAAATTAAATTTGAATTATAAGGTAAATTAATGTTAAGTCATAAGGATTTGTACACTTTCATAGAGAGTATCTGCTAATGTTTAATCTATTTACACTGACTTTTGTGTTTTATGATTACAACACAAAGTCACATGCAAAATGTAATCAATAAAGGAGATGTGTCATACTAATCAATAATGTTTCTGACAAGAACCAAAGAATATATGGGAGATTGAACAGAAAATCAGGCATGTTAGAAAGAGGGTAGGCGTGTTTTGCAGTAGTACTTTCTCATTACTCTCATCAATAGACTATAGACTCTGCCCCCAACAATTCTTGAAAATTTTAATTGCTGGTTTGTTATAGCTTTGTGCAACTCAATTCTCATCATAATTCTTGGTGAGTTTAGTATCCACAGAGACAGGGACTCCAAAATTCTGCTCCTAAGTTCTTTAATATGTTTTCCTTTAAATGTTAATGCTTTCAGTTCACCTCAACCATCTATTCACATCATCATAAGCTACACTTTATTGTAATAATTAAGGCACCATATTTCTAATAGTATCATGTTATAAGTGACAGATTAATGGGTGAGATTCTGAAGTAACCTCCAACTACTTTACTGTTTTACTATGACATGGTAAGCCCTGTACATGGTTTCAATTACACAGAAGAACTCTGCAACATGGAAAAGAAAATGTGTTTGCCATTTGCCAGCAGTGTTTTCTAATAATAACTCAGACTATTTAACATTTTTGGATAGAAAAGTATGACATGAAAGTAATCGTTATATTCTTTTGATATTGAATATGGAATTGAGACTTCAAAGAACAAATCTCCCAAAATAAATGTAAATAAGATGGCAATTTTTCAACTTACAAGTATCTAAATCTAAATATATTCACAGAGATAAAAACAAACAAAAGTATCACAGAAAAAAAAATCAAGGAAATGTCTGTGGTGTCAAAACTTACAACAGAGATCTGACAAAATATCAAGTCCCTCAACATGTAAATAGTAATGACTGCACAATTTTAGTTTTATAGAAACAAACAAGGTGATGGTTGCACAGCTGTAAATATACTAAAACCATTGAATTGTACTTGTCAAATGGGTATACTTTCTAGTATACCAGTATATGAATAAAACTGCTTAAAATGTATAGGCATATGTGCATATATTTATACATATCAGTGCATACATATGTGCGTGTCTACATATGTATGCATATGTGTGTATATATGTATGTGTGAGTGCATATATATGTGTGTGTCCATATATATGCATGTAGTCAAGAGACTATAATTTAAATTCATGAAGGGTTTTTTGTTTGTTTATATATATATCTCACAGATATATATATGTATCACAGATATATATATAAATCACAGAAGTTAAAAATGTGAAAATGTGACCAAAACATTCAGAAAAATCTTACTGATGAAACGCCAAGGTCAAAATACACTGACTACTATTGTCTAAAGGATGTAACAACAGAAAATGCACATACAAACACACACACACAAGTTTTTTTTGTTGTTTGTTTGTTTTCTCGCTCCGTCACCCAGGCTGGAGTGCAGGGGCGCGATCTCGGCTCACTGCAAGCTCCGCCTCCAGGGTTGATGCTGTTCTCCTGCCTCAGCCTCCTGAGTAGCTGGGACTGCAGGTGCCTGCCACCACGCCCAGCTAATTTTTTGTATTTTTAGTAGATACAGGGTTTCACCGTGTTAGCCAGGATGGTCTCGATCTCCTGACCTCGTGATCCACCCGCCTTGGCCTCCCAAAGTGCTGGGATTACAGGTGTGAGCCACCGCGCCCGGCCCACAAGTTAATCTGTACAGTTTATCTTCTACTAGGGTGTCATGTATTGTAAAATATAAAAACAAACAAATGAACAAAATAAACTTGATGTATTTTTAACCACATTTCATTTCTTTGCTATAGAAGCAGAAAATAGAATTGTTCAGGAAGACATCATAAGATGGGAGTGGGAATCATTTAATTCAAACTTGGAAAATATGGGGAAACAACTTCCAATTGTGGTATAGATTATTTTTTAAATAATGATCCTTAAAATCATAGAAAAATTAGAGTAAAAGAAATTAAATATAGAATATCTTAGCTCTTTCATTTTGTAACAACATTAGGAACACCCTGTGTTGATGTTTCTTTTCACAGTTGTTCATTCTAGAAGTGTGGAAATCATCTTAGACTTTTAGATGTTTCTAAAATGTGTATCCTACTAGAGAAATGAGATTTGCCATGAAGCTAATAAAGCCTAAATGTATGGTCCTTCACTTGCAAGTCCTCCCCAGTTTCTAAAAAGACACCAGCCCTTTGGTTATCTACTTACAAAATATTTAAAATTAATTAGGATCAAGAAAAGCTGTAACCATCTAATATATTAAAGCAAACATAAGAAAAACTCTGATACGATTTTCTCAAATTTGACAAGTGGACAATTTTTCATAAAATTACCAATGACATCAATAAAAATTTAATTTTAATAAAAGCAATTTGAATCAATTATGATGTAGAAAAGACTGAGTTAATTATCTGTTCTCAGAATAGAACATAAAATAATTAAATCACTAAACTTTTCATAAAGAGTCAAGAAAAAAAGATACGAATGAAGGAAAAGGATCAGAAAGTTAATGAAAATATGTTTATGTTCTGGGGGTTTGCAATATTTTTTGTATTTTTCAGCTTTTAAAAATTATTAATTTGTGTGATTTAGTTTCTAATTTTCAGTATGTATTCAGTTTATCCTAACTTAATATGGATAATTTTGCCTTTTTAAAATTAAAACAGCTTCCCTAACTGAATACATACCTGCAAAAATCAGGATTTAGCTGGTAACTCCTTTCCAGCCACTCTTTTTTTTTTTAACTTTTATTTTAGGTCAGGGGTACATGTGTAGGTTTGTTACACAGGTAAACACGTGTCACAAGGGTTTCTTAAACAAATTATTTCATCACCCCAGTATTAAGCCCAGTATCCAACAGTTATCTTTCCTGTTCCTCTCCCTCTTTCCACCCTCCTGGCTCAAGTGGACTCCCATGTCTGTTGTTTCCTTCTTTGTATTCCTAAGTTCTTATCATTTAGCTCCTACTTACAAGTGAGAACATGTGGTATTTAGTTTTCTGTTCCTCTGTTAGTTCGTTAAGGATAATAACATCCAGCTCCACTCATGTTTCCTCAAAAGACATGATCCTGTTCTTTTTTATACTCAGCTACTCTTTAAATTATTTTGTGGCCTCTTCTTTTCCTACTTCTCTCACCAATTCATCTATTTGCCTTAGTTCTTCCCTGCATATTCCCTCTTTCACACTGCTTCCAAATGTGTTTTCTAACATAAACAAATCTGATCTCAAAAGACTATAATTTAAATTCATTAAGGGTTTTTTTTGTTTGTTTGTTTAAATTTCTGAAGTGTTGAACATGCAATTCTGAAGTATTGAACATAGGTGGCCCACATCTATTCATTCATCAATCTAACCTCCCTACTTATCTCTTCCAAAGAAGTAGGAGATTGTGTGACCAAAAACGTTTAGCTTTTTCACAACTTTCCTGTACGGTTAGAATGCTCTTTCTGAGAATGTCAACTCTCCCTCAAATTTTATTCAACCACTCTGAAGTCTTCCCTGACACCAAGCCCACAAGATAGAATCATCACTCTTTCGTCTCTGTCATCACTAATTGCATACATACATACTGGAATCCTGTACTATAATTATTTTTTAAATATACCTTACACATGCAAATAAAATCTGTGTTCCTTTTGCTTTTTAATTTTTTAACTAAAAAATACTTTAAGCAATAAAAAAGTTCCAGAAAATATTCGAGAAATGAGAACATATATAATAAGATACTATACTTACTGAGAATGTTTTTTAGAATATAAAGTGTTACTGAACATGCTAAATTTCAGGCACATTTCTCTTATTTATTTATTTATTTAGATGGAGTCTCACTGTGTTGCCCAGGCTGGAGTGCAGTGGCGTGATCTCGGCTCACAGCAACCTCCACCTCCTGGGTTCAAGTGATTCTCCTGTTTCAGCCTCCACACTAGCCGGGATTACAGGCTTGGCTAATGTTTGTATTTCTAGTAGAAACAGGGTTTTGTCACTTTGGCCAGGCTGGTCTTGAACTCTTGACCTCAGATGATCCACCTGCCTTGGTCTCGCAAAGTGCTGGGATTACAGGCGTGAGCCACCGCACCTGGCCCAGGCCCACTTCTTATCAATTACTTCTTTCCCAAAAAGTAGCCATTGGCTTACTGTCCTGATGTCCATGTGCATAGTTCCTATTCCTGCTTTATATTAAAAATATAGACTTTTTATTGTTTTAGAAAATTATTTCCTTCTCTTTCAAGACATTATATAGTGAAACATGGAGCAATAGTAACATAAATAAAGAAGGAATACATAACTTGAAAATGACTATGAGCCTCTGTAATTTTCTGTGGCCTACATAAAATGCAAACAGTAACCCTGACCGTATTTTATTTATTTTATATTTATTAGACAAATACAATCCAACCCAAACTTTTAAGTGCTATTATTATGTCTTTTTTTTGGATATATGCAGTGAAGTACAGGAAACAAGAAATGTTTCTAAGTTGTTATATTTTACACATTTCACTTTTTATGAGGCATATCTTACTGTGTATTTTATTAATGCATGTGAAGAATTCTATTTTTTTGCTGCTGTTGCTAATTAACACTGTAGAGATGATGATGAAAATATACTGTCATTATGAGGAAAGAAAGATCTTAACAGTATATTGTTATATGAACGGCAAACATAGGCCCATAAAATATCACAATTTTGAATTAGTCAAAAATACAAGCAATTATAAATATAATATTTAAAGGAAAGTTACAGAATAGTAAAATGATAAATATTAAATGTAAAAATATAACATAAATAATAAGAAAACTTAAAGCCTATTTTAGAATTGTATTTTAAAGATAAACAAATTTAAATCTTTCTATATGGTTTATTTTGTCAAAATTTTCTATTGTGAACTTTTTTCTATAAAGAGTAATGCTGCCTTTAAAAAAATTTGAATAACATTTAAAACTAATTCTTTTTACAAAAGTGATATTGAATGTGCAATACACATATCATTTTCAAGATTCAAATAACATTTAAAAATAGGTTGAGAGATATAAAATGACTGGTAAGTATAAAATTGAGTGAATATTTCAATTTTTAGAACATATTTTTAAAGGTAAATAATATTACAGTATTTGAGTTCTCCATGATTTGTGTGTTAGCAAAGGTTGTAATGAAAATTGTCAAATGACTTGCATTTTTCTTCCTTGTTAAAAGCTTTCTCATGTGGAAAGTTGTCTTACATTGTGTCAAAACAATAAGCTGTCAGATTGCTAATGTTGAATACATTCTGAGAATAACTGCCATGTACTATACTAATTGACCTTTTCGGAACGCTGAATTTGATTGGATGGACATTTCTCTCCTATTTAAAAACTCAAACCCCTGTTGAGAAGAGCTAGAATGACCATCTGTTGAAATACAGAATACTAAAAAGGTTAAAGTACACAACCAAATGCTTCAGAATATATTTCATAGTTATATTTTACTGTCTTATTTACTGTCAAAAACTATCAAAACCTGACATGATGGCATTAATTCAATTTTTGTTATTCAGAAAATAAAAAATAAAGTGAACATATTGTACTGTTATCTAGTATATTGAAGGTCTATATAACAATGTTTCTTAGTTTTGCTAAGATGTCATGAATTAGTCTAAATATGCCACCCTACAGTAAAACAACCTTTCAGTTCAGTTCAGTATAGCATTATGATAAAAACAACAAAAAAGTTAATGCCTTCTATTGAATCTTAAAAGTTTAAATCATCTGAACTTCAATCATAATCATATATAATTATTACATAGTGTATAATAATATTCTAGAAATTTAGGATAGAAAAAATTAAAGCACAACAGCTGATGTAGCAAAAAATAATAATAATTAAGTTTCTTTAAAAAGGCCAAGGCTTTTTTAATAGAATTATATAATCAATTGTATGATTTAAATATATGATTTATGCATATTATTTAATTATGATAGAAAATTTTCTTAACATAATTCTATGCATTTCAAAAAGTTTGATATGCATAGATTATTTTAAAATTTGGAAACACATTGAATGTAATTTATTTTAATCAAGTAAGTACCATTAAAAAATGTCATTCAATAATTTGGCAATCATAGATACATTAGATGTTATTATATTTGCTAAAACAATGAAGAAAAACAATACTGACATGACATCTTGTAGACAAAAGTTGAGAAGTTTTAGAAGTATTTATTTTAATTAGAAGAGCATACAAATAATTTCTGATAGTAATTATTGCAATTAGCTATATTTTATATTTTAAAGAGTTATGCAGAATTGTTTTGCCCTCTTCTATGCCCGGTATAAACATCTAGTTAACTTGTAGTTTTTCATATTTAAAAGTAAAATCAAAAGTAGCAGAAAATATAGTCTTTTTAAACAAACAGAAAGGCCTATAGAAGAAATAAATCTGCTGAATTAACACATTATATGAATATAATTTGTTAGAGTTGTTAGGGATGTAATCAGAAAGATTACAGAATACAATAAATACTAAATATCGAAGTATTAAAATAGACTCAAGAAAGCATCTTTAAAGATATATTGTTTTATATAAAGAAATATATGATAATCAGACTTCAAACTGCTCATATACATTGTACTATATCAAGGATTGTAGTTCTTACAGTCTAACAGAATTTGTGATCCCTGAGTGGCAGAGATAAATATATACAGTAATTAACTGACATGAAATGAGTTTTATTCTTTCAAATATTCCTAGTCAGTGGTCTTAAAATCCCTGAAAGTCCATCAATGTATGCCAGTTTCATCCTATAACTTATGAACATAAAAATAGATCTTAATATCAGCATAGGATGTAACAATATGTCGATTTCCTATTTTACCAACATGTCAGACTAAACATACTATTTTACCAACATGTCAGACTAAACATGGATGGTTCTTTTTGTGCTATTTTAAATACATAGGAAATGTTGGATAAAATATAATTTAACATATTAAAATATATAATGAGATTAAAGAAGGAAAGAGAAACTGTTAGTTGACAAAAGTAAATAAGCACTAAAACTGATGCTACATTAGCACTGGGGTGGGTGGTAATTAAACACAAAGGTAAGTTTTCAAATTAAAAGCTGAGATTTTAACACTAAACTAGGAACATGAAGGAAATATGTTCTTGAGAGTACAAAAGGAAAAAACTATGAGTAAGATAGTTTTTTATAATGGAGACTACAGAATAGCTTAATGAAAGAAGGAAAGAAGGTAGAAAGGAAGGAAGTAGGAGAGGGAGGGAGGAAGAATAAAACCCGTTTTGTCTGGTCCAAGCAGAAAAGAGACATCATGTCTCTGCCCATGACTCAGGCAGGTGACTTTCATAGGTGCGAGTACAAATCCACACATAAGTTTAATGTAATATTTGGTCTTAATAAATCTTTGTGACATCTGACAGATGTTGTTAGAATAAAGTAATAACAAAAATAATAGAAACAGAGCAATATTTAAAGATAATTTTAAGAATTTTCACAATTAAACAAATAATACAATGTTATGTTTGGGAATTTCACTGAGTCAAGTAAAACTAGACGGGTTTTAGTAACTGCAGAATATTAAAGCTAAAGGAACAATTTTAAGATCAAACGGTAGACAGAATACCTATAAATAAACAATAAGAATGCTGACAGCAGCAGTCTGTATTTGTCAACCACATTAGAAGCCAGAAAAGAATGAGTAAACTATTTAATGTGCTGAGACATATAACTGTCAACATAGAATTCCATAGGTTAATAATATTTTCATTTTACTACTTGTGAAGTGATTTGAACTCTCTTAAGGCAATACCACCCAACTGTAATACAAGAGACAAATTGAAATGATCTGTTTAGATAATCCTTAATAATAACAATACCTATACATTTATCATTTACTTTATAGTACATGACATATTTCCAAATAAAATGACAACAAATCTCATATACTTTACTCATAATTTAAGAGGGGAATTGTTGCAACAACATTTTACATGTTAGCTGAGTCAATGAATATATAAACATATAAGTGAATACATCGATGTAATATTATTCGGTAATTTCATTTCTCTTAATTCTATCATTTGTCAGGAATGTCTGGTTGTTAGTGGCAACAAAAGCTATCAGAAAAAAAAATAGAGATTTTTCTCTTTCATTTAAGATACTACTTGTACCTATCTTACAAAATACCAGGGATGCACATGATCATGAGCACAACTTATTTAATCAGAAAATTCTGGAATAGAAAATACATTATAAAACCTATTGAAAAATCTTTGGAAAAAACAGAGTATGCAAAGTCAATTATTTTAGTTTTGAAAATGGTATAAGATTATGGTCGGATTTTATTCTAAGTCTGAAACAAATAAAAATTAAGTAAATCAATATTAAGCATCCTGAATTGATAATTATTCATTAATAACCACATTATTCAATCATGTGATTAATACTTGATTTAATTAATAATAAATTTTTTTCACATGCTGTACACTTTCACTTGCCAGGAAATATACATTATTAGTGCCATATAGTGAAGCCACTAGGCAGTAATTATTAGAAAAAAGTCAGAGTGTGAGGTCTCCACTAGCTCTGTCATTAGTGCATGATAGGATGCTGAATACAGTTTATTCAACATTTTGCTGTTTGCCTTTTCTTTTGTAGCTCTAATTTTAATCTAGAACTATTTTTCCCAATTTGAACAATTCAATTTAATCTTCTTTGTAGTGTGTGGCTGGGTGCGCTGGCTCACGCCTGTAAAACTGTCTCCTTTTTTTTGTCTGTCAGTCTGTCACCCAGGCTGGAATGCAATGGTGTGATCTTGGCTAACTGCAGCCTCAACCTCCCAGGCTCAAGCAGTCCTTTCATCTCAGCTTCCCAAGTTGCTGGGGATACAGGTATGAGCCATCATATCTGGCTAATTTTTGTTTAATTTTTTACAGAGACAGAGTCTCACTATGTTGCCAGGCCAGTCTCATACTCTTGGGCTCAAGCCTCCTCCTGCCTTGGCCTCACAAATTGCTGGGATTACAGGCACGAGCCACCACACCTGGCCTCTTTCTTCTTGTAATTGACAGACAACTCCTTCTTTTCCCTCAGCACTTTAAATTTTGTTCCAATTTCTGGCTCACATTGTTTCTGATAAGAAATTAACAGTAATTCTCATCCCTCCACTTACTCCCTCCCAATGTAATATGTCTGCACGCCTACCAACTCCTTCTTTTAGATTTTCTTGAACTTTCCATCATATTTGAAAATGTTTCATGCCAGCCACCAATTTTCAAGTATTTTTTCTTCCTCTCTTCATCTGGAAAACCACTTACTCAAAGCTGAACATTTTGATATTTGTTCCCTTCATCCTTGAAGAACTGGTTCATTTTTTAGAGTTTCCCGCTCTATGGTGAAGTTTCTATAGTTTCAGTTGCTACATTTGAACATGTGAAGTTCATAATGAATATTCAAATGGGTAGGTTGAGTAGGTAGGTGGGAATTTAGGACTATAGACTAAAGTACAGATGTGCGTTTTATTGTGATCTGAATGTAGATGGTATTCAAACTCTGGTAGTGGATGATCATCAGGGAAATGAGTATAAAAAGAGAAAGCAAACATTGAATACTGAGCCTTGCAGTGCTACAAAAGTAACAGTTGGGGAAATCAAGAGAAACTAACAAAGGGCATTAATAAGGACCAACCTGTAAAACAGAAGAATTAAGAGTGTGTGGTGTCCTGGAAGCACGGATGGGAAGTATTTCTGAAGGAAAAAAATCATATAGGTCAAATGCTACTGATTTGACGTTAGATGAATACAAAAATATGCTGTTGGACTGACATACTTGGAAGTTATTAGTGACACTGAAAAGAGCAGATATGATTAACTGTGGGAGATAAAGATTGCAGTGAATTGCTCAAATAAATCAGAGATAATGCAAAGAAATGGAAAACCATTCCATGCCTATGGATAGGAAATATTCTTATTATTAAAATGGCCATATTGCCCAAAGCAATTTACAGATTCAATGCTATTCCTATCATACTACTAATGACATTCTCCACAGAATTAGAAAAAACATTTTTTAAATTCATATGGAACCAAAAAGGGCCCAAATAGACAAGGCAATCCTAAGTAAAACAAACAAACCTGGAGGCACCACATTACTTGATAGCATTATACTGTAATGCTACAGTAACCAAAGCAGCATGGTACTGGTACAAAAACACACACATACACCAATGGAACAGAATAGACAGCCCAGAAATACAGCTACACACCTACAACCATCTGATCTCTGAAAAAGTCAACAAAAACAAACAGTGAGGAAAGGACTCCCTGCTCAAGAAATGGTGCCGAGATAACTGGCTAGCTATATTCAGAATACTGAAACTGGACCCCTTTCTCACACCATACACAAATACCAACTTAAGATGGATTAAAGTCTTAAATGTGAAACCAAAAACCATAAAAATCCTGGAAGATAACCCAGGAAATACCTTTCCGGACATAGGATCTGACAAAGATTTCATGACAAAGTTGCCGAAAGCCATTGCAACAGAAACAAAAATTGACAAACAGAACCTAATTAATCTAAACAGCTCTACACAGCAAAAGAAACTATCAACAGAGTAAACAGACAACCTAAAGAATAGAAGAAAATTTTTGGAAACTCTGCATCCAACAAAGGTCTAATATGCACAATCTATAAGAAACTTAAATCAACAACAAAAAAAACATTAAAAAGCGGGTAAAAGACAGGAGCAGACACTTTTCAAAAGAAAGCATACACACAACCAACAAGCATATGAGAAAATGCTTAACATCACTAATCATTAGAGAAATGCAAATCAAAACCACCGTGAAATACCATCACACATTAGTCAGAATGGTTATTTTTAAAAAGTCAAAAAATAACAGATGCTAGCAGATTGCAGAGTAAAGAGAAGGCTATACACTGCTGGTGGGAATGTAACCATTGTATGTTCAACCATTGTAGAAAACAGTTTGAAAATTTCTCGAAGAACTTGAAGCAGAATTGTGATTCGACCCAGCAATTCCATCATAGTGTATATACTCAAAGTAATATAAATTGTTTACCATAAAAACACATGCACATTTATGTTCTTCACATCTATATTCACAATATTAAAGATATGAAATCAACCTAAATGTCCATAAAAAGTAAAGAGGATAAAAAGTGTTACGTATTTTACCATGAAATATTACACAGCCATAAAAAATAATACGATCACGTTCCTTGCAGCAACATGGATGAAACTAGAGACCATTATCTCAAGGGAACTAACAAAGGAACAGAAAACCAAATACCACATGTAATTGCTTATAAGTGGGAGCTAAGCATTGAGTACATATGAACATAAAGCAAAAACAAACACTGGGGCATACTTGAGAATGGAGAGTGGAAGTCAGATGAGGATCAGAAAACTACTTATTGGGTACTATGTTTAATACCTGGGTGACAATATAATTTGTACACCAAACCCCCATGACATGCAATTCACATGTATAACAAACATTCACATGCACCCCTGAATCTAAAATAAAAGTTAAAAAATAAGTTTGTAGTGAATGTTATAAAGAATAAAAGAAAAAAATTGAGAGATAGTTAATAAATCTTTGCACTTTCATATAGACACATTTTATTCTCACATATATTTTCTTCATATACCTTGGAATATGTATTACAGAATAATGGCCCTCAAAAGATGTAGGCATCTTGTCCCCCAAAATGTGGTTGTGGCCCAGATTCAAGAATTGAAAAGTTACTGAATAAAGCTAAGTGATTTGCTTCACTTATCCATGAGTGGGCTGAGTGTGGTGGTTCATGCCTGTAATTTCAACACTTTGGGAGGCCAAAGCAGGAGAATTGCTTGAACCTAGGACTTGCAGACCAGCCTGGCCAAAATACAATGACTCCCATCTCTACCAAAAAAAAAGAAAAAAAAGAAAAGAAATGGGGCGTGGTGGTGTGTGCTGTAGTCCCGGCCACTCTAAAGGCTGAGAGAGGAGGTTGGTTTGAGCCCAGAAATTCAAGGTTGCAGTGAGTTATGATAACACCACTGTACTCTAGCATGGGCAAGAGATTGAGACCCTGTCTCAAAATAAATAATAAATAGGCATGAGATGCAGAAGCACATCTCTATTCAAAGCAAGATTATTATGATCGTGACAAATAGGTAGACTGCTTAAAGTATTGCAGCCAGCTCAATTTCCTCCTTTATAATTGCTTATATGATATGTGAAATACAGCAGACAGCTTAAAGTAAATTATCATTTTAGAATTCGTCCCCGATTCTCCAGCATATAAAATCCAATAAACGGCTTTCAGGGATATATTAAGTAACATGTGGTTTTATCTATTTGCAGAAGTAATGAGCCAAGAAATACTTATAAAATTTAGAAACAATTATTTGAGACACTGAAACATAAGAACCTTAGTTTTTTGTTTTGTTTTGTTTTTGTTTTTTGGCAAACACATGGTTGAATAACAACAAAATAAAACTTTAAGGCCTAGGTTTTTTTTTAATTTAATGAACCCATATTATGTTTTAATCATTTTATTCATGTACAGAAACTATATTTTTTAATTATAAGAATAGAGTAGTACATGTGACATCATGTTAAAAACCCTTAGATCTCACTTAATAAGTTTTATTTTATTTTAAGTTTTGGGGTACATGTGCAGAATGTGCAGGTTTGTTACATAGGTATACATGTGCCATGGTGGTTTGCTGCACCTATCAACCCAACATCTAGATTTTAAGCCCCACATGCATTAGATATTTGTCCTAATGCTCTCCCTACCCATGACAGGTTCTGGTGTGTGATGTTCCCCTCCCTATGTCCATGTGTTCATCATTCAACTCCCACATATGAGTGAGAACATGCAGTGTTTGGTTTTTCCTGTGTAGTTTGCTGAGAATGATGGCTTTCAGTTTCATCCGTGTCCCTGCAAAGGACATGAACTTATTTTTTTTTATGGCTGCATAGTATTCCATGGTGTATATGTGCCACATTTTCTTCATCCAGTTTATCATTGATGGGCATTTGGGTTGGTTCGAAGTCTTTACTATTATAAATAGTGCTGCAATAATCATACTTCTGCATGCGTCTTTATAGTAGAATGATTTATAATCCTTTGGGTATATGCCCAGTAATGGGATTGCTGGGTCAAATGATATTTCTGGTTCTAGATCCTTGAGGAATTGCCACACTGTCTTCCACAATGGTTGAACTAATTTATAGTGTAAAGCATTCCTATTTCTCCATAGCTTCACCAGCATCTGTTCTCCTGACATTTTAATAATCCCCATTCTAACTGGCGTGAGAAAATATTGCATTGTGGTTTTGATTTGCATTTCTCTAATGACCAGTGATAATGAGCATTTTGCATATGTTTGTTGGTTGCATAAATGTCTTATTTTGAGAAGTGTCTTTTCATATCCTTTGCCCACTTTTTGATGGAGTTGTTTGTTTTTTTCTTGTAAATTTAAATTCCTTGTAGATTCTGGATATTTGGCCTTTGTCAGATGGGAAGCTTGCAAAAATTTTCTCCCATTCTGTAGGTTGCCTCTTCAGTCTGATGATAGTTTCTTTTGCTGTGCAGAAGCTCGTTAATTTGGCTAGATCCCATTTGTGAATTTTGGCTTTTGTTGCAATTGCTTTTGGTGTTTTAGTGATGAAGTCTTTGTCCATGCCTATGTCCTGAATGATATTGCCTAGGTTTTCTTCTAGGGTTTTTATGGTTTTGAGTTTTGTATTTAAATCTCTAATCCATCTTGAGTTAATTTGTTGTATAAGGTGTAAGGGAGTGGTCCAGTTTCTCTTTTCTGCATATGGCTAGCCAGTTTTCCTCAAAACATTTATTAAATAGGGAATTCTTTCCCCATTGCTTGTTTTTGTCAGTTGGATATAGGCCTGTGGTGTTGTCTCTGAGGTCTCTGTTCCATTGATCTATGTATCTGTTTTGGTACTGGTACCATGCTGTTTTGGTTACTGTAGCTTTGTAGTATAGTTTGAAGTCAGGTAGGATGATGCCTACAGCTTTGTTCTTTTTGCTTAGGATTGTCTTGGCCACACAGGCTCTTTTTTGGTTCCATTTGAAATTTAAAATAGTTTTTTCTAATTTTATGAAGGAAGTCACTGGTAGCTTGATGGGAATAGAGTTGAATCTATAAATTACTTTGGACAGTTTGGTCATTTTCACTATATTGATTCTTCCTATCCATGAGCATGGAATGTTTTTCCATTTGTTTTTGTCCTCTCTTATTTCCTTGAGCAGTGGTTTGTAGTTCTCCTTGAAGAGGTCCTTCACATCCCTTGTAAGTTGGATTCCTAGGTATTTTATTGTCCTTACAGCAGTTATGAATTGGAGTTCACTCTAAATTTGGCTCTCTGCTTGTCTATTATTGGTGTATAGGAATGCTTGTGATTTCTGCACACTGATTTTGTATGCTGAGACTTTGCTGAAGTTACTTATCAGCTTAAGGAGATTTTGGGCTGAAACGATGGGGTTTTCTAGGTACACATTCATGTCATCTGCAAACAGAGACATTTTCACTTCCTCTCTTCCTATTTGAATACCCTTTATTTCTTTCTCTTGCCTGTTTGCCCTGGCCAGAACTTCCAATACTCTCTGTTGAATAAGAGTGATGACAGAGGGCATACTTGTCTGGTGCCAGTTTTCAAAAGGAATGCTTCCAGCTTTTGCCCATTCAGTATGATATTGGCTATAGGTTTGTCATAAATAGCTCTTATTATTTTGAGATATGTTTCATCAATACCTAGTTTATTGAGAGTTTTTAGCATGAAGGTCTGTTGAATTTTATTGAAGGCCTTTTCTGCATCTATTGAGATAATCATATGGTTTTTGTCATTGGTTCTGTTTATGTGATTGATTATATTTACTGATTTGCATATGTTGAACAACTTGCATCCCAGGGATAAAATTGACTTGATTGTGATGTGTAAGCTTTTTAATGTGCTGCTAGATTTGGTTTGCCAGTCTTTTATTAAGGATTTTTGATCGATGCTCATCAGGGATATTGGACTGAAATTTTCTTTTTTTGTTGTATTTCTGTCAGATTTTGGTATCACGATGATGCTGCCTCATAAAATGAGTTAGGGAGGGGTCCCTCTTTTTCTGTTGTTTGGGATAGTTTCAGAAGTAATGGTACCAGCTCCTCTTCGTACCTCTGGTAGAATTCAAACACCGCATGTTCTCACTCATAGGTGGGAATCGAACAATGAGAACACATGGACACAGGATGGGGAACATCTCACACCGGGGCCTGTTGTGGGGTGGGGTGAGTGGGGAGGGATAGCATTAGGAGATATACCTAATGTTAAATGATGAGTTAATGGGTGCAGCACACCAACATGGCACATGTATACATATGTAACAAACCTGCACGTTGTGCACATGTACCCTAAAACTTAAAGTATAGTTTAAAAAGGAAATTAAAAAAAAAGAATTTGGCTGTGAATCTCTCTGGTCCTGAGCTCTTTTTGGTTGGTAGGCTATTAATTACTGCCTCAATTTCAGAACTTGTTATTGGTCTATTTAGGGATTCGACTCCTTCCTTGTTTAGTCTTGGGAGGGTGTATGTGTCCAGGAATTTATCCATTTCTTCTAGTTTTTCTAGTTCATTTCTGTAGAGGTTTTTATAGTATTCTCTGATGAGGTAGTTTGTATTTCTGTGGGATCGGTGGTGATATCCTCTTTATCATTTTTTATTATGTCTATTTGATTCTTCTCTCTTTTATTCTTTATTAGTCTGGCTAGTGGTCCATCTATTTTGTTAGTCTTTTCAAAAAAAAAAAAACAGTTCCTGGATTCATTGATTTTTTTTTGAAGGGTTTTTCATGTCTCTATATCCTTCGGTTCTCCTCATCTTAGTTATTTCTTGTCTTCTGCTAGCTTTTGAATTTGTTTGCTATTGTTTCTCTAGTTCTTTTGTGATGTTAGTGTGTCAATTTTAGATCTTTCTAGCTTTCTTTTGTGGGCATTTAGTGCTATAAATGTCCCTCTTAATACTGCTTTAGCTGTGTCCCAGAGATTCTGGTACATTGTGTCTTTGTTCTCATTGGTTTCAAAGAACTTATTTATTTTTGCCTTAAGTTTGTTATTTACCCAGTAGTCATTCAGGAGCAGGTTGTTAAATTTCCATGTAGTTGTGTGGTTTTGAGTGAGTTTCTTAATCCTGAGTTTTAATTTGTTTGCACTGTGGTCTGAGAGACTGTTTGTTATGACTGCCATTCTTTTGCATTTGCTGAGGAGTGTTTTACTTCCAATTATGTGGTCAATTTTAGAATATGTGCTATATGGCACTGAGAAGAATATATATTCTGTTGATTTGGGGTGGAGAGTAGTTCTGTAGATGTTTATTAGTTGCACTTGATCCAGAGCTGAGTTCAAGTCCTAAACATCCTTGTTAATTTTCTGTCTTGTTTATCTGTCTAAAATTGACATTGGGTGTTAAAGTCTCCCACTATTATTTTGTGGAAGACTAAGTCCCTTGGTAGGTATCTAAGAACTTGTTTTATGAAGCTGGGTGGTCCTGTATTGGGTGCATATATATTTAGAATAGTTAGCTCTTCTTGTTGCATTGATCCCTTTACCATTACGTAATACCCTTCTTTGTCTTTTTTTATCTTTTTTGGTTTAAATTCTGTTATATAAGAGACTAGGATTGCAACCCTTGCGTTTTTTTTTTTTTTTTTTTGCTTTCCATTTGCTTGGTAAATATTCTTCCGTGCCTTTATTTTGAGCCTGTGTGTGTCTTTGCATGTGAGATGGGTCTCCTGAATATAGCACACCAATGGTTCCCAACTCTTTAACCAATTTGCCAGTCTGTGTCTTTTATTTGGGAGCATTTAGCCTATTTACATTTAAGGTTAATTTTTTTGTTGTTGTTTTTGAGCTGGAGTCTTGCTCTGTCGCCCAGGCTGGAGCACAGTGGCACAATCTCAGTTCACTGCAACCCCCACCTCCTGGATTCAAGCAATTCTCCTGCCTCAGCTTCCTGAGTAGCTAGGATTACACATGCCCAACCCAAGCCCAGCTAATTTTTGTATTTTTTGTAGAGATGGGGTTTTGCCATGTTGACCAGGCTGGTCTTGAACTCCTAACTTAGTGATCCACCCACCTCGGCCCAGTGCTGGGACTACAGGCATGAGCCACAGTGCCTGGCCTAAGGTTAATCTTGTTATGTGTGAATTTGATCCTGTCATCATGATGCTAGCTGGTTATCTTGCACATTCGTTGATGCAGTTTCTTCACAGTGTCATTGGTCTTTATATTTTGGTATGTTTTTTCAGTGGCTGGCATCAGTTTTCCCTTTCCATATTTAGATCTTCCTTCAGGAACTGTTGTAAGGCAGGCCTGGTGGTGACAAAATATCTTAGCATTTGCTTGTATGGAAAGAATTTTATTTCTCCTTTGCTTATGAAGCTTAGTTTCGTTGGATATGAAATTTTGCGTTGAAAATTCTTTTGTTTAAGAATGTTGAATATTGACCACCACTCTCTTCTGGCTTGTAGGGTTTCTTCAGAGAGCCACTGTTAGTCAGATGAGCTTCCCTTTGTGGATGACCTGACCTTTCTCTGTGGCTGCCCTTAGTACTTTTTTCTTTGTTTCAGCCTTGGAGAATCTGATGATTATGTGTCTTGGGGTTGCTCTTCTCGAGGACCATCTTTGTGGTGTCCTCTGTATTTATTGAATCTGAATGTTGGCCTATCTTGCTATTTTGGGGAAGTTCTCCTGGATAATATCCTGAAATTTGTTTTCCAACTTCTCCCTGTCACTTTCAGGTACACCAATCAATCATAGGTTTGGTCTTTTCATATAGTCCCATCTTTCTTGGAGGCTTTGTTTGTTCCTTTCCATTATTTTTTTCTCTAATCTTGTCTTCATGCCTTATTTCATGAAGTTGATCTTCAATCTCTGATATCCTTTCTTCAACTTGATCGATTTGGCTATTGATACTTGCGTATGCTTCATGAAGTTCTGGTGCTGTGTTTTTCAGCTCCATCAGGTCATTTATGTTCCTCTCTAAACTGGTTATTCTGGTTAGCAGTCCCTGTAACCTTTTATCAAGGTTCTTAGCTTCCTTGCATTGGGTTGGAACACGCTCCTTTATCTCAGTGGAGTTTGAAGCCTTCTGAAGCCTACTTCTGTCAATTTGTCATCTCATTCTCTGCCCAGTTTTGTGCCCTTGCTGGAGAGGAGTTGCGATCATTTGGAGAAGAGGCATTCTGGCTTTTGTAATTTTCAGCATTTTTGTACTGGTTTTTCCTCATCTTCATGGATTTATCTATCTTTGATCTTTGAGGCTGACAACCTTTGGACAGGGTTTTTGTGTGGGAGTCCTTTATGTTGATGTTGATGTTGATGCTTTCTGTTTGTTAGTTTTTCTTCTAACAGTCAGGTCCTTCTTCTGTAGGTCTGCTGCAGTTTGCTGAAAGTCCACTCCAAACCCTGTTCACCTGGGTATCACCAGCGGAGGCTGCAGAACAGCAAGGATTGCTGCCTGCTCCTTCCTTTGGAAGCTTCATCCGAGAGGGGCACCTGCCAGATGCCAGCCAGAGCTCTCCTGTATGAGGTCTCTGTCGACCCCTGTTGGGAGGTTTCACCCAGTCAGGAGGCATGGGTGTCAGGGACCCAGCTGAGGAGGCAGTCTGTTCCTTAGCAGAGCTGGTACACTGTGATGGGAGAATCCCTCCTGTCAGGATCAGCTGCTCTCTTCAGAGCCAGCAGGGAGGAACAATTAAATCCGATGAAGCTGAGCCCACAACTGCCCCTTCCCCCAGGTGCTCTGTTCCAGGAAGATGGGGTTTTTTTCTATAAGGCCCTGACTGGGGCTGTTACCTTTCCTTCAGAGATGCCCTGCCCACTGAGGAGGAATCTAGAGAAGCAGGCTGGCCACAGCCACTTTGCTGCACCCAGCTCATACCTCCCAGCCTCCTTAGCACTGTAAGGGGAAAATCACCTACTAAAGCCTCAGTAATGGCAGACGCCCCTCATCTCACCAAGCTTGATCATCCCAGGTCGACTTCACACTGCTGCGCTGGTAGTAAGAATTTCAAGTCAGTGGCTCTTAGCTTGCTGGGCTCTGTGGGAGTGGGACTCACTGAGTGAGATCACTTGGTTCTGTGGCCTCAGCCACCTTTCCAGGGAAGTGAATGGTTTTGTCTCACTGAGGTTCCAGCTGCCACAGGGGCACAAAAAAATACTTCTGCAGCTAGCTTGGTGTCTGCCCAAATAGCGGCCTGGTTTTGTGCTTGAAACCCAGGGCCCTTGTGGTGTAGGCACACAAGGGATTCTCCTGATCTGCAGATCGCAAAAATGAGGGGAAAAGCATAGTAACCCGGCTGGGTAGCACAGTCCCTCAAGGCTTCCCTTGGCTTGGGAAAGGAAGTCCCTGGCTCCTTGTACTTCCCAGGTGAAGTGATACCCAACCCTGCTTCTGCTCTCTCTCTTTGGTTTGGACCCACTGACTAACAAGTCCCAGTGAGATGAACTGGGTACCTCATTTGGAAATCACCTGCCTTCTGAGTTGGTCTCATTGGGAGCTACAGACTGGAGCTGTTCCTATTTGGCCATCTTGGCCACTAAGTTTTTAAATAATGACATTATTCATTTTATATCTTACCAGTGCATTTATAGTCACAATTATTTTGAAGAATTGCCAAGATATAATCAAGACCAAGTGATTTAAAAAATGTATGCTCAAGTATTTGATATTTCAAATTATAAGAAAAGATACTTTTTCTGGTCACTTATATTTACATGTCTAAATTATTTATCTCTAAAAAGATATATTAATAGATTCAATGCCTAAAATATGCTTGATATCAGTTAGGGAAATATAAATTGTGAAATTTGATTGAAAATATTTGGTAGTAAAACATCACCAAGAGGGGTAACTAAGTGTTGAACAGTATATTAAATTTAAATACAGATGATTCTTGACTTAACAATTCTTTGACTTAAAGTTTTTCTACTAAAATGTTGGGAAAGCAATACACATTCAATAAAAATTGTACTTTAAATATTAAATTCTGATATTTTCCCAGGCTAGCAATGCACAGTAAGATGCTATCTCCTGATGCTGGGCAGCAGCAGCAAGCCACAGCTCCCAGTCTCTTTCAGAATTATGATGGAAAACAATGGATACTTTATATTTTCCTGAAGAACCCTAGATTTGCTAAACCAGCAAATATCCGTGCCCCAGTATCTTAGTATCTTTTTTTTTTTTTTTTTTTCTGAGACAAAGTCTCACTCTGTCACCCAGGTTGGAGTGCAGTGGCATGATCTTGGCTCACTGCAACCTCCACCTCTCGGGTTCAAGTGATTCTTCATGCCTCAGCTTCTGGAGTAGCTGTGATTACAGGCATGTGCCACCACCCCTGGCTAATTTTTTTGTATTTTTAGTAGAGATGGGGTTTCACCATGTTGGCCAGCTAGTCTCAAACTCCTGACCTCAAGTGATCCACCCACCTCGGCCTCCCAAAGTGCTGGGATTACAAGGGTGAGCCACCATGCTCAGCCCATGCCCCAGTACCTTCTAACAGCTGTTCTTGAGCCTCATCAGAAGAGACAGAAGTTGATGACTGTATTAGTCTGTTCTCACGCTGCTAATAAAAAAATACTCAAGACTGGGTAATTTATAAAGAAAAGAGGTTTAATTGACTCACAGTTCCATGTGGCTAGGGATGCCTCACAATCATTGTGTAAGGCAAGGAGGTACAAAGTAATGTCTTACATGGTGGAAGGCAAGAGAATTTGTGCAGGGGAGCTTCCATTTATAAAACCATCAGATCTCATAAGATTTATTCACTATCGTGACAACGGTATGGGGGAACCACCCCCATGATTCAATTATCTCCAACTGGCCCCATCCTTGACATGTGGGGATTAATACGATTCAAGGTGAGATTTGGGTGGGGACACAGCCAAACTACATCAATGACCCTGTCACTATAATAGCCTCATTATCCAACATTTAACTTTAGTTCAGTGCTTCAAATATTCTTCAGGCTCAGTATGCTTTTAGCTGGGTATATTAATGATGAGTACCCATACAACTGTTTTTCACATTTGGTACAGTATTCAATAAATGACATGAGATATTCAACACTTTATTATAAAATAGACTTTGCGTTAGATGATTTTACCCAAGTATGGACTAATGTAAGTGTTTTGAGCATGGTTAAGGTAGTTTAGACTAAGCAAAAGTGCTTGGTAGGCTAGATGTATTAAACGCATTTTAGACTTAGATATTTTCAATTAATGATGGATTTTTCAGTGCATAACCCCATTGTAAGTCAAGGAACATTGATATAGATATATTATGCAAAACTAGCTTTATAAACATTTTCCAACTGTTTACTGTATTAGAGGTTTATATTCCATATGGTAAATAAATATTTTTTCCATTGTTATTAACTATTTCTGAGACTCTGATCCTCATATGCATGTGAATGCCATTGTCTAGTTATTGGCATCATAGAAATCTCTTGATGTTATCAAGAAATAAAGGAACCAACTTTGCATCCCAGGGACAAAGCCTAATTGCTCATGGTGAATTAGCTTTTCAGTGCTGCTGGATTCAGTTTGCTAGGATTTCCTTGAGAATTTTTGCATCTATGTTCAAGGATATTAGCGTGAGGTTTTCTTTTTTTGTTTTGTCTGTGACAGGTTTTGGTATCATGATGATGCTGGCCTCACAAAATGAGTTAGGGAAAACTCATTCCTCCTCAATTTTTTGGAGTAGTTTCAGTAGGAATGGTACCAGCTCTACTTTATACATCTGGTAGAAATTGGCTGTGACTCTCTCTGGTCCTGGGCTTTTTTTTGTTTAGTTTTGTTTTTGTTTTTTTGTTTTTTTTTTTGATTAGTAAGCTTTTTATTATTGATTCAATTTTGGAACTCATTATTGATCTGTTCAGCAATCCAGTTTCTTCCTGGTTTAGTCTTGGGAAGTTGTATGTGTTCACAAATTTACCCATTTCTTCTAGATTTTCTAGTTTGTTTGCATAGAACTATTCAAAATATTATCTGATTGTTATTTGTACTCCTGTTTGGTCAATTGTAATGTAAACTTTGTCATTTCTAAATATCTTTATTTGGATCTTCTCTCTTTTTTCTTCATTAGTCTCATTAGTTGTTTATCAATTTTATTACTTTTTTTAGTGGAACAACACCTGGATTCATTGATTTTTTGTATGGTTGGTTTTATTTTTGCATCTCATTTTCTTCAGTTCAGCTCAGATTTTGGTTACTCTTTGTCTTCTGCTAGCTTTGGAGTTGGTTTGCTCTTGTTTCTCTAGTTCCAGTAATTATGATGCTAGGTTGTTAATTTAATATATATTTCTAACTTTTTAATTTGGGCATTTTGGTGCTATAAACTTTACTGTTAACCCTGCTTTAGCCATGTTCCAGAGATTTTGGTGTTTTATCTTTGTTCTCATTACTTTCAAATAATTTCTTGATTTCTGCATTAATTATTTAATTTACCCAAAAGGCATTCAGGAAGAGGTTGTTTAATTTTCAACAAAATTATATACAATTTTGTAATTGTATACAAAAAATCACTCAAGGTGGATTAAAGACTTACACGTAAAACCTAAAACTATAAAAACCTGGTAAAATAATCTAAAAAATACAATTATCAATATAGGACCTAGCAGAGATTTCATGACAAAGACTCCAAAAACCATTGCAACCAAAACAAAAATTGACAAATAGGACCAAATTAAACTAAAGAGCTTTTGCGTAGTAAAGGAAACTATCAACAGGGTAAACAGACATCTTACAAAATGGGATAAAATATTTTCAAACTATGAATCTGACAAAAGTCTAATATCCAGAATCTGTATCAAACTTCACAAGCAAAAAAACAACCACATTAAAAAGTGGGCAAAAGACATGAAAAGATACTTTTCAAAAGACATACATGTGTCCAACAAGCATACGAAAAAAGGCTCAACGTCACTAATCATTAGAGAAATGCAAATCAAAACCACAATTAAATATCGTCTCACACCAGTCATAATGGCTATTATTTAAAGCCAAAAATAACAAATGCCAGCAAGGGTGCAGAGAAACAGAATGCTTATACACTGCTGGTGGGAGTGTAAGTTCATTCAGCCATTGTGAAAAGCAGCGTGGTTTCCTCAAAACTCAAACCGGAGTTACTACTCTACCCAGAAATCTCATAATTGAGTATATTCCCAAAGGAATAAAAATGGTTCTATTATACCATAAGGACACATGCATGTATATGTTCATTGCAGCACTATTCACAATAGCAAAGACACAGAATCAACCTAAATGCCCATTATTGGTAGACTGAATAAAAACAGTGTGGTTCATATACACCATGGAATATTACTCAGCCATAATAAACAACAGCAACATGGATAGAGATAAAGCAAACTAACACAGAAACAGAAAACCAAATATTGCATGTTCCTACTTGTAAGTGAGAGCCAAACATCAAGTATACGTGGACACAAAAAGGGTAACAACACACACCCAGCCTACTTGAAGGTGGAGGGTGGGAGGAGGGAAAAGATGACCCAAAATACCCATTGGGTACTATGCTTATTACCTGGGTGATAAAATAATCTGTATGCAAAACCCCCATGACAGGCAGCTTATCTATATAACAAACATGCATGTGTACCCCGAATCTAAAATAAAAATCAAAAAATAAAGAAATACAGGAACAATTTTATATGCTTGTGACAGTTCTTTTTTCATGAGGTGCTACCTTGAGAAGTTTATCTTTTAGAAGGGAAAACTTCCAGAGGATAAGGGTTCTTATTTCTTTTTTTTTTAATTAGGGTATTTCTAGCTCTTAAAACAGCGAACAGCCAATATTAGCCATATACCAAATAATTTTCAATTAATTTAAAATAAAAAGCCCCACATTTTTTGAGTTCATTTATAACAATTATTTACTCATAAATGTGACCTAAAAATATACAGAATTATGAATAGTTTATGCTTGTAAACATATAGAGAATTAAAACTAAAATCTATAGAGAAAAAAATCAACATCTGTATGTAAATATTTTGCATTATAGCTTATCTTCTTTGAACATAAGTTTTTTTCTGAAACAAAGGTAAACATTACATAAATTTGATGTGTTCTGTTATAATCTTGAGTTAGAATTTATTATTAAATACAGAACTAAAAATTAAAAGTATACATATTCATGTATTTACAGTATTCAATATGATTGTTTTGACTTGAATATTATCATTGTACACAGTTCTCTATTTTGTCAGGACAGACAATTTCAAAATGAATCTCAAAATGTAATGCCAAAGGAAATGGATCGTGAAAAGACTTCTTTGCTTTCTGACAATTATGCTTAATACTATTGAACTGTTGGAAGCTGATGTATACCTATCAAGTTCCTACTACAATTAAATATGTTACTGGCTCAATATTAAATCTTGTTTTATTTTTTCTTATAAGTAAAAAACTATTACATAAATTGATTCTTTAGATTACAATGTTATTTTTGTGACATATCAAAGACAATATATAACCAAGAAATAAATTCATTGTCTGTAAAGATGAATTTTTATAGTTACTTTTTGCCATAAAATATACCTCAATTGATTAAATATTTTGATACAAGAAAATGTTGGAGAAAAATTAACTCATGGCTACATCATTCCAATTATATGTGCATACCTGTATATTAACACTTAAACTTTCCTTCAGTACTGTCACAAAGTGACCTTTAATGTTTTAAATTATTTTTTAATTACAAAATATGACATGTAAAAATATTCTAAAAGTGGCCAGGTTACAGAAATGTAATAAACAAATATGTATGGATTGTTAGCTACTAGCAAGCTTAAGAAAATCACACAGAATCAGAGCAATCAAAAGTTATTGTGATATGCCCTGTCATATCTTTCTCCCTTTACAAAATAGATATGTAATATCTAGGTACATATATTCTTTAGTTCAATTCTTTTAAATATTTGTATGAATGTACTTTGATATATATAAATATATATATTTCATTCTAAATATATTCATTGAAACTTTTTAATACACATTCCTTTTAATTAGTGTAGCTTTATGTTTTTTCATGGTCTTACAGAAATAATGAATACTGTATTCATCTACTTAAATTTTAATGGGCAGAATTTTTTGCTATTGCAAATGAAGATGTCATGTGAATACCACCAGGTATATTTTTAGATATATAAATGGAGTACAATAGCTTTACTTACATTATGAGCATGTTCAGAATTATTTGTCAATGCCTAGTTGTTTCCTAAGGTTTTGGGGTTGTTATTTTTTAATTTACTTTGGTTTAACATCCTTACAATACTTGTTTTATCCTCTTGATATACTGAATCTTGCATCATTGTGTGCGATTTTACTTAATTTTTTGCCTTATGCATACTATTGTCCAATAAGATATTACCTAGTCTTCTCTGGGTACGTATCTGCTTGGAATATGCCTATCTTTCACTTTACTTTCAACAAACATTTGGCTTATATTCAGGTATGTGTCTTCTGAATGGCTTACAATGAAATATTTGGGTTTTTTATGAAGTTTGAGACTGAATGACTTTGAACTGGGAGTTAATATGCTTACTTATATGTTTTTTTCTACTTCTGGATTATTTCTATCGTCTTATTTTTTGCTGTCTCTTTGCTCTGCTTTTCTATATTCGTTGTTTCTTCATTCTTGCCTTTATTTATTTGAGTTCTGTATATTTTCCTCTTTTCATTATTTTCCCTAAAGTTGTTCAGATGTCTTTTGTGTATTTCTAAATATTAGTGGCAAATTTGAAAATATAATTTAACTTAATAACTCTAAATTGCATTTAATAAATAATTTTGTTCACATACATCAATGCAAATGTAGCTATTTCTTGAAATTATTTGGCTATAAAATGGTTATTGAGATGAATATAAACACACTTCCTTTATTCCATTTAGATAATTATAGATAAAAACATGTTTGTGGCTAATTTTTAGTTTTACATTAAAAAAAAAATCCGTGTGTGTGTGTGTGTGTGTGTGTGTGTGTGTGTCGCCCAGGCTGAAGTGCGGTGGTGCAATCTCCATTCCCTGCAACCTCCACCTCCTGGGTTCAAGCAATTTTCCTGCCTCAGCCTCCCGAGTAGCTGGGATTACAGGCATGTACCACCATGCCCAGCTAATTTTTGTATTTTTAGTTGAGACGGGGTTTCCCCATGTTGGCCAGACTGGTCTCAAACCTCTGACCTCAGGTGATCCGCCCACCTCAGCCTCCCAAAGTGTTAGGATAACAGGCATGAGCCACCGCGCCCGGCAAAAGAAAGATCTTGAGCTGGAAAGTTAAAATTGTTAAGTAAACTAAATAAAAATACACCTTATAGGTAGTTGTTTATGGATGTAAAGGAATATTTTCAATGATAGGTTTTATTGTCAAAAAATAATATATTGAGTTAGGTTAAGATGAATACTAATCAGCAGAAAAGTGTAATTTGAACACCAGAATACTTGGAAATGTAGATACATAAATAATTTTGACAGCTTGATAAAATATAGAGGAAATGGACTGAAGTTTCACAAAAGCTTGAGTGAAGTGGTTAATTACAGATATTAAAGTAGAAAGCATCTGAACTTTGAGCATGAAAAATTATTGGAAGTGGTTCCTGTTTATATTTTTCACAAAAGATGACATTACAAAATTTATATATAACCCTAGTCTTCATGAATTCATATAACTTTATCTAGTCTCCTAATCATCTCATATTCATGCAGGAAAATAAGGAATGAGAGTGTTGCTCAATATTCTCTGGTCTTTCACAATTAGTTGGTTTAAATTTACAATGATTATGACAGTTTTCTTCTTCTGTTGCCCTTAATATTACTGCAATGCTGACATAATAAATGTCACCAAAATCTCAACCACTTAATATGATAAAAGTTTATTTTTTTCTTATGGAAGGTCTGCTTTGAAAACATCTACAATGCAGCCGTAGTCCTTGTGGTAATTTAGCACTTCAAACAGCTTCAAATTTCACATCTCTCACTGCATTTGTGTTCTGTTTGTTCATTTCTGCATTTGTGATTGATACAGGGCTTATGAAAAGTCTGGGCCTAATTCAACACCAGGAAATATAATCAGCTCATGTGCTTAGACTGAAAGAAGAAGACAGAATAGTAGAATACTAAAAATGTCCTATCCTTTGCTGCCACCAAAGAGCTTCAAGTCCATTTCAAAATAACACATGCTTATCACGTTTAAACAGAATGTTACCTTTCACATTATACTCCCTAGTGATAGCCACAAATTACAGGTCAACGAATTTTTAAACTGTGATGCCTCAGAAGTAAAGACATCTAACTGCTTTATATTTATTTATTCTATTAGTCACATTGGTAGGTCTGCATAATAGGCTTATATTACTATTTCTTGATAGATCAACTTTCGGGTATTGATTGAATTTATTTTTAAAGTATTCCAGCAGATAACTTTAGGGCTCCTTGCAATGCTCTAAAATACCTATTTCTTTTTAGCCGTAAAGAATGTTTCCCTCTTTCAAGGATGCTGCTTCATCTTCTGCACTACATTTATTTCTAAATATTTTCCTTAAGGTGCTATAATCTTCATACTTTCAAATTATATTTTTCAACTATAGTGACAGCAGCCTTTATTTATTTATTTATTTATTTATTTTTGAGACGGAGTCTCTCTCTGTCGCCCAGGCTGGAGTGCAGTCGCGCGATCTCAGTTCACTGGGCTCACTGTAAGCTCCACCTCCTGGTTTCACGCCATTCTCCTGAGTGGCAGCGTTTTATGGGTAAAGATTAATTAAAAACCTAATAATTAATGACAACATTTATAATACTATGAACATGTGAATGCCATACCAAATTGGAAGATTTGGAATGAGTAGAAAATAAATCTTATAAACATACAGATAGCACTACTCAGGAATATTTAACCACCCAAAAATAGCCATAGGCTAGTAAATGAGAAAAATAAACTGTAGTTTACCACATTATGATGTTAGAAGTGTAATACTAATTTTATTTACTACCTTATATTGGCAATGTCTTTTTTGATACATTTTTATAAAAATCAGTCAACTTCCTAACAACATTATTTAGGAAATCGCATTAATTTCTTCTTAGACATTGGACAAAATTGAATCCCTCATGTAACTTGGACCTATGGATTCTGAACCTTATTGAATAGTAATTATCCCTGAATAACTTCAACTGAACCCTTGGCTAGTTCCCTTGTTTCCTTGTCATTTTTTCAGATATTATTTTTTTCTATTTTTTTAGCATATTCTCTAATTACTTAATCCTTAGAGCATATGCAGGTGGTAAAAATCATAAGTTATTGTTTTCCATAAATATGTTATTCATATATCATGGTTGGTGATATGAATGGGGTATAAAATTATAAGTTAAACTATTTTCTTTTACAAAATTGAAGGCATTGCTTCATTTCTTCTATTATGTGAACATATGAAAAGCTTTATGGCAATCGGATTATTGTTTTACTTTGTAAGTATGCCTTTCTTTCTAGAAGCATTTCAGTTTTTCATTCCATCTCTGATACTTTAAATTTCACCCACCCACCCACACACACAAGTGTATGCATTTTGGCCTCTTTCAGTTCAAACTACTTGGCAAATAGATGCTTTCTAGTTGAGGATATAACTTTGTTTAATGAGCATTTTCTGCTATTGTTTTTCAATATTTCCCCATTTATATTCTGTAGTTAAAATAGTAAGTGAGTTTGGACTGTTGAAACGGTCCTTATTTATTTAACTTTTATTTTCTGTTTGCCTTTTATTTGTCTTTGTCTTAGATTATTCAGAATTCTTCCAAATGCCCTTCATCTATTTAGTGATTAATTTTCTAGGTTTATCACTCATATATATTTACACACTCTTTCTCCTTGTCTAAATGGTCCTTTTTAAACAGTCAGACTTTGTTTTATGGATGCAAATTTCTTTTTAGTTTACACTACACTAATTTTAAAATATTGACAATTTTGTTTTTTCTGTTCTCTGGTTTATTTTTTTTTCTCTAAGGTTTCTTGTACATTTCCATTATCTTGAATTTTTTATTTGAAAACTAGAAATCTTAAATTTTCTGGAAAATTCTTTAAAAATTTACTTATGTCGGAAAATGATTTTAATTTTTGAAAAATATGTATCAAAAATGGAAGGACATTTTATAGAAGAAATCTACTTTCCTTACAGTTTAAAATGATACATATGTCTATATAGATTCATATATTTATATTTCTGTACCTATAAATTCTTGCTGATAATAATCAACTTTTGTTCTACTCTAGTCTGGTCTGTAGCCATCTTCATTTGTGTGTATATGTGTGTGCACCTATGTGGTATTCTAACCCTTTTAATATATCATACCTGTTCTTTGTTTTTGTGTTGTTTGTGTTTATGACTCTTTCTTTTTACATCTTAAAGTTAGTGGTAGGCAAAGAAGTCACAAAACACTTTATATCTTTTGCATCAAAGGTAAATGTGTACATTACATTTCTGTAATATATTTCTCACGTTTACCAAGATTTTTTTTCAAATAAATTTCTTCAAGATTTTTTCATTTAAGTTGACACAAGTGTCCCTAGAATAGTAGCCCTGATAAGTCAATTCTTTTATCTTGCAACTGCATCAAATTCACATTGTGGCATTCAGGTCCCCAGAGATTGTTGTCTTCATGCTGGAACAGAGAAAATAGATACAGAATAAAATATTGTAAAGGTCCAAGACAGAAGTGAGGCAGATAAAATAGATCAGACAGGAAAAAATTACTTTATTCTCTAAGGTTATGATGGTTACTTTTTTTACTTTTTTAGTTAAAAAAAGTAGAATTATCTGTCATAGAAAGGAGAAATTCATTAAATGTATCAGGACATGATATATTATAGAATTATTCCATATTAATTCCAATCATGGTATCTGTATTCAGTTTTCCTCACTTGTTCTGTCTGTCTGATTTTAACCTATTTGCTGCTGACCACCAATTCTTCTAAATGCTGCTTAATGTGAGTTTAAGAGATCAATTCAGTTTCTAGTGGTCAGCAGTATCCTAAGCCTCTATACTCAGTCCTGGTAACTTAATCAAAAAGAGGTAAAAATATAGATTGTATTTTATATACATAGCAGTGAAGTATGAAGTGTCAGATTTTGGGGAAGTTGGGCCAGTTGTTCCAGTGACATGGTTATATCACTTAAAAGTAATGTGAGAGAGGTTTGGAAAGATGGCAGGGCAGGAATCATCGGGAATCTGGTTCCCCACCTAGACAAAAATTGTACTTGAAGAATCTGTGTAATATAACTATTTCGGAACTCTGGTATTTACTGATGGCTTGCAACTTCCAGGGGGATTCTTGGGCAATAAATTGTGATTAATTGTGGTCAATTTCAGCTCTTCACTGAAAGCAGCTACCCACTTAGCAGCTCCCACTCCACACACCCAGCTCTGTTGCCATGCACGTGTTCTAGGAGCAGGTTGCATGCAGCTTGGGAAAGCCAGGGTGAACAAAAACGACCATGTTCTCCAAATATCTGGGGTCTGTGTTGGATTATTGAGTGCTGCTTCTGATCACAGTGATGCAGACAAAGATATAGCAGATGGCCTTTGTTTTCTTTCCTCCCCACATTGTTGCAAGCTCCTCTCCAGCTGAAGCGATTTCCAGGAGATTTAAAGGGCCAGCGGGTCCCCCAGCCCCTCCTATGTTTTTCTGTTTTTCCCTTCTTGGGATCCAGATATTAAAGACTGAACATTCAAAAGCAATTGCACATATGGAAGAAATTAGAAAATGAAATCATAGAACATGCCCACGGTAAGGTACAGGCTTAGAAAAGACCTGAGAAGACCTTAAGTTTACATCTCAGCCTGATCGTTGGCATAGACACAGCTACAACAGCCTACAGAATTGTTACAACTAGACCTGCCCTGCAAGAAATGCTCATGCAAGTCCCGCATGTTGAAATGAAAGGGCACAGACAGTAACTAGAAGCCATGTGAGGAAATAAAGATCTAAGTAAAGGTAAATACATGGGAAGTTATAAAAAAAAAAAAAAAAAAAAAAGAATGGGCCAGGTGCAGTGGCTCAGGCCTGTAATCCCAGTGAGAGGTGACAATGTGCTAGCAGCCCTCGCTCACTCTCAGCACCTCCTCAGGCCTGGGTGTCCACTCTGGCTGCACTTGAGGAGCCCTTCAGCCCACAGCTGCACTGTGGGAGCCCCTCTCTGGGCTGGCTGAGGCTGGAGTTGGCTCCCTCTGCTTGCTGGGAGGTGTGGAGGGAGAAGAGCAGGCGGGAGCCAGGGCTGCGTGCGATGCTCACAGGCCAGCATGAGTTCCAGGTGGGCACGGGCTCAGCAGGCCCCGCACTTGGAGCCGCGGGCCAGTGCCACTGGCCCTGGGCAGTGAGGGGCTTAGCACCTGGGCCAGCAGCTGCGGAGGGTGACCCGGGTCCGCTGACACTGCCCGGCAGCCCGTGCGGTGCTCAAATTCTCGCTGGGCCTCAGCCGCCTCCCCGTGGGGCAGGGCTTGGGACCTGCAGCCCGCCGTGCCTGAGCACCCCCGCAGTGGGCTCCCGTGGCCTGAGCATCTCTGACAGGTGCTGCACCCTGCTCCGTGTGCCCGGTCCCATTGATTGCCCAAGGGCTAAGGAGTGCACGTGGCATGGGACTGGCGGGCAGCTCCGCCGGCAGCCCTGGCACAGGATCCACTAGGCGAAGCCAGCTGGGCTCCTGAATGGGGTGGGGACTTGGAGAACTTTTGTGTCTAGCTAAAGGTTTGTAAATGCACCAGTCAGCAGTCTGTGTCTAGCTAAAGGTTTGTAAACACACCAATCAGCACCCTGTGTCTAGCTCAAGGTTTGTAAACGCACCAATCAGTGCTCTGTGTCTAGCTAATCTAGTGGGGACTTGGAGAACCTTTATGTCTAGCTACAGGATTGTAAATGCACCAATCAGCACTCTGTGTCTAGCTCAGGGTTTGTAAACGCATCAATCAGCACCCTGTCAAAACGGACCAATCAGCTCTCTGTAAAATGGACCAATCAGCAGGATGTGGGTGGGGCCAGATAAAGGAAAAAAAGCAGTCTTCCGGAGCCTGTAGTGGCAACCTGCTTGGGTCCCCTTCCGTGCGGTGGAAACTTTATTCTTTTGCTCTTGGCAATAAATCTTGCTGCTGCTCACTCTTTGGGTCCATGCCGCCTTTATGAGCTGTAACACTCTCCAAGAAGGTCTGCAGCTTCACTCCTGAAGCCAGCGAGATGACAAACCCACCGGAAGGAAGGAACAACTCCAGATGCCCGCCTTTAAGAGCTGAAACACACACAGCGAAGGTCTGCAGCTTCACTCCTGAAGTCAGCGACATGTCCCAACATCAGAAGGAAGAGACTCCAGACACACCATCTATAAGAACTGTAACACTCACTGCGAGGGTCCGTGGCTTCATTCTTGGTCAGTGAGACCAAGAACCCACCAATTCCGGACACACCAGCACTTTGGGAGGCCGAGGCGGGCAGATTACGAGGTCAGGAGAGCGAGATCATCCTTGCTAATATGGTGAAACCCCGTCTCTACTAAAAATACAAAAAAATTATCCTGGGCGTGGTGGCGGGTGCCTGTAGTCCCAGCTACTCTTGAGGCTGAGGCAGGAGAATGGCATGAACCTGGGAGACGGAGCTTGCAGTGAGCCCAGATCGCACCACTGCACTCCAGCCTGGGCGACGGAGCTAGACTCCGTATTTATAAAAAAAAAAAAAAAAAGAATTTTTGTTCAAGTTCTGACAGGTACTAGAGTAGGAGCGTGTCACTTTAGCCCAGTCTTTAATTTAGCTGAGTGAAAACAAGGTTTCAACCTCCTTAAAGTCTGAACTATTTTCAGTTTACTCTTATTCTTAAGGGTCTTCCTTAACAGAGCCACCTGTATTTTTCTGAGACATATTCCTATTCCCAAGGCCTTTATTTTGTTTATTCTAAATTCTATTTTCTGTCTAGCTGTGTGAGAGTGCAACTAATATTGCATTTAGTTTCATCTTAGGTGCTTCTCAGTCTGCATTGCTTAGGTTTTAAGAAGAAATATAAAAAATCTTGGGTCACCTTTTATCTGGAACCTTGATTTCTCAATCACTAGCTGCCTTGATAGCTCTCTAATGCTTGCAAGGACATCAGCATTTGCTTCTTTCTTCATTTTTTTTGTTGTTTTTCTCAGTAAAAAGAATGCATTATTGCAAGGTAGTTCATAGTAGGTAGAGGTGGAAGGAACTTCGTAAGGACTTTCCTAAAATAAATCAATACCTGTGTTTAAAGGGTGGCTTCAGCTACCAAGAGAGAAGACTGATTGAGCATATCATTCAGCAATGCCAAAAAGTATATTTTTAAGTATTCATTATGATAATTTCTTTGATTTAAGCAGTGTTGAGAAGTACATCTATTGCCCTATTGGTAGTAAATCAAGACGGAAATAAATATTTCAGAGGCAGAGTAATCAGAAAGGAAAGCTAAATATCTGGCTATGGGCACTCTGCTCTGTTTCCTCCATATTGATTAGAAAATTGGTCATTATTAATGGCCATTAATAATCATGTTTAAGTATTTTGCATATATTAACACATTTATTAACCTTTATAATCATCTTATGAGATACATTGTATGATTTTCTTATTTCTACAGGTAAGAAAACTGGACTACATCATACATTAAAAGTTCAAGATCACATCTCTGATAAGTGTTGATGCTTGAATTTAAACAGAGCAAACTGACCTTAAAGTTTGCCTTACTTCATGACTATTTTGTCTCTTTTCTCATTAAGTTATAAGGGAGAAAACATGGACTTTTGCCACTGTAATGAACTTTATCACTTTGTTTGTCCTTTTGATTTCTAATGCTGTACTTGCAAATTTTGTCATGGGATAAAAAAGCTGCATATTGCAAAGTTCTTTACTCAGCAACTCTTATATATACTGGATGATATGTGAACTAAGAAAACTACCATAGTTTCATATCTCTGGATAGGACTGCATAATATCATTATTTTAATGCTATAACTTTTGTCTCATTCAGTAATCTGATTTATACTCTGGCATTAATTTGTTCCATTTTATTTCAAATCTCTTGAAGTATCGTTTGTAAAGTGATCTTTTGCGGTGCTCTCTTTCATTTAGCATTCAACTGGATTATTGTGAATTAAATATTCAATTAATGTAACAAGGTTATTTTAATATTGCTAAATGTCCTTCATTTTTATTTATTTTGATACAGAAGTGTCCAAATTAAGTTCATTCTACATTAATATTAAAAAGTAAGGTTTATATATATATCACACTACATATGATACTACAGCTGATTCTGCCTCATAACTGAATTATATATTAAAGGTGATTTGTATATGCCACCATTATAACACACCCAGGTCCTTTTGGGCTTTATTGTAAAGTGCATAGATGTTTATAATTGCTATAACTTCCTGATGAATGAGCTCCATTATTATTACATGACCTTCTTTCTCTTTATTAATAATTTTCTTCTTACAGTCTATTTTACATAATGTTAGTATAGCCACCCAGCTCTCTTTTGATTACTGTTTTCATGGTATACCTTTTCCCATTCTTTTACTTTCAAATTATTTGTGTCTTTGGAGTAAAATATGCCTCTTTTAGACAGCGTGTTGATAGATCATATTTTACTTTTTAATCAAACCTTCCAATTTCTGTTTAATTGAAAGGCTTGATCCATTTATCTTCTATATTATTACTAATAAAGAAGATTTATGTTTGCCTTTTTTCTATTTAGTTTTTATATGTCTTATGTTTCGGTTTTCATTTTTCTATTTCTTTATACTGCCTTCTCTGGAGTTAAATAGATGTTTTCTACATACCATTTGAATTATCCTGTTGGTACTTCTATATTCTTGAGTTATCATTATCATTATTATTATTTTTAGTGATTACCCTGGGTGTTAAAATGAGCATCTTAAGACAATCTAGTTATGAATAACACCAGCTACAAGTGAGAGACAGAGGTAGAGGCTGGTTAGGCAGATAGAGAGGGAGGATCTTGGAAGTGGAAAAATACCCATGGGACCACATCTGCACAGCCCCTGTAGCTAATGGAAAGAAATGTGTTCAAGAATTTCCTCTTACGCCAGGATGTCTGCTCAGAAGGGACTGCCCCAACTTAGGTGCAGGTACAATAAATTAACCTAAATGTCCTTAACTTGACCTGGCTGATTATAATGTCACTAACATAAAAAATAGCATTGTCGTTTTATCCCCCTCTTGAGTTTCCCTAAGGCACTTGTGAGTAATAACCAAGATGGAGCCAATCTGGTCAACCCCAGGCATGTGCATATTGCAACACCCTTAGGAGGGAATTTCACCTCTCCCATTTTGTGCAGAACCCAGAGAGGACTTTCTTGCTCTTGCCACAGAAAATACCCAGAACTCAGCCCCATTTTGGGCAACGTGCTTTCAGGCCTCCTCTCTTTGCTGAGAGCTTTACTTTTGCTTTAAAAATCCTGTTCTACTCACTCTCCGGTGTCCATGTGCCTTATTCTTCTTGGTCATGGAACAAGAAGAACTTGAACCTAGCTGAACAAAAGATTAAGCAGACTGCAACATTTTGGGGGCTTGTCTGGAATCAGGAAGGGTGAGTAGGAACAGACCTCTAACTTTTACTTTCATTTCCGAGGCTTCTCATTCTCCGTTTATTTATTTATTTTGTTTTATTTTTTATTTTTATTTTTTTTCTGCAGATCAAATAAAACACTGGGCTTCTGTTGGCAAGTTAAGAACAAATGACATGGCTGCCAGACTTAAGACTCAGAGAACAGGCTTGATGGGGAGGACATTGTCAATCCCCCATCACTCTTGGGTGTTGGCAACATTGGCTCTGTTCCAATCCAATTTCTCTTTACAGAGGTCTGGTTATCGCTGTGGGATCAGAAGGAGGTCCTGGGGCAAATGAGGGTATCTGGCTAAGCCTACATCTTGGCGTTACCCAGAGGCCCTTGAATTGACCCAGAACCCAACAGCCTGTTAGAGTGTTTACTGAGAATCTCCGGTCTTCTATCACATTTTCTTTCTTTCGTGGCTATCATGGCTCTTATTTCTTCTTTGTATGCAGTGTTGCAGGTGTTTTTGCAAACTTGAGATATAATTTTTTGGGTATAGTCAGCAAATGCATTAGTAACCAGAAATGCAACTCAAATAATTGTTGTCTTTGTAATTTTCTGGAGATGGGGATTTCAAAATCTAGATCCAAAGGCTTCTTTATCCCCTAATGATAGCACCCAATGGCATTGCACAGGGATGGTTTCTCCCCAAGTCAGTATCCTCTCCATTTAAGCTGTTTCTTTTTCCCTGTGAGGGCTCAGCACTGCCCAGCGAATTTGGATAGCCCTTCTATGAGGCAAATTACTTTTCTCCTCTTAGGAGGCTTATTTTGGGGGTCCCCTGAAAGCCCCAGATTTCTCTTTTGAATCTCTGTCTGAAAAAGATTTGGACACAAAGTTACAGGCTAACATTGCAAACCTTATCAAAGTGCCCGAAGAGATAAAGATTTGTTTTTGTGGGGAGCCTTATCAGCCCTATGTCCAGGGGAGCCCTAATTCCTCACTACAATTGCAGGAAATGAGCCAAACCAACTCCTTCATTTTCTAAGATACCTGTTCTGCCTCTGAGTATAAGGACTCCTGGATGGGAAGACGGGGCTATGTTTGGAGGTTAATCACTCCCATTTCCTCGAATTCTGTGATCTGGCTCTGTTCATTACCTATCAGTCAAGGAATGCTCTAAAAGATTTAAGGCCAACACCTCCATTAGAGTTCCTTGCCCAAATTAGATTACTTGAATGTATTTTCCAAGCTCCAGTTTGGAAAATCAAAAGAAGAAATAGATCTGAGGGACCCCAAAGATCATTGACACCAGAGGGCGGGAACACAGCATAGGTAAGTATGATTGTTCCTACTTGTCAACCCTCCTGGTCTGTGATTGGAAGTCACACTTGCATCCATGGATGGCACCTATGAAAGGCTCCGGGATCCAGAGAATACTGAGAGGGAAAGAGGAGACAGGGGACATCTTTTTTCTCTCTCTCTCTCTCTCTCTCCCTCCATCTCAGGTCACCCCAAAAGTGGGAGGGAGACTAACGGACACCTTTTCTCTCCTCTCTCTTTACAGATGAATAACAACCTATCTTCAGCCTGGAATCACGTCAAGTGCAGCCTGGATCACTGGGACTCCTTTAACCCTCAGATTCTAAAGTTTTTTCTGGGCAAGCCCCAACTTCACTCATGTATAGAGGCCTTCCAGAATTTAACAGAAGTATTTGAGCTCTCCTGGAAGGATAATAGGTTACTCTTAAATCAAACCCTGACCACTACTGAGAAATAGGCAGCCCAGCAACAGCAAAGAAATTCGGAGATGAGCTTTGCATCTCATAGTGCCACAGAGTGGGAAGAGCCTTATCCAATTGGAAAGACAGCAGTACCATTTGAGGACCCTAAATGGGACCCCAATGATAACATAGGAGATGCACAATTTGGAAGGCTTACAAAGAACTAGAATTAGGACCAGATGAGAATACCTCTGCCTTTCTAGAAAGGATAAGAAGAGGCCTTGGTGAGGTGTACCTCGCTATCTCCTGATTTAGTTGAGAAACAACTAATTCTGAAGAATAAGTTTATTACTCAGGCAGCTCCTGATATCAGGAGGAAGCTGCAAAAGCAAGCCATATAACCAGATAGCACTTTAGGAAACCTCCCGGAGATGGCCACCTTGGTTTTTACAATAAAGATCTGGAGGAGGCTCAAGAGAAAGAGAGAAAGCACAAGAAAGAAGCAGAGGGTCTATTGGCAATTCTTCAGGCCTGTAAAACCCAGGATTCCTGAGGGGCACCTGTTAACTGATAGAAGTGCGGCAAATCAGGGCACTTTGAGGATTGCCCAGGTAGCAAGAGGAAGCTACCCCGACCCTGTCCAGCCTGTGATGGAGACCACTGGAAGGCAGACTGTTCCTGGAGTTGTAGGTCACCGGGTGCAGAACCAGTCTTAGAAACGGTCCAGCAGGACTGAGGGGTCCTGGGGCTCGACTCCCCAGCTCCCATAGCTCAGACTGTCATTACCATTCAGGAGCCCCTGGTAATTCTAGAGGTTGAAGGGAGGAAGTTGAACATTTTTCTGGATACTGGAGTCAGCATTTTTTTTCTCCTCTGCAATCCAGGCCTCCCCTCCTCCTTTTAGCACCACCATGAGGAACATCTCAGGAAAGTCTTTTACTCAATATTTTCCCCTCAGCTATAACTAGGAAAACCTCTTGTTTAACTCATGCCTTTTAGTCATACATAAAAGCTCAGGTCCTCTGTTAGACGGAAGTACTCTAGCTTATATGGAAACCATGGTTCCAGGACAGAACCTCTGCCTCCCTCTGGTAGAGACTGACGCTGATCCAGAGGTTTGAAACTCAAGGCTCTGCACACCAAGAACTAGCCAACAGCCTAAAAACAGACCAGGAAATAAGATATTTAGATACATCTTTCCAGGCTCAAGCCTACAATACCTAAAGCTCTGGACCTGGAACTTGAGGCTGTCATCAGCCACTGCAACAGTAAACCTGTGGAAGACCTGAAATTCCTGTTTAAAAGACAGCCACAAGATAAGTAAATGCCTACCAGCTTCCTTTGGTAACTTTGTTACATAGTTACTATAGACTATAGCAGCCATTTTCATATTTTTGCTGGTTTCTAATCTTATTGATCCTTTGGGAGAGGTCAATTGCATTTGGAATCAGACCTCCCAACATCCATTTAAAAATTAGGGTTGTACCTCCCCATAGATAAGACGCTCTTTGATATTCTTCTCATAATGTTGCCTATTTTTACTGCTCTTCCTTTGTTTTGCTCCTTATCATAAAACAACTTTGTCAAGGACCCCTTAACCTGGAACGCCCATGGGATTATCTACTTTTCTAAGTAGTTATGTCTCTTCTAGAATTTAGTGATTTTCACAAGAGTGAAACAGCTCTAGCCACATTTCTTTCAAAGTGATTAGCCTATTTTACCTCTTATTCCTGTATTTTTCCCTTCCTAGCTGTTCTTATATAGCACTTGTATTTGTTCTAAGCATATGTAAACTTCTTAGGTAAGTAATTTTTACCTCTGCTTATATTATGAATTGCTTTTTTATATTGGCTTTTTAAATAATATTGCAAGGTAGGAAATGGAAATTACCTATTCCAGCTATCTCTGGCTAGAGCAAAAGTTCAGAATCAGTAGTTGTTGGATATGCCATGAATCTCCTGAAATGTCCACACAATACTTATACAAATTTAAACCCATAACCAATTTGTCAGCTCTACCACCCTTACATGAAGGCACCAAAAACTCCAGGGTGGCCACAGTGCTTCTTCAGTCCTTTTGTTTCAGCCCTTCCATTTATACTATCTATAAGGAGCCCTCCACTGGGAATGCGGACCTCCCTCAAACAATATATATACACTCCCTCCAGAACAACGCAAATTATACATGTAGTAAAGAACTAAACTTTACTATTACAACATTTACCTTTGAGAGTACACTTTGTACTTCTGGCACATTTACAAGAAATAGTTTCATAAGCCAGATGCAATTAACAGAAACCCCTCATTTTCCTAAATGTTTCCAACTCTTTCATGAAAATGCAACAATAGTCCCAGAAATCCAAACATTTAGATGATGGGTTTGGTACAAAGATAGGGGGCCTACACCTCTATAAGAAAGGATTTCCTCAGTACTCCTCAATACTCCGTGTTTCCACCTGAAGACAAACAACATGGAACACCATATGTCAAGCAGCAGGGACCTTTACTTACAATTGTTATTCTTCCCAAGCTTTTGCTTATCAAATGTATAATGGAATTAGAGGTTTTGAAACGTGTCAGAACAAGGAAGTTTGGACAGTTAATGCCTACCTTCAATATATGTGGACAGATTCAATTGATGCCACTTTAACAAAGCACTCTGACTTACAAAAGGCCAGAGCATGGGCTGGCACTTCTTGGGATCATTTAGGCAGATGTTTGCTGTAAGGGCAGGGCCCCCATGGAGAAACTCAGCTAGGGCCATGCAGAAGGGAAATGTGGGGTTGGAGCCCCCATGGAGAATTCCCACTGGGGCACTGCCTAGTGGAGCTGTGAGAAGAGGGCCACCATCCTCTAGACCGCAGAATGGTAGATCCACTGATAGCTTGCAACGTGCACTTGGAAAAGCTGTATTCAATACCAGCCTGTAAAAGCAGCAGGGACGAAGGCTGTACCCTGCAAGGCCACAGGGGTAGAGCTGCCCAAGATCATGGTAGCCCACCTTTTGCATTAGCATTACCTGGATATAAAACATGGAGTCAAAGGAGATCATTTTGGAACTTTAAGACTCATAAGTGGAAGGGACTTGCTTTGTCTCAGAGGAGACTTTGGACTTGGACTTTTGAGTAATGCTGGAATGAGTTAAGATTTTGGGGGACTGTTGGGAAGGCATTATTGTGTTTTGAAATGTGAGGACATGAGATTTTGTTAGGGGCCAGGGTGGATGATACGGTTAGGCTTTGTATCCTCACCCAAATCTCATCTTGAATTGTAGTTCCCATAATCCTCACTTGTCATGGGAGGGACCCAGTGGGAGGTAACTGAATCATGGGAATGGTTCCCCCATGCTGTTCTCATGATAGTGAGTGAGTTCTCATGAGATCTGATGGTTTTATAAGCGTCTGGTATTTCCCCACCTGTTTTGCGCAGAACCCACAGAGGACTTCCTTGATCTTGCCACATAAAATACCCAGAACTCAGTCCTATTTCTGGCAACCTGTTTTCTGGTCCCTTCTCTTTGGTGATAGCTTTCCTTTTGCTTAATAAATCCTACCCTACTCACACTCTGGTGTCTGCCTGTCTTATTCTTCTTGGTCCTCAGACAAGAATGCAGGCCTAGCTGAACTAGGGACTAAGTAGTTTACAACACAGTTGTTATGTGCTTTTATTTCATATAGCACCATCCTTTCCTTTTTATCTGCTTACTTCTATGCAAATTACATTATCATGGAATATAAATCCATCAATACTGTTTTATAATAATTGCTTTATGCAGTTATTATTTAAAACAGATAAATAAAAAGTTACAAATGAAAATATGATGATAGCCTATTTTACAAATTTAGTCTTATATAGCTAGTTTTACTGAAAGACTTTCCTTCCAATATGGATTTGGGTTACTGTTTGTTGTCCTTTTTTACTAACATTCTGGAATCACTTTAGTATTTTAATAGGAAAAATCTGTTAGTGTCAGCTTCTGCTTGATTTTGTTTCTCTGAGAATGTCTGATTTTTCTGTTTATTTTTGCTTAATAACGCTATTTTTGGTTGATATCCTTTCCTTCAGCACTTTTAAACATTATTTTAACCACCATCTCTGGCCTCCATGATTTATGACGTAAACTTACCTGTTAATCTTAATTAGTACCATTTCTATTTGGTAAGTCAATATTCTCTTGCCATTTTCAAGGTAGTTTGTCACTGACTTTTTAAAAATTTGACTATAGTGGATCCAAGGTAAATTTTCTTGTGTCTATTTTAATTGAATCTATAGAACTTATTTGATAAGTGGTGATGTGGTTTGGCTGTGTCCCCACCCAAATCTCATCTTGAATTGTAGTTTCCATCATCCCCACATGTCATAGTAGAGACTCACTGGAAGGTAATTGAATCGGGGTGGGCATTTACCCCAGTGCTGCTGTTCTTGTGATAGTGAGTGAGTTCTCATGAGATCTGATGGTTTTATAAGGCACTTTCACCCTTTTGCTCAGCATTTCTTTTTGTTTCTGCCACGTGAAGAAGGACATGTTTGCTTCCCTTTCTACCATGATTGTAAGTTTCCTGAGGCCTCCCCAGCCATACTGAACTGTGAGTCAATTAAACCTCTTTCCTTTATAAATTACCCAGTCTCAGGTAAGACTTTATTAACAGCATGAGAAAAGACTAATGCATGTGGATTAACGTTATTATGTGGAAAATTTTGGTCATCATTACATCAAATATATATGTATTTCCTGCCATGTCCTCTTTGTTTTACCTGCTGGAACTCCTATCATGCATATGTTGACTGTTTGATAGTGTCCTATATGTTTAATGAGATTGTGTCAATTTTTTAATTTCTTTTTTCTTTCTCAGACTCTACAAGCTGTATGGTATCCTCAGGTTCACTGATTCTCTTTTTTTCCAGGTCAAATCTGTTCTTCCCATTTACTAAACTTTGTACTTGTTTCTTTAATTTTCAACTCCAGGATTTATGTTTGCTTTTTACCTCCTTAATAATATTTCTTATTTATGAGACATATTGTCATATGTATTTAATAATTTACCCATGGGTTCTTTTATTTCTTATAATATATATTTAGTAGTTTTATTTATTAAAACCAAAATTCATGCTCCCTCAGGGATATTTTCAATGATTGCTCCTCCCCTCTCCCTTGTATACAGCATATTTTTCTATGTCTTTGTTAATATAGTAGTTTTGGTCAAAAGCTATTTATTTTAGACAATATATTGGAACAGCTTTAGTATCAGGTTCAATCTGCCTATGATTTGTTATTGTTGCTGGTTTTTACTGTTATTGTTATTTCTCTCATTCTTAGATAATTATTAGCAATTTTCCTGGACCAATTGTGTAGATCCTCCATTCTCTGCAATGCTCAGACACTGAGGTCTTTGGCACCTTGTCTGTGTGTGACATAGAGGGATTGGATTCTTTTGTTTTGCTTTGTTTTGTTTTTGTATTTTTATGTCCAGTGTTATAGGGATCATTCCTGGCTCAGTATTCTTTACTGATCTGGCAATAATTTGTCAGAAGTTTTCCTTAATTGCCTTGACTGTATTCGTTACAGGATATCTGTGAGAAGGCAGAACTTCAAAATTTAGGAAGTTTTCAACAACTTTAAATTTCATTATTATTGTTATTATTATTATTATCTGCTTCTACTGGTCTTGAAGTCACCCAGAATGGAATTGCAGAGACTTTCTCTTTTATTCAAGTCTTTCCTGGAAATGTATATGGCATTCTCCACTCAAACAGATTTTTAGATCTCCAAGAATATATAGTTTTTCAAAGTTCTTTATGATTAACCACTTCTCTAGCATATTAATTTAAATATTGTATTTGTTCTGAGTCTTGTTTACCTCAATTAAAGTCAGTTCTTAGATAGCTAAATTGTTGCCATTACATTTCTATCCCTTTTGTTAATTCTCTGTGGGTAGACTTTTGTTTGTTTTCCTAAGCTGAACACTAAGTCAAATCAAATGCTCAACACACCATGATAATGTATTTCCGGGAGCTGAAAGTCTGGGCAAAATATTGATTGTGCTTTGAAGGTAGTAACTTCACAATGGCTTCAAAATAGGTCAGTCTTCTCTGTTGATTGTAAGGCTGAAGACTTCTGGACTACTCAACAGGGAACTCAGGAGAGAGAGAAGGTGGGAATAGCCCTGAATCAAAACATCACAGGCTTCTTTTTCTTACTAAGGTTAAGATATTTCCACTGGATATATTATTTTCTTTCAGTTCATTCTGTGAATTTGCTCAATTTCCAGACTTCTCAGATGGTTAAAACTAGTTGTTTTGTCCATATTTCCATTTATTTTGTGGGTGAATTCATTTACCACAGCCCTTTTTTGTCATTCAGAAAGTCAGCCTTTTTCCTTCATTATTAAAAAATAGGTATGGTAATTTTTTCCCACTAAGTATTATACCATATACAGCAGTTTATTTAATGACAAAACCTTAAGCAAGATGAAGAGATAGACACAATAAAAGTTACCAATAAGAGAAGATTTTAACGTATGTCTACTTGTGCCACACATTCTCCTTTTTCTTATGCATACACATGAAGGTTAACATTTGTATGAAATTGACCATAAATCAGGTATAAATTAGAAAGATAGAAGGAAGAAAAGAAATTATAAATGCAATTCTTGAATACAAAATTTACGACAATCAGGCTTCCCCCCACTGACATGAAACATTGACTTCAGGGATACATTTCCATTGATTTTAGGCTGTCAAAAATGTTATTTCTCAGTATGTGTGTAGGGCAAGTGTTTTTCAGTGAACAGGAGCCTTACTACTACAGAATCGATTACAGACATAGTATCTTTAGCTGCCCCAGTTATTGAACCATTCGTGGTCTCCAATTGCCAGCATATACAGATGGCTTTAGTGACATAAACCAGGTGTTAATTTTGTATAACTGAAGTTATACTGAAAAACCTTCCTGGTCAATAAAATCTCTATATTATGAGTTGCTAAGTTTCAAATGTAATTTTCAAGTACATGTATTTGAATTCACATTATTTAGACCTAATTTTGTTATCTCTATTTATCATTTTTTGCTGTGACCTCCTCCTAATATTGACTATAATAATTTTGAGTATTTTAACTATATGATTTTTTGTCATATTATGTACACAGTTGAAAAAAGTCGAATTGGACAAATAATTTGCATTTAGTTAGAATAATCTACTATAAATTTTGAATATTTTATTTATGAAGCTATACAGACATGCCAAATCAAATCAACTTTGATAACCCAATCATTATTTTTAAGAGATCTCCATATGTACAGAAATAATTTTTAAGAATCACTGGCTGAAGAAAGTGACATAATTGAAAGCATTATTTTGAGTCATATTTTCTGAGATTGTAGGATAACTTGGAAATGATTCTATAAAGTAATTTCAATATACTAATCATCTTTACAGTAGCAAAAGTGATCTTTGTTTAGAATATGTGGTACCAGATATCACTGCTTTTTTTTCAGCTCCAAAATTTGATCTTTCTATCTGTTCTTTGATAATGGAGCAGGACTTTCTAATATTTCTTCTTGGCCTTCCAGAAAATATCCTTGTTGACAGACAATACTGACAGGACATCAGGAGAGCAATTTTTTTTTTTCTCTCCTGTTCTGGTATGCTCATCTAGCCGTGCCTTTGCAGAGTAAGTGGCTTTTTCCAACAGTAATCCTGCAGCCAGCAGCAAGTGGCAACTCCTTATGAACAACTTTGTGTAGAACACATACCTCTCTTTCACATAGTTTCTGGTGGTAGTTAGTGCTCCTGTGTAACATTTAGGATTGTAATTTCAGTTAAACTTCTATAATCAGCTATTGAGTTCCATGGACATCCCTGCTTCCCACTTAGCTATCAGCCTCAAAACACCCTTCTTGGGAGTCTTCATGGCAACTCTTTGGCAAGAAAATGAGTTCCATTACTGAATTTCAAACAAGTTAACCGCAGTCCCCACAAGGAGCTTAGTAGCTAATTTTCCAGCATTCCAGAGCTTATCATATTACCTTGCAGACTGTGGACCAGCTCTTGCTAGAGACTGTTAGCTAGCTTCTTCACCATCTTAAGGGGCTTCAACCACACCTTATCTAGTGAAATCTAAATCCCAGTCTTGGGGAGCATTTTTTTCTTCACAGATTATTTTTTCTTTTGGTACAGTCTTTATCTTTATGGCTTCCTTTACAATTTTTGTTTTGACAATTTCTTGTTATGTTAATTTCTTGCTAATAATTGTTTATATTAACATTTCTCATTGAATTATGTTACTTTATATTTATTGCACTTCGACTACTACAGAATTGATTACAGACATGGATCCTAGAGACTGGCCCACAGATATGAGATTTTGGGACTTGTTTTGTCATAAAATTTGGCTTGAGGGCAGTGCTGACCTCCTTACCAATAGGAAATAGAATGTTGGCAATATATTATATCACAAACAATCAAGTTTTCATGTGTGTTGTTTGTGATAAAGTGGCAACTGAAGTATATGTCTTGGGAGTCCAAAGGGCTATTACATTTTACCTTTACGGCAATCAGGATGACTATAAGACTGCATTTGGAATGGGCTCTTTTTAGTACACTTGACTGCTTACAGGGAAACACTGGCAAGTTCAGATAAATTAATTGTCAGATTAATTAAGTCACAGTGCAATAGCTGAAGATCTTTCATGACATCCCTAAAATAATCCAGTATTTCTTATAGCAACAGCTATATTGTATTTTTTAACACATTTTAATGATAGTAGCCACAGCTACTATTGCTGAAAATCAAATACAAATATTGATTATGTGTATTATAGAATTAAAAGTACAGTTGAATTTACAGTCTCACAGAGTTTCTCCTGTGAAGTTAAGGGTATTGCATGGCAAGGAATCGGATCCTGAAAGTTGTTGGAGACAACTGGTGTGACTCAGATAAAACTGGCACTATGAACTTCCAAGTCCCTCTGAGACTCACTTATCAGTGGAAGTCCAGAAGTCTTTTAGTGTCTGAAGTGATTAGGTTTCCTCTGCTTGGAAGCCCTGTGATAACCTCAACTGGGGCAGATGTATTGAAAGAGGATAGCAATTTCCATTAAGACCCACCATAAGCTTGTTCTGTTTCTGCTAGATCCAACACTATGATAGAATTAGCATGCTCAAAGTGTACATGAGTTGAACCAAGAGAAAATAGCATACATAACAAAATTGATTGATAAATACATGAGTGAGAAGAGCTTCTGAATCCATAAAAATCTTTGTGGTTGCTCTCGTTTGTATGCAAGACTTACAAATCTCCTATGCCACCATTGAGATGGGCTCCCCAGTTTCAGTGGAGATTAAGAGAAATCCTAGAATAGAAGTGACAACACTAAATCACCAACACAGATGGGCAGAGGAACTGTAAAGGGCAACAGAGGTGCGCTGATATTCAGCATGCCTTGCCCCACAGTTATGCTTGAACATAGTGTCCCTGGAAATAAAATAGATGCACAGTCAACTACAGTAATGTTAGACATATATGGCAGAAAACTATATATACGTATAAGCAAACAACAACTTAAGTTCTGTTAGCCAAAAAACTTGATTTGAGGCGCCACAGTAGAGATTTGCAGATTCTTTACCAGGTTTCACACCTGAGTCAATTCACAGAATCAAAGACTCTTGATTGGAAGCAAGGTTGGGTTTTGCACTTTTGCCGTAATTTCACACTCTAAATCTTACTCTAAGTTTTCTCCAAAGGGACCTATGAATATTGCTAGAATGGCAGTCCATTGGAGAAAAACAAATACTCGGGCCCGGGTGTGGTGGCTCATGCCTGTAATCCCACCATCTTGGGAGGCCGAGGTGGGCAGATCACAAGGTCAGGAGTTCGAGACGAGACTGGGTAATATGGTGAAACCCCATCTCTACTAAAAATACAAAAATTAGCTGGGCATGGCGGCAGGTGCCTGTAGTCCCAGCTGCTTGGGAGGCTGAGACAAGAGAATGGCTTGAACCTGGGAGGTGGAGGTTGCAGTGAGCCGAGATCATGCCACTGCACTCTAGCCTGGGCAACAGAGAAAGACTCTGTCTCAAAAAAAAAAAAAAAAAAAAAAAAAAAAAAAAAAAAAAAGAAAAGAAAAGAAAAGAAAAGAAAATACTCTAAACATTCTGGGTAACTACACACTAGCTCGGAATTAACATTGAAAACCGTGACTCAAACATGTCATTGAGGCTCACTAGTTAAAACAGTATCATAGGAAGACTAGGTTATGGTACAAATGTGAGATAACTTCTTAAAATACAGAATTGGTCTTACAGAGGCTTCTGTATAGTACTATCTCCCCCATAGAATATAAAATTCTGGAAATCAAGGAGAAATATTAGAAGTGACCTTTCTCAAGATTACACCTAATAACCAGTTTGTAGATTTTTTTGTTCTTTCTGTTCTGGCCACTTTGCTCTTTTCTTTTGCTGGTTTGAATGTCTTGGTTGCCAAAGAGAGAATTCTTACAGGACACAATAAGAGTTTTATTGAACTTGAAGAAGAGACATAGCCATTTCTGGCTCTTTATGCCACTAAATCAACAGACAGAACACTCTACTTGCTGGAGTGATTGATTTTGATTACTAAGGGGAAAAACACGTAAACAGCACGATGATAGGAACCCAGCGTATTCTTCTGGTGACTTAATTTTTCCATTCCAAGTAATAAAGGTAAAAGGAAAATTGCAACAAACAAGCAAGATATGAAGACTTTTGCCATCAAACAAGCAAGATATGAAGACTCAAACTAGTCTAGAATTCAGGTTTGAGTTACCCTGTTGGATAAAGAATCTCAGTCAGTTTATGCTTTTGAGAAATGTAAGGGAAATACCTAGCAGATAGTTGAAAAAGAAGTCATAGCCGGGCGTGGTGGCTCATGCCTGTAATCCCAACACTGAGAGGCCAAGGCAGGTGGATCACCTGAGGTCGGGAGTTCGAAACCAGCCTGAACAACATGGAGAAACCCTGTCTCCACTAAAAATACAACATTAGCCAGGCATGGTGGTACATGTCTCTAATCCCAGCTACTTGGGAGGCTGAGGCAGGAGAATCGCTTGAACCCAGGAGGCAGAGTTTGCGGCAAGCTGCGATCATGCCATTGCACTCCAGCCTGGACAAGAAGAGTGAAACTCCATCTCAAAAAAAAAAAAAAAAGCCATAGATACTATATTTTTCAATTAAAGAAATAGAGACTATACTAGCTGTTCATATTCTTTGATTTCCATATTGATGTATTTATTTGCATACAGTAATCATTTTTCTTCTCTCTCTTCTTTCCATTTAAAAAGTAATAGAAAAGTCATTAAAGGGTGACTCTCAATTTAGAATTTAGGTGAAGTGGGTTAGCACTGTAACAGAATTTGGGGCACCACAGCAAGTAGCCACAGCAATAACTACAATGCCTACTAAGACAGTGTATCTTTTTATTGTGAGAAAACAATGAGGATGGCTGATATGATTTGGCTCTGTGTCCTCACCCAAATCTCATCATGAATTGTAATTCCCACGTGTCAAGGGAGGGACCTGTCATCCCCATGTGTAGAGGGAGGGAGGTGATTTGAGCATGGGGGTGGTTTCCTTCATGCTGTTCTCATGATAGTGAGTCAGTTCTCACAAGATATGATGGTTTTGTAAGTGTTTAGAAGTTCCTCCTTCTCGTCTCTCCTGCTACCTTGTGAAGTGGTTGCTTGCATTCTGTTCACCTTCTGCGATGATTGTAAGTTTCCTGAGGCTTCCCCAGCCATGTGGAACTGTAAGTCAATTAAACATCTTTCCTTTATAAATTATCCAGTCTAAGGTAGTACTTTTATAGTCATGTGAGAATGGACTAATAGAGTGGCTATAGCTTTTTAGGCAGAAGCCTAGACTTGTTTGTTTATGTAGAGAAGTTTAAATATGTATAGACTGGTACATATAGAAGCTGAGTAATTGAATAGCAAAAGGGGCTGTATTAGTTATTAACTGATGGACTCTCTGCTTGGTTACAATGTACCTGCACCTTGTAAATATATATATATATATATAATTTTACCAGCCAGCACAATGTTAAGCATTGACAGTCATGAATGCTAAAGGATTTTATTTTCCTGGTGATATGCTTTGGGTCTGTGTCCCTACCCAAATCTCACCTTGAATTGTAATTCCCATAATCCGCATGTGTCGGTTGGGGGGACCAGGTGGAGGTAATTTGATCATGGGGGCAGTTTCCCCCAGGCTGTTCTCCTGATAATGAGCAAGTCTCACGAGATCTGATAGTTTTATAAGCATCTGGTATTTCCCCTGCTTGGACTCACTCCATCCTGCCTCCCTATGAAGAAGGTGTTTGCTTTTCCTTTGCCTTCTGCCATGATTGTAGTTTCCTGAAGCCTCCCCAGCAATATGAAACTGTGAGTCAATTACACCTCATATATATATAAAATTACCCAGTCACAGGTATTTCTCCACAGAGGCATGAGAATGGACTAATACATCTGGTTCCTATAGATGTGCTGTTTTAGCTGCGCTTCTAGTCTATTCTTTATGTGTGATTTAGCAGTGTCTTGGTGGACAACAACAAACAGCAATTCCCCATCTTCTCTCAGCTCACCCCTCCCCACCTGGATGATGGCCAGAGGTAACCTGCACCTTCCAAGTCTGTGGACAACAAGCCCTCACCTCCAGTGCTCAGGATTCCCAGAAGCTTTCTAGTGAATTTGGCCAGTGCTTTCAGTGGACTTTCCAGCAAGTCTACAGCAACCCACACAGGTAGCTTGCCTGCAAAATTTTATTAGAGTACCAGCAGGTAATTTTACACCTACCAGCTGCATCTCTGACCAAAAACGGTGGAAAACTTCACCATTCTGTGGACTTCAATGACTCTCTCCAAAGAGATCTGATCTGATCCCCATTCTACCTGAGGATTCTCCTCTTCAAAATGTGTTCCTTCCTTGGATGCCTGTGTTCAAACCTAGAGTAGCCTTTAGAGTTCTCTCTTTTCCTCCACGTAAGCAATTCCCAATTATTCTAATCACCTTTTAATAACTCTTTTATTTTAAACTTTCTCTATTCAAATACAAGGGGTGTTTGGATTCAATCATAAATGCATGACATGAATTCAGAATATATTTATAAATTAAAAGTGTAGCACATCTTTGATATTCTTAGTTGTTTGAAAACAAAAAGAAAAAATACACATTTTCTTGCTCATAGCATGAAATACTTTACAAGATAAATATTAACATGTTTGTATAAAAAATTCCTGCTTGATATCTCATAGGGAATAAGATTTTAAAATGAAAGTTGTACGAAATTCCTGTTTCTAAACATCTCTGCTCTTTACCTGAATGAACAATTTAGAGGAAGATAATTTTGATTGTTTAAGTCTGTTGGTCACAAGATTATTTTTTCACACTTATTATAACTGAAGAGCCTGAGACTCATGATGCATCTTATTCTTCAGTGTGTCAATCACACCTTTAAGCTGTTTCTATAATGATCAGTAAAATGACTATCCTCTATCAGAACATGCTTTGAATTTTATCTGGAGTAATGTACAATGGAAAATAGTTAAGTAGTACATGAATTTGAGAAAAATAAAAATGTTAAAGCATTTAAAATAGTTTCTGTGTGTGAGCAACAGGCCTTGATACGATTCATCAATTAGCCATCAGATTTTGGCTTTACTGGGAAGGGGACATGCCCCTGGTCAAGGTGGCTATTCTCAGCTCAAGAATTTCCGATGGATTACCAGGGAGGGTTGCTCCCAGAAGCGGGAATACAAAGCCCTTCATTGCTGGGAGTATAACTAGGTGATGCTTCGTAGCATCCACGCAGTGAGTGAAGGCTGACGTGTGCTCTGGGGTTGGTACTTAGGCTGCTTTTCATTATGGCATGGGTAGTCTCCCTTTCTCATGGATGGTTCCAGCCACAAACAGCACGACCCTCTCCCGCAAATTGTGGAGTGACATCTTCTGACATTAAGCCCACAGTTCTGTGACCTTCTCCTGGCTCAATATGTGTGTGTATGTCTGATCCTGTGTGTCTGAACATGTTTCTGGGGTGGCATTTGATCTGTGGAGAGGCCCTGCTGTTATGATCCGTCACTTGTCACTTATGCAACGTCTCTAGGTATGGATGGATGCAGCCCTCTGTTTTAGTAGAAATATTTTAAGAATGTTTTGGAATCTGCTTTTAGTGTTCAGTATAATGACACCTGCTTTCTACCATTTAGTGAGTTAATTTATCTGCCCTTCATACTTTCCAGAGCTATTTTCTAATTATTTACTTTTATTTATAGCCTAAATTCTTTATCTTTTCTGTTATTCTCAGGATTCATAACTGACTGCGGGTGTCTAAAGCATGTGCTTTTTTTGCTAAACTGGAGGCTGTGGTTGATAGTTTTACATTACAGTGTTCATGCGTTACTTAGGAACTTAAAAATCTGTATATATTTATGAATATTTTTAAGAGTAATTTTTAAAAGATTCAGCCCTTATTTCCTAAAGTTATTTGTACATCCTGTGTTAATTCACAACTTCACAATTCAGTGATTTTAATTTATAGGAATACATTTTTTAAACTCAGCAATTGTCTTTCTGTTCTGTGAACTTTGAAATAGACGAATTCATAGCAAATATCTACATACTTTAAATGGCAGTATGTCTATAAAACTGACAATTTTAAACTGTTAATAAAATCCTTATTAAATGTCAATTTGAATATTAAATGTCAGATAGTGGGAATAAAGTTAGGGTATAAAGGTAGAAACTCTGTTAACAATAAGATAAATAAAAAATAATGTAAATAAGCTTGGTACCATGGTTCAGACATGCAATCCCAGTACTTTGGGAGGCCAAAGTGGGATCACCAGAGGTTGGGAGTTTGAGACCAGCTGTGGCAACATAGTGAGACCCCTGTCTCAACAAAATATAAAAATAAAAAATTAGCCAGACATGGTGGTGCACACCTGTAGTCCTAGCAACTTGAGAGGCTGAGGTGGGGGGATCACTTGAGCCCAAGAGTTTGAGGTTATAGTGAACCATGTCACTGCACCCCAGCCTGGGCAACACAGGGGGACCCTGTTTCAGAAAAAAAAAAAAAGTAAATGCTATTTGAATTTTCTTTGATGTAAATGGTACTTGATTGATAATTGTAAGCAAAAGTATTATCTTGTCATTTTTGCAACATAATAATATAACAGTTTTAATAATTATCTTCATAAGCACCACGTTCTTTTTTTTTTACAATAGGGACATTTCAGAATATATATTTATTCATTTATCGTATTTATGTGTACTGTTCTCTTTAGTATACAAAGCATGAGACTAAGTGCTGTATATAAAAGTGTACAAAAGTGGTGACCTAATACATAGTATATGTATAAAATTGGTGACCTAATACATAGGAGCTTTAAGGGTCAAGCAGAGGTATAATGGAAGCAGAGAAGAGGTATTAAAATAAACTCAATAAACAGTAGACAAAGCTGGAAGACCAATAATTCATTTTATTTTCTAGATTACAAATTACTCTAAAGACATTTACAGTTTTGCTTGCACAGAACAGACAGTGTCAAGATGGCGGTAATAAAAGCAACTTTCCCAAAGGAATGTGAGACTATGCGGCCTGAAGAGTGAATGAGGAGAGTGGCGAGTACACTATGCTCTTCGCTGCTAACATTGGTCAGATAAAAAGCGACTTCAATTATGCCACTGTCATAATCAGAACCAAAAAATGCGATCCCATTAGCAAACAGGAATCCTTTTTATAGTTTTTTTTTCTTCTTCTTTTTGAGATGGGGTCTTGTTATGTCGCCCAGGCTGGTCTCAGACTCCTGGGCTCAAGCGTCCTCCTGCTTCAGCCACTCACACTGCTGGGATTGCAGGTGTGAGGCACTGTGCCTGGCCTGCAAACAACAATCCTTAAGAGTAGGAGTTTGCCCACTTTCAAAACGTTTTGGGGTGATGAGACTGTCTTGGAAGCAGATAGACGCTCCACAGTCTTGTGAATGAACCAAATGACACTTAATTTTATGTGTTAAAATAATTAATAATTAATTTTACATATTGTAAATTGGACCTCAATTTAAAGCAAATGAAGATGAATGAATATATATAAATATTTTGTCCTCTTGCTTTGGGCCACGGTGTCAAACAGCCATAGCCAATATGCTCCCTTACATGCTTATTATTTTTTTTCAATATGTGCCACTGAATTTTTTTCAGTAAGGATTCTCCTTCCATCAGTGCTCTTTTTCCTTCAAAGAATTAAATTCCTGATGGAAACTTTGTAGGGAATTCCTGGCACTCTGTTTGCCCTTAAAATCCTCTTGCTTATATTCAAAACAAGAAAAATACATCAATAAAAAAATGTTCATGCGCTTTTCTTCTTTTCCAGGTATTCATTCTGTCAGATGAAGCCACAAGAGAAATTAGATTTGTTACAGAGGAAATGAAAGAGAAATGAAGAGTTAATGTTCAGATTTAGCACACAGATGGCTCATTTCAGTCCCTAGAATAGCACTGTCCAATAGACATATAATGTGAATCACACAGATAATGTTAAATTGTCTGGAAGGCATAATTTTTCAAAACTAAAAAGAAACATTAAATTAATTGTATTTAACCAAATATGTACAAAAAATTTCATTTGAACAAAAATATTATCCAGCTATTTCATATTATGTTTTTCATAAGTCTGTAAAATGTGGCATATATTTTACACTCATGACACATATCAATTTCAACAATCTGCATTTCAATTACTAAATGGCCACTTGTGAGTAATAACTATTGTATTAGACATCAGAGCCCTAGAAAATACTTGAAATGCAAATGGTCATACATTTTTGTAAAAAGCGATTTAAAACTTATTTAAAATATTTAAGCTTCTTATATAAGAGGCAGGCCTGACTGCTTGAATGTTCAGTTTTATCATATAACACAGCTAAACACTACAATGTATAATGGAATGAACAGTCCTCATTCTTCCAGGAAGCAGGGAAATCCTGTACTTTTTCTTCTGAAAGTCAGAAGGGTGAGAAAATTATAGGAAACAAAGTGAGGGAAGCATGCAGTCAGACTGGTTGTATCTTGGCTACAGACTACAAATTAAAATCCTGAAGAGGATAGGTGTTCATTAGGTTAACTGAAAACCTAATCATAATTGTAAGGGTCAACCAGTGTGGTCTCATGCCAAAAGCATAGTTATGAAAAAGAAAACATTATGTGTATTACATGCGTAGACAAAAAGAATGAGAACTCCCTGTCTTAATAAATAGATTTTTGGTATTTAGTGGATACAAAAATCCCATATTTCTGTGGGTGATTAAAAGAGTCACTGAGTTTAGAGCCTTCTGGATAGAGGCAGTGGACATTAACCAAAAAAGCTAGTAAGCAACAACTCTTTATGCAAAGATAGCATGAAGAGTGTTCATTCAGAGGTCTGCAGGTCAAAGCATGTCAACAAAGCAGTATCACAGTTCTTGCCTGAATCATAGGACTGCAACAACTTAAGTTTTCCCTTTTTCAAGGGCAAGAATATACATTACCTACAGACCTGGCCAGACTATTCATCTCACTGTAGGGAGTCATCACTGCACAGAAGATAAAGCAAAGACCAGTGTTGAAATATTAACATTACTCTCTAGGTACAAACAAAACCAGGCAAGCCTCCTATTATTTACACGCACCTTAAAACCCAAACAAAACAAACCAGAAACAGAACAAAAACAAGAAGTTCTCCAAAGGAGACAGGCTCATATACCAGAGAAATAGAGATTGTTTTAAAACCCAGAGACTAGAGTAAGTTCGTTGGTAAGTTAAATGTTCTCCCACAACCCCTGGTGCCTTGAAGCTCAAGAGGCTTAACATAGAAACTGAAGAAGCTGCAGCTTTTTTGCAATTTTGTGTATAAACTTGTCATCTTGTTATGTATCTCTATACAATTATTTTGCAAGATCAGTGTTATTCTTTCTCAAATGGAGGAATTCAGGTCAATCCTTCCATTCGATCTTTATAAAAAAGTGGAAGAAACAGAAAAACAAATATTCATAAAGGATCCAGTCTTAAGGCATCTTCTTGTTCTCTTTGTCCCATGTCATGAATGTTCACTCAGCATTGACCTTCCTCAGTCTCATAGTCCTTAAGCTACCCTACAAGGCTACATGGTAGAGGTACTCAGACTCACACAGGACATTACCCTCAATACATTGCTTACAAAAATAAGATAGTCTTTTGTCCCTAAAGCCAGTCATTGCCCAAGCTTTCAAAGCCTCACTTGTAAGCAATCTATATTCCATAGAAACCACACCTAGAACTCCTTAAATGGATGAACTCTCCCACATTGCCCTTCATAAAGAGATCTTTCTGCAGCTGTTTGCACATACACTTACCCTGCACTTAAAACTACCTCTTTTTACACCCTGTCTTATCATTCACTCATGAGTTATCAATAATAAATAATGTCTGATACTAAGCACATACCAAAGTCATGCACTGTTCTGAGGAATTTATAATCATCTCATAATTCTTCAAAAACAATACTTTGAGGAATGCAATACCATTTCTTACATTTTATAGATCGAAACTGAGTATCTGGAAGTTGAGTAGGGACTAGTATTACATTCTAGGCAGGTGAACTTCTACACCACGGTTTTTGGTTGTCAGAGTGCCCTGCAAGCAATGTCCTTTGCAAGTTTAGGTTTTCTTACTTCTTTTCCAGACTAAAGTATTCATTCTTGAAAATCACCCGAGTGATTTCAGACACTCTCAAAATAGTTATAATTTCCTTGTTGCTTTTATGTATGTTGTTGCTTTAGAAACAAATATAAAATAAAACAAAACTGTGATCAATTAAAAAAGAAATGAGAATAATAATGGGAATAACAAAGATAATTTAGTTAGAGTTGTAGTCAAAATTACAGTTATGTGAGATATAATTTTAAGTCAATTTTTCAAAAATAGGAGAAATGTTTTGATATTAATTACGTGGCCAAGTTTCAGTCACAGTTATAGAAGCAGGGATTCAGTAGTCTCCAAGTGTAAATTTCCACTCATTTTCTACTCCCTAAAATGACTTGTGTAAGATTCACTTTATTTGTTCCTTAATTTCTTAAAGAAAAACATGTTTAAGAAAAATTCACCACTGGGTCCATCATATCTTTGGTCTTTCTGTATTGAAAGGTTTTTTAAAAATGTCTTTATAATATTTTAATGATATCAGAGCCTTCATGTCTTATATTTCTTCTCCAGTAGTCTTCAGTAGGGTAATTATTTGGAGAATTAATCTACTTTATTCAAACTATCAAATGTAATGTTTAGTTGCTCACAATGTTCACTTGTTACTTTAAGTTTGTCAGGAAGATTTGGGATGATACTCTTGTTTGGTATTATTCTTTTTTAGAAGAATTGGAAACATCTGATTTTGGAAACATCTCTATTTAGTCTCTATCATCTTGCTATAAATTTATTAATTTAATAAATCTTTTTAGATGGACTATGGTTAGCTTTCTTGATTTGCTCTATTTTATGTTTGTTTTCTATTTCATTGACTCTTGTTCTAGGTTGGATTATTTCTTCTTTGTCCTTCAGATTTGATTTTCCGGTTATTCTTTTTGAAATGGAAAATTAAGTCATTAATTTTCTTCTGATTTTTCTTCTCTAGTATATATGTTTAAGGCTATCAAATTATTTCTAAGCATTATGATAGCTGCATCATACAAGAGAGAATATGCCGTGGCTGCCATATTATCATTATGTTCAAATATTTTTAAAATTTGTATATGGTTATTTAACTTTATAATTATTTAGCAGTGTATACATTTTACTCTGCAAATTGGATTTTTTTCTGGTTATCTACTTGTTTATTTTTAGCTTAAATCCGATTTTTGTTTAAGTTCTGAAAAAACACAAAGGATTTTAATATTTTGAAATTGGTCATTTTCTTTATAAGTCAATGTGGTAAATGTTGCATAAACAATTGAAAAGAATGTAATTATGCAAAGTGTTCCATAAATGCCTATTAGGTCAAATTTAATGATTGTTTTGTTCACACATTTTACAGCCACACTGATATTTTGACTGGTAATATTAGCTGTTGAGGAAAATGTGTTGAAGTCCCACCACCAGAATTATGGAATGTCTGTATTTAATTTATTTCCATCAATGTTTATTTCATATATTCTAAGTTATATTATTGATTATATTCAAAATTATTGCACATATAATTATAAAATTAAAACAATAAATATTTTAGAGGGGGCTATAGAAAAATAGATTTATGATAATAATGTGGGATAGATAGTTTTAAAACATGTTTCACTAAGCACAATTTGTTATAGGAAAACACAGGCTATAATAAAATTGAGAACACTTGTTCTTCAAGAATTACAGTTAAGGAAGAAAAAGGCAAGCTACTAATTAATGAAAGATCATCACTGTACTTATATTGATTTATTTTATACAACAAATGAACAAGAAAATGCTAAATGATCCAAAAAGCAGCAAGAAGAAATGAGTATTTCACATTAAAGCATATTTAAATGGACAATAAGCATCTTTTTAAAAGATGTTTAACTCCATCAACCACCAGTGAAATGATATAAATTTTCACAAACAAGAATGGCTAAAATGAAAATGAATGACAATTCCAAGTTTTGGCCGGGATATGTACGTCCAATATTTTATACACCGCTGGTGAGAGTATACATTTGAACAATGATTCTGGAAAAATATTTTTCGTTATCTTCTAAAATTGAACATATGTGTATCTTGTGGCCCCCTAAGTGCATTTGAAGATATATACACAAAATGAATTAATACACTTGTTAATTAAATTATATTCACTAAAAAGCTTATAGCTATACTATTTATAATAGCACTCACTTCCCCAAAATATACTTTATTCCCATCAAATTTGAATGTATAAATAAAATAGGGTATATAGATACAATGAAATGCTGTAAATCATGACTACCAAAACTTAGAATACATTATCTGTGTACAACTATGAAGATTAATCTCACTAACAAAATGCTAAGCAGAAGAAGTCAGACACAATAGAATATTGACTGTAAGCCACAATTTATCTAAAGAATGATTTAGGTAAAATAAATTTACTTGAAACTAGGACTATGGTGACATTTGAGATAGGTAGTGTCTGGAAGGGAGCATGAGGTGGTAATTGAAATAGTAGTAGAATTTTATTTCCTAATCTGAGTTATGATTGTTGGTTGCACACGTGTGTTCAATTTGTGCAAATTAAGCAAACTATGATTTTGACATACACATTTTATTATATGTATATTAGATATTATATATGAAAAAAGTTAAAATACACAAGACAATATCATCAGTGTTTCAAATAATAAATTATTTGCTTATATTAATTTTGGCAAGCACGTGGATTAATGAAGAAAATACAAATTTTTGACAACCACCTTAGAGATATTTTTGGTAGGATTCATTTTTAATGTAAAGCTTTTGGTTTTTTTTTTTTCCAGGATAGCAGATTGGAGGCAGTGTTAGAATGCCTCTCTCACTTGGACAGACAAAATAGTGTGTAGAGATTCACAGTATAAGATTCAATGCAAGAACTTAACAGAAAAAAAAAAAAAAAAAAGAATCCACAGACCTTTTGAAGGCAGTGCCAGGCTGCAGCTTACTCCATGAGACAGGCAAAAATCCATAAGTCCCCAGAGTGTGACAGGGAGAGAGACTGCCTTTAGGATATACATTCCCTCAGGGAACCTAAGAATTCAGGCCAAGGGAGAAGACCTTAACCCTACCCAGGGCTAGAACTGATTGAGGGAGCAGTGAGAAATATAAAAGTTGAAGCAGCAGCAAGAAAGATCTTTCAGACAAACAAATGCTGAGGGAATTTGCCCCTACCAAACCAACTCTACAAGAAATGTTAAAATGAGTCTAAATCCTGAAACAAAAACTCAATATAAACCAAATAGAACCTTCTAAAAGTATAAAATTCACAGGGTCTATAAAATAATAGCACAATGAAAAAAAAAACACAAAGTAGGTTAACAACTAACATGATGAATCTAACAGTATCTCACATCTCAATATTAACATTGAATATAAATGGTCTAAATACTCCACTTAAAAGATACAGAATGGCAGAATGGATTTTAAAAAATCACATACCAAATTTCCTCTTTCTTCAAGAGACTCACTTAACACATAGGGATTTCTATAAACTCAAGGCAAAAGAATAGAAAAATATATTCTACACAAACACAAATAAAAATTAAGTAGGAGAAGCTATGCTTACATCAGACAAAACAGACTTTAAAGAAATAGCAGTAAAAAAAGACAAGGGTATTATATAATGATAAAAGAATCGGCCCAACAAGAAGATATTACAATCCTAAATTTATATGCACCTCACACTAAAGCTCCCAGATTTTTAACAAAATTATTACTAGACCAAAGAAATGAGACAGACAGCAAAAAAATAATAGTGGGGGACTTTAATACTCCATTGACAGCACTAGACAGATCATAAAGACAGAAAGTCAACAAAGAACCAATGGACTTAAATTATACCCTAGAACAAATGGACTTAACACATATTTACAGAAATTCTTCCCAAGAATTGTAGAATATACATTCTCATCGGCACTTGGAATATTCTCCAAGATAGGACCATATTATAGGCCACAAAATAAGTTTTAATAAATTTAAGGTAATTGAAATTGATATATCAAGTACTTTCCCAGACCACAGGGAAATAAAACTGGAACTCAACTTCAAAAGGAACCCTCAAAATTATACAAATACATGGAAATTAAATAATCTGCTCTTGAATGATTTTTGGATTAACAATGGAATCAAGATAGTAATTTAGAAAATTCTTTGAAATGAACAATAATAGTGACACAAGTTATCAAATCCTCCAGGATACAGCAAAAGCAACGCTAAGAGGAAATTTTATAGCATTAAATGCCTATATCCAAAAGTCTGAAACAGCACAAATGGTAGCCTATTGTCACACTTCAAGGAACTACAGAAACAGGAGCAAATTAAACTGAAAGCCAGGAGAAGAAAAAAAAATCACAAAGATCAGAGCAGAATTAAATGAAAGGGAAACTGGAAAAATACAAAAGATAAATGACACACAAAAAAACTGGTTTGTTGAAAACATAAAAGAAAGTGTTGGACCTTTAGGGAGATTAACCAAGAAAAGAAGAGATAAGATTCAAATAAGCTCAATTAGAAATGAAACTAGAGACATTACAACTGATGCCACAGAAATACAAAAGATTATTCAAGGCTACAATGAACACCTTTAAAAGCACAAACTAGAATATCTAGATGAAATGAATTAATTCTTGGAAGAATCTAATCCTCCTACATTAAACCAGGAAAAAATAGAAATCCTGAACAGAACAATAACAAGCAGTGAGATTGAATCAGTAATAAAAAACTGCCAAGGAAAAAAAATGTCTACAACCAGGTTGATTCACAGCTGAAGTCTACCAGACATTCAAGGAAGAATTGGTACCAAGCCTACTGAAACTATTCCAAAAGATACAGAAATAAGGAACTCTCCCTAAAGAATTCTATGAAGCCAGTTTCACCCTAACATCAAAACCAGGAAAGGACATAACAAAAAGAAAACTAGACACCAATATCCCTGATGAATATAGATGCAAAAACCTTGAATGAAACACTCACATCCAACAGCACATCAAAACAATGATATTTCATGATCAAGTGGGTTTCTTTTCAGGAAAGAAGGGATGGTTTAACATATTCAAGTCAATAAACGTGACACATCATATAAACAAAATTAAAAACAAAAAACCATATAATTATCTCAATAGACACAGAAACAGCAGTAGATAAAATCCAGTATCCCTTTGTGGTAAAAGCTCTCAACAAAGTAGGCATAGAAGGGACTTACCTCAAAGTACTAAAAACCGTATATAACAAATCCACAGCCAACATCATATCGACTGAAGAAAAGTTTACAGCATTCTCCCTGAAAACTGGAAAAAGAATAGGACGCCCACTTTCATGACTTCTATTCAACATAGCACTGGAAGAGAAATAATGCAAGAGAAAGAAATAAAGGGCATCAAAATTAAAAAAGAGGAAGTCACACTGTCACTGTCCTTTGATGATATGATTACATACCTAGAAAACCCTAAAGACTCATCCAAATAGCTCCTAGATTTGATAAACATATTCAATAAAGTCTCGGGTTACAAAATTAGTGTACACAAATCAGTAGTACTGCTATACACCAACAACAACCAAGCTGATAATCAAATAAAGAACTCAATCGCCTTTACAAAAGCTGCAAAAAAACACAAATACCTAGGAATATACTTATCCAAGGAAGTGAAAGTTCTCTACAAGGAAAACTGCAAAACACTACTGAAATAAATCATAGATGACACAAACAAATAAATGGAAACACATCCCATGCTTATGGATGGGAAGAATTAATATTGCAAAAATCACCACTATCCCCAAAGAAATCTACAGATTCAATGCAATTCCCATCAAAATCCTATCACCATTTTTCACAGAAGTAGAAGAAACAATTCTAATATTCATATGGAACTAAAAAAGTGCCCCAATAGCCAAAGTAATCTAAGCAAAAATAACACATCTTGAGGCATGACATTACTGGAATTCAAATTATGCTACAAAGTTACAGTTATCAAAACAGTATTACACTGGTGTAAAAACAGGCACTTAGACCAATGGAACAGAAAAGAGAACCCAGAAACAAAGCCAAATACTTACAGCCAACTGTTCTTCAACAAAGCATACAAAAACATAAACTGGGGAAAAGAAACCCTATTTAAGAAATGGGGCTGGGTAACTGGCAAGCCACTAGTGGAAGAATTAAACTGGATCCTCATCTTTTCCCTTATACAAAATCAACTGAAGGTGTATCAATGACTTAAATCTAAGACCTGAAACCATAGAAATTGTAGAAGATAACTTTGAAAAAACTCTTTGGAACATTGGCCTAGGCAAATAATTAATGACTAGGACCCCAAAAGCAAATTCAACACAAACAAAAATAAATAAATGGGACCTAATTAAACTATAAACCTGCTGCATAGAAAAAAATATTTATTTTGCTATGCAGAGTAAACAGAAAACCCACAGAATGAGAGAACATATTTGCAAACTATGCATATGACAAAGGACTAGTATCCAGAATCTAAAAGGAACTCAAACAAATCAAAAGAAAAAAAGCAAATAATCCTATCAAAAAGTGGGTAAAGGATGTGAACAGGCATTTCTCCAAAGAAGATATACAAACATTTATCCAAAGAAGATAAAGATACACAAACACATTAGTGTGCTCAACATCACTTATTATCATGGAAATACAAATTAAAACCACAATGAAATATCATCTTAATCTTGCAAAAATGACCACAGTTGAAAAGTCAAAAACAATAGATATTTGTTGGATTTGGCGAAAAGGAAGAACTGTTATACTTCTTGTGGGAATGTAAACGAGTACAACCACTATGGAAAACAGTATGGAGATTCCTTAAAGAACTAAAAGTAGATCTTTCATTTGATCTAGAAATCTCAATACTGGGTATCTATCCAAAGGAAAAGAAGCCATTGTATGAAAAGAACACATGCACACACGTTTATAGCAGCACAATTAGCAATTGCAAAGATATGGAATCAACCTAAGTGCCCACTGACCAATGAGTGATCAATAAAGAAAATGTAGTGTATATACACCATGGAATACTACTCAGCCATAAAAAGGAATGAAACATTTGCTGCAAGTTGAATGGAGCTGGGGCCATTATTTGAAGTGAAGTAACTCAGGAATGGAAAACCAAATACCATATGTTCTCATTTATAAGTGGAAGCTAAGCTTTGATGAGTCCAAGACACACAGAATTATATAATGGACTTTGGGGCCTCAAGGTCAGAGGTTGAGAGGGGAGTGAGAAATAAAAGATTACATATTTGGTACAGTGTACACTGCTTGGGTGATGGGTTCATTAAAATCTCAGAATTCACCACTGTATAACTCATCCATGTAACCAAAAACCACCTGTACCCCCAAAACTATGAAAATAAAAAATAAATAAAAAATAAAAGTTACTATAAAGACCAGAAACACTACTTCTGAGTAAATGACAGAGAAGTTCTTGCAACTTTATAGAAGTAGAAAGGCATATGAATGTTTATAGCATTATGTTCATAATAATAAATTACTGAAAATAGAAAAATTCTATTTGTAGAACAATATCACATATAGGTCAATCTTTACATACATAGATATAGATAGATGTAGAACTCAGAAACATAATTTTGAGTGGTAAAAGCACACTGTATAATAATGTTATGTGATATTGCACATGCAAATATAAAAATTTCATAATACCATATGTTTTTGAGGATTCTATATATACAGTGTATGCAAAGGTAAACAATGCATTTGAAATATGACCACTACATTTATCGTAATAAACCATTTTGATAAAAGAAAGAATAGTCACTGAGACAGGATTAAATCATGCTAATTTATTCTGAAATGTGTCACTTTATATACAGAAAAAATGATCAACTTAAGAAAAACCCTAATAGATTATGACTCTTATTTGTGGGTACGTGGTTGCTATGGCTTGGAAGTGATTTGTCGCTGACAAAACGCATGTTGAAATTTGATTCCCAATGTGGCAGTGTTGGGAAGTGAGACCTAGTAGGCGGTGTTTGGATCACAGGGCAGATCCTCTTGAATATATTAATGCTGTCTTAAGGCAGTGAGTTCACAAGCCGGTTGCTCCTTCTCTTGCTTGGATTCTTTGCAGATGCCCATTTCCTTCCTTATGCTTTCACTATGAGTTTAAACACAGTGAGAACATCAGCAGATGGGCTGCCCGATCTTGGACTTCCCAACCTCCATAACTGTGATCCATATACACTTATTTTCTTTATAAGTTACCCTGTCTTGCATATTCTTTTATAGCAACACAAAATAGACTAAGAAAATGAATAATTGTAGTTAATTTCTCTGCAGCCAGGAGATTAATTTCAGGAGATTATTATACTAGTTCTTGTTCTGTCAATGAAAAGTTCATGAACAAGGAAAGTACTTCCATTCTGTGGTAAATTTCCTCATATGTAAAATGGAGAATTTGACTTATATAATTTATAATACCATTTGGTAGAATATATATCTTTTTACTATTCTACTGCAAACATAAGCCCAAAATATATTATGAGATTTACAAACTGAATCTGCATAAAACACCAAATCTCACATTTATTACATAGCTATTTTCCTTGTTACTCACATAGCCGGCAACTATACATTTAAAATCTTGTTTTAAATCAAGTTGTAGCTCCTACTGGAGAAAATAAGTGGATAGCAATTTGTCTAAAATATCATCTTTTAATATACAGCAAATAATCAATTATGCCATTCTCTTCCATCTGGAAAAATCTGCTATCATAGTGCCTCTTAATCTAAGACTTCATGTCATTTTAGAGGAAGCAAAATATAAAATGAAAGTTTATATTCATAAGCTACATAAATACAACATAGTCTCTGCTTTACATTTAGTATGCATAGGATCGCTACTGGATTTGAGACTAGCACTGTAGATTTTCGTTTTCTGAGATAAGGTTTATATAACCTGTTGTAAATTCTAGCTGGTCCAGCATTTTAAATAATAGTGTATAGAGATAAATCCTTTAGGTTGTTTAAGGATACTTAGCTTATTTTTTTTAAACTATCACAGTCATTACAGCTAAGACTGTAAATTAATTTTGTCTTTTGTGTGGTTAATTTTATGTGTCAACTTGGCTAGGCTACAGTGCCCAGAAATGTGGTCAAACATCCTGAATGTTCCTCTGAGGGCATTTATGGATGAGATTGACATTTAAATTGGTGGACTTCGAGTACAGCAGATTGCCCTCCATAATGTGGTTATGCCTTACACAATCAGTTGAAGCCTTGAATAGAACAAAAGTGACCTCTTTCCAAGCAAGGAGAGATTCTATCAGAAGATAGCCTTTGGAGTTAAACTATGACATCAGTTCTTTCCAGGATCTCTAGCTAATCAGGTCACCCTGCGATTTTTTTTTTTTCTTTTTCTTTTTAGATGGAGAGTCTCGCACTGTCATCCGGGCTCTAATGCAGTGGCGTGATCTCGGCTCACTGCAACCTCCACCTCCTGGGTTCAAGCAATTCTCCTGCCTCAGTCTCCAGAGTAGCTGGGATTACAGGCCCCTGCCACCATGCCCGGCCAATTTTTTGCATTTTTAATAGAGATGGGGTTTCACTGTGTTGGCCAGGCTGGTCTCCAACTCCTGACCTGGTGATCTGCCTGCCTTGGCCTCCCAAAGTGCTGGGATTACAAGTGTGAGCCACCACATTGGCCACACCCTGCAGAATTTTTAATTTATCACCCTTCAAAATTACATGAGCCAATTCCTTAAAATAAAACTCTATGTTCATGCACATCCTATTGGTTCTGTTTCTCTGGAAAACCCTGACAAATAAACCTTGCTGACACCTACATCTAAAGTTGATGTTTTTAATTCATTGCTAGGTAATGATACAAAATGTCATTCATTAATTTAAACAGTGAAGTTCTTAAAAGGCATTAAAGTCTTTTTATTATTGCAAATGAATGTTTTGCTGCTTTGATCTTTTCCATCAGTCATATTCAGCAGGTTTTTTGTTGCTGTTGTTGTTTTTTTCAGTCTCTTCTACTGAATTCCTGTGCTAGGTTCCAGAGGTTGAACAGGGGCACAACCTTCCCAGCATCAGACTGGATAACATAACTGGAGGGTCCATGACATGAGCATACCAGCTCTTCACACAGACTGGTAGCAGATATTAGCCAAATAATCTGGATGTCTGTTGTACTTCCCTCCTGGAAACCCTTACTCTGGACTGAAAAGGGCAGTGAGCACAGCCAAGAGCCTAATATTATGGAACAAAGACACTTCTATATACAAAGTCCACTCAGAGCTGCCAAAAGTTGAAGCACAGCTTGGCTTTTGTACAACTGGCTTTGGCCCATCATACCAGTATAGTGTATGAAGAGGTGGTCATCCTTATCGAGGCAAAGAGGAACTGGGCTGCCCTGGAATTTTTGAGTATGACTAAAAATATCATATACCACAACTAGAATATAATTATTCTTTTCCCCTCATTTCTTCTCTCTTTTCTTCCTTCTTTCTTCACTTCAGTCCTTCTTTCTTACTTTAAATGCATTTATTTATTTAATATCATTATTATTTCAGAAGTATGGGTCTCACTCTGTTGCACAGGCTCAAATGCAGTGACTATTCACAGGTATGATCATCACACACTACAGCTTTGAACTCCTGAGCTTAAGTGATCTTCCCACTTCAAGTCTCCCAAATAGCTGGAACTATAGGCATACAACCAGCTTCAATGTATGTATTTTTAATTATTTTCTAACTGTGTAATTCACACATGTATATACATCCTATTTTTAAATATTTAAATATTTCAAATATATCTTTAGAAACATTTGTATTTCTTTATTATAGGGTTGCAAAGGTGGACTGTGTTGATTGAAAGAAATATTACGTAGATACTACCTATTGCTTTTCGAAGAGGCTTTTCCAGTTAACATTCATAACAACTATGTATGAAATTTCTATTTTCTTATACTCAAATTAGAATTGAATTTTATTAAACTTATTGAGTTGTTTGTTTTTCTTTCTTTCTTTCTTTCTTTTTTTTGAGACAGAGTCTCGCTCCATCATCCAGGCTCCAGGCTAGAGTACAGTGGCACCATCTCTGCTCACTGCAACCTCTGCCTCCCGGGTTCAAGTGATTGTCTTGCCTCAGCCTCCCAAATAGCTGGGACTACAGGTGCACACCACCACATCTGGCTAATTTTTGTATTTTTAGTAGAGATGGGGTTTCACCATATTGGCCAGGCTGGTCTTGAACTCCTGACCTCATGATCTGCCTGCCTTGGCCTCCCAAAGTACTGGGATTACAGGCATAAGCTACCATGCCTGGCTTTAAACTTATTGTTTTAAATTCCGTTTCTAGCCAGCTTTCCACTAACTTGGAGTAGCACTTTCCATTGAGTTGGAATAGCAACTTAATTAAATTGGCTATATATGTATAAATAATGAGGTTTTTTTTTTTGAGATGGAGTCTCGTTCTGTCACCCAGGGTGGAGTGGTGCAATCTTGGTGCACTGCAACCTCCTCCTCCTGGGTTCAAGCGATTCTCCTGCCTCAGCCTCTCAAGTAGCTGGGATTACAGGCATGCGCCATCACACCCAGCTATTTTTGTATTTTTAGTAGAGACAGGGTTTCACCATGTTGGCCAGGATGGTCTTTATCTCTTGACCTCGTGATCCTCCCGCCTCGGCCTCCCAAAGTGCTGGGATTACAGGCGTGAGCCACCGCGCCTGGCCGAGTTTTTTGTCCTTATTTGGTAGTTTTTCCACTGTGCCATTAACATTTTGACAACATATTTCTACTTTTATTGTCACTTTCTGTGTCTATATTTATATATTTATTTTATATTTCCTTAACTAGAACTTATCATTAAACTTAAAAAAAATAAATTCTATTCTCAACTAGCTCACCTTACAGCAAAAAAGCCAGACAATAAATAGGCAATATGTCAGAGAAAGATAAGGGCTAGGAGAGAAGATACAGCAGGAGCAGAGTTAGAAAACAATAAGGTTTTATAAAAGACCTCATGATAAGATGACATTTCAGGAAAGACCTGAAGAAAAAGACAGTGATCTAGAAGCAGATTTATATAGCAGTCAAGAGGAAGGAATCCCAAGTAGAAGTTAGAGAATGTGCAAAGGTCCTGAGGTAGCAGCATGCCGAATGTATTTGAGGAACAGAAAAATAAATATGGGCAAAGAAAGTTAGGGTAATTAGGCAGAAGGTAGTGAAAGGTTATATATGATGACAAAGAAGATCTTTTTGTTTTTTGTTTGCTTTATAAATGAATGAGTACATCCTATTTGCTATTGAATAATCTAATGGGAAGGAATCAGTGTAGAAAAAGAACTTACGGAAGACAGAACCATTTTCTGGGTCATGATGGAATAAGTGAGAGTATTGGACTGAGCACAAAAATAGGTAAGATTTCCTTAGCAGGAAGAACCAATAGTCCCTCTGTATTAACAGAAGAGAAAGCTGAGTCTGTCCTGAGTGTGTGGAAACATGCACATGACAGTTCTCTTTTAATTGTCTTTAGAGTCTCAAAGATAAGAAAACAAGTAGTACCACTTAACATAAGGAGTAGGGAGAGAATATCGAGGATTTAGAGAGAGGTGCGTAGCCAGGAGCACTGACACACATCTGTAATCTCAGCTACTCGGGAAGCTGAGGCAGGAGGATTGCATGAGCCCAGGAGTTAAAGTCCAGTCTGAGTGACATAGCAAGACCCAGTCTGTAAAAATAAATAAATAAATAAATAAATAATAAAATAGATAGAGAAAGGAAGAGAGAAAGCGACAGAAAGAAAGAAAAGAAAGAAGGAAAGAAAGAAAGAAAGAAAAAGAAAGAAAGAAAGAAAAAGCAAGAAAGAGAAAGAAAGGAGAAGAGAAAGAAAGAAGGAAAGAAAGGCAGGAAAGAAGAAAGAAAGAAAGAAAAAAGTATGAGAGTATAAAAGAGTGATATAGGAGAGCAGAAGATTAGTAGACAAAGGAAATGTAGTAAGTTAGCATTGAGAGCTTAGTGGATTTGCGGTCAAATTTAAAATAAAAGTAGTCAGTATAATTATGTATTTTTCTACAATCAGGGTCCAAGATCTGAGGAGGAAGAATGTCAGATTAATGAAAACTTTTTGCACAATAATGTTTCTATCTGAGCCTAGCCCTTTTTAAAGTATATCATTTAAACATTTAAAACAGAGAACTTAAACATCAGCTTCCTCTCTTCCTTCTACAGCTCTTCCTGATGACACTATGATTTTCAAGTATTTTTCAAGCATTTTATTATTCTACTTCAAATGCAGGCTCTTTTTTATCCCCTGTAACTTCCAAATCTGTGTTTTTTCTTAGATTTATTTTCACCTCTACATGGTAATTCTTTGCTGTTTTCTCAAAATAAATTGGCTCTAAAACTAGCAGTTGTAAAAGTCTTATAATACTTACATGGATGAACTAAGAATTAAGTCTTGGACTGGCTCCCACATGTAATGAGTTTAAATTTAGTTCTTGTCGATTAAAAGAGTCAAACTCTGTAAAATATTTAAAGAGATTTATTCTGAACCAAATAAGAGTGACCATGACCCATGAGACAGCCCTCAGGAGCTTCTGAGAACATTTGCCCAAGGTGGTCAGGGTACAGCTTGGTTTTATAGATTTTAGGGAGACATCAATCAAGTACATTTAAGAAAAACATTGATTTGGTTCAGAAAGGTGGGACAACTCAAAGCAGGGGGGCTTCCAGGCTATAGGTGAATTTAAATATTTTCTGATTGACAATTGGTTGAGTTTATCTGAAGACATGGAATCAATTGAAAGGAATGTTTGGGTTAAGGTAAAGGATTGTGGAGACCAAGTTTTATTGTGCAGAGGAATCTCTCAGCAGACTTTAGAGACAGAATAGGGTGTAAAATGCTTCTTATTAGACCTAAAAGGGTACCTGGCTCTTAGTTGATTATCTACTGGATCTGTAAAGAAAGGAAGGAAAACAAAGGGAGAAGGAGATTCTCTATAAAATGTGGATTTTTCCCAAAAGAAACTTTGCAGGGCAATGTCAAGGTATGGCAAGGAAATATATTGTGAGGTTAAATATTTTTTCCTTGTCTCATAATGTTATGCCAGAGTCAGACTGAAAAGTAAGTCACGATATATAGGCTCAAATACAACTCATCTGATGAGAATTTATGGTTTGTAGGGGATGAATCTCTAGATCCCTTAGGTAGGAATTTGGGCAAGATAAAAAAATCAGAGCTGAGTCCTCAGTCCCCACTCATGGCCAAAAAGCATCCCACAGAATGTGTATGCAGGCCAACAACATCAGATCCCATGGCACTAGGAAGGGTCATTCCTAGAGTTGTCTGATCTGGTCATTTGGTGAGGTTATGGTGCTAGGAAGCCTCATTCTTAGAGTAGCCTGGTTGATGGTAATAGTTTTAAATATTAGTGATTTGGATACTGGGGGGAGGACATGGTTTGAACTGATGTAATAGCCAATTGTTTAATGGGTTAGATGGAGTCAGGCCTAGGGTTTAGTCTAAAAAAAAAAAAAAAAAATCCTGGATCAGATCTATTTTCTGAGCTGTCATGATCTAGGTCTTTAATTTTGCCTTTCCTTCTGCTCTATCTGGCATAACATTTATAAGAGATATATAATGCTAATACACTGACAAATACCATAAAGATAGCAAGGATTAGGCATCCAAGAAGGTAATAGGTAGAGTCAGAGGGCAGTAAACAACTTAAGCAGCCATAAACCCGAGGCATGTGTCATCATACTCTTTGATAAGACTCACAATATGCTTACCCTCCTTATCAAGGGTTATTTGGATGTTGTGATAAAACTTACTTGAGAATTGTAAGAACAATGTTAAATTAGAATTTTAAAAAGTTAATTTCCTTTCCAGCCAATTTATCTCCATAAGTATAGCATCCTGAGGAAAGTATAAATTAAAAGCAAGAAACACCTTGTCCTCAGTGTCTCAATTTTTATAGACTTGTTAACAGTAGACAAATCTATTTTCCCCTGACTGTTGTATTGCACCATATACTGGTATTTGAGAGAGAAAAGGTTTTGTCACATTACAAGTCATATAATTCTACAGTGTCATTTTTTCTTTGGCAGGATTCCCTATGGCTGCGGGCCTTAAGTGTCAAAAGACTTATAGCCAATTAATTGTTCTAGGCCAGATAGGAATGGATGTGGACAGGCATTTGTTACTTCTTAAAATTATCATTTTAAGTAAAAAGACTGACAGAAAAACCGAAAGGAAAAGTTACAAGACTGACTTCTTTTTAACTTCTATGTGTTGAGCTGCTGTGAGCTTGGTTTTTGTTATAGACTTATAGTTAGCTATACAAAACAGAAACATTGTTTTGAAAAATTAAAAAAAAAAAACATATATACCTAGATAATCTTCACAACTCATAATTGGCAGTATTATCCCAAGAGGCTTTGTAACAAGGTATTTTATGCTGTTAGTACATATTTTCCTTTAATTTTATAGTAAGCCAAAAATTTTTATGGTTGGGGTGGATGTAAAAGTGACACATTGTAGTTTAGAAGGCAACTAACTTTGTTTTGCCAGCTGTTTAGGCATTTTTTGTACCCATTTCTTGATTTGGAGGGTTTGATCTTGTCCTAAGCTTATCCCTCAACACCAGCCCTTACAATCTTACACGCCCACCTCTTCTGCAATAGTCCCTGGGCCTAGAGGGAGGTAGCTTGTATAGTTCTAGCAGCAGAGCATTAGCAGTGAAACGGATCTGGGCCCAGTGGGATGCCATATGAGGGAGATTTGTGTCTCTGGTTTTCAGAATACTATGATTTTTGTTTCCTTGGAAGTAAAACAAAAAGATAAATAACAATCATCGTTTGACAATTTTAAGAGTAATTTGTATGTCAGAACAGAAAAAGGAACCTACTCTATTAGGGCACCAACTAAAAACATGAGGAAAAATTAAAATCTGGTACTTTCTAGAGGATTGTTGTAGCCAAGAAATAATGATTTACTCTACTCAAAAAGTTAGGCCTAAAATCTATTATTAAATGTTACGTTTTACCCTTGAAACAATTTTTTAGCTGCATTTTTTATTAAAGAGAATATTATAGGAAGAACAATTTGTGTGCAAATTTAGTTTTAGGCTTATTATGCTTGCCTGATTATTTGCATAAAATGCAGCAAATAATTGACTTGCCATATAGACTCCTTTAAAGTTGGTTTTGCTGAAATTTACCTAAAAATAAGCTACTTTAGTTTCAGTTTTGGAAAAATAAACAATGTCTCCAATTGTTAAAAAAAAATTATTGAACTTATGCAGACAACTATATTACATATAGTTATGCAGACAACTATATTACATAAAATTACAATCTGAATTTTGGAGGACTCAGAAAGGTGAATTTGCTTACATAAACATACTTTACCCAAATAACGAAAAAGAAAAAGATTTTTATGACCCCCCTTTAAGCAGAGTAGCAGCTTTTAAGACAAGATGTTTGTTTACTTTGGAAATGGTATTTATAAACCAAACAGCTCATAAGAGTTATTAGACGCTATAGAATTTAGCAGCTTTTCCCCATTAGTCCTAGAAAAAATGCTCTCTGCTTATAAGGTAGCAATATTTTATGTAAATCAATTTTATTTCATCATGGATCTTTTTGGGAAACATTATTTCCATCAGTATAGGGGTAGCTTCAGTTAATATTCTGTAGCAAGGGAGTAAATGTCCCGTCAAGTAGAAATTCTCTAGCTCAGTCGTTGTTATTGAAAAGTATTCACAGTTTTGCCATCACCTCCATAAATGCTCCACACAAAAGGCTATGCAGTGGAGGATTTACATGAGCAGATGTAAATGTCTTTAGTTTTATAGTATAGAAAGGAGAAAACATCCCCCAGTTAGATATAGTACCCATTTTCATAAGACATTTAGATAAAAGGGGCTACAATTACCTTATATAAAGCTTGTTAAACATCTTACATTTTATAATTCTATTATCTTGTATGTTTTTATGTTCTGGTCCCAGGAAGCCTTTTTTTACCCCCAGACCATTTTTACCTTTTCTGGTGAAACGGGTTTGGGTTCCCAGCAGGGAGTTGCATCTGTAAGACCTATGAAGGAAAGCAGATTAGATAAGTCTTCTTACACAGACCTGTGATTCTGTGGGATGGGCACCCATGTAAAAGGGCCCTCTTAACCCCCAAATTTACCATGTCCTGGGTAATAGACATATTTGTTGGGAAGATATTCCAGTTATCATAAAGCCTAGTCCAACATGGCTTGCATATGAAACATATCAACTGCTTCATCTGGGGCACTTCACTTGGTATTTTATAGGGAGGGTTGGGCAGTCCCCTTCTCTGGGAAAGACAGATCTTATAATGGAATTATCTGGCCCATAAGGCTGATTGCTTTCTCAGGATAACCCCCTGTGCATTTGGATCACATATACTCAGTCACTGTTCATGAATGAGCTGTAGGTCCTGCATTAATCCAAACAAGCTCTAAATTCTATAGCATTTAAAATTAAGAATTTTGCCCTTAAAGTGCTTATTTTTACAATCCAAAATCCACTATAGTAAAGGTTTTTTTCTGATTTTTGGGTGTTGTTGTTGTGGTGATTGTTTTTCAAAGCTGAATGAAACCAATTTACAAAATGGAACAATTCCTTTACATTACACCCTTTGGTTTTAAATAGTTACTTGATTTTGCCATTCCCCTATATCAACTATTTTCTTGGTAACCATAGGGCTCAGAGTTTTGTTGCCCTAGATTTCTTTTTTTTCATTTAGTTTTATCTGTATAATTTCCTTCATTATAAAGCAACTCTTAAATAGTTCCTTAACCAAAACCCTTACATTTTTTTTTTGGAAAATTGACATCCATGTGTTTTATAAAATTTTACCCAAAGTGTACTTTATGCTCCTATTATTTTAACTTTTAGTTACCCAAATTTCCATTGGAGGGGGTCACAGAACTGAGGTTTTAACATGACTTTAAGGTATTAAATTACTGGAGAGAGTTTTGAGATTAAATTTACCAAATTTATTTTTACCAAAGATTACCAAGGTCATGTGAATTAAAAGACATCTGAGCTAGTGTTTGCCAATTTGATAAGCATTTACATTTATTAAGCTAATTAATAGTTTTTCATGTAGTTTTTTAATAAAATATCATTTCTACATAACACATATAAAGATAGAGATATAACAGGCATGTAGAAAAAAAGACAGGTCCAAAAGGTATTTTATTTGCCTGTTTTCAAACATTTTCTCACCTACTTTAGATAATTAGTAAAAGTTACAGGAGGCAACAAAATATGAAGGAGAGAGCCATCATTCAAGGCCTTTTTGATAACAATCTGAAGATATCAATCTGAAGAATGTTAAATAAACAGATTATAGAGTACAAAAATTTAAAAATTTTGCATTAAAAGTTAAATATTTGTAATAAAAATCTTGTTTTAACTAATTTTTTAGTTTAGTATTTGTGTATTTTTTAATATCAAAGACCCATTTCTAGAAAGACTATTATAATATCTTCTTAATCACAGCCAACTGAATTATGCAATCCCTCTTAAAAATTCCTTCTTACTGACCTTACTATGACTTACATAGTTCATTCACAACATGTTTATATTGTTTTGTTTAAAATATCCCTTCTTTTTGTACAACTCTGTCATTTTTTTAATCTTAGGACAAAAATTTACCACACAAGATTCTTTCTTATATAAAATTACTTTTCTTTAAGCCTTTTGTTTTTTTTTTACCAAAAATACCTCTTTATTTTTATAACTTTCTTTATATCTCTCTTATTTACTGATTTATTTTACCTTGTTTCATATATAACACTTAAATAAGCTTTGAATTAGACAAAGATATTGATACAGCTCCAATGACTAGAGGAACACCTGGGTTCTTGGTTTTGCACCAGTTTGGATAAAAGGTCACAGACACACGTGGAATGGTTTTAAGGAGCAAAAAGTTTAATAGGCAAGAAAGGACGGAAGAAGAAAACAGCTCCCCTGTACAGAAACAAAGGGAGGGTGGATTCGAATAGAGAGAAAAACCCGTGTGGGGTGGAAAAGTGGCTGCTTATATGTGGAGGCTGGAGGAGGTAGTGTTTGATTTGCATAGGGCTCAGGGGATTGGTTTGATCAGGCATGTCATTCATGTAGCCCGTGAAAAAACTGGCCCTCTCACCTTAGCCTTTTAATATGCAAATACAGGGCGCTGTGATGTTCTACACACATGGGGATATGTGGGGGTGGCCATGTTGCCAGGCGCATGTGTGAACAAGGAAAAGACAGCGGGAATCGCTCTGTTCGGGTGGACCCAGTTTCTAATGACTTGAATTTGCATATCAAAGCTTGCTGGCCTGGCTCTAAGAGCCAGGGCTTTCCTGATAGACAAGAAACATTTCTGGAGCTACTTTAAATGAAACAAAAACTTTCCAAACCCCTTTTCCTATCTGCCTAAAATCACTGTTTTTAACAATATTTTACCATTAGGAACATTAAAAAATGTTTTTCTATAATTCTTAAATTGGAAATTGCCCAGATACTTAATGTCAATTAATAATCTTAGATCCTAAACTAGGACAAGTTAGTTTACAAGCATTTATTCCATTACATTTACCTGATTGAATTTAATACTTTACCTAGATTATTTATTAAAAAACGAGGTCAGGAGATCGAGACCATCCTGGCTAACATGGTGAAACCCTGTCTCTACTAAGAAAAAAATACAAAAAAATTAGCCCGGTGCGGTGGGGGGTCGCCTGTAGTCCCAGCTACTTGAGAGGCTGAGGCAGGAGAATGGCGTGAACCTGGGAGGCGGAGCTTGCAGTGAGCTGAGATCGCGCCACTGCACTCCAGCCTGGACAGAGCAAGACTCCCTCTCAAAAAACAAACAAACAAAAAAAACTGTGATAGCCAATATTTAAAGTTATTTTTCTACTAACCATTTTTGTAGCTGTGAATTTCAGGTATTTACTTAAGTAAAAAAACTTACGGTTGGTTAGTTTTAAGGGTATGAGGGACTAAGTGGCTAAGTTGGCTGGACTTCCTGGGTCAATATGGACTTCCCGAAGGGGCTTTCCCATAAGCCAAAATAAGTCATAGCTGCAAGCTAAGGGATTGAAACTTCAACCAATCAAAAAGGACTTTCCCCTAAGCCAAAATGAGTCACAGATGCAAGCTGTGGATTGAAACTTCAACCAATCATACAGGGAGTTTAAGCTCTAGCTGCAGCCTGACGTTTTTAACTAATCAGGCCAGCAAACCCACAAGCGGACTGAAAATAAGCTAATTCTATAGGACAGAAAAAGGAAAAAAGGAAGGGTCATAAGGGGATATAAGCATAAGACACCCAAGCCAGAAACAGCAACCCTTCTAGGTCCCCTTCCAAGTGGAAACTTTACTTTTACTTTCACTTTCGCTTTCCTTTCGCTTTCACTTTAATCTTGCCACCGCACACTCGTTGGGTACACGCATTTCTCCAGTCAAGCTGTAACACTCACCACTGCGGTCCACGGATTCATTCCTTGTAGCCTGTGAGGCCACGATCCCTTCAATTGAGAAAAGACCTTTGATAGGGAGAAGACTTCTCATCTCAGGTATTTATACCAATAATTCAGCATTTAGCTGTTTTCATTTAAGCCAACAATATTTCATAAGCATATACAAGCAAAGATTATTCTGCCTTGGGCTGGGTTTTATAGCTTATAACCCTTATGGCAAATCTTATAGTATTTTGCAGAAATAAACAGGAAACCACTTGATCAATAGATGCAAACAAAATGCTAACATTCTGAAGACATTGCTGATATTATCTTACTAATAATTTTAAAGCCTGCTTATTTAGTAAAGATTTCACTTAAGTCACGTGAACTTGAAAAATCATTTGACTAGTTTTTCTTTTTTTAAAGCCAATTAATTAGAGCTCTTCATATATTTTTAGTAGTGAAAATATTGTGTACACAGACATAAATAAATAGACGTATTTAAGCATGCTGATAGAAGTATTTTATAGATTCATGAAAGACTTCCTTTTCCCACTTATTTTCTATTTTGGAAGTTCTTGATAATATGTTACATCACCCTAGGCAGTTGTCAGCTAAGTAGCCCTAAATTTGCATATTAAAGGAAACAACTCAGGTGAAGATCAGAGAGCAGACTTTACATCATAAGGTATGGGGAGAAAGTCTGGTGTGCTAGAGGGAAATTAAAATAGATTCAATTGTCAATTGAACATAACATTATAGAAGTCTATTATAAAGGTCTTTAAATACATACACACACATACAAACAGAAACTTCCCATAGCTATTACTTCAGTACTTTAGCCATGAGATACATTCAACTTTGCCAGGTTTCAAAAAACACTGTTAGTTCCGAACAGTGGTTTTTATCTCAGTAGAAAAGTAATAGCAGTTTTAAAGCATGCAGAAAAGAAAATAGAGAATGAGAACTTAGAAACTCTATAGTTTCCAGGTCGACCTTAGGACTCTTTTGCCTTAATGTAAACTGTGCACAAAGACCATATTACTTCAAGTAGAGGTGCCATTAAACTTACAGAGTGCTCTAAAGGGGGGTCATTCTCCTGGTTTTCTCTTTATTCTTAGTTAATTCCGAGAGAAAAGCAATTGAGAAGACTCTTTAGAAATGCATCTCTGAACTTGAATTAGGATCCTTAAACAACACCTTCCCAGGAAAAAAAAAAAAGCTTAGAATAAACCAAGGGCTGTCAACCAAAGGGAAGTCCAGGGTTCAAGAGGACTAACCATTTTCACTGGAGGAGAAGCTTGAACTCGGTCGGCCTTCATTGGGCCCCTGCTAGTACCTTAGCTCCCATTTCAAGCGACTCCTCTGGGGTCCTGATTCTTCTCTGAGGCTCCATGTGTTTGGGCGCCAGATTATTCTCGATGAAAAGAGTCAAACTCTGTAAAATATTTGAAGAGTTTTATTCAGAGCCAAATATATCCGTGGCCTGTGACACAGCTCTCAGGAGGTCCTTGACAACATTTGCCCAAGGTGGGGGTATAGCTTGGTTGTATATATTTTAGAGAGGCATGAGACATCAATGAAATACATTTAAGAAAAACATTGGTTTTGTTCGGAAAGGCGGGACAACTCAAAGTGGGGGCTTCCAGGCTATAGATCAATTTAAAGACTTTCTGGTTGACAATTGGTTGAGTTTATCTGAAGACCTAGGATCAATGGAAAGGAATGTTTAGGTTAAGGTAAAGAATTGTGGAGACAAAGTTTTATTGTGCAGAGCAGCCTCTCAGATACCAGACTTTAGAGAGAGGGCAGGTTGTAAAATGTTTCTTATCAGACCTAAATGGGTGCCTGGCTCTTAGTTGGTTATCTTCTGGATCTGCAAAGAAAGGAAGGAAAACAAAGGGGAAAGAAGATTCTCTGTAGAATATGGATATTTCCCACAAGATACTTTGCAAGGCAATTTAAAGGTATGGCAAAAAAAATATTTTGAAGTTAAATATTTTTTTCTTCTCTCATAATGTTATGCTAGAGTTAGATTGAAAAGTAAGTCATGATAGGGTCAAATAAAACCCACCTGATGAGAATTTATGGTTTGCAGGGCATGATTCCGTAGGCCCCTTAGGTAGGAGCTTGGGCAAGATAAAAAATCAGAGTTTAGTCCTCACTATCTATGTCTACCTATGCTTATTTCTGATTTTTAACTCCCTATCCCACCTGCACATTTCTTACATAGCTGAATGTTGGATATTTATGTTATCATTATGTTTTTATGCACACAAACTGGCTCAGACAGGAGTAATATCAAGGTCTGTCAACCATATTTTATTGTTTTGAGTTACCCCAATTAATATCAGTAAAGATACTGATGAAATTCTATGAAAACCCTCCTTTTGTTTGAGACAGAGTCTTGCTCTGTCATCCAGGCTGGAGTACAGTGGTGTGATCTCAGCTCACTGAGGCCCCTACCTCCTGGGTTCAAGTGAGTCTTCTGCCTCAGACTCCCAAGTAGCTGGGATCACAGGTGTATGCCACCACACCTGGCTAGTTTTTATATTTTTAGTAGAGACAGGATTTCACTATGTTGGCCAGGCTGGTCTTGAATTCCTGACCTCAAGTGATCCATCTGCCTCTGCCTCCCAAAGTGCTGGGGTTACAGGTGTGAGTCACCTCACCAGGACCTATGAAAGCCCTTTTTAAAAAAGTTCTGGAGAACACAGTAAAATTTGTATTTTGGTTTGTTTTTGTTGTTTCTATTTCATTGAGTTCTCCATTTCCCAGATCCTTTATAGAATATTTCTGTAAAGAGATTTAAGAAGATACTAAAACTCAATCAATTTAGGAAACATTTCAATAATTTAGTATGAATATAGTGTTTGATAGAATGTAAAATAGAGCAACCTCCCTCATACACATACAAAGACAGTTTTCAATATTTTAAAATACCATGGTCATGTCATCTAGGGTGACAACTCCAGCTACTCAGTGATCCTGAGCCCACTATTCTTTTGAATAGAAGAACTATTTAGTTCAGCAAAATGCATTATACCGGGCAATATGGTGGCTGTTGGGAATAATGTACTAGACAATGTATCTTTTTAAAGAAAATATTTAGCCTAAAGGTAAATACAAAAATCAAAAGCAGTTATACATATATAAAAACAGAGTAAATGTTGATTACAAGGTATATAATTATATAGCAGTATAAAAAGCAAAAAGAGTTAAGTCAATGCTACATATCTCTAAAGAATTTGCAGAGGAAGTCATGTTTAATAACAGATATGAAGAAGAATTTTAAGTTATTTAGACTGTATTTGAGTTTATAATATTGCAGACAAGAGAATATAACTCTGGGAGGCCGAGGTGGATGGATCATCTGAGGTCAGGAGTTCGAGACCAGCCTGGCCAACATGGCGAAATCCAGTCTCTACCAAAAATACAAAAATTAGCCGGGCGTGGTGGCAGGCACCTGTAATTTCAGCTACTCAGAAGGCTGAGGCTGGAGAATCACTTGTACCCAGGAAGCAGAGGTTGCAGTGAGCCGAGATTGCAGCATTGCACACCAGCCTGGGTGACAAGAGTGAAACTCTGTCTCAAAAAAAAAAAAAAAAAAAGGAAAAAAAAAGAGGGAATATAACTATGTCTCTGAGTCAGGAGAAAACCTATGTTTGAGAACCTGAATAGAAAAACATAAGAATTAAGGGGATTGTGGCACATGGTGAGATGTAGTGAGGAGCTAGATGAAGCAAGATGTTTTAGATCATTTTAAGAATAATGGATTTTTTTTCTTAAAAAATAATTGAGAAGGTTTTAAGATGCGACGTGACATTCTATGATTTTCATTTTTAGACATTTTGCAACATGGGTGATCATTTTGAAGGTGTCAAGAATGGGTACTAAAATAGAAAATAAAAAGCTGTTAAAATATTGCAATTGAAGAAAATTGGTAGCCTGGAAGAAGCTAACCTATTTTCAATCCATTAATATTTTCTTCACATTTTAATATTTGGAAAGGTAATGTTCAGTTTTTTCAGAGAAAAAAATCAACCTTTATAAAATGTTTATTTAATGGGTCAGCAAATCTGAAATTGTGAAGCTTTGTTTTATATTTGAAAGATTTAAAGTGATTACAATTAGTTGTCCCTATGAAATTGATTACATGTCTTTCCCTGCAAAAAGCCAATCCACACATAATTATAAAAGAGGTAAAATTACCTTAAATTTAAATAGCAGCTCCTAGAATAATAAAGCTTTACTATAAATGAATTATAATCATAGCATCCATAAAAAAAATGTGCATCAATTGATCATACAAGCCATTTGCCAGAGTAGTACCACAGAGGTTACTTAGTAGAATGTGGATTTTTGCTACAGCTATGTCATCTACTAACAATTTAAACTCGGGTAGGTAGTATGGTTTGGATCTGTGTCCCTACCCTAATCTCATGTCAAATTGGAGGAGGGAACTGGTGGGAAGTGATTGGATAATAAGGAGGGTTTCCCCCTTGCTGTTCTCATGATAGTGAATGAGTTCTCATGAGATCTGATAATTTAAAAATGTGTGGCATTTTACCCTTCTCTCTCTCTCTCTCTCTCCTACTCCACCACTGTAAGATGTACTTGATTCCCTTTTACCTTCCTCCATGGTTGTAAGTATCCTGAGGCCTCCTAGCCATGATTTCTGCACAGCCCGCAGAACTATGAGTCAATTAAAGTTCTTTTTTTCATAAATTACCCAGTCTCATGTAGTTATTTATAACAGTGTGAAAAAAAAAATTAAGACAGAAAATTGGTACCAGGAGATTGGGACACTGCTATAAAAATACTTGAAAGTATCGACTTCTGAACTGGGTAACAGACAGAGGGTGGAACAGTTTGGAGGGCTCAGAAGAAGACAAGAAGATGTGGGAAAGTTTGGAACTTCTTAAAAATTTGTCGTGTTGTTTTGACCAAAATGCTGGTAGTGATATGGACAATAAAGTCCAGGCTGAGATGGTCTCAAATGGAGATGAGGAACTTACTGGGAACAGGAGTAAAGGTGACTCTTGCTATGCTTTAGCAAAGGGACTAGAGACATTTTGTCCCTGACCTAGAGACCTTTAGAACTTTGAACTTGAAAGAGATGATTTTGGGTATCTGGCAGAAGAAATTTCTAAGTAGCAAAGCATTCAAGATGGACCCTGGCTTTTTCTAAATGCATACTGTCATATGCTTGAAGAAAGAGATGGTCTGAAATTGGAACTTACATTTAAAAGGGAAGCAGAGCATAAAAGTTTGGAAAATTTGCAGCAAGGCAATGTGGTAGAAAAGAAAAACCCAATTTTGGGGGAGAAATTAAAGCCTGCTGCAGAAATTTGCATAATTAAAGAGGAGCTGAATGCTAATAGCCAAGATAATAGAGAAAATGTCTCTAGGCCATGTCAGAGAACTTTACGGCAGCTCTTCCTATCACAGGCCTGGAGGCCTAGGAGAGAAAAATGGTTTCTTGGGCCAGACTCAGGGCCTGTTTGCTTTTTGTAGCCTCAGGACATGGCATCTTGTGTCTCAGTCATTTCAGCTCCAGCTGTGGCTAAAAGGGGCCAACATACAGCTCAGGCCATTGCTTCATAGGGTGTAAGAAGCCCCAAGACTTGGTGGCTTCCCCATGGTGTTGGGTATGCAGGTGCACAGAAGGCAAGAGTTGAGGTTTGGGAACCTTGACCTAGGTTTCAGAGGATGTGTGGAGACACCTGGATGTCCAGGCAGAAGTCTGCTGCAGGAGCAGAGCCCTCACAGAGAATCACTAGTATGGCAGTGTAGAGGGAAAATGTGAGGTTGGAGGCCCCATACAGAGTCCCAACTGGGGCACTGCATAGTGAAGCTGTGAGAAGAGGGTCACTGTTCTCCAGACCCCTGAATGGTAGATCCACTGACAGCTTGCACCACATGCCTGGATAAGTCAAGAAGAAGTCAACACCAGCCCATGAAAGCAGTGGCAGGGTGTTCCCTGATGAGCCATGGGGGCAGAGCTGCTCAAGACCTCGGAATCCCACCTTTTGCATCAGTGTGCCTGGATGTGAGACATGGAGACAAAAAAGATTGTTTTGGAGCTGTAAGATTTAATGACTGCCCAGCTGTGTTTTGGACTTGCATGGACCCTGTGGCCCCTTTGTTTTTACTAATTTCTTCCATTTGGAATGGGAGCATTTACCCAATGCCTGTAACCCCATTGGATCTTAAAAGTAACTAACTTGTTTTTGATTTTGCTGACTCATACATGTATGGGACTTACCTTTTCTCAGATGAGAGTTTGGACTGTGAACTTTTGAGTTAATGCTGAAATGAGTTATCCCTGGGGGACTATTGAGAAGGGATAATTATACTTTGCAATGTAAGAAACACATGAGATTTGGGAGGGGCCAGAGTAGGAATGATATTGTTTGGATTTGTGTCCCTGCCCAAATCTCATCTTGAATTTGAAGATGGGCCTGGAGGGAGGTAATTGAATTATGTGGGCAAATTTTCCCCTTGCTCTTCTCATGATAGTGAGTTATCATGGGATCTGATGGTTTCAAGGCGTGTGGTACTTTTCCCTTCTATCTATCTCTCTATCCTACTCCTCCATAGTAAGATGTGCTTGATTCCCCTTCAGCTTCTGTCATGATTGAAAGTTTCCTGAGGCCTTCTAGCCATGCTTCCTGTGTGGCCTGTAGAACTGTGAAGCAATTAAATCTCCTTTCTCCATAAATTCCTTTCTCAGGTAGTTCTCTATATCAGTGTGATAATGGATGAGTATAGTAAGTCACTTGACCTTATGAATGAGTTTCTTTATATCTAAAATGTCAATAGTAAAAGCCCTCAATTGCAGGGCTGTTGTGAGGATTAAATAACATATCATGTGTGAGAGCTTAGCAAAGTGCCCACTTGTATACAATTGGCATAAATGAGTTACTAATGAAAACATGGCAATTTCCATTCAGACATTTTCCAGAAGATAACATGTATTCTTTCCATAGAATAATTTATTTATTCACTACACACTAATAAATTGTGAATCTGGATTTATCCTTCAGATGTTGTAAATTAGTGTAATAGGAGGGATGAAACATTTGAGAGATAAATCTACTCGTGGTGGGATGGCTAGTCTGTCTCTGTGGCAGGAAAACCAGTGTCATAGCCCAGATAACAATAAATGCAAAAGAGCAATGCCACCAATAAAATCTCTCTGAGCAAGCAGCCACAATTATCTTGGTATCATCACTTTAAATTTTCTTACCTTTTTTTCCTGACAAAGTTTTTACAATAGCAGATTTAAAAGGGAATGCTGGTTTAATTATATTAATAATCATCTCTATTCAACTAAAAGTGTATATTTATTATAACCATAAAATAATATTTAATATATACACAGTGATGCTATGATGCATTTATGATCATATTTGCTACTCACAAAAGCAAAATATATTTGTGATTTCATTTTCTCTTAGTGTAAGACTTTCAACTTTTGTATTAATTGCAGGAAATACTGACCTAACCCCTCACTTCTCTATAAAATGTGCACTTAAATTCAATTTATATATATAAAATTGTAGTATAAAATCATCAAGTTGGAAATTCAGATATGAAAGCAAATTTATCACTTTGTACTTGACCTTTTTTGAATAGCACTACTGAATGGCCTCTCATTTTCAAGCCAAATACACACAGTCATACTGTGAATAAAATATATTATGAATAAATATATTAATGTAATATCTATATCTAAACATTGAATACAGCTGTATAATATCAATGTTTAATATGGATATAATATTAAGTGTTAATTTAATATGTACATTCAGTTTGTCATTTTTTTTTTTTTGGCAAGCCTAACTCTTACAATTTTGCAATGCAGAATTGAATTTTTTATTTCCAGCTTCCCTACCACCTAAACGAAATGAGAAAGACTATTATATCTTCAATTTGGTATAATTCATGGCATATTGCTTGTACTTTTTATTTGCCATATATATCTTTTCCATATTAAAGACTATGAAAGATAAACCTAGATGTATTTTATGTTTAATGGCAAAAAAATAACTTGAATAATAGTTCACGATTTTATATATTCAAACACAAATATTTACGTTAATCCCGCTATTTGTATATAATAGATTTCTCAGAGTTTTTCAAATGTGTCTGTATTTAATCATCTATTTTATAGAAGTATATTTTTACCATAATTATCACTATGATTTAAAAATAATAAAAACATTGAAGATAACAGCACTGATGTTCTGTAATTATTGTTAGATCTCATGTATAAATAGAATTTATTCTAGCTAATTTTTTCTTTTTGATCAAGACTGCATTTCATATGTGATCTGAAATGTTAAAAGGAATAATTACATATGGTTCTAAACAAAAATCTTGAATAATTTGTTTCTTAATGTATGATATCATTGGCAATAACTTAGCTAGTTGTTCTCTGTTGCACTTATATTTTAAAAACATATTAACAGCAAGAATCATGCACTAAAATATCTTATTTGCATACAAAGCATATTGACTCAAATTGACATACTAATTTATTTTTGTTGTAAAGGGAAATATGAGAGCTTGGTATTTATACTTTTCTGTCTGTTTCTTTAGAATATGATTTTAAAAAGTAGCTGTCAGTAAAGAAAGTTTAGATGTCAATCAGAAAATATCCTGTAACACCATGAGCTATACTGATGATTTTATTAATTTAATGGAAAATTACAGGACAAGCAATACTGTAGAATTACTGTATGATACAAAGGACTAGATAATAAAATTAATTTTTTTTTCTGATCCAAGGATTGGTTATTTAGGAGTAATTTTTTAGGCTGGATGTGGTGGTGCATGCCTCTAATCCCAGCACTTTACAAAGCCACAGCTGGTAGATCACCTGAGCCCAGAGTTCAAGACCAGCCTGGGCAACATAGTGAGACCCCATCTCTACAAAAAAAAAAAAAAATTTTAAAGCTTGGATGGTGGGCATGCACCTGTGCTCTGAGCTACTTGAGAGCCTGAGGTAGGAGGATCATTTGAGCACAGGAGGTCAAGGCTGCAGTGAGCCATGACTGGGCCACTACACTGCTTTAGCCTGGGCAACAAAGCAACACCCTATCTCAAAAAAAAAAAAAGTAATTGTTAAAGTACAAATAGTTGCATTTAAAAAGTATAAGCAATTATTAGGGCAATTATATTTGCAAAATCATATCATATGTTAGTGTGTGTGCATATATATACATATATGTATGTAAGTCTAAAAAATATTGTCACAAAATACATTACTTTTATCAGCAGGTACTGTATACCACAAAAAATGCAGAAAAAATATAGACTGAGCTATCATTTAGAACATTAGATTATATTGATAATATCTTTAGGTATCGGGGTCCAAAACTAGGCTAGTTTTCTACCTAATTAAAAATAATTCATTTTCATCAAATATCTTTATATATAAAATTATATTTTCTCACAGCAATATTTTACAATCAACTCCCCTATTATTACCATACCAATTTATGCCCCAATAATGTTCCTGATAAACATCAGGAACATTTTCAAGGCATGGGTGGCGTAACCTTTGCTTTTTTTTTTTTTTTTTTTTGAGATGAAGTTTCACTCTTGTTGCCCAGGCTGGTGTGCAGTGGCACGACCTCTGCTCACTGCAACCTCCGCCTCCCGGGTTCAAGTGATTCTCCTGCCTCAGCCTTCCTAGTAGCTGGGATTACAGGCATGTGCCACCATGCCCGGCTAATTTTTCTATTTTTAGTAGAGACGAGGTTTTACCATGTTGGCCAGGCCGGTCTTGAACGCCTGACCTCAGGTGATCCGCCCGCCTTGGCCTCCCAAAGTGCTGGGATTACAGGCGTGAGCCACCGCGCCTGGCAGGGTGGCGTAACCTTTGAACTGAATGCAACAAATGAAATTTTAACTTATAGTTTTCAGTCATTAAGCACTGTAATTCTGTGATGTATTTTCCAGATTAATGTGAATATTTTTCCAAAGACAACAATCGAGATGACCTCCATTTCGAAAATCAATAGATCAAAGGAATGTTGATGGTTAGTGTTTTGAAGGAATAGGAATGGAGACAGTGGATTTAGAGTAAACATTGGTGTTCTTATTAGTTAGCAAAAGTGAAAGTAAAATATTCTAAAATAAAATAGAAGAAAGTTGCTAGTGAATATTAACTTTGTTGTTAAATACATGCATTATCAGAGAGGGCTTTTTATAAGGACCAAATGCTGGTGAACACCAGGAAATAATATAAAGCAAAACAGAGTTAATTTCAAACAGTCACTGCTAGAAGTAGGCTGACCAGCTCCTCAAGCCAACTGAAGTGCTTTCAAGATTGAGGCATCAGAAAATTGAGGCTTTATGTAAAAATATTATTTCATCTGTGAAATCACATTTTCCTCCTTAGAATAATTTCTGAAATCAGTTTTTGAATTCTTTCTCAACCACATTTTTACGTCTGAAAACCACAGAACATTAAAATGACAAAAAAGGTGATTATTTTCTCACTTCTCCAAAGGATGGCATAATTACAGAGGCTGATTTAAAGCAAAAGTCCTGTATAATAAAGAAAAGATAATTCCTCAAATTGCCCGTGAAATATAAAAGTTTTTATGAACACAAAATTTTTGATTTACTGAATTAGATTAAAGGAATTTTGAAAAGAATGGCGTATTCACAAATATCTGGGCACTCATTTCTTTCAGCTTTTAAGAAAGCTATCATTCTAAAGGTTAGTGTATGATGTAAAGAAAAATTTGCAATGTTTCTCTTTACAGTTTATATTATCTTACATTGATACTAATTAATCTTATTTATGTTGCAAAGATTGAAATAGCTAATACAGTATATCCTTATCTGGAGGTGAAGAGGAAAATACTAAAATTGTGTGCAAACTAAATGCAGAATTTCTAATCATCTATATGTTATTTTTCTAAAGGCAATAAAATGTGATTAAATTATAATATCAGGATTTTTTGCAGGTAATTTCTCTTTAAAAAAAGCTGATCTCTAAGCTTTTTGTTGGGTCATGTTTACTACCATATTTTTTATTTAAATTGCCACTCAAAACCAATTTTTTATTATTACTGTTGTCTATTTTAAGACATAAAAAATATATACACACTTTCTCATCGAATTAAAGTCAACATACTGTTTTGACGCACCCAAATGCTAGGCAATAAAAACAAAGTTTGTAGCTGACCTGGTAGCTACAAAGATCTCCTCTGCTCATGACATCTCATTTCATACAATTTTGTTTCGTTAGTTCCTCAGTTATTATTTTGTCTTTCTTATGTAAAAATACCAATTCAGTTATTATATTTTCCCTAACCATGCCAGCTTGCAGCACTCATCCACCAGTGAACTTATATATGCCATGCTTTCATTATTATTCAAACCATTTGATGCTATTAAGTGTAATTATTTTAATCTTTGTTATATATATTTTTAACAGATATCCCACATACATTGTAATTTTTTTTCAGGGTATCCTTCCTCTATTGAATATTCTGGACTCTCCCCAGGATTCTGAAGATTACCATGTACGTCTAAATGTTTCAGTAATTGTTTATCAATGGGTTATCCGAGTCATTAGTGAGGGCATTGCTGAAATGATAAGACATAGTGGTGATGGTATAGTTTTTTTAGAGTCCGTAATAGCAAGCCAATTTATACTTTATTGTATCCAACACATTTTGTCACAGTAGGTAACCCTCAAATCATGTAATGTTGGAATAGAAATTTGGAAGAGATCAATATTATTCACCCTTCTATTTTTTAAATCTGTAAGTACTTTTGCTTCTATCTTCTATTATATGTCAGCTATATTTCATTTATTATTACATATAAATTAGAGCTTTTATGTCCTCTGTATCTACATTTCTTTAACGTTTTAATATCATTTTCAATAAATACAGTATGTATTCCTATCAACAGATCAAACATGATTTTTTTCTCCTTATCATGGGTTGAGTGCATTGCATTATCGATGTTATCACATGCAATCCATAGTTAGGTTTATCTTTATTCTTCTTTTATACAAATAACAGATTGCAAGAGAATTTATGATTTCATTGTTCATGCTTAAGGCTTTTTTTCACAATTGATGGCTCACACACATCAAAGAATATTGAAATTCATTTTCATGATGCCCCTCGTCTTTTGCAATAAGCCATATCACCTTTACCTTACACTGCAGATAAAAATGATTGGCAGACAAAACAACCATTTACCATTTATTTGAAGGTCAACTTCATATTTTCAAAAATGTTAGCTGCCACTAGAGAACAGTGTTTGCTTTTAAAAAATAAAGCATTGCAAAAATTGTAGAGTAATATAGTTGATGCTTAACTCGCTATTTTCATAGATTGGCATCAATACCAGAAATAAAAAAAATTATAGGAATTATATAGAGGAGGCTGGGCATGGTGGCTCACATCTGTAATCCCAGCACTTTGGGAGCCCAAGGTGAACAGATCACTTGAAGTCAGGAGTTCAAGACCAGCCTGGCCAACATAGTGAAACCTCATCTCTACTAAAAAATACAAAAATTAGCCAGGCATGGTTGTGTGTACCTGTAGTCCCAGCTACTTGGGAGGCTGAGGTGGGAGAATCGCTTGAACCTGGGAGGCAGAGGTTGTGATGAGCTGAGATTGCGCCACTGCATTCCAGCCTGGGCAACAGAGCGAGACTCAGTACCCTGCCCCCCGCCAAGAAAAAGAATTATATAGAGGAAATTCACATGGATCATTGTAAATATCCCCATTGTTTGTAAATAAACAAACTATAATAGATTAATTGAATCTATATTGCTTGTTTATAATCAGTGATTTCACATTATAGAGTAGAGAAAGAAACATCTAGTTTAACATTCTATTAGTTTTTTTAATCTTGAGGAAGTTACTTGTATATTTTATCAATGTCCTCATTTGTAAAATATGGGCGATAAAAATAATAAATTTAGAGGGGTTGTGTATATAATCAATTAGTTTATTTCTGAAGATTCTTTACATATTGATTATCACATAAAGACTAAATAAATGTCAACAGTAATAATAATAAATTATATTTTCTTAGAAGAAAGATTTTTAGTAAATCTATGTTTATCTATATTGTTATTGAAAAGACACACTAATGGCTTCTAAAAGCTTAATTATGACCACAGATATTTAACATCATCCAGCTAAGCCATTCCACTTTGATGCACTATTGACTTTCCTAGGGATATTATTCCTAAAATTTGTATTTAAACATGATTTATTTTGGATTTTGCTACTCAATCAGAAATTCTACTTGATTTAACTGTAAAAAAGACATAATCAATGTCGTTTTAGAATACAGAAAGAATGAAAGAAAAATTAAAATAATTATTTCAATTAATAGTTCTATCCCTTTGATCAGTTAAAAACAGAGACACTATTAAGGCCATCCTCAAATAAGTAGTCATCATGCTTGACATCATTTATTGAAGACTTTACTTATCATAACTTTAGACTACAGAATAAATACAATCAGTTTTTAGAACAATCCACATGGTGTAAGATACATTTGTATTTTCTATGGTTGAAATGTGCTCCTGCCAATTGTAGCTGAAAGAAAAATACTGATTTTAATTCTGGTTTATTTAAACACAAAAGAGTTTTCTTGTTTTCAAAAATTAATTTATAGGATATGAACAATGAATACACATATTTTGTTCAGATTTTTCATGACTTCACATTACTGCTATAGAAAAAAATCTTGCATTTAATAAGTTAGAAATTTATTAATTTCAAATATTTTTCTTGCTTTAGAATACAACACTTCAATACACCCTCAAAAGAGAAATAATATGTCTCTTATGCCAAAGAAAGCATTTTAAAATCCGAAAACATTAATAATCTTATGTTGCATGAAGTAATAAACTTTTGCTAAAAATGTGAGGGATGGGTCATTAAGAAATCCTTTTTTTCTCACATATGCCCCATGTTTAACCACAGGCCTTCTGCCCATCACCTATCTCCCACCCCCAGCTCCCATTTTTCTTATATAATAAATAGCATTTTATGGAACACATTCTGGAGCCATATTGATTATCAATTTAATTATTACAATGACAGTAGCTATGGTCTCACTAAATTTCAGATGATTTCTCTAAGAGTTTATAGTAAAGAAACTAAAAGCAAGCCTATTTATTTCAAAGTCACAAATGCTACAGATTTCATTTTTCCAGATCATACAGGAACAAAGGATAAATTCCCACATTAATAACAAGATATTTTGTTAATAATCTGGTATAAAGCAAATCACGATTCACCAAACTTTCTATAAAGAAACAAGATTAAACTGGCAGTAAACTTTAAAAGATGTGAATCAAACTGCAGAGAATCTGCACCTGTGTTGCTGCGTCTTCCAAATGGTCCCGTATTTAATGCCTGCTTCGAAATCATGTGAATAGTTTGTTAAAACAGAAAGTCTTTTCCTGTATCTTTCTTTAAATCTATTCAATCAAACTTAAGTTTAATTAAATAGGCCCAGAAATTTGTTTTAAACTCTCATCCCAATTGATTCTTACGCACACATTAGATGAAGCATCGCTGCCTTTATAAATAGAAAAAACATGCAATTTAAAACATATATATATAATTTATATTTATATGTAGATAACCTATCATGCTTTAAAAATATCATTATGGCTTAGATATGGTTTGTGTACCTTCATCAAAACTTATATTGAAATTTGTTACTCAATGTGGTGGTGGTTGGGAGGTGTGGCTAGTGGAATGTATTTGGGCCGTGGGGGTGGATTTCTCAGGAGAGGCTTGGTACTGCTGTGCTTGTAGTGAGTGAGTTCATCCTCTGGTGAGATCAGGTTAGTTCTCCAGAAAATGAGTTAGTTCCTATGAGACTGGGTTGTCATAAAACCAGGGTGCCCTACGGTTTTCTCTCTTCACATGTGTCTAGGAGAAGTAATTCCCCATTGACCATCTTTGCCATGTTATGACATAGTACAAAAGGACTTTTCAGAAGTCAGGACTATGCCCTTAAACTTCTGAGAGTGATAGAGCCTTGAGATAAATAAGCCTCTTTTCTTTATCCAGTCAGAGCAACAAAAATATACCATGACAAATGCTGTATTTTATATTTTTCAAGTGAGGCAACATTTTGATAGGTAATATTATACCTTCCTGTTCAAATAAAGTTTGCATCAATATTAATGATATAATATACACAAATATTCTAAAATGTCCAGAGTATTTTAAATAATTAAATGAATTTACATAAAGAAATAGTCTAAACCCAGTGTCTCAGGAAAGAACACATTTTTTAAAACCTGTAATCCTTATTTTGAATTTGTGTTTATTCTCTGTGTTTGTATTTTGATTGAGAAAAAAAATCTTAGAATTAAGTGAGCTTAAAATTTTCAATCAGCTTCATTCTAACACTAGAAGTAAGAGAAACATAAACAAAAATAAAATATATTTTATGCTCGTCTTCCAGTTTGGGGGACAGACAGTGTGGCTGGCACTTAAGATACAGCTAGACGTGATGCAATAAATTCACCTATTTAGACCTAAAATTGGAGAATGATTTAAGTTCATTTGTATCCTATTATTTAAATTTAGCCTAATGAAACATTTTAGGAAATTAGTAGGTATAGGAATGAAATTTTAGATATAGTTAATATATGAGAAAAAAAGATAAGTATGACAATTACTAAGGAATAGTATTTTAGCGATATCTATGCAAAGAGTATGAATCTTATTAAAAATGGAAAAATGGACATTTAACTAAAGTCAAAAGCCACCTTCAATAATTGGCAGACTGCCAGGCATATAAAATGATATGCTAGGGATTAATTGGCAAAGAGAGACTGGATGGAGTGCAATGACTTCAAAAGAAATCTACTTCTCAGAAATGTAGTGAGGCACACGGGAAAAATAACATGGAGAGTCACCTCTGCAAATACATAAATTGAAGTCTCCATTTTCTTCTTCATTTGAGCTGGCAAATGTTCGCAGGGAAACTTGCCTCAGGGAAAAATCTAAGAATTAACATATATGTAGCAATGTCTGTTCTCTCAGATAATATATTAATATAAAAAATTTCCCTGAAAGATGTGTAAGTAGAGCCAACCAAAAGGAACATAAAAATTGTTTTAGATTAGTATTTTGTTGTTGTTTTCAAAGAGCTATTTAAAATTTCTGTGTAATACCTGTTTTACTTGCCTAAAATATAACTTTGCGGGATGAAATCACATTTCATTGCTTACTATGGTAGGCTACTAATGGCCCCCATATGGTGTCCAAGTGTAAATATCCAGAACCTATGAATGTTCCCTCTTATAGCATAAGTTACACTGCAGATTTGATTAAGTTAAGAATCTTGAGTAGCAAAGTTTTCTCCTGGATCATTAAGGTTCATCTGACATAATCACAGGGGTCCCCATAAGAAGAGGCAGAATATTAGAGAGGAGAGGCTGATGTGATATGAAAGCAGAGAATGGACGGATACACTTTCAAGATAGAGAAAGGGGCTATAAGCCAATAAAGCCCCTAGCAGCAGAAAAAGACAGGCAAACAGATTCTTCCCTCTGAGCCTCCGAGAACGTAAGCTCTGCTGCCACCTTGAAACTGATTTCAAACTTCTGACCTTCAGAGCTGTCGGAGAATAAATGTGTGTTCGTTTAAGACGCTAAGGTTGTGGTGATTTGTTACAGCAGCAAAGGGAAACTAATGCAGTAATCAAGCAAAAACCCCATTATTATTAAATTTTGAAAGCCTATCATTTTCTTTCTGTGTATTCTCCCATAGTAACAAGGACGTCCAATTATTGGAGTTGTAATTTTTGTTTGCAAATTTTTGTGTGAATTTTTGTTTTTAAACAAACAATTCTCTCAAGAGAGTTTCCTAAGAGTCTATAGCTTTGTTTTGCTTTTTTCCCTCTGCAGAACCTAGTACACTGTCCATACATGTGCAATAATGGTTCCGTAAATTTCCTAAATGAGTAGATGAATGGAGAAAAATTTAAAGAAATAAAACAGCATAAGTAAGATTTATGATTCTTTTACTTTTACTAGCAGGCATAGATAAAAAAGAAATGTTCTTTATAAGAAAAACTCTGATCAATTACAGTATGCTCCTTCCTACACACTCATAAAATAAACTTTAAAATATTACAATATCCTTGTTTTCTGGAAGTGAGTACAGGTTGAAATGAAGATATGTTTTCCATTAATTCTTAGTGGATTTTAAAATTTATTTTGTTTATTGCAAATTTTCTTCATTAAAATGTAATGTTATGGGTGAGAGTGTTAAGAATTTAACTATTTTTAGCTATTAATAATAATGCAATTATTGAAAATAAGAAATGAAATAAATTTCTGTATTTGTTGTGATCCTCGATGAAAAGACCACATTGAAGTTCTAAGCACTGTGAAGAAGAGTGAAGAGAGAAAAGGTTTCAAACTATCATGCATTTCTAAAAAAAGTTTCAGTGAAACTAATGGAGAGGCTTCAAGCCAAAGTCACCCAGTCAATCTGTCTGAAATTTCAAGGGAATAGTAATATCTTTGTAACACTACTGTGCTCAGTTTATTTGAGTTACCCATGGAAGGTGTGCTCAGTACAAATTTGGATGTAGCAGCTAGGGATGTTAATCAATTGCTATCCTCAAAATAGGAAATGTGACAGGCATATTTTTATGGCAGTCAGTTTCTTGTATTATATATGTGACTTTTTAATGTTGAGAGTTTTTTGGATGAAAGGATTATGGATAGAAAAGGGAATTAGAACATGAACAAATGGAGACAAATAATCTATACCAAGGAACAAAAGTAAACTGTGAGCTATATATCTATATATATGCCATATATATATATATGGCAGTGATTGTAAATATTACAGAAAATAGAATCAAAAAATGCATGTGTTTATACAATTGGTTTTAGGAGATAACAATATTTAAATAAATAATTAAATATTAACAAATTAGAAATTCAGCTTCTTGCAAAGACAAAAGGAGAGAAAATGAATTTGCCTCCTACCTAAAACAACTGTAAAGCAGAGCAAAATATATAAACAATAATTTACAGCACTGGACATCAGACAATGAATGACACTAATCTCTAACAGGCCCAACAATTGTGGCAGTTTATTGCCTGGAAATAATTCTCCCTCCAGTAGAAATGACTTCATGGGGACTTAAAGAGCCAGTGTCCTATTTTTCCCCTTAATTTTTCTTTTCCTGTTTTGGGAGTCAGATATTAAACAGTAGAATATTTTTAAAATAAAGGCATATACAGAAAAAATTAGAAAGTGACTATAAATGTCTAGAGAGAGGTCCAGGTACAGAAAACATTTTGAGAAAAGTGATTGCGGTTTTTGCCATTACTTTTAATAAAAAACCATAATTACCTTTGCGACAACCTAATTTTTTTAAAGTTAGGCTGGTATAAATTCAAATTACAATGTTATAACTTTAGGATAGTAATGTAATCCTCATGACAACCCCAAAAGAAAGAGTCATTGAATATACACACAAAAACAATGAGAAAGGAGTTTAAACATTTCACTATGAAAAAAGTCCACTAAACACAAAGGAAGAAATAAATGCAGGTAATGAAGAACAAAAAGCTATAAGGCACAAAGACAATAAATAGAAAAATGAAGGAAGGAAGTCCTTCCTTAGCAGTAATTATTTTGAATGTAAATGGATTAAACTCCAATCAAAAGATAGGCAGAATGGATTAAAACAAACTATGATTCAACTATATGCTGTCTATAAGAGACTCAAGACAAACCTGCACATCCTGCCCATGTACACCGGAAAGTTGAAATTAAAGTTAAAGAAAAAAAAGAATGAAAAAAATAATTTATTGAAAGTAAAAAATGGAAACAATGTACCATGTAAACAGTTGTAAAAAAGAGAACAAAGTTGGCCATATCAATCTCAGACAATATAGATACTAAATTTAAAAAGGTTTCAAAGATTCAAAAGACATTATATATTAATAAAAGTTTTAATTCAGCAACCAGATATAGAAATTATGAAGATTTACACATTTAATGGCAGACCATTATAATATATAAAACTACTTGTTATAATTTAGGGGATAAATAGGCAATGGAAAACTGTAATACTGGAGGAGACTTCCATATACTACTCTAAATAATGAATAAAACAACCAGACAGAAGATAAGTGAGGAAATAAAGAACATTTTAAAAATATCAATAAATTAACTTAATCAAACAGGCATATATAAAACACTCTACCCAACAGCAACACCATACAAATTTTTGTCAAGGGCACATAAAACATTTTACAGAATCGACCATATAATACACCATAAATTAAGTGTCAGTAGATTTTAAAAGCTAGACATACAATGTGTTTTCTCTAATCACAGTAAAGTTAGAAACCAATAGCAGGAGTAAAACTGAAAAATTTGCAAATTTGTGGAAAATAAATAACACACGTTTAACCCATGGGTCATAGAAGAAATCACAAGGGAAAATAGAAAACATTTAGAGACAAATGAATATAAAAGCAGAGTATACCAAAATTTTTGGGATGCTGCAAAGACATAATTTAGGGGAAAATTTATAATTTTAAACACTTACATTAAAAAAATAAGAAATATCTCAAATCAACAACCTAATTTTACAACTTATTAAAATAGAAAAAAAACAGAAAAGATAGGAAATAAAGATATTAGAGCATAGATAAATGAAAAATAATAATAGTAAAACAATAAAGAAAACCAATAAAACCAGTTGCTTCCTTGAAAAGATAAAAAACTTTTTGCTAGATTGTACGACAAACCTTTTGCCAATTAGACTAAGAAAAAAAGAAGACTAAAATTATTATCAGAGATGAAAGTGAAGAAATTACTGATAATATTCTGGAAATATAAAAGGATTATAAGAGAGTAGTATTGACACATATGTTAACAAATTGGATTACCTAGATGAAATTGACAAATTCCAAGAAACATGAAATTCACCAAGTGTTAATCATAATGAAAAAAATGTGAATAAACCTACAACTAGTAAGGGTAGTGAATAAGTAATAAAAGTCTCCTTATAAATAAAGGCCCTAAACCTGATAGCTTCACTGGTGAAATCTATCAAGTATTTAAATAACAACACCATTCCTTCTCAAACTTTTCCAAAAATTTGAAAGTCAGGGGTCTTCCTAACTCATTCTATGATGCTAATGTTACCTGGACATCAAAGGATGCAAATCCTCCACAAAATACTGGCAAACTAAATTCAGCAGCATATTAACAGAATTATATATCATGACCAAGTGAGATTTATTCCTGATTGCAAGGATAATCCAACATACAAAATTAATCAACCTAGTAGACCACTTTAATTGAATGAAATGGAATAAAATCATGATTCAATTGATGCAGAAAAAGCAGGTGACAAAACTAAACTTTTTAATGATAAACACATCTGAAATACTAGAAATAAAAAGAAATAAAACTACCTAAACATAATAAAAACCATATATAAAAATATATAGCCAACATGATGAAATATGAGCGGTATTTCTCTAAGATCAGGATCTGAGCAAGGATGTTCACTTTCACCACGTCTATTCAACATAGTCATTCTAGCCAGAGCAACTACCCCAAAAATAAATAAAAGACATCCAAATTGAAAAGAAAGAAGTATAATAAAATTATCGTTGTAAGCAGATTATGTAAGTTTGTATGTAGAACCCCAAAGATTTCACACAATAAATAAATATAAAACAATTTAACTAATAAATGAGATTGGAAACCTAGCAAGATAAAAAGTCAACAAGCAAAAATAAATTGCATTCTAGTCAGTAACAATGGACAATCTGAAAAGGAAATCATAAAAACAATCCCATTTAAAATATCATCAAAAATAAAATAATTAGGAATTAACACAGAAGGTCAAAGACCTGTACAATGAAAACAATAAAACATCACTGAGAGATGGTAAATAAAACATAAATAAATGGATACACATTTTATGTTCATGGGTTGGAAGAATTAGTATTGCTAAGATGTCAATATTAAACAAAACAATCTACAGTTTGATGCAATCCCTCCTGAAATTCCTCCCCCCCCCCCTTTTTTTTTTGCAGAAATAGAAAAACACATTCTAAAATTCATTTGGAATCTGAAGGATCCTCGTATAACCAAAACTATCTTGAAAACAAAGAACAAAACTGGAATACCCACAGTTCCTGATTTCAAAAATTACTACAATTTACAGTAATCAAAACAATATTTACTGAAATACAGACATATAGACCAATAAACTATGGTGAAGAGTCCAGAAATACACCCTCACATTTGGATTTTGACAAGGTTGCCAAGACCATTTAATGGGGAAATGATGGTCTTGTCAACAAATAGTGCTGAGAGAACTGGACATCCTGATGCAAAATAATAAAGTTGGACCTTTAAATAACAGCAAATACAAAAATTTAACTCAAAATGGATCAAAAACCTTAATGTAACGTGAAAACAGTAAAACTCTTAGAAACATAGGGCAAAAGCTTTGTGATGTTGGATTGACAGTAATTTCTTAAACACAAAATGCACAGGCAACTAAAAACAATTGACAAATTGGACTTTGTAAAATTTTTAATAAATTATATAACCAAAGGCATTATGAATAGGGTAAAAAGGCAACATACAGAAAAAGAGAAAATATTTGCAAGTTATTTATCTGATAAGAGATTGACATTCAGAATATTTAGAGAATCCCCCAGTCTCAAAACACCAAAACCCAATCCAATTCAGCAATGGACAAAGGACTTGAGTAGATGCTTGTCCAAAGAAGAAATACAAATGGCCAATAAACAGAAAAATATGCTCACCATTGCTAGTCTTTAAGAAAACACAAATCAAAAGTACAATAAGATACCACCTCACATACTTTGGATGGCTACTGTAAAATAAGAATGAAAATAGCAAATAGGGATGAGGATGTAGAAAAATTGAAACCCTTGAGTACTGCTGCTAGCAATGTAAGATGGTGTATCTGCTGAGGAAAAAAGTATGAAGGTTTTTCAAAAAAAAGAAAATATTAATATATTACTAGTTGTTATGTAATCCAGCAATTCCACTTCAGTCTTTATACCCAAAATAGTTAAAAAGAGCATCTTGAAAAAATATTTGTATGCCTATGTTTATAGTAGCATTATTTAATGTAACTAAAATGTGGAAGCCACCCAAATGTCCATCAACAGATAAATGGAACAGCAAATGTAGTATATATGTATAATGGAATATTATTTACCCTTTAAAAAGAAAACTGTGACATATTATACAGCGTGGATGAACCTTAAGTACACTACATGAAGTAAAATAATCCAGTCACACATAACTGGAAATACATAGACAAATACTATATATAGTATTTGTGTAATATAGTATGAAGTACTCAGGTCAAAATCATAATGAGAAAGTAGAAAGTTGGTTGAGGGTGTGACTGGAGAGTTATTGTTTAGTGGGCAAGAATTTCAGTTTTATAAAATAGAAAGAAATATAGAGATGAATGGTAGTGATGGCTGTACAATATTATGAATGTATTCAATACCACCGAACTGTACATTGAAAAATGATTAGGGTGGTAAATTTTATGTTATGATTATTTTACCCCAGTAAAGAATAATCAACATACTCACATAAATTTAAGACATAAAATATAAAAATTATCTAATTAGAAATGCAAATTAAAACCACAGTGAGATACCATCTCACACTTGTCAGAATAGTTATTATTAAAAAGTCAAAACATAACAGATGCTGGCAAGGTTGTGGAGAAAGGAGAAAACTTATATCTTGTTTGTGAATGTAAATTAGGTCAGCCGCTGTGGAAAGCAGTTTAAAGATTTCTCAAAAACCTGAAAACAGAATTACCATACAACCCAGCAATCCCATCATTGAGTGTACACCCCAAAGAAAATAAATCTTTCTACCAAAAAGACACATGTAATCTCGTGTTCATCACAGCACTATTCACAATAGCAAAGACATGAAATCAGCCTAGATGCCCCCCAACAGTGAACTTGGATAAACAAAATGTGGTGAATATATACCATGGAATACTACACATCCATAAAAAAGGAAATCATGCTCTTTGCAGCAACATGGATACAACTGAAAGTCATTATCCTAAGCAAATTAATGCAGCACCACAAAATCAAATATCACATGTTATCACTCTTAAGTGTGAGCTAAACATTGAATACACATGAACTCAAAGATGGGAACAACAGACACGGGGGACTAACAGAAGTAGGAGGAGGGAAGGAGGAGGGTTAGAAAAATTATTGAGTACTATGCTCAGTACTTAAGTGACAAGATTATTTGCACAACAAACCTCAGTAACAGGCAATTTATCTATGTAATAAAACTGCATATGTATGCTATGAACCTAAAATAAAAGTCAGAAAAAAATGCTCTAATTAAAATTCTAGAACGAAAAGCTACAGTGCTTGAGATGAAAATCCATAGGATGGTATTAACAGCATATTCTGTAGTGGGGAAGAAATGGTAAGTGAATTGGTGTTTGTTAATTACAGATAAAATTATTGTCAGATACAGAATTTATATCATTTATATTTTAAATTATATAAGGAGAGTTCTGGTCCCAGGACAAGATAATATGGCTTTACTTTTTCTTGTTCTTCTCTTATAAATAAAGCAAATTACTATGGGAATTATTCAACAAACATTATAAAAAGACTCTAAAAGAAATAAACGAAAAGAGTGTTGAGGAGACATTAGCAGTAGAGGACCAACACAACACTATGGAAAGCCTTCTGGATTTCTTTGTATTCTCCCACGTCACAGACTGGGTGAAACCTACAAATAAAAAAAAATGCTAACAGGAATTAGAAATAGAAAGTAATATGAAGAAATTTTTTTTTACAGCCAATAAAATAGGAAGAAGTAAGTCCAGAAGGAACTTGATAGGAACACCAGTAACCAGTAGAAATGGGAGTCTAATCACCTGCAGCAATGGAAACATCAGAACGTGGGCAAGCTCTGCCCCAAACCAACCTCTCCTGCCCCGCACACACTGACAAGCCAATTGGTCTGCAGTGGTGTTATCAGAGAGAAAAGCCTGGGTGGGAAAAGCCAGGTCTCAAACCACATCAAGTGTAGCAAAACAGGAGGACTCCTTCCATTTGGTTTGGGAAGGGGAGAGTATTGCAAACAAAGCAGACGTCTACTGGATATCTCCCGGCACTCCACCTAGTGGCAGAGAATCAACAAAACCATGTTTTCTGGCGTTGCACCCAGCAGCAACAAGTTAACAAGTGACATTTACTGACGTATATGGACACACATGTACAGAAGTACTTTATCATATCATATGCAGAAAAAAATCTAGAAACAGACAAGAAAACATCATATGCAGAAGAAATATAGAAGCAAGACAAGACAATTGTGTCAGTACAGATGAATTGAAAGTATTTGACAAAGTTTTCTAAAAATCCACCATAACATTATTCAACAAAAAATTACTGATTTTCTTGAAACAATTAAAAAATTTTCAGCATATAGACCAAAGTTGTAAAAAATGGGATAGATGTCAGAATTAAAAAAAATACATTAACTGAAATGAAAACTCAATGAAGGGGCTCAATGTTAGAGACAATAGAATCAGAAAACATAAAGACAAATAAATAGAATTTACTCAATCTTAACAGGAATAAAATATCATTAAAAATAACATCACCTATAAGGGACTTATGATAAATTAAGAAAATATCTAAATTTATATCATCAGAGTATCAGAAGGAGAAAGAATGGAGTACAAAACGTATTAAAAAAAAAGTTGAAATTTTCCCATTTGTGCCAGAAAACATAAACTAATACATCACCAAAACTGAGCAACTCCCACATAGGACAAACCCACAGAAATCCATGCCAACATAATTCTAAAATTTTAATGCACTCAGGGAGAAATGACACTACTTATAAGAGGATATCAATTTGAATGAGCTTAGATTTCTCTTGTGAAACCATGGTGCTGGAAGAACATGGCCTAACATTTTCAAGTATTCGTAGAAAAATTTTAATGACAAATTTGATACCCAATTAAACTATTCTTCAAGAAAGAATAAAAAAATTACATTTTTAAATGAAGGAAGAGTTAGAGAATTTGTTGGCAGCAGACATACATCTTGAAAAATGGCTAAAGGAAGCTTTTCAAATATAAAGAAATGATAAGAGATTATGGCTTGAAACCAGAAAAGATAGAAGACTAGAATACGGGAATTAGTAAAAATATAGATAACTAGAATATCCTTCTCATAACTGTCTTACAGCATACTTGATCGTTGAAGCACAAATTATAACATCTACTATTGAGGTGTTTGATATACAGAGAGAATATTACTGATTCACTTATATTTAAAAATTAAGGGAGTAGAATAACCAAAGAAAAGTAAGGTTCAAATATTTATTCAAACAGGCAAAATGCTGATAACTGATATAAACTGCTTGTATATTTTAATATTTACAGTGACCACCAAGAAAACTATTAAAAGTGATATCCGAAAGAATATATAAGTAAATACAAGAGTGAACACTAAGAAATGTTAAAATAACCCATTGGTAGGCAAAAATGTGTGACAGAGAGGCAAAAAAAAAAAAAAAAGTGTGAGAGAAATATCTGAGGACAAATTAAATTGGCATTCTTAAGCCCTACAAATCAATAATTATTTTATATATAAATGGTATAAATACATAAGCTAAAAAAAATTGGCAGAGTGAACATAGAAGTACAACACTACCGTATTTTGTTCACAAGGAAATAACTGTAAACCCAATAACATAGGTAGATTCCGAGTGAAAGGATAAAACACTTTCAATTATTTTTAAAAATAACTTTTAAAAGCAGAAGTGGCTATATAAATATCAGAGCGGACTTCAGAGGAAATAAAATTACTAGAGGCAAGGGAGGATATCACATTATGATAAAAGGATGAATCCGCATGGGAGCTATGGTGATTATAACTGTTAGAACGGAAAAGATAAATGGACAAATTCACAATTATAAATGACTTTTAACAACCCCTCCCTGCAAGTGATTCAGACACCTAAAATTAGCAAGAATCTAGAATATCTGAACAAGACAAAAAATTAATGGTATCTTTAATATATATACTAGATACTATTAGTATTTTGTATAGTTAACTATTAGATACTATTAGTTTTATATACACACATACATATGATTTATAATATATACATTTATATTTATGTGTCTGTATGTGTGGGAACTTCATCGCATACCTGGAGAATACATTTTTCCCCCAAGCTCGTGGAACACTTGCCAAGATAGATCGTATACTGGAGTGTAGAACAAATCTCAAACAGAGTGCAATCAGTGAAAATAGTGAAGTAGGAAGGCCGAAGGATCCATCTGCTCACAGCAACACTGAAAATCAAGCAAAAACAATTAGAATCAATTTTGTCAAGTCTGGGAAATAGTCAAAGGTTTACAGCAATTATTTAAATGCTGAAACCTGCACGTTCTGCACGTGTACCCCAGAACTTAAAGTATAATTAAAAAAAATAAAAAATAAATGCTGAATTTTTAAAAAGGCAACTTAAAATGGTAACAAAGTTTGTGGTATTTTTACTCGTGCTTACCTTATCTCTCTCCCTGGGTCCGAGGATTTTTAAAGATGGCAGCATATGGTACCCATGTAGGGTCTTCGTCCCTGGTTCTTGAGGGAACATAGCAAAATTTATCATCAAATAATCATATTTGTCTCATTCCCTGTCTGGGAGCCCTATGAAGGTATGACACAAGGTGCTGTTTAGCATAAATCAGAACTGACTTGAAACAAATGAGTAGTGAGAATTCCTTGAAAGGCAAATGAACAACCACCTGTTCCTTGGGGCAAAATATTTAAGTAGAAGCAAAGTATAGAGCACTGATAGCCTGAAATGTAAAGCTGAGAGGAAATTTGCTTGTTCATAATTAGGGCATTCAAAAGTCCACCTGTACACTGGGGGATTGAGAAAGTGACATGTATACTCAGGGGAAAATGTAAGTTCAGAAAGGTAAAGAACTGAGAATATCCTAAGTTTTCACCTCTGGCTGATCTGTAGGCTCATTGTTAAAGCAATGTTTCAAAAATTTTTTTAAAAATTATCTGCTCAAAAAAATCAGTAAAGAAATTAATGTTTTCTGAAAGTAATGAGAAGGAATAGAAGAAACAGTTGGCTTGCTGTGTTTATATTTAGAGAAATATTTAAACATGTTTTTCAGATAAAAACATAATTGATAATCAAATATGAAATTAAATATAACTATATTTCAGTAATGTATTTGAACCATTTGAGTGTATTTGAACCATTAAACTGTGGTTGTATAACTGATAGCAAACATGTTATAATGGAAAAGAAAACTAACCTTCAATCGTTAAGCTCTAAATTCACACAAATACATATACACATCAGTCATTTTTAAAAGTACTTTATTTAAAAAGACTGTCATATTTTAAAATCAGACGTGTAATTTTACATATTTAAGTTGAATATACTTAGTTTCTTTTCTTAGCACAAAGAGCAGTAAACATGTTGAATATTCTATAAGTATAAAATCATTAATGGACCAAATAGTGATTATTTTTATTTTGCGTTCTTTCCTTTGACATGCTGAAACTAAAATTAATTTCATGTGAAAAAACTTTCTAACATGAATTATTCAAACACAAATAATTTTATTTCATAAAAACCAAATTTGTACAATGTCCAAAGGCATTTTATAAAATAAGAAAAATTAATTCATCAAGTAAACAACTAATTACAGTGTAATAATAGTTGCAAGCATGAAAAATATTTGTTTCTTCTTAATTATTAAGGAAGAACAGTCTATACAGTATAACTGCACAGTATTTTAAAGAAAATACATTATGAAATGAATAGCCTGTATTACAAAACACTATTAAAAACTGCTTCTTATTTTTGTGCTTATTTTATAAGTTGTAAAGGTTTATTTCTCAATATCGAATAAAAATGGCTACTTGCTAAAAATCACCCGTTTTTCCGACATTTTATTGAATTCAAATTTTTAATGTACAACATTCCGATTTGCAAAGCCTAATAGAATAAAAGACAATATTTATGGCAGTATACACTTTACCAGTACATATTACAATTTATTGTATTTGCTTACATTCTTTTCACACTCACCATTCAAGAATCTTTCCATAGAACTTCAGCTGAGATTCTTGAATGGTGAGTGTAAATTGAGCCTTAGTTAAAACTGAAAACATTTGGTCCACTATGTATACGTCCGCTTAATAAAAAACTGGCTCCGCACATTATACTACAACCATATTTACCACATAATCAACATATCCTGAGAGCAGAGATGAATTGCTGCAAATTCCCTTTAAATAATCTCACTTCAATATACCCTGTACCTTGTTTTTCTAATAACATTCAATTGCAAATGTACTTTTATATCAGTTTTTCTCTAAGTAGTTAAAAGACCTGTCTATAGTGTTTTTGAAGCCACAGAGGCATAAAATTGCCAGTGAATTTAAACAAGTATACATAGAGATGTAAATAATATTTTTACTTCAGCAAATGTTTAATAAGGACCACCTTTGTGTAAAACAATTTGCTGTATTATAAATGAAAAGCAAAAAAAAAAAAAAAAAAAAGCCTGAAACTACTTCAGCAAATTTGAAGCTGAATAGCAGAAGACTGGTGTGAACACAAACACCCCAACACCGCTATGACACAGAAATAATAAAATTGTATTTACATGGAAAAGCAGGCTGAATCGAAGTGTCAGGAAGCTTAATTTGAACTGAAGGAATAAAAGAATCCGGAAGTACTACAATCAAAAAGTTGTCATTTGAGTCACGAACACTGAATGGAATTTAGACATATTAATATGAGTGAAAGGAAGATGAAAATAGAGAATCTTTTTAAAAATAAGAGCTTCATTATGTCACTGAGACATTCATTGTCTCTGCATTAAACCAGATAATATGCTGTAAGCACAATGTGCATGTGTTAATCACATTTATAATTTGTGCTATTGCTCATTCTAGTTTAAATTTGGATTTTTCTCTAATCTACCTCCGCACAAATCCCAATCATCCCTTGAGAAGTATTCAAACCAAGTGTCAAGCTCAAGCCTTATTGTTCTATCCTTGGAAATTATTTTGTCTTCATTTACATATAGCATATTGATATTTGAGATAGCTTGTTTTTGGTGATACTGTGTGTGTGTGTATATTCTCCTATTTCTGCTCTAAGGCCTAAGCACTACGTGGACAGATGCCTAATTGTTCCAGTTGCCCAGGGCTCCCTTACTAAGTAACACAAACTGGGAGACTTAACACAGCAGAAATTTATTCTCTCATAGTTTGGAAGCCAGAGGTCTGAAATCAAAGTTTTCTGGGGGTTGGTTTCTTCTAGAGGCTCTGAGGGAGAATTTTTCCCATACTTCTAGCTTCTAATGGTTGCCAGGAAGACTTGACATTTCTTGGCTGATACATGAGTCACTGAGATCTCTGCCTTTGTCTTCACATGACCTTTCTCCTGTATGTCACATGGCCGTTTCTCCTCTTCCTATAAGGAAACCAGCCATTGAATTTAGGTTCCACCCTAATCCACTATGACCTCATTATAACATAACTACATCTACAAGGATTCTCTCTAAATAAAATGACATTCTGAGGCTCTGTATGGACTTGAATTTTGTGTGGACACTCGCCAATTTGCTACAAACATCAATTTAATCAATGAGCGTTTGATGAGTGTCTGTGTCTATGATGGGACAACACTGAGTTTATATGCACTGTTTGAATTTTTTTATCCATTCACAGAAACAAAAAAAGTGACATTAATTTAATTTTTGAAAAACAGCTTACTTTCTCTATATTATCTTGCATTTCAAATTAGTTATTAAAATGTGTTACATTGTTAATTTCCAATAGTCAAGAAATCTGCATTTTCAAAAATCACAGGTTTTAAAAATTATTACAATGAATTCTTTTTTCCCTGAAGCTTATTATAAAATGTTGGCAGTATTAATTAAGTCACATCTTCAAAGTTAGAGTGACAAGTATCTATTTGACGTTATCTAAAAATCAAGACAGAAAAAAACGTAAGGTTAAATGCAAGTCATGTCAATATGAAAAGGAAAAATATTTGGAAGCTTGCTTTTGCTCTGAAACTTTTAGTTAAAATGCTTTACTCCAACTCTCACGTGGTCAACATGGTATTTTCAAAAATGGGTAAACCTTAGGCTTTCCCAAAGGTGCAAACCATAAAACCATAATCACAGAAACAACCAGGTTAAAAAATAATAATAATAATAAAATATCCTTCTAAGACATTGGAACTTAGAGTGGTAGCTTAACAGAATTAACATAAAAATTATCCACAGGCAAACCATACGTCTAGAACATTTTATGCAACCAACACATTATCATGCATATAGAACAAGTAGAGATAATTGCTGAGAAGATAATAATTATACATGATTGAATACATAAATGGGCTTATGTGTATCATTGATCTCAACTTGGAAGTCAGTCAAGAAACTCTTATCATTAAGAAGAATGTTGAAATAATATTATTTCTGTTCATTCTCACTTCAGTATTAGGACATCGAATCCCATTTTTCTTAGGTTGACTTCATACCAACTACTAAGTCCCAGAGTGCATTTCCTTTTCTTACTTGACAAAAAAATGCCACTTAATGATAATGTCATTTACTGTGTTAAAATGTGAGTTGCTGTAGTTTCACCAATGGCCTTTATTAATTCATTTTTATTTTCTCTCTGGAAACAAGTTTAAAGCAAGTCAGACTGGCTAGAGTTAGAAAACATTTTGGCTACGCCAACACTACGACACTGGGGACTTTGAGAAAGGAAGAGTAAGCACTGGCACTACCTCAGTTAGAGCACGTTCACCTCCAAGGGAAGAGGTTGCTTCCAGAAAAAGTTCCAGAGAGCTGAAGTTTGATTAGTGGAGAGAAAAAGGCATTAATTTCCCAGAAAGGTACACTCCTGAGGACATACCGTGGTATTCACTTGTGTGAAGGAAGGTAGCCAGAGAGAGTGGGGAGAGGGAGACAGTGAGAGAGAGAGACCAGAATATAAGTCCATCTCACAGCAATATTGCTCTAAATTATTACTGTCCCATGCCTTACCAATATCAGAACTCTGACTACCAATCAGACTTCCAATTACACAATGCATTCTTATTTAATTAAAGGCTTTGTATTACTGACACACTACAATAAATAGCTTACTTATTCACTATGAAACCTAGAGACTGCATTTACAGTTCAAGATAATACCAAGTGAGTGTAGTATGATGTAATTATTTTGTCTCTTTATGGTTCTAACTTCATTCAATCTGTTGAAAAAGTGAAGAACACAATTTTTCTGTACTCTAACCTATCAATCCCTTGGCACCTGCTTTTTTTCTCATCAATACTATTTTCTCTTCTATTTTATTTTTCAGTCTCCTCTTAGGGTTTCTCTTACAACTGTAAAGATAGATGTGCCAGAGCCAGTCTTCTTGAATGAGAGAAGATGGATGCAATTTAATGTATGAAGTAACAATTTTAAATTAAACAATCACACCCACCATCAGAATCATTGCCCTCAGCTATATGTAAATTAACATATCATTAAGGAGGTGCACAATCATGATCCATAATGAAGTCCTGAATTTCAGGTGGTCAATCAATATTGATTTAATTAGCCCTTCATGCAAACTAAAGGCCACAATAAGAGGACTTGCAATAACAATATATACCAGTGAAGAAAACAAACACATAAAAATTTAAAAAATATAGTCATAGTCATGTGCCTCGTAATGATATTTTAGTCAATGATGGATCACATATATGGTGGTCTTCTCATAAGATTATAATCATGTATTTTTACTGTACTTTTCCTCTGTTTAGATATGTTTAGATACACAGATAGTTACTATGTGTTTTATCACTTACAGAATTCAGTACAGTAACATGCTGTACAGGTTTGTAGCCTAGACGCAATAGGCTATACAACACAGCCAAGGTGTGCAGTAGGCTATACATCTGGGTTAGTGTATGTATACACTGTGATGTTTGCACAGTGTTGAAATTACCTAACAACACATTTCTCAGAAAATGTCCAACAACATATGACTGTAAATGTAATAGAAAACTTCAAAAAGGTCTGATTTATGCTTGAATCATTCTTCTAAGTACTTACTATCAAGGATCACTGATACGGTTTGGCTGTGTCCCTACCCAAATCTCATCTTGAATTGTAGTTCCCATAATTCCCACGTGTCACGGGAGGGACCGTGTGGGAGGTAACTGAATCGTGGTGGGGGAGTGGGGGGGTTCTTTCCTGTGCTGGTCTCATGAGAGTGAATAAATCTCAGGAGACCTGATGGGTTTATAAAGGGGAGTTCCCCTGCGCATGCTGTCTTGCCTGCTGCTATGTAATATGTGACTTTGCTTCTCATTCACCTTCAGCCGTGATTGTGAGGCCTCCTCAGCCATGTGGAACTATGAGTCAATTAAGCCTCTTTCCTTTATAAATTACCCCATCTTGAGCATGTCTTTATTAGCAGCATGTGAGCAGACTAAAATAATCACTTTCATTAGTCTCAAAACAATCATTATTTAGTTGTCCTTATTTTAAATAGGATAAAATGATGCTTCACCAGTTTTTTTCCCTTATTTGCCTTAATTCACATATGGGAGAAATTCTGAGGCAGATATTCAAATACAAGCAGTCATATTCCAAAATCTAAGGAGTAGTTCAAAAACAGCTCTACTCATTGTTAATGAGCATAATTCTCAAAATCAATTACTGCAATGACTAGTAAACTATAATTATTTATACACTGAGTTCCAATACATAAATGCATATTAACATTGGGTCAGTAATGTGAGGTATAGAATATAATTTAAAATTTGATCGGGGCCCAGCATGGTGGCTTATGCCTGTAATCGCAGCTACTCCAGAGGGTGAGGTTGGTGGATCGCTTTAGCCCAGGAGTTCAAGGCTGCAGTGAGCTATGATCATGCTACAGCACTTCATTGTGGGCAACAAAGCAAGACCCCATCACAAAATATATAAATAAATAAACACAATTTAAAAAAATAAAATTTTGGTAGAATATTCATGCAAAGACTTTAAAATGTATTTTGGAAAATTGCTTAACACATTAAGAAATACATATATCATCATTCTCAGTAAACTATCACAAGAACAAAAAACCAAACACTGCATATTCTCACTCATAGGTGGGAATTGAACAATGAGATCACATGGACACAGGAAGGGGAATATCACACTATGGGGACTGTGGTGGGGAGGGGGGAGTGGGGAGGGATAGCATTGGGAGATATACCTAATGCTAGATGACGAGTTAGTGGGTGCAGTGCACCAGCATGTCACATGTATACATATGTAACTAACCTGCACAATGTGCACATGTACCCTAAAACTTAAAGTATAATAAAAAATAATAATTAAAAAAAAAAGAAATATATATATAATTATTCATGGTATGTAATATATCATCTACATATATAATGATATATAGTATAATATATAACTATGTATTATGTACAGATATACTACATTTAATATTTTAATGGTACAACATCTTGCATATGGATTTCAGTTACTCATTCTGATATAGCAAAAATGTCATTGGAACAGTGTTTGTAATAGAATTGAGAATGCTCTGTATTTTACTACAAATTTAGTATATTTCTTTATTTTTATTTATTTATTTGTGATGGAGTCTCGCTCTGTTGCCCAGGCTGGAGTGCAGTGGCGCGATCTCGGCTCACTGCAAGCTCTGCCTCCCGGGTTCACGCCATTCTCCTGCCTCAGCCTCCCGAGTAGCTGGGACTACAGGCGCCCACCACCACGCCCGGCTAATTTTTTGTATTTTTTAGTAGAGATGGGGTTTCACCGTGTTAGCCAGGATGGTCTTGATCTCCTGACCTCGTGATCTGCCTGCCTCAGCCTCCCAAAGTGCTAGGATTACAGGCGAGCCACCGTGCCCGGCCCAAATTAAGTATATTTCTAAATGAATTTATTTTGTATGTTTTATATTGTGTAAAATATAAATGTATGGTATAACATTACTTTTGCAAGCCTAAAACGTTTCAAAATTTGTTATTAGGTTGGTGCACATGTAATCGCGGTTTTGCCATTGAAAGCGATGGCAAAACCGCAATTACTTTTGCACCAACCTAATATTTATACCAGTTCCAACAAATCGGATGCACAGTATTTGAAATTAAGGCATTAGAAAATTACTCTTATTTCTGAAATGTAGCAGCTTTTTCTGATTAATTTGAATTCACTTATGTACAATTACTCAGAAAGACATAGAAATAAATAAATATGGATATTATCTATTGGTTCACTCAATTTTAACATATGCTGCTTTTCATAATATGTTTTAATTAATAATTAGTATTTTACTTGCCTAATGTATACTCCTTGTAAAAGAATACATCATCATACAATGTTTTCAAATTTTAATGATGAATTAATGATATATTTGCACATATTATTTGGTGTTTTAATTGCAGTATATTGCCAATCAAGGCAACTAAACAAAAAATACTTTAAGATAGTTAAAAATAATCCAAACAAGTAGTCTTATAAAAACGCTTTTGCATTAACATATTGGTACAAATTGTGAATAGTAGTGATTGTAATGAGGCAGGTGGCTGGAGTTATCAGTTTCCAGACAGCTGGTAGAGCTAAAGTAAAAACCAATTATTCAATTTGGCTTCCAAATTTTTATTTGTTTATTCTGGCATATACTGGCGTTATCTTTCCCATCTGGATTTGGTAAGTTCTTTGAATAAGTGGGAGAATTAAATCAACCCACTGAATTTTGATTTAAACATTACTTTTGCGGCTTTTTTTTTTGCATGATCTTTCTAACAAAAAATGTAAAAACCACCTGTATCATTAAGATTCTTTGAATTTTATATAACATTATCATGTGTATTTAACAGTGAAAAGTTTGTTCTGTATTATAGACAACAAATTCTCCAGTAGAATTTCAGTGAAATTCATGAATTAATGATAAATACGTGAACACATAAAATTCAAAAATTACTGTTTTTTTCCCAAATGAAACACACTATAAATCACACTGTAATGGCATACAAATAAAAACATTTAAATATTTTCCTTGAAATAAGCCTAACAATAATTGGTACTAAGAGTTTAGAAAAACAAACTAAAAACATCTTTCTGTATATAAGAAGTTTGTACATGTTGGAAGTGTTACCAACAAATGAGAAGGGGCTGAAGTTACCTTTGTAGTAGATTATATGAATAACACTTGACCCAATGAGTTTATAAAAATTAAAGTTGGAGAAAATATGACAACAAATGAAGCATACTTCAAATGAATATAAAAATTTAAATATCAAAGCAACATATAGGTCAAATAGAAAAACATATGCTATTTTAGTAATCTTTCATTGACAAACGTCTTCTAAAGCAAAAATCTAAAAAGTACAAATTTTACAGTTGACAAAAAACATTAATTATATTACAAAGTAAGTAACAATTTCTGTGACATAATGGGTATCATAAACAATTCAATGATAGCTAATAATCTGAGAAAATATCATTCCAATATCTACATTTGAAATGGGATTTGTACTTAAATTATATGAGAAAATCATGCATTCAGCCAAGATAATAAGAAAACATTCAACTACATACGGTTCCAAGAGATATACTTTAAATATGATGATTCAAATAGGTGAAATTGAAAATATGGAAAATTGTATGCCATAAAAAAGTAAGCATAAAACACCTTGTATTGTTATCAGACAAAGTGGACTTTAACAAAAAGAGTTTTTATCTTCATTGACATAAAAGTGGGCATTTCATATGCTAAAAGAATCAATTCATGTGGAACCCATAACGTCTTAAACATATACAGACCTAAAAATAGTGCTTCAAAATTCATGGAGCAAAAACTGAGAAAATAAAAAGGATAAATAAATTTTCAATACTACTGGGATCAGAGACATTAGTTTCACTCCCTGAGTAATTATAGAACGAGTTAGACCAAATATGTGTATATTTATAGATATAGAGATGATAGATAGATAGATAGATAGATAGATAGATAGATAGATAGAGATAATCAGTAGAGTTGTGGAGGATTTAGGGAATGTTATTTACTAACTTGATCTATTTTATATTTACAGAAAACTTATCCACCAAACAGTAGAAAAACCTAATTACTTCCAAATGACCACGAAATATTCACGAAGACAGACAATATTCTGGGTCACAGACCACAAAGATTGAAATCATACACAGTGTATTATCTGACACAACATTAAAATAAATGTAAATATCAAGAAAACAGAAAAGAACCAAAATATTTGGAAATTAAAAAACACTTTTAAATAATTCATAGTTCTGAGAAGAATAAGAATTAACATAGGCAAAATGAGCAAATCCCTTGTACATGGCAAATATAAACAGTTGTCCATAACTGACACCAAACAAATTATTTTGTGTTAACCAGTTACATTTGTAAATTACTTTGTTAACAAAATGAACAAATATGTTTGGTTTAAATTTTACATGTTAAGGATATTGAATCTGTAATCAAAAACCTGCCTTCAAATTTCACCTCACATTATTTCACTGGTGTATTACAAAAATAAAAATCAATCTACAGATTATCTTTCAACAAATAAAAAGGAAAATATGCTTCCCAATTCATTGTAGAAAGCTATCACACTTCTGATACCAAAACTGTATAAAGACATTGCAAAAAAAATTTTTTTAAGTATATCACACTGTTAAACATAAACCTTATTTTAATATTTAATGAAACAAGTCTTGGAAGATATCAAAAAGGTAATGCATAGAAATTGAATCTGTAATAAAAAACCTGGCTTTGAACTTCACCTCACATTATTTACTGGTGAATTATAAAAATAAAAATTAGAATTAATCTACAGATTGTCTTTAAATAAATAGAAGAGACAATATGCTTCCCAATTCATTGTATAAAGCTATCACATTTCTGATACTAAAACTGTATAAAGACATTTCAAAAAAAACATTTTTAAGAAGTATATCACACTATCACACATAAACCTTCTTTTAATATTTAGTGAATCAAGTCTTGGAAGATATCAAAAGGATAATACATAATAGCTAAATGGACTTCAGTTATGCAAGATTAGGTCAACAATACAAAATCTCTGAAGGTATAACTTCAGAAAAGAGATGAAAAAGAGAAAACCCATGTGATCACCTAAATGGGTGCAGAAAAGGTATTTGGCAAAATTCAATACCTATTCATTATAAAACTTGTCAGGAGTTTATGAATTAAAGAACTTTCTCAACCTAATAAAGATTATCTATGTAAATGCTATAACTCACAGCATTATTAATAGTGAAAAGCTAAATGCTTTCCCTCTATGATCAATTGGTTAAAGGCAAGGATTTCTGTTCTCACCACTTCTATTCAATATTTTACTGATATTACTAACAGATTAAATAATGCAAGAACTAAATTATAGGTATACGTTTAGCGAAATAAAAATAATAATAATTCTTTGCTTTTTGCAGAAGATATGATTGTCTATGTAGAATATCCCAAGCAATCTACAGCTATCTACTCAAATAGCAGATTAATTTTACAGGGACATGGGTCCAAGGTTAGTACACATAATCAATTCTACATATAATAGCAATAAACGATGAGAAAATATTACTGAAGTATATGTATTAGTCCGTTTTCACACTGCCAATAAAGACATATGAGAGACTGGGTAATTTATAAGGAAAAAGAGGTTTAATGGACTCACAGTTCCATGTGGCTGAGGAGGCCTCACAATCATGGTAGAGGACAAGGAGAAGCAAGTCACATCTTACGTGATGGCAGGGAAGAGAGTGAATGAGAGCCAACTGAAACGGGTTCCCCCTTTCTGAAACCATCAGATCTTGTGAGACTTATTCAGTACCATGAGAACATCATGGGGAGCAACGCCTCAATGTTTCAATTATCTCCCACTGGGTCATTCCCACAACAAGTATTATGGGAGCCACAGCTCAAGATGAGATTTGGGTGGGGACACAGCCAAACTGTATCATTTTGCCCTTGGCCTCTCCCAAATCTCATGTCCTCACATTTCACAACCAGTCATGCCTTCTCAACAGTCCTTCAATGTCTTATTTCATTTCAGCATTAACTCAAAAGTCAACAGTCCAAAGTCTCATCCATGACAAGGCAAGTCCCTTCCGCCTATTAGACTGTAAAACCAAGAGCAAGTTAGTTACTGCCTAGATACAATGGGGTACAGGTATTTGATAAATACACCCATTCCAAATGGGAGAAATGGGCCAAAGGGGCTAAATGCCCCAAGCAAGTCTGAAATCCAGGGAGGGGGCAGTCAGATCTTAAAGCTCCAAAATGATACTCTTTCACTCCACATCTCACATCCAGGTCACACGGATACGAGAGGTGGGTTCCCATGGTCTTGAGCAGCTACACCCCAGTGGCTTTGCAGGATACAGCCTCCTTCCCAGCTCCATTCATGGGCTGGCATTAAGTGTCTGTGGCTTTTCCAGGTTCACAGTGTAAGCTGTAGGTGTGTCTACCATTCTAAGGCCTAGAGGATGGTGGCTCTCTTCTCACAGCTCCACTAGGCTGTGCCCCAGTGGGGACTCTGCGTGGGGTCTTCAACCCCACATTTCCCTTCTGCACTACCCTAGCAGAAGTTCTCCATGAAGGCCCTGCCCCTGCAGCAAACTTTGGCCTGCACATCCAGGCATTTCCATACATCCTCTGAAATCTAGGCGGAGGTTCCCAAACCTCAATTCTTGATTCCAGTACACCTGCAGGCTCAACACCACATGAAAACTGCCAAGGCTTGGGGCTTGCACCCTCTGAAGCAATAGCCTGAGCTGTGCCTTTGCCTATTTTAGCCATGGCTAGAGCAGCTGGGATGCAGGGCACCAAGTTCCTCGGCTGCACACAGCATAGGGGCCCATCAAACAATTTTTTTCCTCCTAGGCCTCTTCGCCTGTGATGGGAGGGGTTGCTGTAAAGTTCTCTGACATGCCCTGGAGACATTTTCCCCATAGTCTTGGTGACTAACATTTGGATCCTCATTACTTATGTAAATTTCTGCAGCTGGCTTAAATTCCTCCTCAAAAAATGGGTTTTACTTTTCTATCACATTGTCAGGCTAAAAATTTTCCAAACTTTTATGCTCTGTTTCTCTTTTAAAACTGAAACTTTTATCAGCACTCAAGTCACCTCTTGATTGCTTTGCTGCTTAGAAATTTCTTCCACCAAATACCCTAAATCATCTCAAGTTAAAAGTTCTACAGATCTCTAGGTCTGGGGCAAAATGCCATTGGCCTCTTTGCTAAAACATAAGAAGACACACTTTTACTGTGGTTCCCAACAAGTTTCTCATCTCCATCTGAGACCACCTCAGTTTGGATTTCATTGTCTACATCATGATCAGCATTTTAGTCAAAGCCATTCAACAAGTCTCTAGGAAGTTCCAAACTTTCCCACATTTTCCCGTCTTCTTTGAAGCCCTCCAGCCTGTTCCAAACTCTTCCTGTTACCCCGTTCCAAAGTTGCTTCCACATTTTTTGGTATCTTTACAGCAGCGCCCCACTCCCAGGACCAATTTACTGTATTTGTCCATTTTCATGCTGCTAATAAAAATATGCCCAAGTCTGGGTCATTAATAAAGAAAAAGAGCTTTAATGGACTTAGAGTTCCATGTGGCTGAGGAGGCCTCACAATCATGACAGAAGGCAAGGAGAAGCAAATCACATCTTACATTGGCAGCAGGGAAGAGAGAGAATGAGAGCCAAGTGAAAGGGCTTTCCCCTTATAAAAACACCAGATCTTGTGAGACTTATTCACTACCATGAGTACAGTATGGAGGAAACTGCCCCCATGGTTCAATTATCTCCCACTGGGTCACTCCCACAATGCACAGGAATTATGAGGGCTACAATTCAAGATGAGATTTGGGTGGGGACACAGCCAAGCCATATGAAATACCCTTAATGAAATACATTCTGTGAAATATGGTCTAAGACTCTATATTAAAGCATTACAAAAATTAGAGAAATTCAAGGACATATAAATAAATTGAGAGATGGCCTATGTTCATGAATTGATAGACTCAGTATTGTTAAGACATCCATTTTAAATTTTATCAACAAATTGAATAAAATCCAAATCAAATTCCAACTGAGATTCTGTTTGTTGACTTTTAGAAATAAAAAGCTAATTCTAAAATTTATTTGGAACAGCAAAGAACCCAAAATAGCCTAAACTATTTTGAAAATGACAAACTTGAAGAAATTATACCCAGTTGTAGCAGTACTTACTGAAAAGCTACTGTTATGAACTCAGTGTGACATTTATGTAAATACAGACAAACGAAAGGAATTAAAAAAGTCCAAAATAGAGGTATATCTGGTCAGCTGATGTATGGCAAAGATGCAGTGTACTTCAATAGAAAATGACTAATTTGTTAAACAAATGGCCCTAGCCCAACTCATTATATATAATGAAAACATAGAATACCAATCCCAACTCTGACACCATATAAACAAACGAATTTTAATGGATCATAGGCCCAAAGGTAACATCTGTACAATTTCTAAAGAGTAACACAAAAATTTTATTAATAGAATCTTGAGTAGAAACAGATTCCTTGAAAGAACACACAAACTCACTAATCATAACATTTAAAAATATGACATATTTGTTGGGCACAGTGTCTCATGCCTGTAATCCCAGACTTTGGGAGGCCAAGGCAAGAGGATGACTTGAGTTCAGGAGTTAGAGACCAGCCTGGGCAACAGAGTAAGACCTGGTCTCTACAAAAAAGAAAAAATAAACAAAATTAGCCAGGCTTGGTGGTGAGCACCTGCAGTTCCAGCTACTCTAGTGGGAGGACCACTAGAACCTGGAGGGTTGCAGTTGCAATGAGCAGAGATCACATGACTGCACTCACTCTAGCCTGGGAAGCACAATGAGACCCTGCCTGAAAAAAATGACAGTAAAAATCATATGTTAAACTTTACCAAATGAAAATTACTCTTAAAAATCTATTAACATAATCAAACCGCAAGCCGCAGGCTGAAAAATAATCTTTGCAATACTTACATAGTATTACAAGTCATAGCAGTTGTTACCAGGGACAGATTTGTAAGGAACTGATTGACAAGGAAAGCTAAGAATTTTCTAGGGTGATATAAATGTTCTATTTCTTAATAAGTGTTTTGGTTCAAGGTAATAGTATTCATTTGCCACAATTCATTAAACTGTAACCTTAAAATGTACATTCCTTCTACCTAAATTATACTGCAAAAATCTTGTTAAATATGTGACTTGATATCTGTAGAACAAGTCATCCCACATATACTGTTTTATTCAAGACATCCTTTGCTCTTCTTGGCACTTCTATTTCCATGTAAGTTTTATCATGAAAAAATATCAGAAATGAACATATAACTTTGCTGGTGAGACACAGATTTTACATTTATGGTAAGTTTGTTATCAACAAATTGACCTAGAAATTATACACTACCTTTTGATTTCTTCCTTGTTTTAAGGAAGTTAAAATTATACTCTCCAGATGCATATTTTTCAGTAACCATTAACATTTTCCCATGACTTATTAGATCATGTCTAAATTTTAAAAATCAATCTCTTCCCCAGAGATTGGTGGGCTCATATATACTCATACAGAACTATAAAATTCAATTCTTAAATATTTTGAATTTTGTGGGCTAGTTGACATAACTTTGGTATCTGAAAATTTACAATAGCAGAAGTATTTACCCAAGGAAATTGTCATAGGTACAAAACAGGGGCCTGCCTGCCTGCCTGCCTTCCTTCTTTCCTTCCTTCCTTCCTTCCTTCTTTCCTTCCTTCCTTCTTTCCTTCCTTCCTTCCTTCCTTCTTTCCTTCCTTCCTTCCTTCTTTCCTTCCTTCCTTCCTTCTTTCCCTGCTCCCTCCTTCCACTCTCTCCCCCACTCCCTCCTCCCCTCTTCCTCCCTCCCTTTCTCCTTCCCTCTCTTCCTTCCTTCCTTCTTTTTTCCTTCCCTCCTTTCTTCCTTTCTCTCTCTCTTTCTCGGTTTTCCTCACATGTCTGGTGGTTCAACCTTTACCACACATCACTGCCTTTAAGATAATGCAAAGATATTAGATCCATGATGCTTTGTCTCCTATTTCAATTCCTCCTCTTTCAGTCTATTTCTCAATAAATAAGAAAAGTGATTTTCTTAAAATGTATATTAGGCTATTTTACTTACTGTATAAAAAATACTCCAAATGGTTGCAAATGCTCACATAATGAAATCTAAAGCTAGTAAAATGATTTACGACTCCTCAAATAATTTTTATTACTGTCCATTTTTATTAATCTCACTATTTATTTTTCAGAGATCAACATTGTCTGTCTGACTTCCTATGATTTCTTTTCCCCCACACCTTTATTAAGGTATAATGGTATTAAAAATTCATATAATTAATGCATACAATTTGATGAGTTTGAATGTATGTATAAACTCATGTTACTATCATCACAATCCAGATAGTAAACATATCTATCACCTCCAAAAGCTTTTGTGTGTCCCTTTGGCTTTGTTTGTTTTTGTGGTGAGAACACCTAAAATGAGATCTGCCCTCTTAAAAAGTGCTTAAGTACTTAAGTAAGTACGTTATTATTTACTATAGGAATCATGTTGCATAGTACAACTTACTCATATTGTATAACTGTAGCTTTATATCAATTAAACAATTTCCAATAGCCCTCTCTCCCATTCCCTGGTAATCAACACTCTACAGTCTACTTCCATACCTTTGGCTATTTGATATGCCTCATATAAATCATGTGCTCTATGTCCTTCTGTGACTGATTTATTTCACTGAGCACAACTTCTTTCAGGTTTATCTATGTTGTTGCAAATAATGGTAGGATTTCCTTTTTTAGAACTGAATAATATTTTATTGTATGTGTATGCCACAACTTTTTATTCATTCATCTGTTGATGGAATTTGGGTTGTTTCTATATCTTGGCTATTATAAATAATTCTTCAGTGAACATGGAAGTGCAGATATCTCTTTGAAAACCTGATTTCAGTCATTTTAGAGGTATACCCAGAAGTGAGATTGCTAGATCTTTTGGGAGAACTATTTTTTATTGTTTTGAGGACCTTCCATATTGTCTTCCATAATTTTATTTCATTGAGGTAGAATTTTATGGTAAAATTAACTACTTTAAATATATTTAATAAATCTGACAATTTTGAAACTGTGTGTCTGATTTTAAAAATGAATAAGAAAAATTGAACAGAAAATAACAGAAACCATGGTGGGTGGGGAAAGACATTATATTTATTTGAATGATGTACTTTGAGATTTCTGGGGAAGAATGTACATTGGTCATTTGTTTTCCTTACAGGATACACAAAGAGCAGTGGTTAACATTGAGAGGGTGCCCTCATGATTCTGAGAGCAGGACTACCTAGTAAGAAGGGATACCTTCCAGATCTTAAGCTAAGAGGCTGAGAAGTGTAGTGGGAAAACAGGGAGAGGGAGAGAAGAATAAATAATTATTTGAATGTACAAAATTTTCAAAAAGTATTCATGGACACAGTATATGATATCTCAAGCATTAAATTTACTTGAAAGCAGACCAATTTTAAGATTGCTATTTCCAGTCCTTTTGTTAACAGAAGATAGTTTTAGTTAAAACCCAATGAAAAAGTTTCAGTGAAAGCCAGATTCATAAACACTACACACTTAATTAGGTTATGAAGTATTAAAATAGCAGTTATTACATTATAACTCTATGAACCTAATAAAAGCATAAACTTTTTCAAATTTTAAAACAATTAGTTTTATGATATCTACTTGTGTTGCAGGCTCATAAAATAGACCATTCAAGTTAAAAGATTATTTTTTCAAATTTACATATGTCAATTTAAGTTAAACTCTTAATTTTGCATAATATTGTACATTTTTTAACTTAGTTAATAGTTATTTTAACTTTGGCTTAAATAAGATATTTTCTTTGTTAAAAAATGTAAAGAAGTTTCAAAGACATTATGATGCACAAATGGAATTTCAGATAACAATAATATTTAATTATTGTTGAATAATTTGTCTGTAACTAAAGTATGAAGCCATTAATATGGGGCACAATTTGAAGTCATTTTCTTAAATGTAATGATACAATATAAAGAAAATAGGCTGGAAGTCAAAATATTCTCTCACTTGCCCTGAAACTGGCTTGAGCTAGTTATTTAACTTTTATCTGCCTTAGGTTCATAATTTACGAAGTTCTCTTCAAGCTACAAATTCTCATGTCTGTGAAATTAGACCTAACCGTCCTCATCAATTCAACACCCTAACAGTTGTTTTATAACACACAATTCATTCACAGAGTTTCTAAAATCTAAATTATTTCTCTGTATCAGTGTTGAATTCTATATTCTTTTATATTTATTCACCAAGTGTCACAACAGGAATCTGTACACATATATTAAAGTGAAGAATACTTTCAATAACTTTCAAGCAAAAATATGACAAATAAACTGCTCTCTTGTACTATCTACAAATTTTGAAAATATTTTTAAGCCTAAGCATCTACAAAGAGTATCAAAAATTTACAGTCGCTACGTAACATGAATTAATCCAGAAAGTAATATTTTCTTGGAAATAAACATCTTAGATTTTATAATATGTAGATTGTATATAATGTATTTTCAAACGTCATGAAGTTATATTCAATCATAATGTTATAGAGACAGGAACGATGTCAGAAAAAGATTGTGAAAATTTGTACATACATGTAATAGATAACTTTTTATACCTTATTTGAACACGTAAATATCAGGCTTTTTAAAAGTAATATACATGAGGCTATCTGGGAAAAGTTGAAAGTCAGCAACAAGCACATATCAATAAAAAATTAATAATAAAAATTAATTGGTTACATTAGACTTCTGGTATTATAATCTATTTAATTTATCTGTTACTTATTACCTATACTTTAGAATAAACTGAATGATTACAGGCCATGTAGATAGTCAAGAGTTTAAAAAAATTATATAGTCCATATTTTTCTTTGTTCTTTTCCTTTTGTTTTCCTGGGGAGGATGTATCTTGGTGAACAGGGAGATATCTTAATCTGCTGGTTCACATGTGGACTGAATTTTAAACCAACTAGTTGAATAAGCAAATAGTGTTATTTATAACTTTATAAAATATTACAGAGATCTATGGTAACATTAATTCATTGCTAATTCAGCATCAAAAATAATTTCCTGAATTTGTAAAGTACGTGAATTACTGATGACTAGCAGCACGATGCTGATAACTTTGGGAAAAAAAATAGCCACTGAAAATTAAGCAGCTAAAAAGACTTCAATTTGTATACTAATAACTTCTTTATATATTTGGAGTAATATAACCATTGATACTGTATTGAGTTTAATGATTGTCCCCTCAAAGATATGCACACCTACAACTAGAAACGTTATTTAGAAAATGTTATTTAGAAAAACAGTCTTTCCAGATGTATTTAAAATAAGCGACTCAAGAGAACATCATCCTAGGATAATTTAGGTGGACCCTAAGTTCAATGACAAGTATCTTACAAGAGACAAAGTGATGTATCTACAAGCCAAGATTTGTAGTAATTTGTTATGAAATCCCTTAGGAAATGAATACTGATACTTTAGCAACAAAGAAAAATTTGAAAAGCAGGAATAATATTTTCTAAATTTATTGTTATTAATCGGTTATCACAGCATTGATCACCATTTTATTATTCTATTCCACAATGTGGTCTCACAACTACTTAATCTTAAAGTTGATAGATATCTTTAAATGTAGCCTACAATTACTATACTTTCTTCTTGTTAAATAAAGGACATTCAGGATAAAACGGTTAACTCTCATGCCTGCTATATATATAAACCATATGAATAGCTAAAGGGATAAAACATAGTTTTATATTTTCTCTAATCTGTATAAGAAATGCGTGATGCTGATGATTTTCCTGGTATACACCCATATTATTTATTTCAATTATTTTAATGGAGAAATATATGATTATTATTTAAAATGTGTCACAAAGAAAAGAATAAAAATTAAAACATAAATAAGTACCCCTAGACCAACATCTCTAAGATTACCACATTTGATTTTTCAATATTGAGGCGGATTGTTTTCCAAAAGTTCCCACAGCAACATCTCTATTTCCATATACATTTCCAAACCTATCCATTTTTATCAAATGTTAGAATCAATTTTGTTTCCTTGGATTTGAAGGAAGGAGGATTTTGACTGTTCTGTACAATATGTATGACAGAAGTGATATTTTTCAGAGATCTGAAACATTCTGAGGCTATGAGATCATAACATTCTGAGGCTATGCCACTAAAAAGAGATTCTCTCTCTCTGTCTCTCTCTCTCTCTCACCCTCAACCAAGGAACCTAGCTTCCATGTAATGAAGAAATCCTAGTCACATGGTTAGACTCCTTGTAGGTGTTCCAGTGACCATCCCAGCTAAGGTCTTAGCCAAGGTCTAGGATCAACTCCTAGCCAAGTGAGTATGTGAGTTTTCAAATTCCCTAGTCTTCTAGGCTTTCAGGTGAGGTACTATCCCTTGGAGAAGTAAAATAAGCTGAGCACTATGTGAATTCCTGGTCGACAGACTCCATAAGCATTGTAAAGGGTTATTTTATGCCACTAAGTTTTGGAGTAATTAGTTATGTAACCACAGCTTCTGGAACAATTATGTTTCTGTATCATTTTCAGTGAATATCATTATATCGACTGACTCATATTCAGTATAAATAACAAAAGCATAGTGGCCATATGTTGATTAAACACCTTTGATGAAAATAACCACAAATCAGCACAGTAAGGGAAAAGCCAGTATAATGTTTCATTCTGAAAGAAGGCTCAACAACTCTTGTAAATATTTTTTTAAAAAAAGAAAAAGCAAAGTTTTAAGCGTATGTTAGTTCAATGACATGAGAACTGTTGAAGATTTGGTTGAGAAAATTTTTATTCCATGTCTCTGGTAGAAGTGCATATACTATATACGGAGGTTTTTTTGAAGTGAGAAAAAATGTAAGAATATATTAGCATCGTATCAGTGTTTTTAAAGCTTTTGCTTAGTATGTGTTATTCTCTCTTATTGACTATAAAGCAAACATGTGCAACAATACTTTTGAGGTACTCTCTGGATGACTAAATTACATTCAGCAAATATTTAGAGATCCTAAAATACGTACATTTGTTTTTCACAATAGGTATCTCTTATCTCAATTATTTTCTATATAGTCTAAATTTAAAATAATATTTTTATCAAGATTTATGTTTGTGTTCCAAAATTGCTAATGGGAAATTATCCCTACTTTCTTTGCTTGTGACTAAAGGCAATGTGATTACAACAAGCTGTCAGTTATGTCATAACACATGTCCATACACACACACATATTTGGCATTAATATAATTATCTCTTTTTCAGGATTTAAAATCAATTATAGACCAAAGTTCACCAATTCCTGGTAATGACATTATATCCTTAAAAATGTAAGCTTGGAAACAGAACACACAAGAAGAAATAAATTAAACAGTTCACTAAATAAGTTACATGTTTTATATAAAACTAATTAATCTTATAAATAAACCTAAGCAAAGAACAAAACGAGAACACATTGTTTATAAATTATTCTTATGCATCATATGTTTTAAAATATATCAGATGTTTCTAAAGTTATAAAAAGCAACAATACTGAAGCATTGTCTGAAAAACAATTATATTTGGAGTGAAGTATAGAAAGTTTTACATTAGAAGTATGTTACTTTGGTTTATTTTTATCTGTAGAAATATGAGGTCAGTGATTATAATCAGCATGTAGGGCATTTCTTTATGAAGTTTGAAACCACTAAACATCTTATGGAAGCTATTGATCTCTAACTTAATCTTTAAAAATATTAAAATTATTGTTTTTTTCTGGTCATAAGCATAAACTAAGGGATTGAATTATGTTTTCAAAAGCACTCCTATCATCCTAGGCTATCAAGAAAATGAATTTGTATAATCCATTTTTAATTACCTCAGGCTGGTAAAACTTTCTAAATTTTGCTATTTATTTAAAATCGGAAACTATAAAGTGAATAATAATTTTTATTAACTTAATTGCCTAGGTCATTAATGAACTGCTAGTTGTCACATCTAAGAGATATGTGTCAGTCTTCGTCACCCTCTTATTCTCAACTTTAATTGATATTTTTCCCCTCTCTTCTTGAGCTCTGTCTTCTCTTCCACTCTATTCTGCAGTGTCTCTCTCTCTGGCCTATCCTGTTTAGTCTCTGTGATCTTCTCTTATTCCATCTACCATTTACATGTTGGAGCTCCTGAAATGGCTCTTTTCACTGTACACAATCTGTAAGGAAGAATCATAAATTTATCTGGGTTGAATTTACAAATTGTACCATTCAGCTGGTGAGTGAGTTAGAAGAATTAACAGTGGAGAAAATATTAATACTTTCTCTCATGGGATTGTCAGACAGCTTTAAAGAAACAAGTTTAAATAATTTTCAGTAAAGTTTACTTCCAATTTATTTGCTTGTTCACACACACACAAAAACTAAGGTTGTTACAGAATAGATTATGGCCAATCCTTTATTTCTGATAATAGAAGTATATCTATCTATTATCTGTCTATCCTCTCTCTCTCTCTCTCTCTGCATATACGTCTCCATATGCTTTTCCATGTGACTTTTCCAATGCCAGAAACAGATGATAGAATATATTTCCCTGCTACCTTGATGTTTGGTTTAGCTCAGTGAGTCATTTTGCCACATGATATGATGAGAGCAGATATTGTACATGTTACTGTAAGCTTTGGTTTGCTTTTTTGTGTTTTTCTCTAATCCACCATGAGAGAAACAGAGACATTGGTTGCAGAATGAGGAAAATTGAGGAATAAATCTGAACCCAAATTTCAGCATGGAAGCAAGCCTTGGCAAGCCAGCAGAAACAGAGCTGACTCATAGATACATGTGCAAGAATTTTTTTTAAATTTAAATGTTAAAAATTTGAAGGTTTGGTATTCATCGCTTTGCAATTAAAACTAATATGGTAACAATGGATACTAATCCCAGGATATCAGTAAATCATCTGTGTAAGCAAAATGCACACCATAATAGTCTTACCTCAGGATGATATTTTAATTTTCTGACAGTGTTATCCTCCTTCTCTACTCCATTACCCACAGTATTGTTTAAACAAAAGCAGTGCATTATTTTTTATTACATACAGTAAGAAATAGTGAACTAATGTTTATTTATTGCCTAATGAGGCAAATTTTAGTAACACATTAAAAAATACCTCTTCGTTTATCCCTTCTTACCAGCACAATTACAACGTGAAATTATTACAAGATAAATTTAAGAAAGTCTGCAACTATAAGAGAAACTTCTAAATCTTTCACGAATCCAGTTGTTGCGTAAGCATTACTATCTGCCAGTACCATAGAAAAACCCAATTTTTTTTCCAAACAAAAATTCTTTTAACCTTCTTCTTAAAAATCTGTCACTCTTGTGTTTATTGTGTGAAATTGTAGCACACCAATCAACAGAACTAGATACCTGAGAAACAAATTTGACTTGCAACAATTACCATCTTATACTAATTTGGCATCTTTGTGTTTTGTTTTATTTTATTTTATTTATTTATTCATTTATTTGAGATGGAGTTTTTCTCTTGTTGCCCAGGCTGGAGTGCAATGTTGCCATCTTGATTCACCGCAACCTCTGCCTCCCAGGATCAAGTGATTCTCCTGCCTTAGCCTCCTGAGTAGCTGGGATTACAGGTATGTGCCACCATGTCTGGCTAATTTTGCATTTTTAGTAGAGACAGGGTTTCTCCATGTTGCTCAGGCTGGTCTGCAACTCCAGACCTCAGGTGATCTGCCCACCTCGGCCTCCCAAAGTGTTGGGATTACAGGTGTGAGCCACTGCACTCAGCCAACATCCTTGTGTTTTTAAGCTCATCTTTTTTTCTCTAACCAAATAATCAATCTCAGAGATTCAACACTATGTTTCTTAAAAAAATACAATATTCTAATATATGCTTTCTGCATTCCTTATTATTACACCTTCTAGCAACAACACTGAGACTAGTTTTAACTATTATTATTTTTCAAGCATTTCAGATGTAAAAGAAAAAAGTATTTGAAGCAGTTCTCAATCAAATTAGAGGTTTATTTTTCCAATGTTGAGGACACACCCACGTAAAGGAGACATGTGCCACAGTATGATCTGTGGCCTGAGCTCTTCTCCAAAGAGGGTTTTGCGGGCTTCAGTATTTAAAAGGGAAAAAGTTGGCGGAGGGGGAAAAAAGAAGAAAAAGGCAGAGTAGACAAATGGGGCAAGTAGTTACATTCATTTGAGGCCTTGATTAGTACTCACTGAATCTACATGTTGTGGTGAAAAGATGGGGCAGAGGAACAGTCAATTATGTATTCATCTCACGCTCAGTAAATCTGGACTTTACTTAACATAATGTAAACATAGAGTTGAGGAAGAAGTCAAATACGCATTCGTCTCAGGGTGGGCAGAGGGGTGATTTTTAGTCTCCTCTTGTCCCATACCTATGAAGATAAACAATTCATCTACACTGTCAGGATGAGGGAGATCACCTAGCAAGATGTATGTATAGGAACAAAAGGAAAGGCAGGTTTTCTGTGACTCCATTTCCAAGCATAACTTTTCCTTTTGCATATTGAGTTTGGGGTCCCAAGATTTTATTGTCCTTTCACACAAACATTGTTCTAAGCACTTTATATTAACCAAATTTAATTCACATAGCAATCCTGTATTTGTTTATTTTTGTTGTTGTTGTTATTTTATCATTCCCCTACCCAATCCTATGTTAGAGATGAAGAAATTGAGGCACAGAGATACTTAGTTTCCCAGGTACATATAGCTCACATGTGTCAGGGCAGAGATTTGAAAATAGGCAACCCATTTCAAGAGTCTAGAAGTAGTTAATTTAGTCATTATCCATCCTATATTGCTCCCCTATACTGTGCAATAATAAATAGATTATGTTGCTCTTCTTCTTATAAACCTTCTGTGAAGCTTCTTATCACCTTTAAAATAACATGATACAGGTCTTATAATATGACAAGATCCTCTATGATTTACTCCTTCCTTCCTCTCTCTCTCTCACTTCACATCCATTCTAAAATTGTGCTTAGTAGACAAATGGAGCAAACTTCTTACACTACATCGTTACTGGCCTTCCATGTTCTCTCCCTTGTGAGATCTGAGAAATTTGCCCCTTATCTTGTTTACTGTGAAAACTTTCATTCTTTCTTTAGGATTTATCCCTGAAGCTGAAGCACGTACTAAGAGATTCTAAATCAGGCAGCCAAACTGGAATAGAAATCTCTCCTGCAGACTCTCATAAGTCTGTGTGTTATGAGAATTTCTTGTAGATACTTGGTCTTCTCTCTGTGTCACCCATTAGGGTTGGAGCTATTTTGAGTCAGAAATTTCGACTTCATTTTTGTTTCCTTAGAGCCTAGAAAAATATTAACTTTAAATTATTTTAATAATTTTGTGGCAGTATATAAACATAGTAAGATAATATAAAATACTACATGTGTATGAACTATTATGATAATTAAATATCTCAGTTTGTTGCATCGCATTTTTTCATTGAGTAAGACTTTTAGTGTCTGGTGTTCTGACACAGTCCTAGGGAGATTGGGGAATATCACAGAATGAGTCTGGCTATCAACAACACAAAAGCCTCACTTACTCTCAAAAGTCGTTTTGTTAGAATAATATGAAACAGCCAGTGGAAATTGAAAAGTTGAGTATGATTTTAAAAAGAAAAGAAGGACGTAATAAAAAGGATTGGAAAATACAGTAATACATAGTGAGAATTTTGATTTATTGAAATGAAATCCCCACCACCTTTGGTCTCTATCTATTGTAGGGCTTTTGAAAAGGATGAAACGATACGAATTAGTGTATTCAAGCTCTTTCAATGAGATTTCAACAATATGTCTCAGCAAGAAATAAATAACTGAGGTGTATTTTTCCCGCAGATTCCTCTCTTCTTTGAAGGGAAGATAAATTAACTATAACACCTCTCTTTGCTTGTGGTTCTGAACTCACCAAAGTTGTAAGAGCAGTTTTTGTCCACATGCTGTTTCTGTTTTTTTTTTTTTTTAAGCCAAGTCAGTGACTGACCTCGCCACCTTTTCCATCCCTTACAGGTGATTAGAATGAGAATCTCATGACATTTCAAGTTGACCAATTAACAAGTGACCCAGGACTATTTTGAATCATATCTGTAGTTTTCCAGAAATGGTAAATCACACATGCACACACACAGAAAATATATGGGAGTTGCTAATGTTAAAGATGATACATCTATATGTTTGCTCATTGAGGAGTGCTTATTTGGAATTTTTCTTTATTTTCTACATTTCAGAGGGCAGATGTTGTATCATTGCAATGATGCAATGGATATAAAAAACAAGTGTGATGGGAGGACCTCAGAGCCCATTGAACCCACAAATTGACACAATAGTTTTCTACCTCTCATGTGTTTACTGTATCTCTTGAAACTGAAGTAGAATCAAATTTAGATGCTGGGATTCACATGTAGATAAAAACAAATTTTCATTAATTTCTGCACACAAGCTTACATTTTAATTTATTTCCCCAATTTGCCTAAGCAAAAATTTTATTTTATTTCAATTCAGTATACTCAGTCAGATCTAGTGATTTGATTAATATTGTCATTATTGTCCAATTTATAGTTTAATCACTTCGGGAGATACAGGCAGTCTTTCATTGTTTCTTCCCACTTCATCTGTCCCTTCTTTTCACTCAAGGGCATATGCTGGTCACCCAAGCACTGGTGTAGTAAACAGTGTCTTCATAAATCTCCAACTGTTGAGTCATCTCTTGATTAGTTTAATTTATCTTGGCGTCCTGGCTAGCAGATGTTCTGCTTTGCTGGTCTGTGCTGGTGCTGCCTGCTTTGCCCCTCTGTTCTGCTGTGTATAATCCTGGCCTTTACTGCTGCCTACTGCTGCCAATTGTGCACAGCAAAATTCTACCTTCCCTCGAAAGGAAGCTCTTTTTCATTCCCTCATGAAACCTTTGGCTTATTAATCATTCAGTGTTCTACAAGAAAAGCTCCCAAGTGTTTCTCTCCACCACATCAGTGCATGTTTTGTTTGTAAAGCTGTCCTCAGGATAATCCCACAGGATAATCCCCCCATTTCTTGACTACTGTTCCAAAGATTGTTCCAATCTTAGTGTGAATCTTAGTGACATCTTATACTGGATGTTAGGTTTTATGAAAGCTTTTAAAATGAGCGAAAACTGTATTTCTGATTTGAATTGTGATAGAAAGAGTTCTAAAATGCTACCCTTATGTTTTTCTACCAAAATCCATGCAATACTGTTTATAAGTCAAGTCCGCAGTCCCCAAGCCACAGTCCAGTACCAGTCTGTGGCCTGTTGAGAACTAAGCAGCCCAACAGGAGATGAGTGGTAGGAGAGCCAGTGAAGCTTCCTCTGTGTTTACAGCCACTCCCCATTGTTTACATTACTACCTGAGCTCCGCCTCCTGTCAGATCAGTGGGGTATTAGATTCTCATAGGAGCCCAAACCCTGTTGTGAACTCTGCACGCAAGGGATCTAGGTTGTGTGCTCCTTATGAGAATCTAACTAATGCCTGATGATCTGAGGTGGAACAGTTTCATCCAGAAACCATCCTCAGCCCCAGCACCACCTTCTTTGGAACAGTTTCATCCAGAAACCATCCTCAGCCCCAGCACTCCATTCTGTGGAAAAATTTTCTTCCAGGAAACCTTCCTGGTGCCAAAAAAGTTCTGAGCCACTTGTTTATATGATGAAATATGAAACCCATGATTGTTACATTACATGACAAAGGGATGTGGCATATGTAATTAAGGCTACCAATCAGTTGATTTTGACTTATTCAAAAGAGAGAATATCCAGGTGGGCCCAATCTAGCCAAATGAGCCATTTAAAAGGCGAGTTTTCTCTAATTCATGATAGAAAGGGACATACGATAGATTTGAAGCATTAGAAGGATTCCTAAGTACTATTGCTGGCTTGAAGATGGAAGGGAGCCTGCAGCAGGGAATAAGGGAGCCTAGAAGCTGAGAGCAGGCCCCAGCCAATAGCCAGGAAGGAAATGGTGGCTTCAGTTCTACAACGGTATGCTGCAGAATTCTAATTAACAACCTGAGTGAGCTTGGAGGCATAGTCTTTGCCAAAGTCTCTAGACAAAAGTTCCACCTGGACAGCGCTTTGATTTCAGCCTTGCAATACTTTAAAACATGAGCATTCAAGCCAGGCCAGACTTCTGGCCTATGAAACTGTGAGACAACAAACCAGTCATCTATCTCCAATTCTGAGTTGTGTGATTAGTGTTTTTTTTTAATTATTTTTGAGTAGTTAAGTTTGTGTTATTATTAGATAGCAATAATATCTATATTATTGCTAATAATTATAATATAGATATTATTTGTTATAATATAATAATATATATTTTATATTTATTTTTATATTATTTTTATATATAAATATATATTTATATATATAATATAATTTGTTATAATTATAATATAGATATAATATAGATATTATTGCTAATAATTATAACTAATATGTGTAGGTTTCTATATAAGAGTTTCTTGAAATAGTAAAGCCATGTTGATGCAGACAACCAAAGAGAAAGCTCATGCTAATATAGACAGTAAGATAAGCAAATGTCTCAGGTTTCAGTTCTCATTGGAATTGTTTTTTATACTGAATTGCCGCAAAGAAGAAGCCCACAGATAAAAATGTTTAGTTTCAAAAATGCATGGAAAGAAGATGACATTTCATGCCACTAAAATGTCCTTAAAAAGTGAGATTATTTTAAATATTATATTTTCCCTGCTAGTAAATATATGAAACTTACTCAGGTGGGTTAAGCTTCTTCTTTTTTTTTTTCCAAAGAGGTAATTTACAAAAATAAGATTATTATAAAATGTTTCCTCCACAGTGTGACAATATGTTAGATTGTTTGTACAAATCAAATTCTCTTCTATTAAATTGCCTTTCTTTCTTAATTTATATCTGAACAAAATTTAGCTATGACAGTATGTAAATGTCATTTGTTTCACCCTTGATATAGAAGTCAGACAAGATAATGTCTATAGAAGAAAAAACCATTTTCTTTCAAATTAGTAATCTTGTCTATGTTAAATTGATATATACATGTAATTTTAAAAAGTTAAAAAGTTTTTTAAAAATATACACTTTTTTAAACATTATACTGAACACCACAATTGAGAATTAAATAATAGTTGAAACTATAAATAAGATCTAATTTTGAGCTTGACAATTTAGGGCTTACTGATTTTATTCTTTTTATTTTTATTTTATTTTTTTGAGATGGAGCTTTGCTCTGTCACCCAGGCTGGAGTGCAATGGCACCATCTCGGCTCACTGTAATCTCCACCTCCTGGGTTCAAGAGATTCTCCTGCCTCAGCCTCCCGAGTAGCTGAGACTACAGGCATGCACCACCACACCTGGCCAAATGTTTTTGTATTTTTAATAGACATGGGGTTTCCCATGTTGGCCAGGCTGCTCTTGAACTCCTGGCCTCAAGTGATCCACCTGCCTCAGCCTTCCAAGGTGCTGGGATATAGGTGTGAGCCACCACCCCAGATGCTTACTGATTTTAACGTTGGAATTTGATTAATTATTAATATTTAATTTTTATTTTATAAACAATTCATGGTTATTATTAAAGTGTGGCTAATGTTAGAAAATTATAAAGAAACAAAATATTTGTGAAATTACCACCCCAAATAATCATGATAGTTTACCAGGATACATGGTGGGGAACTTATTTATTTCAATACAATAGGCTATTTTATTTAAGTATGAGATATTTCTGATGAATTTTCTATCTCGTTTTATTTGATGTATTTTCATATTGCTATAACTCTAAAATTTTTAATATATATTTCTGTGTATTTACATATATCAGACTATATACCTAGCCATTTCTCCTTTCAGGAAATTGGTTAAACATTTGAATTACAGTAAATTATACAGCAATATATGCCTTTGATATATATCTGCCTTTTATGTGTGATATTGTGCTGTTAATCGCTAGGGCTTTGAATGTGACAAACTGCTACATATAAGCTAGATATTTAAAACAAGTTATATTTTGAGGATTTTCACACGGGATCCAGCAGCACATCAAAAAGCTTATCCACCACGATCAGGTTGGCTTTATCCTTGGGATGCAAGGCTGGTTCAACATATGCAAATCAATAAATGTAATCCATCACATAAACAGAACCAATGACAAAAACCACATGATTATCTCAATAGATGCAGAAAAGGCCTTCAATAAAATTCAACAGCCCTTCATGCTAAAAACTCTCAATAAACTAGGTATTGCTGGAACATATCACAAAATAGTAAGAGCTATTTATGACAAACCCACAGCCAATATTATACTAAATGGGAAAAAGTGGAAGCATTCCCTTTGAAAACCGGCACAAGACAATGATGCCCTCTCTCACCACTCCTGCTCAACAGAGTATTGAAAGTTCTGGCCAGAGCAATCAGACCAGAGAAAGAAATAAAGGGTATTCAAATAGGAAGAGAGGAAGTCAAATAGTCTCTGTTTACAGATGACATGATTGTGTATTTAGGAAACCCCATTGTCTCAGCCCAAAACCTCCTTAAGCTGATAAGCAACTTCGGCAAAGTCTCAGGATGGAAAATCAATGTGCAAAAATCACAAGCATTCCTATACACCAATAATAGACAAACAACCAAATCATGAGTGAACTCCCATTCACAATTTCTACAAAGAGAATAAAATACCTAGGAATGCAACTTACAAGGGATGTGGAGGACCTCTTCAAGGAGAACTACAAACCACTGCTCAAGGAAATAAAAGAGGACACAAACAAATGGAAAAGCATTCCATGCTCATGGATAGGAAGAATCAGTATCGTGAAAATGGCCATACTGTCCAAAGTAATTTATAGATTCAACGCTATCCCCATCAAACTACCATTGACTTTCTTCACAGAATTAGAAAACACTATGTTAAATTTCATGTGGAACCAAAAAAGAGTCTGTATAGCCAGGGCAACCCTAAGCAAAAAGAACAAAGCTGGAGGCATCACGCTACCTAACTTCAAACTGTACTACAAGGCTACAGTAACCAAAACAGAATGTTACTGGTACCAAAACGGATATACATACCAATGGAATAGAACAGAGGCCTCAGAAATAATACCACACATCTACAACCATCTAATTTTTGATAAACCTGATAAAAACAAGCAATGGGGAAAGGATTCCTTATTTAATAAACGGTGTTGAGAAAACTGGCTAGCCATATGCAGAAAACTGAAACAGGACCCCTCCCTTACACTTTATACAAAAATTAACTCAAGATGGATTAAAGACTTAAATGTAAGACCTAAAACCATAAAAACCCTAGAAGAAAACCTAGGCAATACCATTCAGGACATAGTTGTGGGCAAAGACTTCATGACTAAAACGCCAAAAGGAACAGCAACAAAAGCGAAACTTGAAATATGGGGTCTAATTAAACTAAAGAGCTTCTGCACAGCAAAAGAAACTATCATCAGAGTAAACAGGCAACCTACAGAATGGGAGAAAATTTTTGCAATCTATCCATCGGACAAAGGGCTAATATCTAGAATCTACAAGGAACTTAAATAAATTTACAAGGAAAAAAAAAACTCCATCAAAAAGTGGGCAAAGGATATCAACAGGCACTTCTCAAAAAAAGACATTTACGCAGCCAATGAACATGTAAAAAAGCTCATCATCACTGGTCATTAGAGAAATGCAAATCAAAACCACAATGAGATAACATCTCACACCAGTTAGAATGGTGATCACTAAAAAGTCAGGAAACAACTGATGCTGGAGAGGATGTGGATAAACAGGAACACTTTTACACTGTTGGTGGGAGTGTAAATTAGTTCAACCATTGTGGAAGACAATGTGGTGATTCCTCAAGGATGTAAAACCAGAAATACCATTTGACCCAGTGATCCCATTACTGGGTATATATATACCCCAAAGGTTATAAATCGTTCTACTATAAAGACACATGAACACGTTTGTTTATAAATCATTCTACTATAAAGACACATGAGCACTATTCACAATAGCGAAGACTTGGAACCAATCCAAATGCCCATCAATGATAGACTGGATAAAGAAAATGTGGCACATATACACCATGGAATACTATGCAGCCATAAAAAAGGATGAGCTTATGTCCCTTACAGGGACATGGATGAAGCTAGAAGCCATCATTTTCAGCAAACTAACACACAAACAGAAAACCAATCACCACATGTTCTCACTCAGTGGGAAGTGGGAATTGAACAATGAGAACACATGGACACAGGGAGGGGAACATCACACAGTGGGGCCTGTCAGGAGGTGGGGGGCTATGGGAGGGATAGCACTGGGAGAAATACCTAATGAAGATGATGGGTTGATGGGTGCAGCAAACCACCATGGCATGTGTATACCTATGTAACAAATCTGTACATTCTGCACATGTGTCACAGAACTTAAAGTATAACAATAATAAAAAAGTTATATTTTATAATTTTTTAAATTTTTGAATGCTAATATGATTCATTATTTGATTTGATAATTACTGTATTTTTACCCTCTTTTGTCCATTTCATGTTTAATATTTATCTAACATTTTGATTTGTATAAAATAGATTAAACTTTATTTACAATAATGATCTACCTATCATTTCAAGTTGATTATGTAAAATTTTAAAATGTTCAAGCAGAATTGCTTTTCAATTAAAATATGTTAATGGTATTTAACATTTTAAGAATAGCTGCATTATTTCAATTAGTTAATTCTCATTACTTTTTAATCTCAATAGTGTTCTGACAATTTCTAGCTATTTTTAGCATGATGAAAATTTAGAGAAATATTAAAATGTGTTTTCATATTTCTATTTTGTTCTGACCCTCTCAAAAACTTTAATACATTTTCTCTAACGATTATGGTGGCATTAATATTCAATCAAAATCATCCAATACATATGTATTATTGCATAAATTTATACTATACATTTATGCATAAATTGTAAGTGCTTTTGAGCTGTTTCTAACATTTTCTGTACCTGACATCAAGACAACTCTTTTAATATTATTACTATTACTACTACTTCTAGTAACTACTTAGAGTTATACTAATGATAATTCATACACTATGTTCTAAGCACCAGCTTAAATATTCACATGAATGAAACAGATTTTTTGTTTTCTATATTATTATTGGGAGAATAGGCTTTAGCCTCCACAAAATTTTTAGGTTGTAGTTAAATTTTTTGTAACTCTTCTTAGGTAGCCTAAAAACTTCTCATAGAATTGGTAAACATTTGAAGCCTATATATGTAGGCAAAAAACCTCCAAAAACAAAACGGAAAGACAAACAGAAAGAAAGATCATCTTTCTGTTAATGATTTCAATGAAACCAGGGCCTTTCATATTTTTGTTTGAAAATTTTAAAATAATAATAATTGTATATAGGAAATTCTGAGTATGACACACACAAAAGCACACAAGCAACCTTAACCTCCAACCACATGTAATAATGCCTCACAATTACAGGCAATGGTATAGCTTGCATCTTGTGATTAGCATCTCTCTTCTTTTTCTAATTCATGTGGCAATCAGAGAGCTGATAAATCAAATTCCTGAAGATAGTCCATACCAGAAAGAACCTGTCAGGAAATAGTGCTCCCAGCTGTGCCTCTGGAAATGTCTTATTAGTGTTGAAAACTTCACTAGCCTGACTATCTAGGTGATACTTTTAAAAAAAATTTAAAATAAAAATTTCATGAAACTATTCTTAGAAACTTTCATATCTATCTCATACAGACTATCTACTTATAAAAAGACAATTGTTTTTTCAAACAGAGAAAACGAAGCCATTCTACATTTGTGATATGCAGTATGATATTTCTGTTTTAGTGACTCCAGAAGTGCCCTATTTCTTACCAAATTGATCACTCCTTCGCCCTAAGCATGGCAAAAGTTCAGCCAATTTCATTTGGCATTTAAAAAAATATTTCTGCTTCATACTAATGTGCAGTTGGGTGGCATATATTTATCATTCTTTGCGTTTATTTGATTTTGGCCATCGGATACAACTTTGTGTGTTTTTACTATGTTTCTTGCACGTTTGTTAGTAATGTCTTGATCACTTGTCTGTTATTTTAGAGATCTGTATTTTTAAATAATGTGTTAAATTAAAAAATGTAAATTTTAGACTAGTCTAAAATGTTTATTCTATCAGTCATTCATTCAATTCTCCATTTATTCATGTGTACGAGGCAATTTATTACAGACCATGTGCTAGCACCAAAAACACTGCAATCATCTTGCAAACATGATTCTGGTCCTAAGAGAGAGTTTGTTCAGGGAAAATCATGTTAACAAGACTACTATATAGCATCGTGAAAGTTATGGTAAATTCAAATATAAGCTGCTATGAGACCAAGAGGGAAAGGGTAGTTAAAATATCAAAATCATTCTGGAAACATTTATCTAAAATAAGAAGTATCTTTGCCCAGAGTTGTTAATTCAGCTAATGTTTGAATAAAAACAAACTCTGATGAGTCATTTTATTTTTGTGTTTTTAAACAGTATGTATGTGTATTCTTTTGATAAAGAATTTCCTGATTTTCTGAAAATTTTTGTGTCTAGCTGATATACTTGACTCCCAGAGGTAGATCATTTGTATTTGCTGACATATATTAAATGTTATTCAAGGGTTTTTTTACCCACAAAAATACTTAGTTTTGACTTATTTCTAACCCAACATCTGCAACCCTGGCTGCCTAAGTTTCATTAATGACAGGAGTAGCTTTGCTTAGTGTTTTCTCACATTATGAATCAATTATTATTATGTTTCTTTCCATGTTCAAATATACTTATTCTTTTTTATTAATTTGGAAATTTTTTATTTTTTATTTTATTTATTTATTTATTATTATTATTATTATACTTTAAGTTTTAGGGTACATGTGCACAATGTGCAGGTTAGTTACATACGTATACATGTGCCATGCTGGTGCGCTGCACCCACTAACTCGTCATCCAGCGTTAGGTATATCTCCCAATGCTATCCCTCCCCCCTCCTCCCACCCCACAACAGTCCCCAGAGTGTGATGTTCCCCTTCCTGTGTCCATGTGTTCTCATTGTTCAGTTCCCACCTATGAGTGAGAATATGCGGTGTTTGGTTTTTTGTTCTTGCGATAGTTTACTGAGAATGATGATTTCCAATTTCATCCATGTCCCTACAAAGGACATGAACTCATCATTTTTTATGGCTGCATAGTATTCCATGGTGTATATGTGCCACATTTTCTTAATCCAGTCTATCATTGTTGGACATTTGGGTTGGTTCCAAGTCTTTGCTATTGTGAGTGGTGCTGCAATAAACATATGTGTGCATGTGTCTTTATAGCAGCATGATTTATAGTCCTTTGGGTATATACCCAGTAATGGGATGGCTGGGTCAAATGGTATTTCTAGTTCTAGATCCCTGAGGAATCGCCACACTGACTTCCACAATGGTTGAACTAGTTTACAGTCCCACCAACAGTGTAAAAGTGTCCCTATTTCTTCACATCCTCTAAATGTACTTATTCTATGTCTTCAAAGGTAGATTCTTTTCAGTTGAATGGCAGTTTTCAGCTGGCAATTTGTCAAAGAGCCATACTAGTAATATTTTTAAAAATGACACACATATTTATAATAAGTACGTGTAATTTGAAAAATAATTTCTGCTGTCAAATGTCATTTTGTAAAGAAAATTCTACATTTTCATATACAAATAATGATACACTTAAAATATATACATCTTAATTGAGATATTGTTAAAATATCAAGAAATAGATACTTTCTTATAAGGAAAACCCTGTGCTGATTCCATTGGGTTGTTTATTATATAGCTTGATATCTACATAAATTGAAAAATAGAAGCACCACTATTTCTTTAAAATGTGTAATATTGACATGTAGGATAAATATTGTTTTTACTGTGATTGTATAAAAGTGTATATGATTATATAAAAGTGTGCATGATGTACACTTTTATATAATCACAGTAAAAACATAATATGATTACTTTCCTTAAGATAATTTTTGTATTGTGTTGTAAAGTGTGTTTCAGTACATGAAATCTTTCCTGTAGCAATCACAGCCTCCTGGGGTTCCAAAATAATCTAGAAAAGAGTAATAACAAAGAAATTTTGTGGATCTTGGGGGAATAAGTTATCTTGATAAAAAGAGAAAATTCTCTGGAGACAGAAATTTGAGCTCTTAAACATTTCCCATATGAGTACAAATCACATAAAACACGTATTTCCAAGGTACCCCATTAGAAAATTTTTAATACTTGTGTCTTTTGAATTCTAATAATTTATATGACATTCATAGCAAATAGAATGTATTTCTTGAAGATTACAGTTTACTCTAACATTTATATACCATGATATTCTCTTTTCTTTAGCGTCAGAGAGGCTATGTGCAAGGGGAATATTAGGAATTAGCTTGAATCTCTTAAAATAGTTATCTAGGCCATCATCACAAAATTGAAGGCATGCAACCCATGGGATTTATAGGATAATTCATTGTTGATTGTGGTACAGGAATTATACGTTATAAATTTACATATGTGTGTCCGTGTGGTGAGTATGTACAGAAACACATATAGATTCATATTTTTTAATGTCTATCTTATCTGTACATTAAAATATAAAAAGTCTATATGGGTTTGGTATTATACCTACAGTTTTTCAACATCATAAGTAAGTATGGAGATAGTGGAAGTTAATGTTCCAATTTTTAATTTATTAATAGGAGTGTATGGATAAAAAAGTTTTCGAGATCATTGATCTAATCAAAAAGAAATACAAAATTAAACATTTACATGCAGTTAATTAGATGATCAATCAATCTGTCATGAAGATAACTGCTAAATTGTTAATATTGGATTAGAATATGGGGAGGCAGACATAATTTGCCAGCATAATTTACATGATTTAAAATATAAGCCTTGGACTTCCAGCTTCTGGTCTGGCATGTGAGAAGCCTGGAAGTCATTAATCCATCCTAACAACTAGTAAAGACTGAACAAACTGAGAAATCAATAATTCTTCTTAGATCTGTCAGAGAAGAGAGGTCATAGGACAAACTGCAGCCCTCAAAACTGGAAATACAGATAGGCAGATTCAGAATATCACAACTTACTGGAGCCAAAACCTGTAAGAAACTTCTGCAGGAACCAGTGTGGGGGTAGAAAAATCTAAACTGTAATCTACAGATTACTAGGCTTCAGTGTGGCAAGTTTTAGTTAAAATCTGCAGAGGGACCCAGACTAAGGGGATACCTACACTTTTCTGACTTTTATTTCCAGGTGCTCAACCAGACTCCCACAGTGAGCACTGGAGAAAAAAATTCTCTCATTCTTTTAGTCAGGAGAGAGGGGAGTAGCCATTTTGAAATACACCAGAACATTCTGTTCTCCTAAACAAGACCTGCTCTCAAGAGAACCTGTTTTACCCAGGTTTAAGTTATGGGCTATTTTTTAATTTTCAGAGCCTAGCCTACCTGGGAGATAGGAAATAACTAATTCCAGTCTACTCTAGCCTATCACGTGAGAGATGGAAAATGCCTGGTATAGTTTGTCTGTGTTCTCCTCCAAATCTCATCTTGAATTCCCACCTGTTGTGGGAGGGACCTGGTGGGAGGTAATTGAATCATGGCGTCAGGTCTTTCCCTTGCCATTCTTTTGATAGTGAGTAAGTCTCACTGGATCTGATGGTTTTAAAAAGGGGAGTTTCCCTGCACAAGCTCTCTCTTTGCCTTCCACCATCCATGTCAAACATGACTTGTTCCTCCTTTCCTTCTGCCATGATTATGAGGCCTCCCCAGCTATGTGGAATTGTAAGTCCATTAAAACCCTTTCTTTTGTAAATTGAGAAGTCTTGGGTATGTCTTTATCTGCAGTAAGAAAATGGACTAATACAGCATCCAACTCCAGCACTCTCAAGCCTAAGCAGGCTTCCTGTCCCACCTAAAAGATTGTGTGTGTGTGTGTTTGTGTGTGTGTGTGTGTGTGTGTGTGTGTGTGTGTGTGTGTGGAAGAGGAATGAGAACCTGTGAAGTTCACAGTCCAGAGACACAGGCTCACTAAAAGACTGAGACCTAGTTAGAGATCTACAGAATTCCTCAACCACCACACTTTTCCACATTACAATACTAAAGACCTAATTTATCACAGTTCTTTTTATCCAATACTCTATGTCCAGCTATCAATAAAAACTTATAAGAAATACTAAATGTAAAAAACAGTTTGAAGAGACATAATGAGTATCAGAAGCAGACATAGATGTGGTGGTGGTGATAGAATTATGAGACATGAAATTAAAATAACTATGATTAATACAGTAAGAACTCTAATGGACAAAGTTGACAGCATCCAAGAACAGTAAGGCAATGTAAACAGAGAGATTTACATATGTTGTTTGCACACACACACACACACACTTTAAATATGAAAATCCATGTAGATTCAAACTAAATACATGTAGAAAGATTTATCACACTAACTCTAATCAAAATAAAGGTAGAATAACTATATTAATTTCATACAGAGCAGACTTCAGAGTAATAAAATTATCAGAGATTAAATTGGGGAATTACATAAAGATAAAATGGTCAATTCTCCAAGAAGACATAACAATCTTTAATGTCTATATGCTTAACAACAGAATGTCAAAATATATGAGGCAAAAACTAATAGAACTGCAGGGAGAAATTGATAAATCTATTAAGATGATTTGAGACTTTAATACCCCTCTGTAAGAAACGAATAGATCCAGAAGCCAAAAAAATTGTAAGAATATAGCTGAATTCAACAACACCATCAATTAACTGAACATAAGTAACATCTATCAACTACTTCATTCAAAAATGGCAGACTACACGTTCTCAAAACTCACATGGAACGTTTAGTAAGATGAACCACACATTCTGGGCCATAAATTCACCTTATCAATTCACTGTTTTTTAAAAGTAGAAATTATGCAATGTTTTCCTCAGACCACAATGATATCAAACTGATATTAATCAGCAACAGAATGAAAGCTGAAAAATACACATCTGAATAACACATGAATCAAAAAAGAAATCTCAAAAGAAATTAAAAGAACATTTAAACAAAATAAAAATGTGAATGCAACCTATCAAAAGCTATGGTATGTAGAAAAAGCAGCACTTAGAGGAAAATGGATAGCATGAATGTCTATATTAGAAGAGAAGAAAAATATGAAATGAATAATCTTTCACATTAAAAATATAAGAATAAGAACAAATTAATTACAAAGTAGAAATCATTAAAACTCAAAACAGGGAATAAATATAGAAATACGATGAAGACCAAATATGGTTCTTTGAGAAAAAAAAAAAATAAAATCAATAAGCCTCTAAACAGACTATGAAATAAAGGAAAAATATACAAATTACTAAAAATCAAAAGTGAGGAATGGGATATCACTATACATCAAGTATATGAACAACTCTGTGCCCATAAATTTGGTATCATGGATAAAATGGAACAATTTCATGATAGACATAATCTACCAAGGCTCACACAAAATGAAACAGGCAATTTGAATAGGCTTGTTGCTATTAAAATAACTGAATAAATAATTAATGACTTTGCAAGACAGAAACACCAGAACCAGATGTATTCTATTATAAATTCTACCAAAAATTTAAGGAAGAAATTATGCTCTTATCTAAAATCTCTTTCAGAATACAGAAGCAGAGAGAATACTTTTTAGTGCGTCCTCTGCAGTCAGTATTACAAAATGCCAAAAATAGACAAAAACATTAAAAGAAATGAAAACTACATACCAATATCTCTCATGAACATGGACACAAAAGTTCTCAACAAAATGTTAGCAAATCAAATTCAGCAATATATAAAAAGGATTATAGACTCCAACCAAGTGGCATTTATACCAGGTATGTAAGGTTGGTTCAACATTTAAAAATCAATGTGTGTAATCCATCACATCAACAAATTAAAGAACAGAAATCACATGATCCTATCAATAGATGCAGGAAAAGCACTTGATTTCTGGCTGTGTGGCTCAATGGATAGTGCATTGAACTTCTAGAGACAAAAAGCACTTGACAAAATCCAACATCTATTTATGACAAAAAAGAAAACAAAAACAAAAAGCTACAACTTCTCAGTAAACTATATATACAGGAAGATTTTTTTCAACTTGATAACGAAACAGACAAACAAAAACCACACACACACAAACTGACATCATACTTACTGGTAAGAAACTAGAAGTTTTCCACTAAAAAACAAGGCAAGGATGTCCCCTCCCCACTCCTTTTTAACAATGTAGTAATAGTCCTAGCTAATGTAATAATTCAATAAAAGGAAATAAAAGGTATACTGATTGGAAAGGAAGAACATATTTTTTTCTGGAAAAGATGATCATCTATTTAGAAAATGCAAAGTGATTGATCCAAAACTTCCTAGAACTAGTAAGGGATTACAGGAAAGTTGTAGGATGCAGGGTTAATATTAAAAAGCCAATGCATTTCTTTACACCAGAAATAAATAAGTGGAATGTGAAATTTAAAACATGGTACTATTTAAAGAAGCACTCCCAAAAATAAAATATGTAAGTATAGGTCTAACAAAATATGTACAAATTCTATATGAGGAAAACTATAAAGCTCTGATAAAAGACATCCAAGAAGGACTAAATAAATGAATATATATTCCATGTTCATTGATAGAAAAACTCAATATTGCCAAGATATCGTCTCTTCCAAATTGGGTTCATACCTTCAAAGCAATTCCAAACAAAATCCCAGCAATTATTTTGTGAATATTCAAAATACAGGCTCACACAAACATAGTCAACTGATTTTTCGCAAAGGAGCTAAGTCAGTCAGTAACAATGGAGAAAATGCAGTTCCTTTTTTTTTTTTTTTTTTTTTTTTTGAGGTGGAGTCTCGCTCTGTTGCTCAGGCTGGAGTGCAGTGGAGCAATCTTGGCTCACCACAACCTCCGTCTCCCAGGTTCAAGCAATTCTCCTGCCTTAGCTTCCCGAGTAGCTGGGATTACAGGCTGTGCACCACCGTGCCCAGCTAATTTTTGTATTTTTAGTAGAGAGGGGGTTTCACTATGTTGGCCAGGCTGGTCTTGAACTCCTGCCCTCGGGTTCTGCCCGCCTTGGCCTCCCAAAGTGCTGGGATTACCGGCATGAGCCACTGCTCCTGGACTGTTTTTTTTTTTTTTTTTTTTTTTTTGAGACACAGTTTCGCTCTTGCTGTCCAGGCTAGAGTGCAAGGCACAATCTCGGCTCACTGCAACCTCCGCCGCCCGGGTTCAAGCGATTCTCCTGCCTCAGCTTCCCGAGTAGCTAAGATTACAGGTGCCTGCCACCATGCCTAGCTAATTTTTTTGTATTTTTAGTAGAGACGGAGTTTCACCATATTGGCCAGGATGGTCTCGAACCCCTGAGCTCAGGTGATCCACCTGCCTTGGCCTCCCAAAGGGCTGGGATTATAGGCATGAGCCACCCGTGCCTGGCCTACCCAAAATATTTTTAAAAGCCACTTAAAATTTAACAATAATAAAGTAACACTGACTGAAAAATGGGCAAAAATACCTTACTAAGTAAGATATAAATATGGCCAGTAAGCAAATGGTAAAATGCTCAACGTAATGTGTTGTTAGAGAATTACAAACTATAGCAACAATGGGATATCACTACACACCTATTAGAGAGGCCAAAATCCACCACAATGACAACACCAAACACTAAGAAGGAAATGGAGCATCAGGAACTCTCATTCATTGCTGGTGGGAATGCAAAGTAATACGGCCACTTTGGAAGACAGCTTGGGAGATGGTTCTTACAAATTAAACATATAATCTAGCAACTAGTTTCTTTGGTATTTATTTACCCAAATGAGTTGAAATTTATGTCTATTCAAAAACCTACACATAATTGTTTACAGAAGATTGATTCATAATTGCCAAAACTTGGAAGCAACCAGATGTCCTGCAGTAGGTAAAAGGATAAATAAACTGTGATATTTATAGACAGTGGAATTTTATTCAGCATTGCCTTAGACTATCTTTGCTACTCTAATACAATACCACAAACTGAGTAATTTATAAAGAACAGAAATTTATTTCTCACAGTTCTAAAGGCTGTAAGTCCAAGATCAAAGTGCCAGCATTTGTTATCTGGTGACTGCCTTCTTGCTGAATATTCACATGGCAGAAGGAAGAAGAGAGGTTGAATGATGTGTCTTCACATAACAAAAGATCAAAGGAAAAAGCTGACAAGCCAGCCATATCCTGAGTGAAGCTTCTTTTATAAAGACCTAATCCCACCAATAAGGAAGGAGTCCTCAGAGTTTAATCACCTCTTAAAACCGACATCTTAATATTATCACATTAACAACACGTAAATTTTGAAGGGGAGACATGCAAACTATAGCAAACATTAAAAGGAAGTTAGCTATTTAGGCATGAAAATACATGGGGGATCCCTAAAAGCATACTGCTTAATTTCAAAAGTCTATCTGCAAAGGCTACAACTATGTTAGTCCAATCATAAGATATTTTAGAAAAGGCAAAATTGTGGAGACAGTAAAGGCTCAATTATTGCCAGGAGTTAGAGGGGAGAGAGGGAAGAAGGTATAAACAGGTGGAACACAGATAAATTTTAGGCAGTGAAAATAATCTGCATAATATATAATGGTAGATACACGTCATTATACATATGTCCCAACCCATTGAATGTACAACACCAACAGTAAACCTCAATGTAAACTACAGACTTTTGGTGAGAATGATGTGGCAATATAGGTTCATTGATTGTAATAAATGAATCACTTTTGTGCAGGAATTGGATAGTGGAGGAAGCTGTGCATATGTGGGTCAGGGAGTACATGAGACATCTCTCCACCTTTCTACTCATATTTGTGTGGATGTAAAATTGCCGTAAAAAATAAATTCCATCCATATACATATAAATTATATACATATTAAATTCAAGAGTTATGTGTGTGTATAAGGAATGAGTCTGGTGTGGGACAATGTCTGAAGAAACCTTAGGGAAAAGACTACTGGAATAGAATTTCTATGTGGCAAATAAAGAAAGAGGGTAGCAATGGGTGCACACGCACGCACACACACACACACGTGAAGTTGAATGTTAAATGTTTAATATTGCGTGTTCATACATTGTTTCCTGTCTTCCTTGGTACAGTAAATTAATTCCATGAGGGATGAAATGTGATTTAAAAAATCTGGCTTCAGTTTGCAACCCTTAACTTAGTGCGTATTTTTCCTTGAGATATTTCATTAGTGTGCTTGAATAAGCTGTCTTTAAAATAAAATAACAGTAATTAGTTACATATAAAAATCATGATATAAGTTAATTGAGAGAGATATGAATGTACAATCTCTACAGTACTATATTAATTTAATCTAAGAATGTATACACAAACACACACGTATGTGTGTGACCATTGCTACCCTCTTTCACATATCTCTACAGTACTATATTAATTTAATCTAAGAATATATACACACAAACACACATACATATATATATTAATTAAAGCATATTAATTAAATATCTCAAGGAAAAATACACACTAAGTTAAGGGTTGCAAATTGAAGCCAGATTTTAAAAATCACATTTCATCCCTCATGGAATTAACTTACTGTACCAAGGAGGACAGGAAACAGTCTATGAACAAGCAAAACTAAACATTTAACATTCAATTTCAGCCAATTGCTACAGAAACTAACAAACAAACAAAAAACAAAAACAACAACAACAAAAATTATCCTTTGATCCTCCACACTTAATAGGGACCAGACTGTGCTCATTGCTACTCTCTTTCTTCAGGCCTCACCTAGAAATTGTATTGCAACAGTCTTCTCCCTTAGGTTTCTCCAAACATTGTCCCCACACCAGTCTCATTCTTCATACACACACATAACTCCTGAAGAGAAATGACCATCAGTCATAAAACGGCTAAGTTCTGTTGTGCTTTAATAGAAATATTTATGTTTTTGTGAGCCTCTCCTGAAAAAAATAATTAAAGAAAACTTTACAGGAAGTTTTCTTCATGCTCTGTTAATTTATCAATACCCCCAAGCAAGGAGGCAGCAAACAACCTTTTTTTGCCATCAATAAAAAGATATGCTTTTTACAGATACCCCTTTTCTGGATATTGCCATCTCTTTTATAACCTGGGAAGTGAAAGAACCGATTTGATCATTGATTACTGAGATCATCTTAGATTGGATGGATGTAACAGATTAAAAGTGGCTCAGTTTTTGACACTTGTCTCATAGATGTATGACATGTAGATGCTTTGACTTATGCAATATGGTTGAAGTAACACAATGCCAGTTCTGAGCATATTCTATTAAAGGACGAGTAGGTGCTAATGTGTTCTCCACGAAACCTGAACCCTCCTGTAAGAAATGCAAATACCTTTTTGTAGAGACATGTGGAGGGGTTCTGGGACTACAGGAAGTGGAAGAGAGGCCCACAGGAGTCTAGACTTAATAGTCATCCATGCTCACATAGGTATATGAGTAAAGACATCTGAGACCCTCTAACTTTGGCAAGCAATCTGATGAATACCTTGATAAGCCACAGTCAATGCTACATTAAGGAGAGGAATCAACCTGCAAAGCCTTAGTCTTGATTCTTGACTCATAAAACTATGAGATCTAATAAAAGTATTGTTTTAAGTCACTAATTCTTGGTGATCATTTTTTTATGCAGCATATATAATGAAAACCAACTTTGTACCTGGATGTTTTTTCATGTTTGCTTTTTCATTAAGACCCTATGAGGTCTTTCCTACTGTAAAAGTGTATGTTCCCATGTCAATGAGCTGATGTTGCAAGGGGCCAATATAGATTCTGCCAGTTAAAAACTTATGACTATTCTGACTGTGGATTGAAGATCTAGGGGAATAACCACAATCACAGAATATCTGTTCACTGGTTTCTCCATGAAATAGACTAATGCAAAAACAGAAACAAAACAAAAACCTACTACCCAATTTGCTGTACCATAGCGCATATTGTAGCTATAGAGATTAGAATTATCTCAAGGATTATTGATGATATTTCTCCAAAGGTAGGGTTAATTCATTTTGCTGAAGACCTAATTACATTGTAACATAGCCACAGGTAAATTTAGGGATATATTTATAGTTACATTTTTGTAACCATGCTGCAGGTTATACTACCAGGCACCTACCTCCTTTTATCTCTCAAATTCACGAGTGCACTGAATTGTTAGAATTTAATTGACATCAATGATTGTAGCTCAAAGGAATAAGAGAAATGTCATTTTAGCTATATATTTTCCCATATACAAGAGGAAGTAAAATGAAAGTTGAGAAAATTAATTCAGATATTTATTATAAAAGGATATTTGCACTTTTAACACTGATATCACTAATTTTTTAAAGAAAAATTCTACCAAGGACTTTGGCCTTTAATTTGTAATTTACCTTCAATTTTTGAAAACTAGACTATATCATTGCTTTATTTTAACATCTCTCAAATCTTTCTTAGTGGCTTTGATCTTTGCAATTCCTAAAGAGATTTGTTTTTTCATTATCAACAGAATACATTCATTTATAGATCTTAAAGCATGCTTCACCATTCAGGAACAATTGAAATTAATCCAATCTTCTACTGTCGTTTTTTTCTTCTACTTCATTGGAAAAGCTCTCAATATTAAAACATTGCCACTCTTTTAATATAACTGTTGCCCAATTATCTAAGCAGAGATTTTCACTCCAGTGTTTCACAGTGTTTTCCATTTAATAAAATTCTACCCCTATTGATCTTTACATTGTGCTATCATTGTCTTAAATTTCACAGATAGAAAAATGAATCTGAAACTGATCTTATTCTTATTGAGCACAAAGTTGTCTAATCACTTGTTATTCCATATTTTAAAGAAATGCATCTGTTTTTATTTGTAACATTAACTCACATACTTTTGAAACATAAAATGCTTTATCTTATTTGTTTTCTCTATTTCAAACAAAGAATTCTAAAACCAAGAATTCATCACAATTTTTCAAATAGTCTTTGTCATGCAAATCAACATATTTGGACTGTGGTAAAAAAATGTTATCTGTATAAAGTTTAATGGATATATTTTATGAGAAATTATGTTGGCTTACAATCAAAAAACACTTGGTAAAATTGTCATTATCTATCTGCGTCAACTTGGGCAGGAAACTTAGCCATTATAAATGTCAGTTTTTTGGGAAGTAAAATAAAATACTTTGATTTGCATAACTAGATGAACTTTTTAGGTTTCTTCCAATTCTAAGTTTAGATGTCTATATATCATTCTTGCAATGTGGTTGTATTTTAAGCCAAAAATTCAGCAGTTATAAATGTTTATTTTAGACTTTATGCTTCATCTTGCAACAAATCTAAAGGGACACAGTAAAAGAATAATTATTTTTTTCACGAACCCTTAATTCAGCTTTTTAAATGTTTACATGCTTAATTTCATCAATCAGACATTTAGAATGAAATGAAAGCCAACCCTCCAGAAAATGTTACTTCCCAGGTGGTGTTAGGATGAAATGTGCTGGAAGTAATATAAATTACTGATTTAAGAGCTATTGAAAAGAACAATTTTTTTTCAGACAACATTAAAATAAACCAATTTCTTTCAGATAAACTTTATGTGGTATATATAATTAATTTAAAAGATTAAAGTGTTGTAGAAAATAAAATATAAACATCAATAAACATTCAGAATTATAATCTATATGAAAAATCATTAAAAGCAAGGGGAAACCATTTCATATTATGTAAGTATAATAAACTCACATAAGTGTAGGGAGGCTATTACATTCTTGAGATTTGGGAGTAATCTTTTAGCCAAAAAAAAAAAAGATGAAATCCTGATAGAATCAATAAGTTATCTAAACAGGAGTCAGATTTTGTTTTGAGAATAATAGCAAAGATAAATAGCTTTCTAGTTTACTCAAGAGTAGAACACAGTAAGCATTTTATTTCATTTCATTTATGAAAAAGTGAAAAAAGTTATTTATATTTTTACCATAAAACTTCACTGCATTTATTTAACTTTTATTACTTACACATAACAACCAAAACTAGTTGAAAATGAGAATTAATTACATAAAATACATCATATCACTGATCACATATCATTGAGGACTTTTAAAAAAACTTATACTAAAGATTAATATAATACTAATCTTATACTAAATACTGATCTTATACTAAAGACTACTCAAATTGTGTCTCCTATGTGAAAAAGGAAATCTTACTTTCTCATTTGTTTCCTTCTTTTTCATGTGACTCATTGACTAACTTTAACATATACTGTCTAGATTCCATGAATGAATATTCAAGCACATCTCTCAAAAAGTGACATTCTAAATATTGGATTTATAATCATCTTTATGGAACAGTGAATGGTTGAAATAGTAGATTAATTTCAATTCTTCAGTGCTCAGAGAATAGTTTAGTCAATTTATCTATTAGCCAGTGATTTTTAAGTGAGGCACTGAATCTGAATTTGTTTTTGCTGACAGATAATTTCATTTATGTTAAATAAATATCTACTATAAATATTTAGAATGCACTTTATTTTACCAGTTCCACTAATATAGAATGTTTTCACTTTCCAATTATTATTATTATTATTATTATTATTATTATTATTATTTAGATGGAGTCTTGCTCTGTCACCCAGGCTGGAGTACATGTACAGTGGTGCTATCTCAGCTCACTACAACCTCCATCTCCTGGGTTCAAGCGATTCTCCTGCCTCATCCTCCCTAGTAGCTGGGATTACAGCTGTGCACCACCACACCTGGCTAATTTTTGTATTTTTTAGTAAAGATGGGATTTCACCATGTTGGGCAGGCTGGTCTCGAACTCCTGATCTCAAGTCATCTACCCCCTTGGCCTTCCAAAGTGCTGGAATTACAGGCATGAGCCACTGCACCCGGCCCCAATTATTTCTTTATAACATAAAACGTATTGCTCCTTAACTGCATGTGTACATAATTATACATATACACATAATATATGCATTTATAAAAGCATACATGCAATACATATATATTTATACCTATATAGAATAAGCATGTAATTTTTTGTGTTCTCAATTTATGTTTCTAAGAAATGTTTTGATCTGACAATGGAGTTTATTGAGCTACTAAAATATGCTGTTATTGGTTTAGGTCTAATAAATGAGATTAAAATATTAATAGAATAGTAAAAACAGTAAAGTATAAGAGAAATTAGAAAAGATCATTGGTATAAGTAATACTGTCATTGAACTTCAATATCACTATATAAAAATTCATATATAACAATTAGCAAAAAATATTTGTTAAAATGTCTAATGTTAAATATATGGTCATATATTGAAATAATCTTAAAATATTTTATTATCTCAAGTAAGAAAGGACATTTAAAGAAGTGGAAGAAGGTATTTATTTTTCTAAGTGTTGGGAAGAGGAGCAAGCATGATTAGAGCTCGTCTAGATTTCAAGTATATCAACAATGAATAGGATTTGCATGATTCAGGTAATTATTGTGACAGTAAAAATCTATTTGTGGGACTTCATTTTTTCAAGTAGAGAAGTCAGGCTTGTATAATTACAAATATTCAGCTGGTTAGCATGATATTTAAAAGCCTCTGTATTTCCATGTATAAAAAGCCTCTATATTTCCATATATAAGGCTGACCTATTCAGTATACTTCTATGGTTTTTTATTGTGAAACATTTTAATGAACTATTTCCAAGAGCCCATTTTCTGTTTCTAATGTTAATAGTATAACACATTTATTAAAGTAACGCAGTTGCACATGCCTGAAGAATTAAGAGAATATCTTCATGGTATTTATTTGTTTGTTTGTTTAATGATGGTAGATACAATTAGCCACTTAATCTAAACAGGCCTGCCTCTAATATGGCCTGGGCTAAATACAGATGGACCTTCAAAGACCTTGTCTACACCTTTCACATCATAAATCTAGCTAATACTTTGATAAATAAAAGTTACTTTATTTCTTTTTCTTTCTTTCTTTCTTTCTTTTTTGAGATGGAAACTCGCTCTGTCGCCCAGGCTGGAGTGCAGTGGTGTGATCTCAGCTCACTGCAACCTCCGCCTCCCGGGTCCAAGCGATTCTTCTACCTCAGCTTCCCGAGTAGCTGGGACTACAGGCACACGCCACCATGCCCAGCTAATATTCATATTTTTAGTAGAGATGGGGGTTTCACTACATTGGCCAGGCTGGTCTCGAATTCCTGACCTCGTAATCCACCTACCTTGGCTTCCCAAAGTGCTGGGATTACAGGAGTGAGCCAAAGTTACTTTATTTCTTAAATGGACAAGCATACCTTAAAAATAACTTTTAAGGTAGGCTTGAATCTAGAATTCTTTGACTCTTTTGAGTCCTGGAACACAGTATGTCAGCACAGGAATGTGGATCTCTGGCTGCTGGTCTGTATCACACATGTCTTTTCCAACTTCTGGTTTTAGTTACAAACTTGGGGGTGGGGGGTTCTTATACATATGTGTCTAACAACTTCAGTCTCTATGTCTATACTCCATCCACAGCTACTGCCTTTTCCAGCAGTCACGTGGACATTGTACAGACTTGTGTGCACTTATGTATGCACACAGTGGAAACATAAACCACTCTCACTGAGACAGACTCCCAAAAATCAAGGCGGTACCAAATAGGCAGAGAATTCTGGAATTATACATACTTAAAGCTGCTGTTCTAAGCAGGGTTGGGCCTGGTTAGTACCTGATGTTCTTCTGTGGTGTGTTTGGCCCCAGCGTTCTTTAAAGATTGAGGAGGTTTGGCCTTTAAAAATCAATCTGCCATGGAAATAGCTTTACTCAAAATTTTGGTTCACAGCCTCATTGGATTACCTATTGGGGCAAGTAAGTTTAGCCATGTGAACATGTTTGCAAACTGTTGAGTTTGTATTGCTACCTCATGACTAGAGTTCAGAGGTAAAAGCTATTGGATCTTTGGGTGTATCTATACATGTTTAGATCTGTTTATGTGTATATTCATTTATTATGTTATATGTTGTGTCCACCAAATTGATCCACAAATAAAACAGCACTCATAAATTAAGTAAATCAGTCTAGGCAACTTTCAAGTTTACGTGACTTAAGTAAATCTTTACTAAACATGCTGTCTTTAAAAATATGGGTGAAGCTGGAAACCATCATTCTGAGCAAACTATTGCAAAGACAGAAAACCAAACACTGCATGTTCTCACTCATGGGAATTGAACACTGAGAACACTTGGACACAGGGTGGGGAGCATCACACACCGGGGCCTCTCGTGGGTGGGGGGAGGGGAGGATAGCATTAGGAGAAATACCTAATGTAAATGACGAGATAATGGGTGCAGCACACCAACATGGCACGTGTATACATATGTAAGAAGCCTGCACATTGTGCACATGTACCTTAGAACTTAAAGTACAATAAAAAAATTATTGGTAAGATAAAAATAGAAGTATCTTCAGAATTGTCAGCATATGTTTTTGTCTGGGTTTGTCTACATATTTGTCTCTGTTAGATATACTGAATTATCAGAGTTTGGCATAGAATATTATAAAACTATAAACCCAGCCAAAACAAAATGATCATTGTGTAACTTTTTTTTGATAAGTAAAACTAACTTAATGTTGTTGGTTTAATGAAAATTGTTGACTCTTCTGAGTTATTGGTGGAAACACCCATGTAGTTAAATTTAAAGTTCTTATTAGGGTGGGCACCTGATATTCACAGGTTATAAAATAATTAATAAGGGAATGATTACCAGTTTTGTCTAATATCTCAGTTCTCATAAGTAGTGTAGATAAACTGCTAAAATGAATAAAATGTTAATGGAATAAATGAAATTTAAAAATCTTAAAATTACTTTTGTTTCTGCTGGGATGTCTGAGTCATTTCCAAAATTGTAGGATTTCTCATCTATAAAATGCTAATATTTGATAGACCAGGATTTGTTGCTGGTCTATCAGCAACATGTAATGTTACTAAGAATAAGAGTTGTAGTTAATATATAATTCTGTATACGAAATATGCCAAAAATATGTATCCTTATTGAGAAAAAGAATAATTTTGTCTAATTCGCAAGTTATCTACGGATTAATTCAAATTACGGTCTTGAAATTTTTAAAATTAGGTAGAAAGGAACCATTAAGTAGGGGAGAGAGATGTGAAGAAAGTTATGATATGAAATTGTATTTTTGGTAAATAAGATTATAAAGAAAAGAGAGGAATTTTGTATGAGAAAGAATCTGGTATGGCAAATGTTTGTCCTAAAGTTAGATGACTGGTTATTTAAAATAAAGAGAAAAATTATGACAAAACAGAAAGCCCAAACATGTTATAGATAGTCTGTCCTAAGTCATATGCAGTTTTTATTTTTCCTGTTACTGTACGTGTCTATCTTTATGCACATATAGAGAAAATAAAAAGTTGAAAAACTTTAGGTAGTAAAGAATTCTTTAGAACCTGATCAAAAATTGGAGAGATTTGTCTAATTAACACTACTCATAAAGTTAGATAAAACAGGAAATATTGTAAAAAATATTTTGGCAGTTCGGCAACTCTTTTTTAATATAGTTAAGCATGAAGTCAGCTTTAACACGGAGCCAAATTTCTCATAAATGCTTCCAATGCTTTGTTTCACATTATATTTGCTATTCTGCATAGATAGTACTAGCACTAAAGTACTTACTGGTCATATGCCTGAGGTGAATCTCTTACTTGCACAAAATGTATAGCAGTGTTGGTGGACTTAAAGACATTGATTTATATGCAAGGAGCAACATATCTATCATGAGCTTTATTAAGATTCTGGGTAACACTATAGCCTCTAAGGTAAACTGGGTAGGGGAAATATTTGCGGTTGGTTTCGTGCTTACTTCTTTGTGCTTCTGATTTTTATTTATTTGTTGTTTGTCCTCCTTTGGGTTTTACTTACATATACATATATAAAACCAGTGATTTTTTTTTAGTTTCTAATGGAAGGCTTATATTTGATTCTATGAATAGTAATTTTTGTTTCCTATGCATTTCCAATAATTTATCATTTGCTTTATTTATTTAAATCCTAAGCTCTCTTTGTCAAGCCTTCAAAAAATAATAAGCACACCAGCCATTTAAAATTGGATTCGTTTTGCTTACCCCTAATGATCTAGAGAGCTATAAGGGCTTTGAAGTTTCTGGCCAAAAAATAAAATACTTACTTTTATAACTTCTTAACAGAAATAGTATATTATTTGTTCTGTAATTTGAAAAGTAAGCGAACATAGAAATGTTTAAATACAGTGTTCATTTCCAAAGTCAATCAATAATATGAATTGGTTTCAGATATTTTCCTTAGGTAATGAGGAAAAATTGTGATATGGGTACAAATTATTAATGATAGGAAAGATTAGCCTTGTTTTTAAGAAAATTATATTGACTGAGATTTTTCTCTATTTTAGCTGCGTTTACCATTATTAAAATTAAGTGACATTTACTTGGATTAAGTAGTAGAAAAAAACAGTGAAACTTTGTAGTTGTTTTATCACTATTGGGTTTTCACGTGTGTACTTGAAAAGAAAATATGTACAAGTGTTGCAATGGTTTGAAGAGTCTTGTGGTTAAAGTTACCTAATAAGTTGTTAGCACTGTACCTAAAAAGGAATCTCGAAAATGTGTGACGATAATCTTAAAATAGCTGAAAAGAAATTATTGTGAGCCCGTTCTTACTTTGTCCTTGTTTTGTTGTATAGTACTTAGAGTGAAAGATTATTTATCCTTAGACTGAATTTCCAGAACTAATATTTGCATTTACCATTTTTTGGTTGTTGCAAAGAAAAGTTAGTTGTTTTACTTCAATAAGTTTGGTACAGTACTGATCACATTTTGTATCCTTTTGGTCATAGTTCTATCACTAGAATGCTAGCAATTAGACATATGCAAGGAGTAAACTCAACAAACTAAGCGGTTTGAAGTGCTGAGTAGACACCATATCACAGTGTTTTAATTTGTGACATGCTAGAATGATAGGATTTTCTGCCATATAAATGTTCTATTAACGAATCCTTGTGCTCTTTAGTTACAGGGATTTGACTCCTGGTTCTAAAAACGGCATTGACTTCTGCTAAGTTGTGAATATTGACACTAGTCAAAGCCTTGTCTTTAGACTGTGAGGAGGTGAAAATAAAAATAAACTGCTTTTGTGAGACATGTGGCCAGAAATTAAAACTAGTAAGTCCATCTAGGCCCAGTGACTATCATGGAAGAGGTGAACATGTAAGATTTTAAGGGCTAATTCTGAGGGATATAATTAGCTCAGGATTTTTCTATAAATTAAACATTAATGTCAATAGCACACTGATGGAAGGCCAGCATTTGGACCTCTGTGTTGGAATAAGAGGGTTCTCTTGGAGCATTAATCTGATCTTTAATTTAAAAAATTATAAAATTTGTATAAAATTTTTACAGTATGGTCAAACTTTTTACAGTATGGTCAAAAGGCTGATGCGTTCATAAAAATTGCTAGCCCAGTATGAAGCAGAGCAGGAGCTGATTGCATGGACTGAGCTAATGGAGGACTGAAATATATTTTTGGCATTTTTGTTTGTTTGTTTAACATATTGCTGATTTTTGTCGTCTTGTTTTTCAGAATCTGGAGAACTTTTTCTTTTGAGCTATTTATAGCCTTCAACAACTGAGTAGAGTATACTCTTGTCAACAGAATTTAAGACATATTTCTCTCTCTGTGCCTGAGTTCTCCAGAGCACAGAAATTATTTGTGAATATTGATAATTCATGATAATGTAGTTGTTTGCATAAGTTCAATAATAATCTTTTTTCTTTGATAAAGGACACAGTTGAAGAAACTGGTTATTCTCTCAGGACTTTGACTGAAATGGCATGTTTTCATATATGAACACATTGCTTTGAGAAATTGATATTGATTACAGAGCCAATGAAAACCCTGTAAAAGTTCTGGCCTCTTACTTTGTCTACACAGTTCCTTTGCAGGGTTCTTGGCCTGTGGTATGTGGACGGTGTCACTTTCTGACAGAACCAGGGACCTCAAGTTGTTTGGGGGCCAACAGAAAAGAAGCATTCTCCCAATTCATGCAGGTAACTGGAGGTGCAGATGAGTCTTTGGCTGGGATCAAGAGGCCTTCGGAGATTGAGTCTGAGGTTCCTTGTGACAGGTTCCAGCAAAGTCAGTTTAGGAGTGCATATATGGACAATGATTCTTTTTGTACTTCGTGTAGGTAATCAGGACAAGTATAGCATGACTGAAGCTTATTTTGCAGCTAGGATGGTCTTGCCGTGATTTGTCTTTGGTGGCAGTGGGAGACTAGAGAGAGAGTGTGTGTGTTTCAAAAGAAAACTATAGTATTAGATTAACCTTTGATTTCTGGGTGGCCACTTGGCCACCCATGATATGGAGCTGCCCATAATGCCCCTCCTCAGCATGAAGCAGCCAGAAAGATCAACTATCAGATTTGCTATTATTAAGAAATTAATAAATATAAAGTAGGGGACTAAAACTGACCCAGTTGTCTCAGAGGATTGATGTCTATGGGATTCTTTTGAATAAGCATAGAAATTGACTCACCTAGTCTTAAAACTTGAGAATGTTATGTTTGCCTTATCTCAGTTTCTTCCTCAGGAAATCAACCATCAGGCCTCGCAGACAGTATCAAGGAACTGAAACTTACCAGATCACTGCATCTGGACAATGAGACACTAGACCCCTCACTCATCATGATTGCCTAAGCGACCACCTTCTCTTCCTTACCCCTCCCTAATTTCTGTGTACCTGCATGTAGTTACATTTCTTTCCCTCTATGTAAACACCCAATTTTATTTGGTCAGAAAAATGGACTTAAGACTTATCTTCCATCTCCTCAGCTGCAGCATCTAATTAAGGCCTTCCTCCCTAACAATAGTAATTTGTCTCAGTGACTGGCTTTCTGCATGGTAACCCACAGTAACTAGACCAAATGCCTAGTGTTTTGGTAACAACATTACGACCTACCTCTAAAAGGTACATTATAATATTTAATTATCTCCAGTGTATCATATGTAATGCCCATTACACAATAAAGAAAATTAACTACAACTGTCAGAGCCGAGAGGAGCCTAAGGAAGCATAACTACTAAAAAGAAAGTAGTGTCATAGACAGGATCCTGGAAGAGAAAGAGGGCATTAGATAAAAATTAAGAGAATCTGAGTTGCATATTGGCTTTAGGAAATAATGAATCAAAATTGGTTCATGAATTATGATAAATTTACCATACTAATATAAAACATTGATAATTAAAAATACTTGGGTGTTATACAAAAATCTCTATATTTATTATATTTATATATCACAGTTATAATATATTATATATTATATTATATATGTATTACATTTATTCTATAGCTATAAACTATTCTAAAACAAAAGTGCACAATAAAATAATTACTAGACTTGAAAATAAACAAGAAAATGTGACCCAAATTCAAGAAACAGATCTCCTAATAGCCAGATATTACTGTTAGAAGAGGCAAATTTAAAGGTGTTATAAATTGATTCAAATAATTACAGACAATGTGTTCAAAAATTAAAAGTCAGTAATATAAACAATAATAAATCAAATAAATAAAATATAGATAATTCAGACAGCAATTTAAAAGTACGTGTAAAAGAGAAATAAAGGGTAGTCAAATAGGAAGAGAGGAAGTCAAATTGTCTGTTTGCAGATGATATGATTATATAGTTAGAAAACCCCATCATCTCAGCCCAAAATCTCCTTAAGCTGATAAGCAACTTCAGCAAAGTCTCAGGATAAAATATCAATGTGCAAAAATCACAAGCATTACTATACACCATTAACAGACAGAGAACCAAATCATGACTGAACTCCCATTCACAATTGCTACAAAGAGAATAAAATAGCTAGGAATACAACTTACAAGGGATGTGAAGGACCTCTTCAAGGAAAACTACAAACCATTAGATCAGGAAATAAGAGAGGACACAAACAAATGGAAAAACATTCCATGCTCATGGATAGGAAGAATCAATATTGTGAAAATGGCCATACTGCACAAAGCAATTTATAAATTCAATGCTATCCCCATCAAATCACCATTGACTTTCTTCACAGGATTAGAAAAAGCTAATTTAAATTTCATATGGAACTAAAAAAGAGCCCATATAGCCAAGAAATTCCTAAGCAAAAAAAAAAATCAATCAATCAAGAAATAAATCTGGAGGCATCACACTAGCTGACTTCAAACTGTACTGCAAGACTACAGTAACCAAAACACATGGTACTAGTACCAAAACGGATATATAGACCAATGGAACAGAACAGAGCCCTCAGAAATAGTACCACACATCTACAACCATCTGATCCTTGACAAACCTGACAAAAACAAGCAATGGGGAAAGGATTCCCTATTTAATAAATGGTGTTGCGAAAACTGGCTAGCCATATGTAGAAAACTGAAACAGGACACCTTCCTTACACCTTATACAAAAATTAACTCAAAATGAATTAAAGACTTAAGCAGAAGACCTAAAAACATAGAAACCCTAGAAGAAAACCTAGGCAATACCTCAGGACATAGGCATGGGAAAAGACGTCATGACTAAAACACCAAAAGCAATGGCACCAAAACCGAAATTGACAAATGGGATTTAATGAAACTAAAGAGCTTCTGCACAGCAAAAGAGACTACCATCGGAGTGAACAGGCAACCTATAGAATGGGAGAAAATTTTTGTAATCTATCCATCTGACAAAGGGCTAATACCAGAGTCTGCAAGGAACTTAAACAAATTTACAAAAAAAAAAAAAAAAATCAAAAAGTGGGTGAAGGATGTGAACAGACACTTCTCAAAAAAAGAAATCTATGTGGCCCACAAACATGTTAAAAAAAGCTCACCATCACTGGTCATTAGAGAATTGCAAATCAAAACCACAATGAGATACCATCTCAAGCCAGTTATAATGGCAATCATTCAAAAGTCAGGAAACAACAGATGCTGGAGAAGATGTGGAGAAATAGGAACGCTTTTACACTGTTGGTGGGAGTGTAAATGCTTTTACACTGTTGGTGGGAAGTTCAGCCATTGTGGAAGACAGTGTGGCCATTCCTCAAGATCTAGAACCAGAAATACCATTTGACCCAGTAATCTCATTACTGGGCATATACCCAAAAGATTATAAATCATTTTACTATAAAAACACATGCGCATATATGTTTATTGCATCACTGTTTACTATAGCAAAGACTTGGAACCAATCTAAATGCCCATTAATGATAGACTGGATAAAGAAAATGTGGCACATACACAGCGTGGAGTACTATGCAGCCATTAAAAAGGATGAGTTCATGTCCTTTGCAGGGACATGGATGAAGCTGAAAAACATCATTCTCAGCAAACTAACACAGAAACAGAAAACCAAACACCACATGTTCTCACTCATAAGTGGGAGTTGAACAATGAGAACACATGGACACAGGGAGTGGAACATCACACACTAGGACCTGTTGGTTGGTGAGGGGCTAGGAGAGGGATAGCATTAGGAGAAATACCTATTGTAGATGACTGGTTGATGGGTGCAGCAAACCACCATGGCACGTGTATATCTATGTAACAAACCTGCACATTCTGCACATGTATCCCAAAACTTAAAAGTATAATTAAAAAAAAAAAGAGAAACAAATGGAAATTCAAGATCTAAAAAATTATATTCATTGAGATGAATAATTAACTGAAATTGCTTTAAGGTTAAACTAGAAATGACAGAATGAGAAAGAGAATTGGAGAGTCACTGAACCTGAAGAAAGATTAATAAAAATATTTCAATCATAAAAATATTTTTTAAATGAATAAAAATGAAAATATGCTCAGGGGTTTGTGTGACTATATTAAGCATTTTAATGTGTGGGTAATTGGAATCCTAACTGAGGAAGAAAGTGAGATAATGGAATGGAAAAATATTTGAGGAAATTGTAATAGAAACATTTTCTCAAATTTGATTGAAAAGAATAATGCAGGTATACAAAGAGCTGAACAAATCCCAACATAAAAATCAAAAGAATAAAATCACATTTAGGCACTTCATGATCAAACTGATGAAAATGAAAGTCAAGATGACAACATTTAAAGCAACCGGAGGACAAAACACAGGAGAAAAATACTTGAAAAATTACTTCCAATCAGAAACAGTGTGGACCAGAAGACACTGGAATAACATTATTAAGGGGCAGAAAGATAAAAAAAAAAATGTTAACACATGATCTTTTAACTATGTTAAAATTAAGACCAAAATAAAATATTATCAGATAAGAAAATACCTGAGGGAATTTTATCATCACTCAACAAACATTCCAAGAAATGCTAACTGATATACCTCAGGGTGAAGAAATATAAATAAAGATGAAAACAGATGCTTCTTTAAACATTTACTGGGCTGGGTACGGTGACTCACGCCTGTAAATCCAGCGTTTTGGGAGACTGAGTGGGGTGGATCACCTGAGGTCAGGAGTTCGAGACCAGCCTGGCCAACATAGCAAAATCCTGTCTCTACTAAAAATACAAAAATTAGCTGGGCATGGTAGCGGGCATCTGTAATCCTAGTTACACATGTATATGTATATGTAATCCCAAATACACATATACATATATAAGTATATACATATGTATATAGTATATAAGTATATATACGTATATAGTATATACATATGTATATAGTATATAAGTATATATACGTATATAGTATATACATATATAGACTATATATGCATATATATGTATATATGTTTATATATACATATATATGTGTATATATACATCCTTCTGCTTTTGTGAGATGTCTTTTCCATTATATATGCATTATACTATATATGTATATAATATATTATATATGTATATAATATATTATATCATATATAGATACATAATTATATTATAATATAATGTATATATACAATATATTATATGTACATAATTATAATTATATATACATTTATAATTATATCTTATATATGTATATATGAGATGTCTTTCCATTATATATGCATATACTATATATGTGTATATATACATATATAATATATAGATACATAGTCATTATATTATAATGTATATATACACATAATATATTATATGAAATATATAATATATACACATAATTATAATATGTAAAATATGTTATATATGTGTACATATAATATATATGTATATATACATATATTATATATACATATGTGTATATATACATATATTATATATACATATGTGTATATATACATACATTATATATGTGACATATACATGTATATCTGTGTATATATACATATATTATATATGTAATATATGTATATATACACATATATAATGTATGTAATATATGTATATATACACTTATATAATGTATGTATATATACACAGACATAATATATGTATATATACACATATATAGTATATATGCATATATAATGAAATAGACATCTCACAAAAGCAGGATGTATATATACACATATATGTATATACACATATATGTATATATACATATATGTGTATATACACATATATATGTGTATATACACATATATAGTATATATACATATATAGTACATATACTATATATACATGTATGTATATATAGTCTATATATGTATATACCATATACTTATATATACACTTATATATGTATATAATGTGTATATATTATATATGTATATATTACATATATATACACATAAGTATTATATATTTTATATGTTACATATATGTTACATATATATTACATATATGTATATATATTATATGTGTACATATATAGTATATATGCATATATAATGGAAAAGACATCTCACAAAAGCAGAAGGATGGGCAATGCCAAATGAGATTGTATTGTTTTTAGTTATAAGTTTTTAATATAGAAAGTAGACAAGGTGATGTGATGTGATGTGGAATCTGGAAAATATGAGGTGTGAAGTAAGTTGGCAAGTATGAAATAGTAAGTGGAAAGTGTCAAGAATAAAGTGAATTTTATAATGTAAATTGGTAACAACATTAACTCCAAATAGTCTTTGATAAGGTAAGAATGCATACTGATAACCATAGAGCACCTATGGGCAAAATAATGAGGCAGCTGAGCTATGGTGCCAATAGAATAAATCAAAATGAATACTAAAAAATATTTAACTAATGTAAAGTAAGTCAGGAAAGAGTAAGTTCTATACGTTTGACTATTTTATATGCTTCATATAAGAAGAATAATTCAGTATTCGGGATGAAAGCAACACTGAATAATATGTTACCTAAAATGCATACTTTAAATATAAAATCACAAAAAGGCTGAACAAAAAATGGAAATTAGAAGTATAAATTATCTCAGCTTTTATTTTTCTGAAAGTGTATTTATTTTGCTCTCATGTTTAATGTTCCTCGAGGATCCCAAATAGGTCACCACTACAATATGTTTGGATCTTAGTGTCTATAACAAAAATATTGTCAAGTATGCCCTTCAATCGACAAGCAGCAAATATTGTTTATGTTCTGTGCCACTTTTTGCCTAAATCTGTTATTTGTACTTTCTTTTTTTATTCTTTTAAATTTGAGCAGTCTCTAACGTTTCTTGCATAGTAACAATGGCATTGGAGTGAACTACCACTGTTTACATGTGTGCCTTAAATATATTCTCATGTATTACACCAATATTTTTCAAACCAAGATTGCATTAAACTCACCATATAGGTTAGGAAAATAAATACTTACGGTTTTTTAGTTAGTTTTTTTTTTTTATTGTGTATGTGGCTGTGTATAGCGGTTAGATAAAAAACAAGAAATGTGGGTTTAAAATGTTTCTTATGTAACACTATTTCTAGAGCTATCTCTAAACCTGTATGTGAAAGTCACTATAATTTAATAATTAAATCAAAATTTAAGTGAGATTAGTATTTAAAGTTATTTTATAAACAAATATGCAAAAAGGATTGTGGATTTTAACAGATTGTGAATCTTATATACATAAGATCTATCCAGTAAGATACTATAGAGGCCATATAATAAACAGAGTCTAAGGCAAAATGTTTCATATTGTATTTTTTTAGAAATCCACATATTCAGGCATTGTAGAAAGAGTATTTTTAAACTGTAACAAAATTACAACAAAACACTGAGCTTGATTTTCAGAAGAAGGCTTGAAATTCTTCAAAGCACAGTTTTTCTTTCCTTTTGAAAGTGAACCAGAGTCCTTAGTGATTAGAATGAACCAGAAAGAAATTGTTCTCTGAAATTAGAAGTCTTTGTAGTTGTCGGATAGAATAAACACAATTCCTGATGGAGTGGCTAAGTGACAGCAGCCACCTTTTGTTCATTACATTGCTGGAGGATACCCAATGAATGACAATTGTTGCAATTCTGAACCTGCATTGTTATTAAGAAAAATGAAGAATGACTTAGGAAGCTCTTAGCAGTAATGATGCTTGTCCCAGCAGATGAGCAAGAAAGGTAAGCAGCTGCAAACTACTCTGTTTGATGAGAAGCGTTATGATTAAAGAAGGAACACATCAGGGCTTTTATAAACTTGATAGGGGGATTATTTGAACTATAGAAAGTAATGGAGTGTTAACCACCATAATACCTCTACTACTTGATACATTGAGACTTAGAGGGGTTACTAAAATTATTTTCCACACAGGCCATTTGAACTTAAATAATATTCTGAATTGAATCTTACTTTTTGAATAAAAACATCTAAAATAATAAATGTTAAAAGAGATATGATTTGCAAAATAGGAATGAAAATGAAGATCTCTTAAAATGTGATCACAACATAGCTGTGAATGCATTATGCTATAATTCTCAAGTTATAGTCTATTAATCAGTTAGATATCAAATATCAAATAATAGAGATATGCATAAGAGTAATGACATTCTGATTCAGTCAGTAAAAATAATCCTGAAGCCATTTTTCAAATGTATACACAATTAATAGTAAATACATCCCCAATAGAGCATTAGGCAAATTTAAGTAGTTCTTAATTTCTTGAATCCAAACATGACTGAAATAATTCTTATATTCATGGCACAATTATGCTAAAGAAAAATAACTTACATCGACTTTTAATAATATTATGGAAAGAAAGAGGATTTCACTGAACTTTTCTTAACAAAATTCATATAGGAGTAAGGCATGATTGGAAAAGGCCAATTTTAGAAACATAGTTTCAATTCAGATTCTGCCACTTGTATGCTATGTTGTCATAAATAAGTGATTAACTCTCACTAAGCTTTAGGTTCTTATCTCTAACTACGATTCTTTTCTAAAATAGCTAGTACAATCCCTGGAACATAATTTCCTGTCAATACATGAATGGTTTTATTATACATGGATTTCTAATCAATAATTTTATTATTGTGGTTTATTGCTAATATAAAATTTGAAAAGTAATGTTTATCACTGGGTAGAATTAAAGGACTAGATAATTAAATCCACTTCCTTGAATAGAAAAGATGAGTCTGCTTAAAATGTTCCAGAAAACTTCAGAAACTGCAGGAAAAGTAGAATAGTGTGCTACCATTTAAATCAAATCTAGGTTCTGAATTTATGTAAATTATATCTCTTCATGTTTACATCCTATGTCTAACATAGGCTGCCTGAAAATAACCGTGACCTGCTTTGTTGTGCTTTCACTATATATTTTTGTATGCAAAATAAATGATACATAAAATATAAATGACATTATATGTTTGAGATTATATGAATGAGAAAAATAATTATTTAAATCTTTAAAATTAACATGGTAAATGTTTTTATTGCATGCCATTTTTGAAAACTGGTCATTTCACGATTACCATGAAGATGGAGAAACCACTTACATTGAATTTCATTTAAATTTTTAATTTTGTTGGCTTATTAGAGTGGTCTTAGTATTTAGCTCAATGATAAAACATTTTCTCATTATAATACACAGATATGGTAATTATACATTTAGAAAGCAACTGTAGTTTTGTTGTCTCTTTCTATATGTGGTGTGATTAAATTCACTGTAGACTCCCTCATTTAAAAGATGCTTAAATATCACAATTACATATATCTGCTTTTATGTTCATTCAAAATTGTTATTGAAAATTGTTTCTGTTTATTACTTTATAAAAATGATTTTTTTTCAAGAAAGACTACTAGCTATTATATAATAATGAACACAAAATGTGGTGATAATGATTGGTAAAAAATATAGAAATTGTTATTAAAGTTTTTATTAATGTTACAGTTTCATCTCGGGAAATCAACTCTGTAATTTTATTTATTTTTCATATTTCAATATTGTTTTTTCACATATATTGCAATTTGTTATTCCTATGATACTATATAGAAAAAGAAAACACCTCTTTACTGAGTCAGAGGTACATGTTTAGTTCCCAAAGAATTATTTGAATATGTTGCTAGCACTTATGCAAAGCATTTGTCACACGGCTTAAATGAGGATGTATCTGAACAAAGCCTTACCCACTGATACTTTACACGTCACTGCTAGCCCATATTCCATCTACACTAGCATTTTGCACTCCAATGCACAGTGGCTATGAGGAACAAAGATATCATTAACGAGCAAACCTAAACAACCATCATCATAAAGAGTATAAACCTGTTTTGTTTTCTTTTACTAAACAAGGAAGATAATGTTAATAATTACTACTGCCCAACTTCGCCTGTTCATGGAGTTCCTAGGGCAGTTTTGGCCTTCCCCAATTCTCCCTGGCCTACAGATAAAGCAATAAATGTGAGAGTATATACATCGTTCTCCTGATTCCATCATTGGGTTTTAAATGAGTTCAAAAAATCTTTTATTCAATGTGATTTTTATGCTATTGGATTGAATTTTTAAAAATTAGATTGATGGAATGTCAAGAATGTACATTGAATATTTATCTCATGTAAGTAAAAATATATCTAGTCATAAATTTGTTCATTTTAATTTGTATATAAAATGACTTTATTAATGTAAACATTAATTTTAAACAATTTGAAAATGGAAGCTATAATTAAGGAAGACTTCTAACAAAGTCTTTATAACTAAAATGGAGTTCAAGGGAAAAAAAGGACATGGAGCCAGAACCTCTTTATATTGTGATATATAAATTGTGATCAATGCTATCTTAATCTTTTTATCCCGTTGCTAGATGCAGTTCATGTTTTATTCATTTTTTTCTCTGAAACTTTAAGAACATCATGGGAGACTGACTATCTTTTTTATTTTCTAATTTGGAGACAACCAGCAATGGGCATCCTCATATAAATGATTCTAATATAATCACTCTGCCTTCAATAAACACTGCAATGAAATTGACTTTGCCATTAGCTCCAACAGTTAAGAACCTTCATACTACATTGGTTTTATGACTTGTCTAAAAATTCTAAATCATTACAATTAAGCTAACATAAGTGAAAGCATGAATTTTTCATTAAGACGGCATGAATGAATTTACTTTCATTTGCTTCTTAGGAAATATGACAAGAAATTCTATATCATAGTTTCTAAAACTTACTAAAAAGATTCAGATTTCTGAATAAATATGCATATACAACTTATATGTGTGAGATTAAAATTACTTGGAATGTGAACACTCCATATGATGATGTTACCAAGATTTGTGGGAAAACAAATGTTTAAGTTAATTTATATTATATTTTATCTTCATCTGTTACAGTTATGTTGAATTTTACTAAGGCTTGTAGTATTGTAGCTAATTATCTTTTACTGCTAATTCTCTTTTCATATTCTAGCTAATTTTCTTTTAATGGGGCAAGATAAACAAAGGTAATTTGAAAAATATTTTTCCAGTTACCTTATTTCTAAAGGCTTTTCTGTTTCTTGTCAATATGATATTCCTTATGGCTGCTGATAATTTTTTTCTTTAAGAATCTAATATGTCAAATCCAATTTAGGGCAACACTTGCCAACCTAAGTCCTTATACGGTTTCAAAGATAATAAAGTGTTCATCAGACAAAGTGATAACAAGGGATGTGGTGGCTGTTTATAATCCCCTTCAGGTGTATTTGTTGAACTTACTGACTTAAAGCAGGTCCAAATCTCAATTCCTGACAGCTGGGGCTTTTGAGAAGCTTTTCTGAAATATCAAATGCAAGAAGGCTATAGTTTTGAGATTCATTTGTATTTTCTCTCAGGAACAAGATTGCATTCTAAATCAGGTAAAAACACTGGAGTTTCAATGAATTTCTCCAATAGAAATGTTAAAAAATTTTGGATAGAATTGTATTCCCAAACATGAAGCTGCTGATTGCTGAAAAACAGTCCAGACGCATTGTAGAAAATAATGATGAAAAAGATGAAAAACACATTTAAAATATTTGTAATTTTGCTCAAATTTTCAAAATGCATCAAGGGTTCACTTAAATAGTATCAATGTGGATGGGCTTATTTGATTTTGAAGAAAGAATTTCTGAATATACTAGAGGCAGTTGACACGGTGGATCAGGATTGGCAAGAATCTGACTCTTACCAATATGATAAATCACACCTTAATCTCTCCAAACAGAAGCCCCATTTTCATGCAGCTAGTTCCAATTAAATAACATTTCTTATTTATGCAGAATGTCTAAGAAGGTTTAGATACCTTTCTCTGTACAATGCCACTTATCATTTAGAAACAGAATTGGGATGCTTTGATACACCAAGGCAGGATTAGTCTTTGTACTATTTACATGTATATAGACATGATCATTTATTCTATGATAAAGTACTGACAGCACAAAGCTTCCTTTGCTAAGCAACCTGCACAGTCTTTAAGAGATGAATGCATGTTAAGATTTACAATGAAAGTAAAACAGTAGCTTCAATGTCTCTCAAAATGAAAAAAGGGGTTAATAAAATCATTAACTGATAGAAATTATTAAAATATGTAGTTATATAATAATTTAATATTTTACGTATGTACCTATCAAAATATTTAAATAAATTTTGACATGATGAATTTCTTCCAAAAATACAGGAAATCATTTGTATATGTTTCATTTCTAATTGGCTCTACACAATGCCAAATTAGCTGCTCAAAGAAATCTAACCAAAAATGATACAAAATGCACACATGCATTAAATTAATTATTTTGGTTATAATTAGTGATTCAATCAACAGTATACTTTTATTATTATTATTGTATTTTAAGTTCTAGGGAACATGTGCACAACGTGCAGGTTTGTTACATATGTATACATGTTCCATGTTGGTGTGCTGCACCCATTAACTCATCAATTACATTAGATATTTCTTCTAATACAATCCCTCCCTCCTCCCCCTACCCCACAGCAGGCCCCAGTGTGTGATGTTCCCCACCCCATGTCCAAGTGTTCTCATTGTTCAATTCCCACCTATGAGTGAGAACATACGGTGCTTGGTTTTCTGTCCCTGCGATAGTTTGCTCAGAATGATGGCTTCCAGCTTCATCCACGTCCCTGCAAAGGACATGAACTCGTCCTTTTTTATGGCTGCATAGTATTATATGGTGTATATGTGCAACATTTTCTCAATCCAGCCTATCATTGATGGACATTTGAGTTGGTTCCAAGTCTTTGCTATTGTGAATAGTACTGCAATAAATATACGTGTGCATTTGTCATTATAGGAGCATGATTTATAATCCTTTGGTTATATACCCAGGAATGAGATGGCTGGGTCAAATGGTATTTCTAGTTCTAGATCCTTGAGGAATCACCACACTGTTTTCCACAATGGTTGAACTAGTTTGTAGTCCCACCAACAGTGTAAAAGCATTCCTATTTCTCCACATCCTCTCCAGCACCTGTTGTTTCCTGACTTTTTAATGATCACCGTTCTAACTGGTGTGAGATGGTACCTCATTGTGATTTTGATTTGCATTTCCCTGATGGCCAGTGATGATGAGCATTTTTTCATGTGTCTGTTAGCTGCATAAATGTCTTCTTTTGAGAAGTGTCTCTTCATATCCTTCGCTCACTTTTGATGGGATTGTTTGATTTTTTCTTGTAAATTTGTTGAAGTTCTTTGTAGATTCTGGATATTAGCCCTTTGTCAGAGGGATAGATTGCAAAATTTTTGTCCCATTCTGTAGGGTGCCTGTTCACTCTGATGATAGTTTCTTTTGCTGTGCAGAAGCTCTTTAGTTTAATTGGATCCTATTTGTCAATTTTGGCTTTTGTTGCCATTGCTTTTCGTGTTTTAGTCATGAAGTCCTTGCCCATGCCTATGTCCTGAATGGTATTGCCTATGTTTTATTCTAGAGTTTTTATGGTTTTAGGTCTGACATTTAAGTCTTTAATCCATCTTGAATTAACTTTTGTACAAGGTGTAAGGAAGGGATCCAGTTTCAGCTTTCTACATATGGCTAGCCAGTTTTCCCAAAACCATTTATTAAATAGGGAATCCTTTCCCCATTTCTTGTTTTTGTCAGGTTTGTCAAAGATCAGATGGTTGTAGATGTGTGGTATTATTTCTGAGGGCTCTGTTCGGTTCCATTGGTCTATATCTCTGTTTTGGTACCAGTACCATGCTGTTTTGGTTACTGTAGCCTTGTAGTGTAGTTTGAAGTCAGGTAGCGTGATGCCTCCAGCTCTGTTCTTTTGGCTTAGGATTGTCTTGGCAATGTGGGCTCTTTTTGGTTCCACATGAACTTTAAAGTAGTTTTTTTCAATTCTGAGAAGAAAGTCATTGGTAGCTTGATGGAGATAACATTGAATCTATAAATTACCTTGGGCAGTATGGCCATTTTCACGATATTGATTCTTCCTATCCATAAGCATGGAATGTTCTTCCATTTGTTTATGTCCTCTTTTATTTCATTGAGCAGTGGTTTGTAGTTCTCCTTGAAGAGGTCCTTCACATCCCTTGTAAGTTGGATTCCTAGGTATTTTATTCTCTTTGTAGCAATTGTGAATGGGAGCTCACTCATGATTTGGCTCTCTGTTTGTCTGTTATTGGTGTATAGGAATGCTTGTGATTTTTGCACATTGATTTTGTATCCTGACACTTGGCTGAAGTTGCTTATCAGCTTAAGGAGATTTTGGGCTGAGACGATGGGGTTTTCTAAATATACAATCATGTCATCTGCAAACAGGGATAATTTGACTTCCTCTTTTATTAATTGAATACCCTTTATTTCTTCTCTTGTCTGATTGCCCTGGCCAGAACTTCCAATACTCTGTTGAATAGGAGCGGTGAGAGAGAGCATCCCTGCCTTGTGCCAGTTTTCAAAGGGAATGCTTCAAGTTTTTGCCCATTTAGAATGATATTGGTTGTGGGTTTGTCATAAATAGCTCTTATTATTTTGAGATATGTCCCATCAATACCTAATTTATTGAGAATTTTTAGCATGAAGGGCTGTTGAGTTTTGTCAAAGGCCTTTTCTGCATCTATTGAGATAATCATGTGGTTTATGTCTTTGGTTCTGCTTATATGATAGATTACGTTTATTGATTTGCATATGTTGAACCAGCCTTGCATCCCCGGGATGAAGCCAACTTCATCATGGTGGATAAGCTTTTTGATGTGCTGCTGGATTCATTTGCCAGTATTTTATTGAGGATTTTTGCATCGGTGTTCATAAGGGATATTAGTCTAAAATTCTCTTTTTTTGTTGTGCCTCTGCCAGGCTTTGGTATCAGGATGATGCTGGCCTCATAAAATGAGTTAGGGAGGATTCTCTCTTTTTCTATTGATTGGAATAGTCTCAGAAGGAATGGTACCAGCTCCTCTTTGTACCTCTGGTAGAATTCGGCTGTGAATCCATCTGGTCCTGGCCTGTTTTTGGTTGGTAGGCTACTAATTATTGCCTCAATTTCAGAGCCTGTTATTGGTGTATTCAGGGGTTCAACTTCTTCCTGGTTTAGTCTTGGGAGGTTGTATGTGTCCAGGAATTTATCCATTTCTTCTACATTTTTTAGTTTATTTGCATAGAGGTGTTTATAGTATTCTCTGATGGCAGTTTGCATTTCTGTGGGATCTGTGGTGATATCCCCTTTATAATTTTTTATTGCATCTATTTGATTCTTCTCTCTTTTCTTCTTTATTAGTCTTGCTAGTGTTTTATCTATTTTTTGAACTTTCAAAAAACCAGCTCCTAGATCCATTGATATTTTGAAGGGTTTTTTGTGTCTCTATCTCCTTCAGTTCTGCTCTAATCTTAGTTATTTCTTGCCTTCTGCTAGCTTTTGAATGTGTTTGCTCTTGCTTCTCTAGTTCTTTTAATTGTGATGTTAGGGTGTCGATTTTAGATCTTTCCTGCTTTCTCTTGTGGGCATTTAGTGCTATAAATTTCCCTCTACACACTGCTTTAAATGTGTCCCAGAGATTCTGGTATGTCGTGTCTTTGTTCTCATTGGTTTCAAAGAACATCTTTATTTCTGCCTTCATTTCGTTATGTACCCAGTAGTCATTCAGGAGCAGGTTGTTCAGTTTCCATTAGCTGTGTGGTTTTGTGTGAGTTTCTTAATCCTGATTTCTAATTTGATTGCACCGTGGTCTGAGAGACAGTTCGTTATAATTTCTGTTCTTTTACATTTGCTGAGGAGTGCTTTATTTCCAACTATGTGGTCAATTTTGGAATAAGTGAGATGTTGTACTGAGAAGAATGTATATTATATTTATTTGGGGTAGAGAGTTCTGTAGATGTCTATTAGATCCTCTTGGTGCAAAGCTGAGTTCAAGTCCTGGATATCCTTGTTAACTTTCTTTCTTGTTGATCTGTCTAATGTTGACAGTGGGGTGTTAAAGTCTCCTATTATTATTGTCTGGGAGTCTAAGTCTCTTTGTAGGTCTCTAAGGGCTTGCTTTATGAATCTGGGTGCTCTGTTGTTCCATCTTGGTCAGAAGTGGAAGTTATGCATTTGTTAAACTGTGAAAAGTGTGTCCTGAGCAGAAACAACATTGAGTCGTACAGCATGGCAATAGATGAGGATTAATGTAACTCCATAACTAGTAATGCTGGCAGAAGTGCTGCTGCCTGGAAAGGAAAATGTATATCCTGAATATGTTTCCATTCCTATGAGAAAAACAACACCGTTCTTTTCAAAATACAAAAGATGTAATCAAGCTACCACTATAGAGAAAGTTGGTCACTGCGTGGTAATGATACCATTTCAGGATAATAACATTGGCCTGTCGTGCTTGCAGGTTTTACACTCAGCCAAATTATGCAGATAAATCCTGGAGAGTAGTCTATGTATTGGAGCTCATGATCTTTCACCATAGTTGCCTCTTGGCAGGCATATACATTGGCCATAAATCGCTCTACATGTGCCCACTCAAAGAGTAACACCAACATACTTATTTCCTCAGAGATGTCTTTGTTACATTAATTTTTTAATTTAATTTAATTTTCCAAATTCTACTCAAGCTGGCCAACTTAATAGTTACTATCTAGAATCCTACCTGTATATAGTCACATTTCAGGTCGTCTATACTTCCACACAAAGTAGACAAGAAACTTTACCTAAGAATCTGCTTATTGGAAGGATTTCCTGTCACTAAAGTCATTCAGGGCACTCTAAGTCACATCGTAGTGCAGCAGCAACACATGTCCAGCTGTATGTGGAAAATAAATCACATCCAACTATAAATAAGCACAGGTCACAGGAAATTCGCCATGACACCCTAGGTATGAATTGAGAGAAAGGTAGCAAAGTAGTTATAACAGGTAGGTATAACAGGGGTCTGAACCACCTTCTTATGCAGTTGACATGTACTCTCAGGACCTACAGTTTCAAAGTCATGTTTAGAGTAGAATGTGAATTATAGATATTCGATCTTAAATTTGAGTGCAACTACACACATGTAATTTTACAGGTTAATTTATCTTATACACTATGCTTATGAGGACTGATTAGAGATTCATAGTCACTTGGTGTCCCCTAGTCAGGAGTTTAGCTTTTACCAGTGCTCATTTTCAGGCAAAAACTTGGCATTCTCCCAAAACACTACAATCCATGCTGTGATTCTCTAAATGGGACTCACCCAAGACTCTATACAGAATCTATCAGTGCCGCTGATACTTCTAATACTCTTTTATTTGATGGATCACAAAGCAGGACAGCTTGCACCACAGCTTGAACCTGATGCAGAGAGGTCTTTTGCTCCAAGACCCACTCAACATTGGCAGCCTTATGGGTTACCTGATAAATGGGTTAAGCAGCATAGCCAATTGTGATATATGTTTCCTCCAAAATCCAAGGAGACAAATCAAGACTTTTGCATTTTTCAAAATTGTGGATGGTACAGGAAGTCTCTTACTTAAAAACGACACCCATTGACCCTTTGAATTCAGATGTCTTAGATAATCAACTCACTTCTCAACTTTACTATGACAAAGAGAAAGGAAATTGACGTAGCTCTGCGGCAGGACACCAAGCATGATCTTAGCCTAACTTAAATTATCATTCTTTTCTAACTTACAGAAATAAATTGCATAATAGATGCCAAGATTTTCATTATTTCAATAAAGACGCCACACCTGGAGCACAAGCCATGATTAGCATCACCACCTACAAATGGTATCATGGTAATTCTTTATAATTCATCTGGGTTTAGTGGTGATTAAAAGGTGTAAATGGAGATAAGATAGCGAATATCAGCTCTGAATCTCTCAAGTCTTTTATGGTAACAGTAATCTCTACAGTTCACTCTAGGATGCAATACTGGTATGGCTCACCTTCTTTGTAAAGTGTGGACATTTCCAGAAGCTTCTAACTAGTCCTATCTATGTGCTATGATTCCTGTCTGTGCTATCATTCCATAGGTTAGGCACCAGTGTGCAGATTCTTTCAATTGCTAAGTGTATCTATCCTGGCTACCTGTTTTGAGTTGGAAGAAATAATTATAGAATGGTTCAATAGTCACATTGGACCCATCGTTAGAAGACACTTGGGCTAATACTTCATTTAAAACTACTATGACTGGTGGCCAATTATGGCATTTTGAATTTCTGAAGATCAGCAAATCTCAAAGTAATTATATAATATCCTCAATTTTTGTTACTTATAATCTAAATCAGCAGTCCTCAATATTTTTGGCACAAATTACTGGTTTCATGGAAGACGATTTTTTCCATGGGGCAGAAAATTAGGCATTAGGTTCTTACAAGGAGTATGCATGACCTAGATCCCTTGCACATGCAGTTAACAATAGGGTTTGTGCTTTTATGAGAATCTGATGCCACTGCTGACCTGATGAGGCAGAGCTCAGATGGTAATGCTCTCTCGTAGCGTACCTCCTGCTGTGCAACCCAGCTCCTAACATGCCATAGATTGTACTAGACTGTGTCCTGAGGGCTGGGGACCCTTGATATAAATTATTATTGTTATATTAATTATATTATTCCGCAGTAAACAGTCACCTAGCATATGACTACAAGTCTCTCAATAGCCTTTGACAAGTCTCAGGATATTATATGACCTCGATGCTGGGCTCTTCCTGAAAGTAACCTGATACTTTGCCTCTTTCTCAGTGGAAGTAATCCAAGGACTATTTCCAAAGGTTGCTTGCTGTATTAGTTTCCCAGGACCACCATAAAAATTTACCACCATTGGATGGTATACAAGAATAGGAATTTATTATCTCACAGTTCTGGAGGCTTGATGGCAAAATTAAGACATCAGTAGAGTTGGTTCTTTATTAATACCCTATTGGAGAATCAATCAATGACTCCCTCCTGGCATATAATGGTTCTCAAAATCCATAATGTTCATTGACTTATAGTTATATTATTCCTATCTCTGTCTCCATTCTAACTTAGCATTTTCCCCTGTCTGTGTCTCCTCTGTATCTCTGTGTGTCTCCAAATTTCTTTCTCCTTATAGGGACAACAGTCATTTGATTAAGAGCTCACCTTAGTCTGATTATGATCTCATCTTAAGTTGATTACAATGACAAAGAAACTATTTCAAAAGTAACATCACATGTATAGGTACTGGGGATTAGGACTCATAGCGTAGATTTTTGAGGGATAACAATTCAACCTGCAAGACGTATATTGGCACTGCAAGAGATAATGTAGTAACCTTGAACTTAGTACAGCAGAAAGCAGAGTGACAAATGTGGAATGGATCAGGAGGCACAAATGGGAGATGTGAAATACACATGACAATTGGATAGAACAATTGAAAGAGAGTTTCTGAGAACAAAACTCTGAGCAGTCAAATAGTCTGATCAATGAAATCAATTTGCTACAACATCAAGTTGTGCTTGCAGTGTTTGTCCATTATGATATGGTATATAATTGGAAATAAAATCTCATATAACTGCTTAACTTGTAATTTTTAAAATATGAAATTCTATTATAGTATCCCATTTTTTTTTTGTCCTAACACTGCATAGCCATCATTTTGGTAGTGGTTTTAATTGTCTTTTATTCATTGGTTGCTGAAATTAACCAAGGCAGAAAGACACACCCTGATAACACTCAGTTTGTTTGTTTTTCAGCAAGCAAAGGATTGTTTGAGATTTATTTGTCTAGTGATATTTAGTCAATATGCCTTACGACAAAATATTGTTTCTAGATGGGATCCTTTCTGATTGGTCAGTGCCAATGCAATACTGCTTTTCAGTTACTTTTCCTGGTTGTATGTAGCAGTTTCCTTTTAAAATTATATGTCTAGGAAAATGGCGGATGTGTATGCTTCATAGCCAAGAAGTACATACAGATAAGACATTTAATGTTTTTGTTGACTTGCATTAGCTTGAATTTTCTTGTGGTATAAAAACCTTTTTTTGCCTGACATTTGGGAAATTACGTATGTCCCAATCCATGTCTTGAGAGGAGGTATTCATCCGGTGTATTCACACATCCCAATGCCTATAGTAATTAGCATGGGACCCAGTGGGACAATACATATAATTACAAAATTATTGGTTGAGGGATGGCCATGCATCACAAAACAAGTGCATTGGTGTTTTCCATAATTTGGCATAACACTGGGGGCACCTTCTGAAATCTCAAGTCATGAGAATGTGGAAAGTTTGGGATATCTGAAACCATGCTCCCTAGCTCACTCAAGACTGAAAATAAATAAGCAGGCAAACAAACACACACAGAAAAACAAATTAATTAATTTTATTCTTAGAGAAAAAATTACCCAGACATAAAGTTTTAGAAATTCACAACTTTGTTAGAGACACTATGTCTCAGGCATGCCGACTACTAGCTCCTGCATTTAAAGGATACACATGATAATAAATTTCCCTTTGGGTTAAGGTTGTCTGAGGAATTTCCCTAACTTACACGTAACAATTTCTTGACTAAACAGTAGAAATAAATGAAAATAATAAGTAGATGAGCCGGGCGCGGTGGCTCACGCCTGTAATCCCAGGACTTTGGGAGGCCGAGGCAGGCGGATCACGAGGTCAGGAGATCGAGCCCATCCTGACTAACGCAGTGAAACCCCGTCTCTACTAAAAATACAAAAAATAGCCGGGCATGGTGGTGGGCGCCTGTAGTCCCAGCTACTTGGGAGGCTGAGGCAGGAGAATGGCGTGAACCCGGGAGGCGGAGCTTGCAGTGAGCCGAGATTGTGCCACTGCACTCCAGCCTGGACGACAGAGCGAGACTCCGTCTCAAAAAAAAAAAGAAAGAAAAGAATAAGTAGATGCATCCAACTGTATTATGCATAGTATCAGATTTTACCTCAATATTTCTTTTTTCTTAAACCCTTAGCTCATTAAATTCAGGGCATATATGTAACAAGAATTCTGGAATAAGGAGCAGAGGGAGAGATGCTAGCTTCATGCACAAGTAGCTATCTCCCTTTTTAACTGAATACATAACACCAGAACAAAAATTAAATATGTGAGTGTGCGTGTGTCCTTATGTGTGTGTGTGTTTGTGTAAGTCGAGTTTCTGAAATTAATTTGTTCGTTTTCTGATTGACGAAATTAGTTATTGTCCAACTAAACATTTGATGTTTACTATAAGGTTGAGTTATTGCATGCTCATCTGGTTATCTGGTCTAAATTGGACTTAAATTGCAAAGGCATTTAAAAATATGTATCTCATTTTTATCTCCTAGTATATTTATATAGCTAATATTTTATCCATGTTATATAAAAGAAAACTGACTCAGTAAATTTAGGTAACTTCCCCAAGGTCATTTTAATAAATCACATGGAATTCTTATGTTCATGAACATTTGATCAAAGGAAACCACAAACTTGTTTCTAAAGAACATCTGCTCTGACAATATCCATTTACCCAAATTCAAATACTTGAATTTCAATGTAATTTTTTTTGATGCCCCAGGCTTCCAGGGAAATCAATCTAGTGTCTTCTCAGTGTCTAGGAAATAAGGAGATTCAGTAGGTACTCCTTTTGAAGTTTCTATTTTCAAGGACACTAACCTCGAGGACCTCTCTGTATTGCAAGAAGTTATAGCTTGCTTCTGTAATAATATGAAATTAGTTTGGCCTTTTATGTTGTCTTCCCTGTGAGTATATTTTCTAATGAGTTAAGTTCATGTATTTTGTTTTGAGAAATCACAATTTTTTTTTCTTTTGAGACGGAGTCTCGCTCTGTCGCCCAGGCTGGAGTGCGGTGGCACGATCTAGGCTCACTGCAAGCTCTGCCTCCCAGGTTAATGCCCTTCTCCTACTTCAGCCTCCTGAGTAGCTGGGACTACAGGCGCCCGCCACCACACCTGGCTAATTTTTTGTATTTTTAGTAGAGACGGGGTTTCACTGTGTTAGCCAGGATGCCCTCGATCTCCTGACCCCGTGATTCGCCCTCCTCGGCCTCCCAAAGTGCCAAGATTACAGGTGTGAGCCACCACGCCTGGCTGCAGAATTTTTTCTAACTGTGCCACAATCTATACTCCTAACCAACAATGGCCATTTGTTTATTTATTTATTTTTTTGATATGGGGCTCACTCTGTCACCTAGGCTGGAGTGCCGTAGGGTGATCTTGGCCCACTGCAGCCTTGACCCCCTCTGCTCAAGCAATCCTCCTGCCTTAACCTCCCAAAATACTGGGATTACAGATATGAAACAGTTTGCCCAGCCAACAGTAGCCTTCTGACCGGTTGAAAAATAATTAGCAATAATTTAGGTAAAACTTTCTGTTTTTCATATCACTCACTCGGTGTTACATGATAAAAAATACAATTACCATTATAGTACTGAGAAATGGCCACTAATAAGTAAAATTTAAAGCTGACTTTTAGTTAAAACAACCTTGAGAGAGTGAAAATATGTGGAATGAAACACTGCATCAAATCCTACACATAAATTGTGAGGCACGTCAAGAAATGCAGTTTTCCTATGATCTCTCATTTCTTCTCTCACCACTTTTAAGAAATTCGTAATTGAGTTTAAACTCTAGAATTTATTTATATTTGGACTTCTAATGATTGCATGATATTTGTGAATACTTTTTTAAAAATATTTGCATTTAAAGAGTAACTGCATTTTGTCCATTAGAAATCCTCTTACTGTTTATGTGCAATTATTTATCATTTTGAGAATAAGCTGGGAAAGATAACTTTAAACGTCCTGATAGTGTTGACATGCTTATATTTTCTCATACATATAGCATTAAATAGGCAGATCTCATATGTGTATATTCACAGTCAATGAAGTAAAAATGCTATATTTTAAAAATATATTTCACATTGAAAGCCACATTAATCTAATCTACCTGTGAATGAACTCATATTATTCAAATGAAATAGTATTTATATTAAAATATAATTTTAAAGTGTTCAATATTTATCGACAAATATATAAATTTATTGCTAATTGCTTACAGTGTCATGTTATGCAGAAGAATAAAAGTAATGAATTCTAGCTATCTTAATAGTTTTCTAGAAAATAAAGATACCTAAGTTCTTCCAAAACTCTGTCACATGAATTACGTAAGCCCGTTATTTTAAATCTATTTTTACCTTGCAGGGAAGAGTATAAAGTTATATTTTATTAATATTATGAGATATTACAACTGCCAACATTACAGTGATATTGTGGGAGTTAATATTTTAAAAATACAAATTATTTAAATAAGAAGTATATTTTAATACAAAAAAGAGACAAATGTATTCTTAAGTGTTGTTATCAAAATACTCAGTAATTATTCATCTGTAGAAAAAATAGAATATATTAGTTAAAATTATTTAAAATCTAATCTGAGACAAGGCTAGTCCCTTCCACCTCTGAGCTTGTAAAATCAAAAACAAGTTAGTTACTTCCAAGATACAATGGGAGTACAGGCATTGGGTAAATGTTCCCATTCTGTGTAGGAGAGATTGGCCAAATCAAAGAGGTCCGGGGCCCCATGCAAGTCTGAAACTCAGTCAGGCAGTTATTAAATCTTAAAGCTCCAAAATAATCTCCTTTGACTCCATGTCTCACATCTAGGGCACACTGATGCAAGGGTGGGCTCCCATGGCCTTGGACAGCTCCCACGGCCTTGGGCAGCTTCACCGCTGTGGCTCTTCTGGTTAAAGCACGTGAGACGGAGTGCCTGTGTTTTTTCCAGGAGCACAGTGCAAGCTGTCAGCTGCCATTCTGGGGTCTGGAGCATGGTGGTCCTTTTCTCACAGCTCCACTAGGGAGTGCCTCACTGGGGACTCTGTGTGGGGGCTCCAATGCCACATTCTACCTCTGCATTGCCCCAGCAGAGGTTCTCGATGAGGGCTATGCCCCCTTCAACAGACTTCTTACTGGACATTCAGGCATTTCCATACATCCTCTGAAATCAAGATGGAGGCCCCCAAGGCTCAACTCTTCTGTACACCTGCAGGCCCAGCACCATGTAGAAGCCACCAAGACTTGGGTCTTGACACCTCAGAATCCATGGCCTGAGCTTTAAGTTGGCCCCTTTTAGCTATGACTGGAGCCAGAGTGGCTGGGATGCAGGGCACCATGTCCTGAGGCTGCACAGAACAGTGGGGCCTTGGGCCAGGCCCAGGAAACCACCTTTCCCTCCTTGGCCTCCCGGCCTGTGATGGCAGGGGCTGCTGCAAAGCTATCTCAGATGCCCTGGAGACATTTTCCCCATTGTCTTGGATATTAAAATTTGGTTCCTCATTATTTATGCAAATTTTTGCAACAGGCTTGAATTTCTCCCCAGAAAGTGAGTTTTTCTTTTCTACCACATGGTCAGGCTGCAAATTCTCCAAATTTTTATGCTCTGCTTCCCTTTTAAACATAAGTTTCAATTTCAAATCATCTCTTTGTGAATGCATATGACTGTAAGCTTTCAGAAAAAGCCAGGCCACATTTTGCATGCTTTGCTGCTTAGAAATTTCTTCTGTCAGATACCCTAAATAATCTCTCTCAAGGTCAAAGTTCCACAGATCTCTATGTCAGGGACAAAATGCCTCCAGTCTCTTCACTAAAGCACAGCAAGGGTGATCTTTGCTCCAGTTCCCAAGAAGTTCCTCATCTCCAAATAAGACCACCTCAGCCTGGGCTTGATTGCCCATATTACTATCAGCGTTATGGTCAAAAACATTCAACAAGTGTCTGAGAAGTCCCAAATTTTCCCAAATCTTTCTATCTTCTTCTGACCCTTCCAAACTGTTCTGACCTCTGCCCATTACCCAGTTCCAAAGTTGCTTCCACATACTTAGGTATCTTTATAGCAGTGCTCCACTCTGCTGGTACCAATTTTGTGTATTTCTCTGTTTTCACGTTGCTATAAGGAAATACTCAAGACTGGGTAATTTATACAAAGGAAAGAGGTTTTATTGACCTATAGTTCAACATAGCTATCCATATTATTATCCTACACCATTCCCCAGATAATAGCTACTCATCCTGGCCTGCCTTTGGCCAGATTCCTGTTAGGTCATTTTAACCAGAAATTCCCCTTACCTCTGATATTTTCTCTTAGCGTTTTTTCACCCACTGACCCTGATCCTGCTTTTTGGCTATGAACTCCCACTTTGTTTTATTTTAAGTTCAGCCCAGTTTCTCTTCTCTAGTTCAAAACCTCATTGCCAATGCAATAGTCCTTATATCTATCACAATAATTCCCCTACAAAAAGTGTGATTTCCTATTATTTAATACGTGTCATGAATATTTTTTAACACCCCCAATTCTATTACCTTGCCCTCTAAAGCTTGTTAGTGGTATTGTGACTTGTAATAATGGTAGACCAGTTTATTCTAGACCACATTTCCTACTGAAAACCTATACCTAATTAGGCAGTCTATTCAAAAGCAAAAACCAAAACCCAAAACTGTTTGAAGGCATCATAGATTTACCAAGGCAGGAAGAATGTGTGGGACAAGATCAGGAGGAAAAGGGGAAGCACAAGGAAGTAAACACAGCCTCTGGCCCCACTTTTCCTCATGAGGCATCTGGTAATTCTAAAATTCATCGGTAGGAAACTGAGAAGCCAAAGGGGACGTTAGATAAATTTACATGCCGTACCAGACAAAACGGTGGTTCGGGGATTACAAAGGAAGAGAGGCTCCAAATAAGACATAAAGGTTTCACTTAAAATACCAAAATTAAATACTTTTTACAGTGAAAGAACCAGAAACAATAGCCAAGTGACCCAATTACAGCTTCCAATCATTCTATTGCTGTCAGCAGAACCACCCTCCTGAACAAAAGTGGACTCTCTCCAGAGGAAGAGAACAACCTACACCCTTATGTGATCTCTGTGATTTTTCATATACTACATTTGTCACTCAACCAAAACAATACAAATTATTTTTAAAAATCTTAAAGTATTCAATATTCAGGCATATAAAAGACACTTTGACTGCAAACTAAGAGAAAAAAAGTAGACAATAGAAATCACCCACAATGACAGATATTAGAGTTAACACACACAAACATAAAAAGAGCTACAATTAATGTATAAAATAAATTAAAAGTCTAAGAATTTTTTTTTAAACTCAAGAGAAAGTGAACCTACAAAAAATGTATCAATGGAGCAATTAAAGAGAAAAGTAGATCTGAAAAAAATAAACATTTAACACTAAAGGAGATAGACATAAAATACATAAAATAACATAAAAATCATATGAGAATCAGTATATCAGTCTGTTTTCACACTGCCGATAAAGGCATACCCAAAACTGGGAACAACAAGAGGTTTAATTGACTTCCGGTTCCACATGGCTGGGGAGGCCTCAGAATCATGGTGGGAGGTGAAAGAAGCAAAAGCAGAAGCCCCTGATAAACCCATTAGATCTCGTGAGATGTATTCACTATCACGAGTATAGCACAGGAAAGACTGGGCCCCATGATTCATTTACTTCCTCCTGGGTCCCTCCCACAACACGTGGGAATTCTGGGAGATACAATTCAAGTTGAGATTTGGGTGGGAAAACAGCCAAACCATATCATTCTGCCCCTGGCCCCTCCTAATCTCATGTCTCACATTTCAAAACCAATCATGCTTGTCCAACAGTCCCCCAAAGTCTTAACTCATTTCTGCATTAACTCAAAAGTCCACAGTCCGAAGTCTTATCTGAGACAAGGCAAGTCCCTTCCACCTATGAGCCTGTAAAATCAAAAGCAAGCTAGTTACTTCCCAGATACAAGGGAGGTACAGGTATTGGGTAAATACAGCCATTTCAAATAGGAGAAATTGGCCAAAACAAAGGGGTGACAGGGCCCATATAAGTCTGAAATCCAGCAGACCTTCAAATTTTAAAGCTCCAAAATGATCTCCTTTGACTCCAGGTCTCACATCCAGGTCACACTGATGAAAGAGTTTGGTTCCCATGGTCTTGGGCAGCTCCACCAACCCTGTGGCTTTGCAGGGTACAACCTCTTTCCTGGCTGCCTTCATGGGCTGGCACTGAGTGTCTGTGACTTTTCCAGGCTCACGGTGCAAGCTGTTGGAGGATCTACCATTCTGGGGTTTGGAGGAAGGTGACCCTCTTCTCACAGCTCTACTAGGCAGTGCTCCATTAGGGACTCTGTGTGTGGGCTCTGACCCCACAATTTGCTTCCACACTGCCCTGGCAGAAGTTTTCCATAAGGGCCGTGACCCTGATGCCAACTTTTGCCTGGGCATCCAGGCATTTCCATACATCTTCTGAAATCTAGGTGGAGGTTCCCAAACCTCAATTCTTGACTTCTGTGCACCTGCAGGCTCAGCACCATGTGGAAGCTGCCAAGGCTTGGGGCTTCCACCCTCTGAAGCCATAGCCTGAGCTCTATGTTGGCCCTTTTCAGCCATGACTGGAGCAAATGGGACACAGGGCACCAAGTCCCCAGGCTGCCCACAACATGGGGACCCTGGGCCCAGCTCATGAAACCCCTTTTTCCTCCTGGGCCTCTGGGCCTGTGATGGGAGGGGCTGCCATGAAGGTCTCTGACACAGCCTGGAGACATTTTCCCCATGGTGTTGGGGATTAACATTAGGCTCCTTGCTACTTATGCAAATTTCTGCAGCTGGCTTGAATTTCTCCTCAGAAAATGGGTTTTTCTTTTCTACTGCATTGTCAGGCTGCAAATTTTCTGAATTGTTATGCTCTGTTTCCTTTTTAAAATGGAATGCTTTCAACAACACTCAAAGTCACATTTTCAATGCTTTGGCTGCTTAGAAATTTCTTGTGTGAGATACCCTAAATCATCTCTCTCAAGTTCAAAGTTCCACAAATCTCTAGGGTAGGGGCAAAATGCCACCAGTCTCTTTGCTAAAACATAACAAGAGTCACCTTTGCTCTACTTCCCAACAAGTTCCTCATCTCCATCTGAGACCACCTCAGTCTGGACCTTATTGCTCATATCACCATCAGCATTTTTGTCAGATCTATTCAAAAGGTCTCTAGGAGGTTCCAAACTTTCCCACACTTCCCTGTCTTCTTCTGGGCACTCCAAACTGTTCCAGCCTCTGCCCGTCACCCAGTTTCAAAGTTGCTTCCACATTTTCAGGTATCTTTTCAGCAACACCCCACTCTACTGGTACCAATTTACTGTATTAGTCCATTTTCACACTGCAGATAAAGACATACCTGAAACTGGGAACAAGAGGTTTAATTGGACTTCCAGTTCCACATGGCTGGGGAGACCTCAGAATCATGGTGGGAGGTGACAGGCACTTCTTACATGGCAGCAGCAAGAGAAAAATGAGAAAGAAGCAAAAGTGGAAACCCCTTATAAATCCATCAGATCTCATGAAAGGTATTCACTGTCAAGAGAATAGCACAGGAAAGACCAGCCCCCCTGATTCAACTACCTCCCCCTGGGTCACCCCCACAACACATGGGAATTCTGGGAGACACAACTCTAGTTGAGATTTGGGTGGGGACACAGCCAAACCCTATCAATCAGGTAAAAATCTAACATATATGTAAGTGAATTTCTAAAAAGGAAAGCTAAGAAATAATGTGAAATAAATGATATCTAAAAGACAATAGCTTACTATTAAAGAAAATGCTGGAAACTATCACAACACAAATTTGTACAATTTGTACATATCTACGCAGGATGTGTAATAATTAAAACATAACTATACCTAGGCATATTGTAGTAGAACTCACTTGAAAATTATAAATACAAAATTGTAACAGAAATCTGAAGAAAAAAACATATTATGATTGAAGGAACAAAATTTATAACTACCCTCAACAAGCCAACGAATGAGCTGTGTAAAAAAAAAGTAATATCCCTGCCCTTTATCATAGTAAAAATGTTTAAATTTTTAATAATTTGTTTGTATTCTAAAATGTTTTGATAAATTCCTATTGCCTTTAATTTAAAACCAAGGTAGCTAAACTATGTACCATTCTTGTTATTCAAACAAATAGATAAGTATCTTTCATTTGTTTAAACCATAGTCAAGTATGCTATAACTTAAAGATTATTCTTTACACACAACCTTTCAAATTTACCTATGAATAAATTATAGAAAATGCCATTACAGCTTCAAATAAATGTAAATTTATGTACCTTAAAAAGATACCAGCTGAAACAGTTTAGAAAGTAGAAGAATGAAGGAAACTTTTGAGAAGTTAATAAGGTTCCTCCTATTTATTTATTGAGACAGAGTCTGGCTCTGTCACCCAGGCTGGAGTGCAATGGTGTGATCTGGGCTCACTGCAACCTCCACTCCCAGGTTCAAGCGATTAACCTGCCTCAGCTTCCCAAGTAGCTGGGATTACAGGTGCACACCACTACACCCGGCTAATTTTTGTATTTTTAGCAGAGACAGGGTTTTGTCATGTTGGTCATGGCTGGTCTCAAACTCCTGACATCAAGTGATCCACCCGCCTTGGCCTACCAAAGTGCTAGAATTACAAGCATGAGCCACTGCACCCGGCCTAATTTTTATTTTACAAAGTGGAGACTCAAGAGATGTGGTCTATGTTCATATAATATATAATATATTTATACCAAGGTAGCTAAACTATGTACCATTCTTGTTATTCAAACAGATAAGTATCTTTCATTTGTTTAAGCCATAGTCAAGTATTCTATAACTTAATTATATTATTAATATTATATATTATATTTAATACATCATATTAAATATAATATATAACATATTAAATATTTAAATTAAATATAATATATATTAAATTACATTAAATATAATATATATTTAATATATTAAATATAATATGTATATATTTTATATAAATATATATTTAACATATTTAATATACTATATTAAATATATTTATATATTTTATATAAATATATATTTAATACATTTAATATAATATATTAAATATAATATATTTATATATTTTATATAAATATATATTTAATATATTTATTATAGTATATTAAATATATTTATATAAATATATATTTGTATATTTATATTTATATACATATATATTTGTATATGTATCTTTTATATACATATATATTTGTATATGTATCTTTTATATACATATATATGTGTATATGTATATTTTATATACATATATGTGTATATGTATATTTTATATACATATATGTGTATATTTATATTTTATATACATATATGTGTATATTTATATTTTATATAAATATATATGTGTATATTTATTTTTATATAAATATATATGTGTATATTTATTTTTATATAAATATATATGTGTATATTTATTTTTATATAAATATATATGTGTATATTTATTTTTATATATATATGTGTATATTTATTTTTATATAAATATATATTTATATTTATATTTTATATATTTTATGTATTGAATATAATACATTATATTTAATATTTAATATAATACATTATATTTAATATTTAATATATAATATAATACATTATATTTAATATTTAATATACAATATAATACATTATATTTAATATTTAATATATAATATAATATATTTAATATTTAATATATATAATATAATATATTATATTTAACATATTTAATATAATATATTATATTTAATATATATAATATAATATATGATATTGAATATATGTAATCTAATATATGATATTGAATATGTATTATATATATGATATTGAATATGTATTATATATGATATTGAATATGTATAATATATATATTGAATATGTATAATATATATGATATTGAATATGTATAATATATATGATATTGAATATGTATAATATATATGATATTGAATATGTATAATATATATGATATTGAATATGTATAATATATATATTGAATATGTATAATATATATGATATTGAATATATAATATATTATATGATATTGAATATATATAATATATTATATGATATTGAATATATATAATATATTATATGATATTGAATATATATAATATATTATATGATATTGAATATATATAATATATGATATTGAATATATAATATATTATATTGAATATATAATATATTATATTTAATATATATAATATAATATATTATATTTAATATCTATAATATAATATATTATATTTTATATATGATATATTATATTTAATATATAATATATTATATTTAATATCTATAATATAATATATTACATTTAATATCTATAATATAATATATTATATTTTATCTATAATATAATATATTATATTTAATCTATAATATAATATAGTATATTTAATATACAATATAATATTTCATATTTAATATATAATATATATTAAATATTATATTTAATATATATTAAATATAATATTTAATATTACATATTATATTTAATATTTAATATATATTATATTTATATAATACATAAATTGTATTATATAAATTATATTTAACATATTATTATATTGAATATAATACATATTTAATATATTATATTGAATATAATACATATTTAATATATTGAATATAATACATATTTAATATATTGAATATAATACATATTTAATATATTGAATATAATACATATTTAATATATTGAATATAATACATATTTAATATATTATATTGAATATAATACATATTTAATATATTATAGTTAATATAATACATATTTAATATATTATAGTGAATATAATACATATTTAATATATTATAGTGAATATAATACATATTTAATATAATATTACATATACTATAATTAAATATATATTAAATATATTTTTAATATAATATATTATATTATAATATATTATAAGATAATATATTATAATATATTATATTATAAGGTAATGTATTATAATATATTATAATATAATGTATTATAATATATTATATATTAAATATGTTACATATTTAATATGTATTTAATATATTATATATTTAATTTAGTTAATTAATTAAATTAATTATGTATTTAATTAATTATATATAATATAATATATATAATTAAGATAATATATTTAATATTTTAAAATATTTAAATATTAAATATGTATTTCAATATATTTATATATTAAATATAATATATGTTTAATATATTATATTAACTATATATAATATAAACACCAGAAAAGTGTTTATATTATGTGTCATAATAATAAAACCTTAACAAAGTCATCTACATTTCTTGCGTGTGTGTGTAAAGAAAGAGTGGTAAATTATCGAATAGTATTCAACATATTAATATTTTTGTTTGTATTCTTATTTGTTTCTTGACTGAAAATTGTATTAAATCACTGTAAATTTACATGCAGTTGAGAGAAGTAAAACAGAGAGATTCAATATATATTTACCTAGTTTCCTCTGATGGTACAATTTTTGCAATACTATTTTATAATATTACAACCAAAATATCGTTTTGTATTTATCTACAGTTTTGTTTTCTGGGATTTCAGTTACCTATGTTAAACTGTGGTCTGAAAATATTAAATGGAAAATTCCAGAAATAAACAATTTGTAAGTTCAATTGAAGGTCATTCTGGATAGTGTGATGAAATCTTATGCAGTCCCCCTCTAACTTGCCAGGGACAAGAACCCTCCCTTGGTGTCCAGTGCATCCAAGCTCTCTACATTGCCCGCTAATTAGTCACTTAGGAGTGACTCGGTTATCAGATGCACTGTTTGATGTGGTATCTCAGTACTTGATTTCAAGTCACCCTTATTTTACTTCATAATAGCCCCAAAATAGAAGAGTGGTGTCACTGGCAATTCGGATATACCAAAAAGAAGCCAGAAAGTGCTCCCTTGAAGTGAAAAGGAGAAAGTTCTCAACTTAATATGGAAATAAAAAAAAAATCATATGTGAGGTTACTAAGATCTCCAGTAAGAACTAGTCTTTTATGCATGAAATTGTGAAGGATAAAAGAAATTTATGCTAGTTTTGTTGTTGCACCTCAGACTGCAATAGTTAAGCCCACAGTGTGTGATATGTGCTTAGTTAAGATAGAAAATGCATTAAATGTTTGAGTGGAAGACATGAACAAAAATGTGTTTTAATTAACAGAAATCAGGTTTGGTACTATCTGTGGTTTCAGGTATCCACTGGAGGTTTTGGAACAAAACCTCCCAAAATAAGAGGGGACTACTGTGTTGACATTAACACAAATCACCATCATATGGAGATTTCCCCAGTTTTACTTTTACTCGTGTGTGTGTGTGGTGTGTGTGTCTGTGTGTGTGCATACTTGTGTATTTTGTTCCATACAATGTTATCAAATTTATAAGTTAATGTATCCATCACCAAAATCAAGATGCTGAACAGCTCCATGAACACAAGGGTCCTCATGTTCCCATTGTGTGATGACACACATCCCTTTGGCACCCAGCCCCAATTATTAACCCTTGTCAAATATTAATTTGTCCTCCACTTCTAATATTTGTCAATTCAAATATTACATACAAGTGGAATCAAATAATGTGTAACCTTGAGACATTGTCTTTTTTACTCAGTTAATTCCCTGGAGATTCATTCAAGCTATTGCATGCATTAATAGTTCCTTCCTTCTTAATGCTAAAGGACAATAGAACTGATTCTAGTTTTTGATGATTTCAAATAAAGTTGCTATCAACACTTGTGTATAGGTTTTTGTGTGAAGAGAAATTTATATTTCTTTGTGATAAATGTTAAAATGTATAATTTCTGAGTAATATAGTAATTCAGTGTTTAGGTGATTTTTTTTTAATAAGAAACTGCTGAACTATTTTCCAAAGTATCTGCCTTATTTTATATTTTCTGTCATATTCTCTCTAGTTTTTGGTGGTGGTACTATTTTTTATTTTAGCCTTTTAACAAGTATGTAGTGATAACACATTGTGACTTTTATTTGCATATTTCTAATGCTAATGGTGTTGAACATCATTTAATGTGCATATTTTCCACCTGTATATGCTCTCCAGTGCTATTTTGCCCATTTTCTAATTTGTTTCATTTTTCATTTTATTTTTTTCTGTTGAGTTCTGATTTTTTTAAAAATATTTTTGATTCTAGTACTTTGTCAGGTAGATCTTTTCCAAATATTTATCTCAGTCTTTTGATTGTCTTTCAATCTTCTTAACAGAGACTTTTCGAGAGAAAGTTTTTAATATTAATGAAATTTACTTTATCGGTTTTTCATATTAATAGCCATACTGTTGGCATCAAATCTAAAACTTTTTTGCCTAAGCTTTGCATCTTGAAAAAGTTTCATGTTTTTTGCTAAGACATTTAGAGTTTATGTTTTATTTTAGTTCATCATCTATTTGACTTAATTTTAATAAAAATTATGAGGTTGTTTTTGTATAGAGTTTTTGTCTTGGATTTGGTTTTTTGTCATATGCATTTCTAATTGCTTTATCACTTCTTGAAAAGCTAGCCTTTCTTTACTGAATTGTTTTTGTACTTTTGTCACGATAAATAGAGCATATGTTTTCAGGTCTCTTTCTGTGTTGTCGGCTCTGTTACTTTAATCTGTGTGTCTATCCCTTCTTTAATAAGTCACAATCTTGAATATTGATGCTACATACTAAGTCTTATTGTTTGATAGAGTGATTCTTCAAACTTTTCTCTTCAAAATCATGGTAACTATTCTAATTCCTTTGCCTTTCTTTATAAACTTTACATGGATCTTATATATCTTGTATGTCCCACTGAGATGCTGATGGGAATTGCATTTAACCTACAGGTCAGTTTAAAAAGAATCAACATCTTTACCATGTTAAGTCTTCCAATCTATGAAAAGAGTGTGTCTCTTCAATAATTTAGGTCTTTGATTTCTTTCAATGGTATTTGGCAATTTTCAGCATATAGAAGCTGTTCATGTCTTATTAAGTGTCTACTTAAGTATTTCTTTTTATTCTTTCCTTTTTTTAGAGATTGCAAATTTTTTTTTCAGTTTTTAGTTTTTGCTTTTTATGTGTTCATGTTAGTGCACAGAAATGAGATTGATTTTTGTGTTTGATCTTGTATCCTTTTTTGGTTTTCACATTCCTTGAAATTTTCTATGTAGTCGTATCATCTGCAAATAGACAGTTTTATGTCTTCCTTTTCAATCTGCATGCCTTTCTTACTTTTCTTGTATAATAGCAACATCTAGAACTTCAATTATTGTTGAGTAACAGGGATGAGTGGATATTCCTTACTTTGGAAAAATTCAGTCTTTCACCATTAAATACGATGCAATTTGTTCAGCTTTCAACACAGTATTTTTCATGGCATGAATATCTTTGGGTTTATCTCAATCAGTATTCTCTCAATTTCTTAGTTATTTCTGTCTTTCACCAAATTTGGGAAGTTTTCCAACATTATTTCTGTAAATACTCTTTCAGCCCAACTCTTTTTTTCCCTCTTTTCTCATTTTGGGCTCTAATGCAAACGTTGGATATTTGGTATTATTTCACAGATTCCTGGGGCTCTGTTCAATTGTTTTCAGCCTATTTCCTCAGTCTGTTGGTCAGACTGGGTGAATGGTATTGATCTGTCTTCAAGTTCACTGTTTCTATCCTCTGCCATCTCCGCTCCACTATTGAGCACATCCAGTGAGTTGCTATATTTCTCTTAATGTATTTTTCAGTTCTATAACTTTCAATTTGTTCTTTTCTATAACTCCTGTTTCTTTGCTGGGCTTATCTATTTTTTATTTGTTTCAAGAGTTTTTTTTACTGTTTCTTTAATCATTTTTTGATGGCTGCTTTAAAATCCTTGTCAGATAATTTCAAAATCTGATTAATCTCAGTGGTAGCATCAGTTACATTGTCTATTGTTCATTCCAGTTGTGATTCTCTTGGTTTTTTTTTATAACGAGTGATCATAGATTGTATCCTCGATATTTTGTCTGTTATACATGACAAGTCTAATTCCTATTTAAATATTTAATTTTAACAGTCAGTCACCTTGTTGAGATTCATGCAGGCCTTATCCTACTTTCATGAGCTGTGGTTCAAATGGCAGTTTAATTCTCAGAGCCTTTCCTGTGCAGTGCTGCTGGGCCACTTTCTGACCTCTGTTGGCCTTCTCTAAGGGGCAGAAGAGATTTCTCCAGGCCTGGCTTCTGGGTTGCTCTCTGTGGGGGCACGTTTGCTCAGTATTCCCCACAGGTGCTCCTTGTGAGTCCTATTTCTCAGGACAGGAATTTTCAATCCAAAGGTTCGAAGCGGCTTTCTGGGCCAGACTTTTTATTGTAGCTGCTTTTCTCTTTTCATTTCTGTTCACCCACTGCAGTGCTTCTGGACAGAAGATGGGTTTCTGCACCTGCTGACTTACCTTGACTCAGTCCCTCTTGTTGATTTCTCTGCCTGCCTACTCTGGTTTTTTCCAATGAGGGAAGGGAATTTAAGGACTTTTCAGGCTTTGGATAAAAGAGGTTTTAGGCCTGGGTCACTCATGTAAATTCTGAATTTTCAGCTTTATTTTTAACTTCAAGGAAGCCCATATTAAAATCCCTAACTTTCACCTATCTTTTCTTTTTTTAAGATATGGGCATATGTGTGTTTTCTGACCAATGATCTGTAAGTATAAATATTGTATCACAGCTTCAGGAAGCTTCCTTAAGAGAGAGCAAAACTGTGTCTTTTGCTGTCTTTCTGCAAAACGGTTTCCTTTGCGTGCCTCCTTGAAAAGGAAAGGTGACATCTTAAACTATGAGACTGAGGCTACAGAAAGAAGAGCACAGATGAAAGGACCTAGCACCCTGGCATCTAACAACAGGAACTCGCCACTAGCCCTATACTGCCTCCACCAAATTCACCTGTGAGAGGAAGGGGAACAAATATATACATTGTCCACATCATCTACATGTATAAATGCCATTTACATGTATAAATGCCATTTTTACGTTTGTCTATCATTTTTATATAACCTTGATATTTATCAATACAACATTTCTTTCCTGAAAGTAGAGTCCTGCCAATGCTAATGCTTAAACAGTGGCATTGACTTAGGAGGTGGTAAGAAGACGGATTTTTCAGTTGGAAAGCTATGATGTACTTATCCCTTTAATGCAGTGATAACATACCCAGTGAGACTGTCATCTGTAATACCACACAAATCAGCCTATATTGCAACTGAGGCCCAAGCATTAGGAAAACCTATAGAGACAAGTGGAGGATGGTTGTGTATTAACAATTTCTTCTTAGAAAGCATATATGAAAGAGAGGAGTTGAAAGTAGAGCCTCCATCTATGAATAGAGACATAATATTCACTCACTGGGTTCACTCCACTTTGGAGCTTTGGAGAGTAGAAAAGCAAAATGTTTTTTTCCCTCAAATTTAACCAATTATAACACCGTCCTCGTACAAGTTGTAAATCTGTTTTCAGATATAAGGAGCAGCACCAGCTGACATCTAGCAAAGAATAAAGAATTCCATGACCCCAAGGGAATAGACTCCTCCAACAACTTTAATGAGCTTAGGCGCAGATTCATCCCAGGGTCTCATGAAAAGATTCTAGCAAACCAACTCCTCGATGTCTAATATGTGAAACTCGAAATAGAACATTCAACAGAGACAACCCATATTTACGACTTCTAGAACTGTGAGATAATAAATGTGTGTTGTTTCAAGCCAATAATTTTGTGGTGATTTGTTACAACAGCAATAGAAAACTAATACAGATTACTCCAAGGTGGCTAGCTTTATATGATGTCAAGAGCTCAAAATGAGAGAAGCACAGAAATGAGTCAGTAAAAGATCAGAAATTCAGACTAAACCACTATATCTATAAATACCTATTTTCAAGGCAGCATAACCAGACCAGTCTAGTTCTGACCAAAGAACTCAAGTTCTAGGGTAGAGGTTTCATAATTGTTATTAGTAACTGTTTCTGCATTAATTCCCCACTCTACTCCCTTCTCCAAGTGTGACTTTTACAGTATTCATCATGTTTCTACTGCAGTACACATATTGAATTTTGGATGTTTGGTCCAGGATTATATGATTTTTTATAAAAGTTTCTTTTGTTTCAAAGTACTTGAAATAAACATTTAATATGTTTAGGCATCAAATTTAATAATTAATTTATTTAGTAAACATCAATTCAGCAACTACTGTATTTCAGGTATTTTGTCGGGTAAGAGATATTCAGATTAATAAGATGCTGCTCTCTGACAATGTATAGTTTAGTAGAAGATCTTGTAGATATCTTATGTGTAAGAGAAATTCAGACATTTTGACCAATAGGGTGATGGCTACTCATGGAGTAAGTGTGACACCGAGACAAGAAAGAGTAGGAATTTAAAACTTGATTCTAAATGATAATTCTGTATTAGCTAGATGTGAGTTCCTCAGAAAATTATTTCATTTCTCTATGCCTCAGTTTTTAGTCTTTAAAATGAGAATATGACATCTCTCTGAGTTAATGAAATATTTGCTTTAATAAAGATAAAGAGCACACTGCTGACTGCATTGTGATGAATTTATAAAGAATATCTCTACCAGAATGATTTAGTAATAGTAATAACAGATATTTTGCATCTTTAGTTTTTAGGTTACATGGCCATGAGATGCCACATTCAGAACTTTGAACCATATTGGAAATCACTCAGAGGTCCTGGATTTGGGGTGGATTCATGAGCTGAATGAACTTTTCCAGTTTTCTCCCTTGGAGGATGGTGGCAAGAGCCCTGTGCTTGTGAATGGAAAGGTAAACACATTAGATGGCTAAAGAGAAAGACTTTTGCAGACCACTGGCTGTATCCTAATTATAATGGTTTAGTTAGGCATATGACTGCCCAAAATAAAGTCTACCTTTCCATCTTAATACCTAGAAAACAGGTGATAGTACCTATCTTCTGTGTGTATGATATTGAGGTCATACTTATCGAGGACACTACATTAAAAACTGCATCCCTAATACATGGAACATCTTATCACATACTGCACTTCCCCAGCTAGATTTTAATTTTAAAGAACAACAAAGTTTTATTTTGTTGAAACCATTATCATTCTAGGATAACTGTCATAGGATAACATACCTTTATATATGTTATTTAGGGATTTTTTTCAGATTGTTTAGATTAGAATCAAAAACAGCAGCAGTAATAAGTGATTCCCTACATGAAACAAAACCAGGTAAGAAGAAAATTGCCACAAGAGGTTTGTTTTTCATTTAAATATCTTCAATAAAAATGTGATGACTAATTTTTTTGTGTGTATATAATTAGCTATGTGTTTATATATACAATTTAGTATTAAAATTAACAAAATAAAAAACATGCTAGAAAAAAAGAAGTAGGAATAATTAGGGCTTACACATACTGGAGATCATATCTTAATAGTGTTATTTAGGGAGTTTTTCAGTTTCTTTAGATTAGAATAAAAAAGAGAAACAGTTATAAGTGATTCCCTCTGTGAAACAAAAACAAGTCAGAGAAAAATTGCAACAAGAGGCTTGTTTTTCATTTTAAGATCTTCAGTAAAAATGTGATGCCTAAAAATTTACATATATGTGTGTGTGTATGTGTATGTATAATTAGCTACATGTTTGTCTGTATCTACAATTTAGTATTAAAATTAACAAAATTAAGAATATGCTAGAAAAAAGAAATAGGAATAATTAGGGCTCACACATACTGGAGATTACTGATATCTGGAGAACAATAGAAGGAAAAAAGGGCTACAGTAGTTAAGTAGAAGCATTTTTTTTCCTAAAGTTTAATGTAGAGGTGTAGATGTGGATGTAGAGCAGCCAATAAAAGGGCCACGTAATGGACATTTTATATTTTGGCTCACCCAGCATCATGAATTCCTTCCCACTTGGGGTGATATTCTCATGGTGCATTGATTGCTGTACAATAGGCCCCCACCTGTGTCTATGGAAAACTGTAGGGGAGACACAGACATTTGCTTTCCTTTTCTTCCTGGCAACTATATTATGACAGGATCAAGTTGAGCATTCAGACTTGTTTCTTTGAGCTTTGAAAGAGTGATGTGAGAAGGCAGAGTCCAGGTAGTGGTGACGCAGATGTAGAGACAATGAAGCCAGTTGTGACCTCCTTCTCAGGCTGATGAAGTAGCACATTAATGGCTGTGTTGGAAGCTGTAGCCTGAATTTTTCTTGTCAATTCTCTGAAATTCCAATATCTTTCCATTACATTCACTGTCTGCATAATTTAGTCAGAGACAATTTCTGCTTTTGTGTCATAAATTTTGTGTGGTACTCTACCTCTCTAATTAAATTTCACAGTGCTCCCTCCTTCTTCACTAACATTCAGCATCACAGGCCTATTTTCTGATTCTTGAACACAGCACGCTTCTTTCAGTCACAGAATCCTGGAGAATGCTTTTATTCTGCCAAAGTATCTCTTCCCACAGAGCTTTGCATGATCGCTTATATCCAGATCTCCTCTCAAAGGCAAAAATTCCCCGCCCTCTTTTATAGTGCTTGAAATCATATGAAAATTATTTTAGTATATATTTAGGCAAGTATTTGTATTTGAAATTATTTATTAGTTGTCATTTTAAATTTGTTTCTTCTCCCTCCCATTAAAATATACTCTGAGAGCTGGGACCTAGCATGTCTTAACCACAGCTCTATTCCATCAAACCTAGAATCACTCTTAGATTTTTTTAATATTAAAATTGTAAGTAAAACAAAGAAGTAAAGTTTTTGAATAAAAAGTTATACCAGAAAAATCTGTATAACTGCTGAAAATTAATAACGTATTCAACTCTGAGTTTTTTGCATATTGCTTATCTTAACAGATTGCTTTTGTTATGTATTTTATTTTTTGCCCTATTTCTGTATATGTATTGCCATTTTATAAACTGGTTTAATGAATAGCTTCATTCTATAAAGATTTATTTGAGGCAATATGGAAAGAGATGCTGGGATGAGACTAGATTAGATCAAAGGAACTTGAGAGTGAGAGCTAAGAGGGAGTCAAAAAGATCTAGTTAAAAGACAAGGTTCATAATAACCCAAAACCTTGAATCTGTTCTGAGAGTAGCTGAAAAAAATTAGAGTGCTCTAAGCATGGAAAGAAAGGCTGATTGAAGCTTGAACTGAAACTATAAGTGGGAAAATTGGTTCCCTTATAACATGCTGTTAAAATATTTTCCTTCTCTTCAGTCACTGGGCTAAACTTTAACACTTGTAGTCAACTAGAGGAGGTGTTGAGCAATTTACTAGGACAGTATTCACCCCAACTTTATGAAGTCATTTCTTCAATTCAAACTATGACACTGACACCTTTAATGACACTGTCCAATTTCTGTTCAGAAGGTTTACCTGGAAAGATCCTACGTGGATCAGAATAGTTCATTTGGAAATCAAACTCAAGGATAGTCTGTATCCAAGGCTGAATTTTCACACCTTATTCTACTCCCTTTTCTAAATTATGCTTAACCACTATGTTGAAAATAATGCATGGGCTTCTTCTATGAGAATAAATAATAGCATTAAAATAAAATTTGGAAGTGCCCCAAAATCTCAAAAATACTCCCTCTTGAAATTTAAAGTTCAAAGATATTAAAGTTTAGATAAGTTCAATTTTTTAAAGTTGGTTTTTTTTTTGAATACTAGAAGTTTAATTTGTAAAATTCCGAAGTTGAATGAAAGCACAAATAACAAACATCAAAATGCCATTCTGTGAGTTTGTGGACAAGAGTAGATCAAAGCATAGCCCTTCCAGGCCTCCTTCCCCAGTCTTGAATATAGAATAGAACATAGAACGGTGGGTTAATGCTGCCTATTTAATGTGGCACTGAACATGTAAAGGTAGAAACTCTCCAATATTTTGTAGCTCATGGGAATTCAGTGTCTTCCAGTTTAAAGGCATCACATGCTTTTATTGGCAAACTATGCAATGCTTAAAAGCCTTAGAAAGATTATTTCCCCCATATCCAAGTTTGCCTCTGAACCTACTAGTCCTGCAGTTTGTAGCTGTGAGACTTCCTGTGGTACCTGCTACCCTCTCTCTTTAATTCTTGCCTTAGCTGAAAATGCTCATTAGGCCTCTAGCCCATGAATTCTCAGACATTTGTGCTCTTTCTCTGACGCCTGTCAGAGACACTGTACTTCCACCCTGCGCTACCTGTACAGAAACTGCCACATGTCTGGAGTCTCCACCATATGTTTGATACCCAATAAAATGTTCGCCTCTTCCTCACCAGGATTCTGAAGAATTTAAGAAATAAAATAAGGGCAAGTCTATTGATGAACCAAAATACCCCCTTTTTTTGTTTTGAGACGGGGTCTCCTTCTGTCACCCAGGCTGGAGTGCAGTGGCTCTATATCTGCTCACTGCAACCTCCGCTTCTCAGGTTCAAGCAATTCTCCTGCCTCAGCCTCCTGAGTAGCCGGGATTACAGGCACGCCCACCACGCCAGGCTAATTGTTTTTGTTTTTAGTAGAGACGGGGTTTCAGCATGTTGGTCAGGCTGGTCTTGAACTCCTGACCTCGTGATCCGCCTGCCTCGGCCTCCCAAAGTGCTGGGATTACAGGCATGAGCCACCACGCCCGGCCCCCAAATCACTCTTATTGCTGAGAAAGAGAAGTAGAGTTGCTGGTAGCAAGCCCTAACCTGTCAAAAGCCTTAAAGAAACTGTCCATAAACAGGATTTCTGCAGCAATGTGACACGCTCGTGATGGCGATCACGCACACTGCTAGAAGTTGTTGGTTTACTGAAGCAGGGCTAGGAAAACCTGGTCCGCCTGGAGCGGAAAACTACTCAAACTACAAACAGTAGCAGGAGCAGCCTGTGCCCTAACAACATGCTTTTGCTGCAGAAAATCAGCCAGGGCCTGTTTCTCTGCTCCTTGCTAAGAATGCTTTGTTTCCCATAAGGAATGCTTTTAGCTAATCTATAACTATAGAAACTATGCTTATCACTGGCTTTCTGTCAATAAATGTGTGGGTCAGACTGTTCGTGGCTCTCAGCTCTGAAGGCTGTCAGCCACCTGATTCCCCCTTTATACTCTATTCCTGTGTCTTTGTCTTAATTCCTCTAGGGCTGCTGGGTTAGGGTCTCCACGACCAAGCTGGGCTCGGCAGGAGTATTATCCCAGAATTAGAAATGCTATCCTTGCACACTTCATGCTCAAACAGCGCTGCTTCAAATAGGCCTCCTTGCATAGGAAAAGCCTAGAGTTGAAAGCAGTTAAGGTTTAAGAAGAGCAAAAGCATGCCCAGTGACTCAATCCCAAATTTGCAAAACAACTGTCACTTTACTTCTCCATGCATATTTAAAGTAAGGAAACAGAGAGGAACTGAAGCATGCCTAGGGAAACAGTTTTAGCATGCAAACTGGGAAATGGGGAGAGTTTTCCTTTTTAAAAATACATGCTGTTCCAATTAAGTGCTGGGTGCTGAGGAACCCTCTCTAATACCCCTAGATGGCTTTGCCACAAGCTCCAAATCACAATATATAAAAAATGTTTAAAAATATAAGGTAGCATTCACCTGGAGTTCAATGAAGAATGGCATATAAACATACATATGATTTATTTATCACGTTAACATTAGCTATGCCAAGTGTTTCCAAAAACATACATAAATCTCAGGAATGAATTTAAATATGCAAAATGTAAATATGTTGAGTAGTACAGTATATATTCAAAATGTTATTAAATATATATATACACAGAAAGATATACACAAATGTGTACACATAAGTACATAAATATATATGTATAATATCTTAATGTGTACTGTGTACTAATATACATCTTTATTGTGTTTCATTCCCTTCCTGTGAATTATCTATTACATCCACCTTAAAAAAAAGTTTCACAAAAAAGCTCTAACTGTAAACTGATCAATAGAATCGGATCATTTCTATTTTCTTTTTTCCATTTAATTGTTTTTAATTATGATGTTAAATTTATGAGCCTTGATAGCTTGCATGCATTGCTGAAAGTCTCTGGTGAATAAGAATATATACATAGAAAACCTCAATACGAATATAGATAGACAAGTGCTATCTTAAAATTAACATGTAAATTTTAAGTGGAAATTCTTTTTTTGATATTTCAGCTTCTTTGCCTTTTTTAATTTTTAAAAAACCTAAATATGTATACTATTCAAGCAATAATGGTTTCATATTAAAATTTTACTTCCTCCACTCAGTAATTACTGATATTCTTCATAATGTTGATACAAATTAAACATCTATGTTTTAATGTATAATTTAGATTTAAATTGAAACGTAAGTGGCTTACCACAACATCAATACATATGTAGTAAGATCTTCATCACTTATTCTTATGGTATTCCTTTCAATGTGCACCAAAAATGCAAGTCTTATTGTCTAGAGAAAAAACCTTGTGTTGATGATAGTGGCTAAACAAAATATTATTATAGAAGAACATTAGTTGCTATTTTATTTACACAAATGAAGTTTTAAAATTAGAGTTAATTATATTTTGCTTATTGTTAAAATAATTTCTTAATTTTGCCTGATACTTCTTTTATTTTATAAATAGCTAGAAATATAAGGTTAAAAACAAAATAAGGAATAAAATAGCGTATGAGTCTAATTCTCAACAAGTATCCCCTAATAAAATTCGATGTTATCTATAGATAACAAATAAATAACTGTAAAAAAAACTCTATTAAAATTATTTGATAGAGAGCATAACATTCTGCTCTCTTGAGAATTGAGAGATGTAAAAGTGAAAACAAAATTTAGATTAAAAAATAAATAACCAAAAAATGTGATTTGTTTATTACCATGAATATAATTTTTAACAGTTTGACAAGTGCAATTGTGATAAATACATAGAGAAGGATTGAAAATATTTGGCATAGATCCTCTACAGAAATTGCACTAGTGAGCATATATTTTTTGTTTGAGATAGCTTAATTTAAGAAGACAGGCTTGTTTCTTTGAATTTAAAAGCTATCCTTTTACAAATGGACTGATGGTTCAAGTTAATTTATAATCTTTTTTTAAATGATGTTATCGCAGTGATATCTAAACTACAAAGTAAGTTCTCTGAAATTGAATCTGTACTGAAAGGATTGATAGAAATGATTTAAGTTTTCAATTTCTACATTTAAGTGAATGTGGTTGCACAGAAAATCTATATTGATCTTCAGCCTTTCATTATTTCTCTAAACCTCAGTTTCATCATTTGTCAAAAGGGTTTATAATTGATTGAACTAATGCCTTTTAATGTAATAATTGCCAAGTTATTTTAAAATATACTTAAAAATACACAAAAGTTAATTATGGTTTACAAAAATAACTAAGCAAGGTAATGTCAGGCCTCTGAGCCCAAGCTAAGCCATCATATCCCCTGTGACCTGCATGTACACATCCAGATGGCCGGTTCCTGCCTTAACTGATGACATTGTCTTGTGAAATTCCTTCTCCTGGCTCATCCTGGCTCAAAAGCTCCCCCACTGAGTACCTTGTGACCCCCACTCCTGCCCGCCAGAGAACAACCCCCCTTTTTCCTTTACCTACCCAAATCCTATAAAACAGCCCCACCCCTATCTCCCTTCGCTGACTCTCTTTTCGGACTCAGCCCGCCTGCACCCAGGTGATTAAAAGCTTTATTGCTCACACAAAGCCTGTTTGGTGGTCTCTTCACATGGACGCGCATGAAAGGTAATGTTTTTCATATATTTTAAAAAATACACAAAAGTTAATTGTGGTTTACAAAAATAACTAAGTAAGGTAACGTTTTTCATTCTACATATTCTAAACTGTTCATACTGTATTGAATGTATTAGCCCTGGGGTCTACTCACGGTCTCCTTTGAAAAAACTGAAACATGCCTTTACAGTGAGGTATGGCAGTGTTCAGGGGAATGAAGGAATGGAGGGTCAAAAGGAAGTAAGGCGAGTTCCACATACAATTTTCCATGATCTCAAAAAGAGCAGAAATCTCTTGCCAGGGTGGGTGGAAGATGATTGAACAGCTGGATATAAGAATAATTGGCTTTAGAGAGAAGCTACAGAAGAAGTGATTCAGGAGAAGATTCAAGTAAATATTTCTGTCTACAAAAATAGTAAATTCTGGGAGATGATGTTAGAATGGTAGGTAGCTCCTTGCTTTAGTTACCCAAAAATGACTAAGGCAGAAAACGGAGGAAATCTTTGTTTTTCTTGAATGAAGCCATTCATATACAACTTTTTTGAACAACAAAATGTTTTTATGATGAGTTACAATTGATATCAAATTGGACTTAGATTGTATATCAGTTTTAGAAGTGTACATTGTTTTGATAGAATTTAAAAAAATAGTTTAACAAATGTATTTTGTTTGACCAAGGTACTGGATTGTTTTAATTGTTCTAAGTTTATCTTTAGACTCGTGTTAGGTACACATGTTCCCTTTTTTCTTATGATAGCACATTTCAAATATATGGCCAATTACAACACTAAAATATTTTCTAAAATTCCACTTGCTCACAACAAAACCACCACTGAAGGAAAGGAGTGAATTCTAGAATGGAGAGATTTAGTCAGGGAGAATCTAAACTTTGCTATGAATACTGCTTACGTCGCCGGCTGATTCCAGCATGTATTCTAAGAGGCCAAATTTCAACTACTAAATTTCAAGAACTAAATTCATATTTCAGTGCTACACACTATAGGGGAGGCAGAATTTAATTTCTGAAATGTTAGCTACCTATTAAAAAACCATTACTCTTTGGATGAATGTAGCAGAATCTAGAGTGCTTCTAACACATCACTCACAATATGTAGAATGTAATAAAATTTACTCGTTAGAGGAAAAGAAAATTACCTGTTCTCAAGAGAAAATGCAACCAATATGATCTTTAGAATCAGTGGGCAATGATTTTAAAATGTCCATTATGACTATGCTTAAAGAGGTAAAATAAATTGTGGAGGTAGTAAAAAAAATACAGGAAATCTCAGCATAAAAGTAGAATTAATAAAAAATAACTAAAAAGGAAATTTTAGAAACAGAAAAATAAAATAGCTGAAATGGAAAAATAAATACTCTATGAGATTAACTACAGAAAGAAGATGAAATAAGAATCAGTAAGCTATAGAAAATCAAAAGAAGTTATGCATTTCAAAGAGAGTAAAAAACAGATACAAAACAAAATTAAACAGTCATGGGATAATCTTAGATGGTCCAACATGCTTGAAATTCAAGTTGCAGAAGGAGAAGAGAGAAAAATGAAATAAAAATATTGAAAAAATAATACTTGACCTTTTATTCAATTTGGTTAAATGCATTAATTCATGGGTTTAAAAGCTAGAACACCCTGGATAAACACACACACACACACACACACACACCCCGAATATCATTTTCATATTTCAATTACATATTTAAAATCTAAAAATAACATCCAAAATATATAGGGAGAGGTAAAAACCATTATGTATAGAGTGACAACAATTTCTAAAACACTATTGACTTGTCAGAAATTATACATCCAGACACAACATCTTAAAGTGCTAAATGTAAAGAAAGGCAAAATGTCAATCAAGAGTTCTACATGAGTGAACATACTTTTCAAAACTGAAGGGGAAATGAAAACATTCTCAATTAAAACATTATATATTTTTTATCAGAAGACCTTCACTATAAGGACAGTTACAGCATGATTTTCAATCTGAAGGAAAATGAAACCAGACTGAAACTCAGCTACATAAGATGGTTTTACACACACACAAACACACACAACTTTTCTGAATTTCATAATCTTGTATATAACTGTTTATATCAAAAATTTTATGAAATTTCATTGAATTTATACACATACACATTTTAGTAAAATTAAATTAATGAATATATGTTTTGTGTTGTGTTACAACCTTAACAATCATAAAAGTTTTATAAATAAGAATATACATGTAATGCCTGAAATTACCATTTAACTTAACTTGGTTGTAACTTAAACACCCATCTCCCCAAAACATACACACACACACATACATATAGATTTCATTAAAATTATTTTAAAAATAAATTAATACCAAAGAAGGCAGAAAAGGAGGATCACAGAAAGAGAAATAGAAAACAAATAATAAAACTCTAGACCTGCTATATATTATATGTTAATATTACTAAGTTGAGGAAACTTTCTCTATTCCTAACTTCATAAGATTTAAAAAATCATAAATGGGTGCTGAATTTTATCAAATTCTTATTTTGGTATAATTTGATGTAAGTATGTGATTTTTCTATTTTAGCATGTTTGGTCTCAAAGCCCTTAGCTGTCTGTTTTCTTCTTTCTATTCTTCAGAATTTTGTTATGTTTGTTTACATATAATGTCCAAAGGTTTTTATCTAACCTCAGTGGGAAAAATAGGAAAAATGAATCTACTCCAACTTCTTAGAAGTATTGTGCTTTTCAAAACATGGATCTTTCCCAATTGTGGAGTATTAGATCAACTTTGTTAATTGTGTTATTGAAATCGTACATATTTGATAATTTCCTGTTTTATTTATAGTTACTCAGAGGTATGGTAAGATTTAAGATGTAAATTTTTTCCTAGTAATGCTGTGATTTGTGACTTTTTTGCTTTTTACATATTTTAGACTAAGTTATTAAGTGTATACATTAGTAGTCATATAATTTTCTTTTTATTTTATTATTATACTTTAAGTTTTAGGGTACATGTGCACAACGTGCAGGTTAGTTACATATGTATACATATAATTTTCTAGTGAATTGTACCATACCTTATTTATAAAATAGTAACCTTATACCAGGATCTTCTTTATTCCCTAATAAAACATTTTTATTTATAGTATGTTATTGTAACAAAATGATAGTCTAAAGCAGTCTTCTTTTAGTATTCCTTTGGTATATTTCTTGTCTTTAGAATTATATTCCTTTGCAATTATGAAAGATGTCACATAAGATCATGTTGCTAAATTATAAATTTATGTCATAATGCAATCTAGCTATCCCTATTGTTTAATCTACTAGTTAGGCACATTTGCATTTTTTTGCCATTTTGTTAATTGTTTTCTGTGTGATTTGTACTTCCTTTTTTCCTGTCTTGCTGTCTTCCTTTGTGATTTGTTGATTGTTTTTGTAGTGGTATTTGATTTATTACTCATTATATTTTATAAATTTACTACAGTTTTTTTTTAGGGTTACCATGAAAACATGTTATAATTGTAACAGTCTATTTTAAGTTTAAGCTTATAAAAACTTCAATTGCATCCAAAATATCTGCCCTTTTACTTAATCTCAAACCCCCATTTTATATTATTGATGTCACACTTTACATCTTTTGTCTTAAACAAAAGACATTTCTTTTTGATGCTACTGGAGCTTCCTAGTGAAGGCCCTTTTCCTAGTGTGAAGATGGCTGCCTTCTCACCGTGTCTTCACATAGCCTTTCCTTGCTGCAAGAGCATGGACGGAGAAAGAGGGAGAGAAATCCCTTTTCCTTTTTCTCTTGTAAAGCCACTAATGCCATCGTGAGGGCTCCATCCTCATTATCTAATCTCACCTTAAGTACCTCCCAGAGGCCCTATGTCCAAATACCAGCACATTGAGGGTGAGGGCTTCGGCATGAGACTTTTGATGGAACACAAACGTACAGTCCATGACACCTTGTCTTTTCCATGCTTCTTTATTTTCTCTGTGTGTCTTCTATTTAAATGAAGATAAAATATATTCACTATCTCTATACTCCTTTTTCTAAATAAAAGCCATAAAAGTAGATCTGGATTAGCTGGAATATCAACTTTTGTCACAAATGAAAAATCTTTAATCCTCCACTTGGGAGATACCACTTCTCCAATTCCTCTCCCACCTTCAAACTCAGAGTCAACTATTTAAAAATCTTAAGACTTTTAAACAGTTTACCACCTTATTCTATATTAATATATAAGACATGACAAAAGTTAACATCTGAAATTTATTATTTGCAAGATGTCTTGCATCTCTGAGTCTTTGATGATCTCATATAGAGTAGGAGCAATTGAAAAATGAAACCCTTGGATGACAGAAAAACCTCCTATCACTGAATAAAGGACTGAAATCATAGAACGTTAAGGTTGCATAAATCTGACAGATTTCACAGTTGTATGCCTACTTGGACCCCAGTCCCTAATGAGACCAAAGAAAGGGCTGGTGAAACTCATCACCTCATTCTTAATGATAAGGGGATGGACAGACTATGGGCAACTTTTCTCCATGAAGCAGAGGTAATTTAAAACTCTCAACTACAAAAATTCTAAGTATCATAGTCCTAAATCTCTTATCAAAATGATGAGGTTCAATTTTGCTAAGTCCCTGTTCACAACCCAAAGTTATGATGAGGAATAAACAAACGAGATCACTTCTATTCTTTCTTTCTCTAGACATTTTATCTATAAGTGCTGTTCCATGGCTCTTACATGCTGTTGAGTCTTTTACGTTTATTTACTCAACAATGCAAAATTAAAGCACATTGTGAATAGTCATAAGAAATAGGGTATTTTATTCTGCCATGTATCAAGTTCTACTGAAAGCTGTAAAAATAACTTCGTAGCATAAAAGCAGATCAAACACAACAGTTGAAATTATGCAGAATTAGACACACAAATAAATACCCTTCATAAGGAAAAGGGTATTTTATTCTGGCATATATCAAGTTCTACTGAAAGCTGTAAAAATAACTTTGAAGCATAAAAGAAGATCAAACACAGCAGATGAAATGATGCAGAATTAAACACACAAATAAATAGTGATAAAGCGTCTGAGAAAGGAAGCTTTCTAAATCAATGGCAAAATACAGACTTCTCAGTAAATTAGGCTGAGATAATTGGAGCAATTTAGAAAAAAATATTAACTAAGATAATTACTATATTGCACTACAACAAATAAATCATAAAATACATATGTAATATTGAAAATGCATAAAATATATGTTTATTATCTTGAGATAAGAAATGGCAATTCATTCATTATTTTTTAAAAGCCACAAGAAAATATTGACAATCTTATGGGACTCAGAATCAGTTTTCTATGATATCCTACAGATACTTTAAAAAATTATGTAGTTTTCAGTGTCCTAACATGGAAATATTTTGAGAACACATATTTAATAAGCAAATTAAATGGTAATTGAATATAACATTTAATAAAATTCTCAAGTAACATTTCTTATTTTATATATAAATATTTATATATGCAAACACCTCCAACATGATCTGCAAATAGATATATGAATATGAAAATAATTATCTTTAGAGAACAAACTGGTTTGGCTGTAGTATAACTTAACTATGTTAAATTTGTATATAATAATTAAAAATTTAAATATCAACAATATATGTTTGTATTATTGTTGTGAACACAATTAACACACATTTAAATTTATAGTTATAGCAATTTCTAAATTACTCAAAGCCTGATGTAAATAGCATATGATATAGTATTCTGCTGGAAAATGGAGGCTTGCCCTTTTCTCAGCAACAAAAGAAAACTTATCATGACATTCAAAAAAAATTGTTAAATATAGTAAATAATTAGCTGTTATAGATATATTTGAAATTTAATTTAAGGAGATGGCAAACATAATTAGAATAAACTACTAAATAAATCTACAATATTATAAAATAATTACTGTATTTAATCAATAACATAAAATTTCACTTTTTAAAAAATAAAAATGTAAAATATATGTTTGTGCATGGAATATGCAATTATTTTATATGTATAGATATGTATTTTATTCCTTTCTTTGCTGTTGCTTTCCTATATTTGTTGTAGCCATAGCTTTCATGCTAGAATCCATTGAATTACAATTGAACTTGCTATGCCCTTCCTCTGGTGAACATGAAATATGAAGGAACTTCCAGTAAAATAAATGTCTAGAAAACCATGGCCTGGCCTATTATGTCAAGATAATGCCACGTAAAATAGCTACTCTGACTATTTAATATGGCTATAGTCATTTAATGAATGGCTGTCAATGGATGTTTAATATCCAAGTTAAATAATGCAATGTATTTGTTAGCTTATATTATTGCATCTGTTTCTGGGCGAGGAAGGAGATAACCACTTCTCAGGCAGAGCGAATAAAGACATGCCCAATTGCTTTGTGGGGAAACATTCCCAGTATTCATGGGATCTCTGGAAAATCAAGAAATACATTTATAGACTATAGAGAATTGAGATGTTTTAAATTGTCGGTTCACAACCAGGGTAGGTTTCCAATGTCTCCAAAAACACTCAGTCATTGCAGCTGGGTGTAGGGTGTAACCAGCATCTATCTGGTAGATGACAACAGTGAGGCCAGTCATCCTTCCACACACAGGGCAGCTTCCCACAACAAAGAAAGATTGGACCCGCAATGTTAAAAGAGCTGAGGTTGAAGAACCCTGATTATTTTCAACAAATAATGCTTTTTTCATAAACATTATTCTAACAATATAAGAATGCTTCAGATGTACATTGTGTTGATAAATTTCTTAACAATAGAAAAAAATTAAATAAGGCAAGCTTATATTTCCAATTAAAAATCTCTTGTATAACTCTGTTAGTCTTCTTAATATGTGCACAGAAATATAGGAGAGGATAAAAAATGTCCAACATCATTAAAACCAGGAGGAATGAGGCTATCATAGGAATCTAAGTGGAATGTGTGTTTTACAAAGCTGAGAGAAATGGCCTAAAAGAATAAGAACTCTGAACCAGCATTATGCAGAGAATGACATATATAGCCTTTTCAATAAAATGTAGGTGGAAAAACAATTTAGCACTTTTTCACTGTTTGCCATTTTTCATATATGCAAATCATGAGTTGGAGCAGTATTTGCATATTTAAAGTTTAATAAAGCTAAAGGAATATTTCTTATATTATCTCCCATGAAGTTTTATCATTTTAGAACTAATGGGAGGCTGGGCATGGTGGCTCACGCCTGTAATCTCAGTACTTTGGGAGGTAGAGGTGGGTGGATCACCGGAGGTCAGGAGTTCGATACCAGCCTGATCAACATGGTGAAACCTCATCTCTACTAAAGATACAAAAATTAGCTAGGCATGGTTGTGCACACCTGTAATCCCAGCTACTCAGGAGGCTGAAGCAGGAGAGCCGCTTGAACCTGGGAGGCGGAGTTTCCAGTGAGCCGAGACCGCACCATTGTACTCCAGCCTAGGCAACAAGCAACAAGAGTGAAACTCTGTCTCTCAAAAAAAACCAAAAACAAACAAACAAAGAAACAAAAAACTATTAAGAGCATCTCTCTTGAATACATGAACACAGTAAGATTGAAAGTTGTGGACAGAGTTAAGAGCAGAGTGTTCAACTAGACTAACAATATTGTCTCGTGGCTTTGAAAGAATGTGGTCCGGAATCATTAACCTCTGTTGACAGGAACACAGGTTAGAGGAGTTCAAAGTCATGAATATCCAAAACTATCGTAGTAGGGCTGGGAAAATACATAATCTCTACCACTAAAATTATACTAGATGATATTCTGCAAGAGAGTTAGTCTGCAGACATCAACAGTTGGCCATTATAGATCATTATAGATAGCTGATGAGTGCTTATGTGGAAGAGATTGCCAACTCACGAGTTCTAAGGTTGGGATAAAGTGAGATATAGAGATGGAGAGAGAGTATGTGTTTAAAAATCTAAATTTTAAAATATCCATTTGAGTCATAAATGTTAAACTGGGCATAGTATAAATATCTATATGTCTATGGGAAATTTATAGAGTAAGTTGAAAATCCTAGTATTATGTAATACGTTCCTTTATCTTGAGGTTTATGAAATGTTCTATGAATTAATCTAGTAGCCAATAACTTGAGATACAGATTAATAATTCATAAAAATTGAATGGTTAATACACTGACACAGCCTACTACATATTAGAATAAAACTATTTCTGCCTGGTTAATGAGATTTAATGTATTTATAAAGGTTAAGAGTAGTATTTGGCATTATAGTATGTCGTTCGCCCTACTGTGGAGGAAAGAGATTCCAGTTTTACAGTTTCATCAAATGCGAGGTCACTATACTACATCTCTAAGGTAAATCACATATATGGTTGTTCAGAAAAGATATACAAAAATAGGCTCCCAATAGATTTAGAAAGAGGAAACAGAAAGCTGAATACTCCTGGGAATCTGCTCTAAAATTTATTAAAATATAGTCAGAGAGAAACTCACATTATCGCTAATTATAAAATAACGTGATATGTGGTCTCTTATTTTGGATAAAAGCAACATAATTCAGCATAGTTACCATTCTTTACTCATCTTTCTGTTATTATTATTGTATTATACATTTATATCTACTGAGTTTTACATTTTAAAATAGTATTCATCAAGCAATAGATTATGATAAGAGTCCTGGTAGAATCAAGAGAGTCCTAAACTGGAGAATGCAAGAACAGGAAAAATGAGAATTTTGATTACTTGCTAGAAATTTCAATCAATATATTTTTTCAAGGTTCATATTTATGCCAGGAGAGAGGTTAAAAAGAAACCCTAAAGTTACCACTTCAAGTGTCCTAGCAAGTGATATTTTTTATCTGAGAGAAAAAATGAAAGGATAATTGCACAATGTAGTTAATAAATAGGGTATTATTATACTGTATATGACATTGTTTTTATTACTTTTGTGCACTATATTGGCTAATAAGTTATTTTCAACTGGACCATATTTTAAAATTTATTTTGATGATCTTTTTTGAGAGCAGTCTTAGGTTTACAGCAAAATTAACAGAAGACACAGAGATTTCCCATATATCCCCTGCCCTCACACACACACAACCTCCCTTATTATCAACATCCGGAAGACACAGAGATTTCCCATATATCCCCTGCCCTCACACACACACAACCTCCCTTATTATCAACATCCCCCACCAGAGTGTTACATTTTTTACAACTGATGAACCTACATTGACACACCATAATCACCCAAAGGCCATAGTTTGCATAAGGGTACACTCTTGCTGTTGTACATTCTACAGTTTTGAAAACATGTATAATGAAATAGGTGGTAAATACAGTATTATACAGTGTGTTCTCACTGCCTTAAAATTCCTATGTGCTCTGCCTATATATATCCTCATCTCATCTTCTGGCAACCATTATTTTTTTCTTTTTTTTACAGTCTCTATAGTTTGGCTTCTTCCAGAATTTTTTTATGGGTGAAATCATACATATACATAGGTTATCACTGGCTTCTTTCACTTCATAATATGCATTTAAGTTTCCCCCATGCCTTTTGATGATTTGATTACTCATTTCTTTTTAGTGCTGAATAATTTTCCCTTATTTGGATATATTAAAGAGTGTTTATCCACTCACCTGCTGCTTCCCAGTTTTGAAAACTATCAACAAAGCTGCTGTTGACATCTGTGTACAGGTTTTTATGTGGACATAAATTTTCAACATCTTTAGGTAAAGACCAAATAATGTGATTACCGGACTGTATGGCAAGAGTACGTTTAGTTTCATAAGGACTGCCAAGCTATTAAACAAAGTGCACTCCCCCCACCAGCTATGAATGAGAGTTTCTGTTTTTTCCCATCCTCACCAGCAGTTGTTGTCAGTTATCGGAATTTTGGCCATTCTAATTGGTGTATTGTGTCATTTTGTTGTTTTTGTTTTTTCTTAACTTGCATTTCCCCCCATTCTATACATTGTGGAGCATCTTATCACATGCTTTCTATCATTTGTATGTCTTCTTTGGTGCGGTGTCTGTTAAGATCTTTGACCCATTTTGTAATCTGGCTGTTTGTTTTCTTGTTGTTGAGTTTTAAGAGTTATTTGTTTTCTCATTGTTGAGTGTTAAGAATTATTTGTATATTTTAATGACAGTCCTTTCAGATATGTTTGAAAATTTTTTTTCCGAGTTTGTAGTTTGTTTTCTCATTCTTTTGACATTATATTTTGCAAAGAAGAAGTTTAAAATTTAAATGAAATCTGGCTTATCAATTCTTTCTTTTATAAATCATGCCTTTGGTGTTATGTTTAAAAACACATTGCCATATCCATAAGTTTTTTCCTGTTATCTTCTATGAGTTATATAATTTTGCATTTTATATTTAGGTTTATGATACGTTTTGAGTTAATTTTTGGGAAGGGTATAATAAGGTCTGTGTATAGATTCTTTTTTTTTTTTTTTTTTTTTTTGCCAGTGAATATCCAGTTATTTCAATACCACTTTGGGGAAAGATTATCTTTTCTGCACTGATTACCTCTGCTTTTAAAAAAATATTGGATGATTATATTCATGTGGGTCTACTTCTTATTTTTTAATGTTGTTTCATTAATCTATTCGCCCATTCTTTTACCAGGGTTACACAGTCTTGATTACCATAGCTTTATGGTAAGTTTTGAAGTCTGATAGTGGGTCAGTCTGCTGGCTTTGTTCTTTAGTATTGTGTTGGCTATTCTGGGTCTTTTGCCTCTCCTTATAAACTTTAGAATCGGTTTGTTGATATTGACAAAATAACTTGCTGAGATTTTTGGGACGATTAAATTGAATCTATAGATCAAGTTGGGAAGAACTGACATCTTGATACCATCAACTCTTCCTGTTCATGAATTTAAAATATCTCTCCATTATTTAGTTTGATTTCCTTCATCAGAGTTTTGTATAATAGTTTTCCTCATATAGATCTTCTATGTATTTCATTATATTTATACCAAACCATTTCATCTTGGGGGTTGCTAATGTAAATGGTATTGGGTTTTTAATTTCAAATTCTACTTGTTCATTGCTGGTATATAAGAGATGTATTGACTTTTGAATATTAACCTTGTATCCTACAACCTTGCCATAATCACTTATTAATTCTCGCTTTTTAAAATTATTCCTTCAGTTTTACTACATAGATGATTATGTCCTCTACAAACCAGGAAAATTTTGTTTCTTCCTTTCCAAAATATATACCTTTTATTTCCTTTTTTGTCTTATCCCCATTAGCTGAAACTTACTTTTTTTAGTTACGTGGTCTCTAATTATGTTATTTATATTTTTATAAATCTGCTTTGAAAATATCAATTTTATTAGGTTTAATCATATAAAATTACCATGTTTATAAAAGATATTGAGAATTTTTACAGATTAACTTAATAATTAACTTTTATGAATCTGTTATATGATGGTTATAGGCACTACTGTTTTTAACTATGGGTTGTCCAAGTTTTCTTCTCTAAGTATTTATTTGGGTAAAAGTCAATCATAAATTATCTAATAAAATTATAACATTCTAAAAGTCTTGCATTTTACTAAAGAGTTAAAATATTATGTATTCACTAATTAATTAAATACATTTTTTAGTGTTAAATGTTAATGTTTTCATTTTAACCAATAGAATTATGGTGACAGAGTGTGCATTCTCCTCCACCACCAAATAGGTTAAAAGAAAACTGAAATGGGAAGGAAAATCAGCCAAACATAAACAAAAAAGAAGACAAGAGAAAAGTGGAACAAATCAGAGTTAAAAAAAAGAATTACAGGCCCAGCGCGCTGGCTCACGCCTGTAATCCCAGCACTTCGGAAGGCCGAGGTGGGCGGATTACGAGGTCAGGAGATGGAGACCATCCTGGCTAACAAGGTGAAACCCCGTCTCTACTAAAAATACAAAAAATTAGCCGGGCATGGTGGCGAGCGCCTGTAGTTCCAGCTACTCGGGAGGCTGAGACAAGAGAATGGGGTGAACGCGGGACGCAGAGGTTGCAGTGAGCCGAGATAGCGCCACTGCACTCCAGCCTGGGCGACAGGGTGAGACTCCGTCTCAAAAAAAAAAAAAGAAAAAAAGAAAAAAAAATTATAGAAAGGTCTCCAAGTATATAAGTATTCACAATACATTAAAATAAACTAAATTCTACAAATAATCAGATTGGATATGAAGTAACACTTAGAAGAGTTTCCTGAAGCTTAAGATTAAAGTTTTAAAAACAACGTGTAACAGACAAACACAAACCAGAAGAAAATATGTGCAGTTATATTAAAAACATGTAAGTAAATTTTACTATTGCTAAATTAACACAGACATATATGTAGGTCACTACGCATTATAATTGTTCTAAATAGCTAATGTAACAATCCTTGGCCCCTAGGAATTAATAATATATTTTTAAAAACATAAGATTAATAAAGTAAAATTTGAGATGAAATGGACAAGTCCTTATAATAGTAGATTTATAAGAAAATTTTCTCAGTGGCAATAAACTAATAAATATATTTGTGAGCACAGAAACTGTAAAGAGGTTATACTGTTTAAGATTATTAGGTATGAATTAAGCAGTCCTTTGATAGTACAAATAGTCTTTATAGAAACATTTTTTCATCAGTATATTACCTAAAATCAATTCATGTGGTGGGGTATCTATTAAAATTAACTGCTACTAAATAAAAATAGTTATTTTATTAATATTTATATGCATTGATTAAATTAATGTGTTAGATTATTATCTTGAAAAGGGAATTTAATTAAAATTAAATTTACTATTTTATTAAAATCTGCATATACTATTAGATTTAAAATTGTGTATACACCTCTCTACCTATCTATATTGCATCTTCTTCTCTGTGTTATGCAATTAGATAATTATTTTAAAAATCTGCTTGAAGACAATGGAGAGTTAATAAAACCTGGAAGAACCACCAGGTTAGGTTCTGGCGGAGGTTGGAAGGACCAGGGAATTGAGCCAGTATTTATATGCACTAGAATTTCTGGATTGAGAAACCATGGGTCTTAGTAACGCTTTTGGCAGCCTTTTGTAACCCAGAGAAATGAGAAGATTAAAGTCTGAGGCCTGCTAAAAATGCTATTAATAATGATAAATTTATTTCAGAAATTCAGTTTTGATTTAACATTGAATAAAACATTCAAAATAATTCACCACTTTCATAGAATAAGGAGAAAAATCATGACCACTTCAATAGATGCAGAAGGAGCTTTGGATAAGTTCACAATTCATCTATGATTTAAAAGTAAAAGAAAATCATATTCAGTCAAGGAATAGAAGTCAAATTGCTTAATCCAATAGAGAAAACTACTAAAATATATAATGATTAAAAAGCAGCAAACATTTAGAAAAAAATAATGTTTCATAAAATAAACCACTTAGGATATAACTGAAAAATCAGAAAAGTAGGAAAAAAAAACATAGGGAGTGATATATGAGACCTTCTCAGAGAAAATAAAAGTGAGATAAATTAAAGCTCTATATAAATTAATCAGCATATAGATTAGAAGACAATATTTCAAAGACTTCAGTCCTTTCCAGATCTATCACTAGGGAACTCTTTTAAAAATGGAAAATAACAAGATGATTCTGTTGTATATAGGAATTCAACTTGGAAATTAAAATATTACTATATTAACTTAAAAATTGGGTCAAATCACAATGATTAATCAGTGTTAAAATTTGGCATGGCTTAGAAAGTTCTGGCATTACTATTTCAGTTGATTAACAACTTATAAAACAATAAATTCACCAACTTGCATTTCATCTCCAAAAATTAGCATTAAATATGAATGAATGGAACTGGCATGGTGTCTCACACCTGTAATCCCAGCACTTTGAGAGGCCAAGGTGGGCAGATCACCTGAAGTCAGGAGTTCGAGACCAGTCTGGCCAACATGGTGAAACCCCATCTCTACTAAAAATACAAAAATTAGCCGGGCATGGTGGTGGGCACCTGTAATCCCAGCTACTTGGGAGGCTGAAGCAGGAGAATCGCTAGAACCTGGAAAGTGGAGGTTGCAGTGAGCGGAGATTGCACCACTGCACTCCAGCCTGGGCAACAGAGCGAGACTCTGTCTCAAAAAAAAAAAAAAAGAAAAGGTGAATGCTCAGTGGCCTCCTTGATCTGCAGAAGTGAGGCCACTGCCTCAGGATTTTAGGATTTGAGGGCTGCCATGCTGGTCATTTTTAATTTCTGGGTGACAATACTCTGAAATGCAGAACTTCATTTTGTGATGACTGTTTGCCCTCCATATTCGTGGGTTCCATATTCATGGATTCAAATAAGCCCAGAACAATAATACTTTTAAAAAGTTTTTAAAAGATGGTTGCATCTGTACTGAACATGTACAGACATTTTTATTTCCTTGTCATTATTCCCTAAACAATATAGTATAACAACTATTTATAAATCATTTGCATCATATTAGGTATTATTAGTAATGTAGAGGCCATTTAAGGTATATGGGAAGATATGTGTAGGCTATATGCAAATACTACACCGTTTACCTAAAGGACTTGAGCATCTGTGGATTTTGGTATCTGTAGATGGTGGTGACCTTGAACCAATCTCTCAGGAATAGAGAGCGATGATTGTATTTTTCCTCCATGCCGATTTTATTTCACAATAAAAAGCTTATAAGCCTCTGTCAGGTGATAACTTTTTAAAGGAGAATTTTTAGTAAAATTCTGAATCTGAAATTCTCATTTCTTGATGTATATTTTTAAAGAATGTCTTGTGATTTGAACATTACTTGAAAATATAAGTAACCTCAGCCATTTTAGAAGAAACGATTAGAGAGATTACTTATACATTATAAGACTGCTTATCTTATAACAGTAAATATTTCTTAGAAATGTATGTTAGGTAATTTGTTTTTATCCTATTAAATGACAACAGATCTAATATATACTCAAGAAAATATAAAATAAGCATTTATTTTAGTTTGCTATTTATCATTTTACTCATATCCTTAATATTACTAATTTTCTGTATTTCTGAAAAAATTATTCTGCATACTTTTATATTTAATGGTTAATAATAGTGCATTTTATTTTATAACTATTTTATGAACCTAAATCTAGAATTTTATCGTTTTGACTTGCAAATTTGATGAATTTTTAATATTGAATTAAGATAGCTTTAAGAGTAATTTTGACTCACAGTTGAGAGAAGTCTGCACTTAAGATGTGCACAGGCATGTATTTACAGAGTGCAAATTCTGTTATTTCTCCTACTTTCCAGCTTAATTACTATATACAGTTTAAGGGATTTTTATTTCCAATTTTTACTACATCATCATCATAAAGAAAAACATTAATATTTCTACTGTGATAACAAACAGGGGTTAGGCATTTGTGATACGTAGTTTAAGCAGCCCAAGACCTGAAATTACAAAAAATTTAAAATGCCTCAACCAAAAGCAATGACGGTGAATTTTTACATAGCATCTCAATCTCAATTACATTTTTTTCTTTCTATTTTTATAGAGAAAATATTTTTCCTGTAAGGAAAATGATTTCAAAATTATCATCCAAATGACTTATGGTCAATAAATATAAATACACATGTCATTTCTTCTTTTATGTGTGTAAGCTACATTTTTATTTTAAACCATTTTCAAATTTGAAAAGTTTAATAAACTGGACAATTTTCTTATCCTTACATTGTTTCAAGAAGCAGATTACAAAGAATAATGCATCATTTTGGTTAAGTTAGAATACTATCAAATATGATTTAAAATGTGAGGGTATAAGAAGTAATTAAAGTATCACAGCTGCTCTGTGTGTGTGTGTGTGTGTATGTGTGTGCATACAAGTGTGCTTTCATTCAACACACTCTGAATGTTATTCCTTTTTTGGACTCTGAATAAGTTAATACCCCTGCTTTATATAAGTCCCATATTCAATCTGTATAGTTTATTACAAAAGATAGGCAATAATCACATTTCCTGAGTTCGAAGAGTGCATGGGCATTATGATACATGGGCAGAGCTCAGGCTTCATCTGCATTACTGAAAAACCAGAGAACTACGCCTAATAACCATGAGGCATTCTCTTTTATTTCCTCAGACCTGGATTTCGGGATTAAGGCTGATGCCTCTATATAATGGTAAGGCACAGCCACAAATTCTCTTTGATATGTATCTGCTAGAAACTCAATACCTATGATTTTAGTATTCTAGGAGGAATTTAGACTTTTCAAGCATCTATGGCCTAAATTCTTGTGAGGTACTTCTTTTTTCAACTTATAAAATAGAATATACAAACTTTAAAAATTTCAGCTGATTGCAGGGATTTGATTGTAAAGCCGGAAGAGACAATATCAAATTTTCTCAAAGAGTTAACAGCTCTATTTTTGTCACATATTCATCATAAAAGGATTTGGGAAATCTACCTCATTATCTTTTATTTTATTTAACTTCTTAGAGACTCAGAGTATAGGAGGAATATATATTTTATCACAGATTTTTGAACTGTCAGGAAAATTGTAAGATTCAATACAAGTGCTCCTTTTAAGTAATGTTTTATGACGATAATTGTAGAATGAATCATAATGAAATATTTGAACTGATATTTATATTTATTAAATATCCATCTTTAAAAATATTGTTCATTATTTTAATAAGAAAATGTATTTTTTATGATATGGTCCCTTCCTGAGAAAAATAAGAAAGGCACAAAATGAATAATTGTATCAGGTCTGTTTTCTGTGAGAAGATGAATATATGTAGTTTTTGTTCAAGGAACTCAATTGCTTAAAGATTTATGAGTCACAAAGTAATCGTAAGAGGGTCTCTGAAGACCCACTAATAATAATACATACATAAATCTAGATTTTGACATCCTAGTGGATCTTTTTTATTTAAAACTTTCAGGTAAGAAGTCAGAAAATGTAATAGCACTAACCCCATCTTTAAACAATTTGAAATCCACAATAATTCTTCATTCTTATGGATTGTTTTATCACAATAATAGTATAAACATAAATCTGGACAATATACACTGTGGGAAATATATAAGGCATTTTTAAAGCTCACTTCTATCTTTCTCAGAAATCTCCTTTTAAATCAGCACACTGACTATCCTGAATTCGTTTTAAAAAAAGAAAATTCTCAGAGACTTGAATTTTCAATAAACCAATGGCTTCTTTTAAGACCTCAAAGGCAATTAATCAATTTAATGAACTTCCTGAGCAATCTGTAGTGAAAAGATTCTTGAACTCTTGAGTCAAATGAAGATTTTACTTCTCTACTTACATGCTCAGAGATAGTTGACAAAATTTGAAAGAAAATATGATTGTTTAAGGTATCTGTATTTTCTATATTCATATATTTTCACATTAATTATGATGTATTCCATAACGAAACTTCAAAACCTATCTTCTAAAAAGTAATAAATTAGGACAATACAACCAGTTTTATGCCTACTTTATTTTTCCTGGTGACAGCTACCTGTTCTTCCCACTACCACTGCTACCAATATATCAACTACTCTTCTGATAGTAGTTCAACAACATGTATCTTCATATGACTCTTTAGAATACTTAAAACAATATTTTCACAGAATTCTATTTGGTGTGCACAACTTCTATGTCAGATGGTTGTAATTTCCATCTTTTCTTTCAGTTTGTATAGGAAACAAACTGAAAACTTAATGACTCTCTCAAAACTATGTATTTCATTGTTTATCTGAGACTTCTATGTAAAATTTCACATCTCATATCCTGTGCATGTGTGTGCCTGGACACAGGAGTACTGGTCTAGAGTCTTAGGAGTTAAACCATTGTCTAACTTCATGATAGAATGTAGCGTATTGGAAATGTGATCTGCCCTATAGCTTAGAAATATAAGACAGGCTGCTTTGTTTAATTATCAAAGATTGTTCCCATTTCCTCATCTGTCATGATATTCAACAACAGATGAGATTAAAGTCATTTTAGTGAAGTAAGTGTATTAAGTTTAGATATTGAATATTTCAGAATTGCATGCAGTCAATGGAAGCATTTAGAACAAGCCATTAATTTAATAGTACACTACCCTGTTGCTAAAATAAGAGTTAATGTATTTTGAATAAATTGTATAAAAGCTGTCTGTCATATCTGATAGAATCCATTTAGAAAATTTATTTGAATGTCTGATAACGTGTCTCCATTTATGTTATTTTAAGTCTTCAATTTTTTTCAGAAAATATTAAAATAACTTGAAAACCACTGAGGTAAACTCATTTTTTCGGAGAGAAAAAAATGATTTCTTGCATAGCATATATTTTCTCTATATTTAGATATAAACATATCTCTTCATGCTGGCATATAAACATCAAAAAACTAATAAACAGATTCTTCAAGTACTTATGATTCATCCTGGGAAAACACTGAAAAATGCCTTTCCATATTCATTGCTAGGTCACTACATACCATTTAGAAAATTGCTGCTATAGTGTGCTAAAATAGTCACGTAAAGGAACTCTACAAGTTAGAGATTAAATCATTTTAAATTACTTTTGTCAATTTTCCTCTTTGTTAATCTCATGGTGGAAAATGTCTATATACTAATATGTTAATATGGTATTTTGTATCCTTCATTGTCATTTAACGTGTTTCGTCGATTCTGATACTTCTTTTTCATATGAAATGCGTCTGAATTTCTGAATTTGAAATATATAATCAATAATAAGGCATATTAAACCTTGATTTTTAGCCTTTTCTTATCCTTAATGGTGCATAAAATAATGTTATGTGTTTCAAATTATCCTATACAAGGTATAATGATAAATGTTTTAGAAAGTATTTATACATAATTCTGTGCTTGGAAATCAAATAGAATTCATCTATAAATGCTGCTTTAGGATATATTGGTGTATATTGGCAAGCAAGAAAATACAATGTGCTATCATATCTATGCCTATAGAATAAAGGAATAGAATTGTATAGAAAATAACCGGTGTGGGTGGTGCATGCCTGTAATCCCAGCTACTCGGGAGGCTGAGGCAGGAGAATCACTTGAACCTGGGAGACAGAGATTGCGGTGAGCCGAGATCACCCCACCGCACTCCAGCCTGGTCAACAAGAGCGAAACTCCATCTCAAAAAATAAAAAAAAATTGTATAGAAGAATAGGAAATTATCTGTCAGATATTCACATCGATACATAAAATACAAATGAGCAGATGTGTACAAAAACAATGTGTATTTATTATTAGCCCTTAAAAACTTCAAAGATATGCTAGATATTTTCTCACTAATTTAAAGTTTAGTTACATGAGGTAATTCAAACCAATGAAAATATAAAATGTAATAATATCGTGATTTAATTAAGATCTTTTAGATAAGACTTTTTTTAGAGTTTTTGAGATGTTTTTAATTCTTTCATGCAATATTCTAATGCACTTCAACTCTTGCCAATATTATGGGGAGAATTGCTTAGTGTCTTTCTGAACTACTTTTTATATTATTTAATTTGTCTCCCAAATTCTATTCTCTTGTCATATGATTTCATTTATTAAATCATTTTAGCAAAAATTTAAGTTATGTTAGCATAAGACCTACTTTGATATTATTTTTATCATAATTATCCTAGTTGTTGATTTTTACTCTCATTAAAGAAATGTTTATCAATCTTACTGCATATTAGAATTACATGGGTGGAGATTTAAAAACCCTGATATTCAAACTCCAATTAAATTATTGTAATATATTTTAGGTGTGACTATCAGTAATTTCGAACTTTTTTTACTGTGCAAGCAAGGCTGAGATTCCTTGCTTTAACCACTTTTGGCATCTTTTATGATTAAATTAAACCATAAACCATTTTTTTTGTTAAATTAAAACAAATTTTTACCATTTAATTTTATTTTTATTGCTTTAAAATTATAGATTATTTGAAGATGAATAATCACCTTAAACATATCTTTGAGTTTAATAAAATATTTTACATCAGTAATATTTTTACTGTTTTTTGGCATAATTGTTATAAAAAGCCAAAATGGACAGATATACTGGAATCTCAATTATGTTCTAGTCACTTAATTGAAATAGCCATTATCTCCAAATTGCCAAATACAATAAACCTAGGATTGACAAACCATTTCTTAAAGGGGCAGTATAGCAAATACATTAAGGTCATTTGCTGTGTAGTCTCTGCTAGAGCTATTCAACTGTTTTGTTGTAGCTTAAAAACAGCCATAGACCATACAGAAACAAATACATGTGTATGTGTTCCAATAAAATTTTATTTACAAAAATACATGTCAATTCTATGTACCACGAGATCCCAACTTCTGAAAAAGCAATTATTGCTGACTTATTTGACCAGATGATTTACTAAAAATCGAACAATGCTTTGACTATCCCTTTCTTTGTAAAACTCATCTATTTTATCATCATTACCATTTACCTTCTCTTTGAATAAAATATTCTTGATTGTTTTTAAAAGATAAGCTTTCTTTGTCTATTTATTGAAAGATACTTATGAAGTCTAAAATTATAGCTACATAATTCTGGTTGTATTTTTTAAACTTGCGACCATAAAATCTATTACTCTTGCTAAAATTTGATTCCTGAATTCTAACATCAAATATTATTTAACTAGCGTATACAATCCTATAGCAACCTTACATTTCACAGTATCCAAACTTAACTCACCAATCATTTTACTCTAGGCTTCTCCAAATTATAACTTAAGGCATGACATCTCCATTTATCTTTTGCTCAAATTAGAAACACAGAACTCTTGTTAGATCCTCTCCTCTATTTGATCTATTGCACTAAAACAAAAAGACTTTCTAATTCTTTTTCCTAAATATACAGCCCCTCCTTTCTGTATTCAAACTTTCCTTCTGGTTAGTCAACTTATCATCTCTTTACTGAATTCTTACAATCATTCTTCACTCTAGCATCCTCTCCCTCAGAATTATTCATTGCACTGCTATCCATACACACTTGGTCAGATCACTCATTTTAATATTCTCCATTTACTTCCATAGCTTACATGAAGAACAAATTGCTCAGCTTTGTACACAATGCCCTTAATAGCCTAAGAGGGCTTTGTTTAACTCGTTTTTTTCTTTCTGTCTCTTTGCATTTCACATTCTCTTCCATTTTCCTTCTAGCAATACTGAAAATAATGGTCATTTAATGAATATGTCATGCTTTCTCATTATTCTGAGAAATATGCTAATTTGCATATGCTAATTTGCTAATTCTACCTCAAATATCTTTCTCTCGATATCCACATAAACAACTTTCTTCATTCCATGACTTGATTGAAGTTTTAAATATTCTAAGTCTTTCTTACCATTTCTTTTTATCCATTTATACACTTGTATGTTTTATTCATTGTATTATTCTATAATACTCTGTTAACATATTGAAAACGAGACACTATCTTGCATTAACAAATTATTGGTATGTAATAAAATTTTAGAAATGTAATTGACAAATAGGAAGTATTTTAGTAGTTAAATTAATTGAAGGGTAAATTAAAGGTAATATTGAGAAAATAAATGAATAAAGTATAAATTAGAATCCTTTATCATATTAAAATGAGAAGATTCTACATATTTTCTTGCATTTATTTTTATTCAAAATCAAACTTTTACCTATTTAAGAGTCTGCCCCTTATTCTACATTTCTTATTTTAGGAAAGATGGTTGTACTAACTTCTTAGTAGAGTACATGCAATGAAACTTTATTTCTAATTTTCCATGGAAGGAAAAGCAATTTAATTAAACAAACTTTTATTTATCTAACAAATATGATTCAAATATCCTTAATGTGGAAAAAAATTAGCTTACATTTCAAGGTGGTAATTGCTATTCAACATTTATTAGATACCTTCATAGTAATTTTGAATATTTTCTGAGTGGAAATATTCCATCTTAATATTTAATGTATGACATATGCATAAGCTAAATTCTATTAATGCTTGTGTAAACACAAGTATTTAAATAAAATTTTGGTCTTTTTTAATTCACTTGATTATATATTTTAGAATATCCTGAAACATAAATTATATACGTACAAACTATGTGATATGATATATATTATATACATATGAATGATGTGGTTACTATAACTAGACAATCTTGCAGACCAGAAAATTAACCTTCAAACTGGTTTTGGATGTATATTTATAGCCATGAACATTTTTGTTCAAATAGAATCTTACTTGAGAGACCAATATAGAACTATCCAATAAAAAAAAAAATTGACATGCTTAGAATCTTACTTGAGAGACCAATATAGAACTATCCAAAAAAAAAAAAAAATTGGCATGCTCTGTTTGAAATGAGGGTCAGAGGCTTAGAGCTACATCCACTGAGAACACATTTCTTAATTCACTGGTTAGCAAATAAGGAAAAATACAAGCGCTGTTAATATATCTACATTTTTAATATATTTGGAGACCCACACTTAGGTTGAGTCTCCAGTGCATACCTTGTTTTTGTTTCATGTTGTTTGAGGTTTATTACCCACGGTAGAGTAAATTGTTTGAAGAATATATTTCTGAGTGTTTTAGGATGCTGAGAGTTGGTTTAGTGGTATTGAAAGAATTATATCAGTAATAACTACAGCCTAACAATTACTTTAAAATATTGTACTCAATAAAAAATTACATTACATATCACTGTTTCTTTGAGTACTATATTAATTATTCTATGATAAATAATTGGTTTTTCTATATTTGTAATAATTATAGAAGACATCTTTCATTACAAATCTTATCATAAAAAATAAAACAACTGCAGCCTTCATTGCTATAAAATATGTAATATTTTGGTTAAAAGATAAATATAATACACATATAAATACTGTAAACTTTTCAGTGTCTTTATTTTTCTAAGAAATGGATATTTGATGGTTTCAAGAAAGATGACATTCAAATAATTCTCCTAAAACAATTCAGAATTCATTTTATATCTGTTCCTTAAGGACTTAATCTCTTTAAAAATATTGCAGAAGGTAGATAATTCCAACATTTGTGTTTTTTAGAAATTACTTTTTTTCAAGAACGAGTTCATGTCCTTTGCAGGGACATGGATGAAGCTGGAAGGCACCATTCTCAGCAAACTAACACAGCAACAAAAAACCAAACACCGCATGTTTTCACTCATAAATGTGAGTTGAACAATGAGAACACATGGTCACAGGGAGGGGAACATCACACAGGGGGGCCTGTTGGGGGGTGGGGGGATTAAAGGAGGGAGAGCATTAGGACAAATACCTAATGCATGTGGGACTTAAAACCTAGATGACAGGTAGGTAGGGGCAGCAAACCCCCTATCTATACACATGTATACCTGTGTATACACATAGGTATACACGTGTATACACATAGGTATACACGTGTATACCTATGGAAAAACCTTCATGTTCTGCACAAGTATCCCAGAACTTAAAGTAAAATTTAAAAAAAAGAAAAACTCTCAAAAAAAGAAATTACTTTTTTCATAACAAAAAACTTTAATTTCATATTTTAAAGGGAATTTTGATAGTTTGTAATTTAGAAAATTATATTTAGGAAAAAATTTACTGATTTAATTGCTTCCACATTTAATTGCAAATTATGAATTGGTCTGTAGTTTAAAATTATATATTATGGGATATATTATATTTGCATTTATACATACACATGTAACTACAGAGTGTTTTAACTCACACTTTTCAATATAAAGTGATTCAAATAGCATATGTCATATCTATCTTTACCTACAAGTAGCTTAAGCAATAAATGTATATGTGAAATATACATAAAATTAATTTAAAATGTGGCAGATAAACCATTATAAAAAATAGAACTCAAGTAGCACAGAGGCAGCCAGAGTTATTACTGCTAATTGTACTGGATGGAGGTAACAATATCTCAAATTTTTATTATTTTTCTTGATTTTTCTGCTATATGCAGTCATGCAGAACTTACTGATGAGAATAGATTCTGTTAATTGTATCATTAGTCAATCTAATAATTGTGTTAACATCGTAGAAAGTATATACACAAGCCTAGAAGGTAATAGCTTATTACATACCTAGCCTATACAGCATAGCCTAGTGCCCCTAGGTTACAAATGTGTACAGAATGTTACTGTACTGAGGCTGGGCACGGTGGCTCACGCCTGTAATCCCAGCACTTTGGGAGGCTGAGGCGGGCGGATCACGAGGTCAGGAGATCGAGACCATCCTGGCTAACACAGTGAAACCCCGTCTCTACTGAAAAAAATACAAAAAAAAAAATTAGCCGGGCGTATTGGCGGACGCCTGTAGTCTCTGCTACTTGGGAGACTGAGGCAGGAGAATGGCGTGAACCCTGGAGGAGGAGCTTGCAGCGAGCCAAGATTGCACCACTGCAGCCTGGCGGACAGAGCGAGACTCCGTCTCAAAAAAAAAAAAGGTACTGTACTGAATACTGTAAATAATTGTAACACAATGGTAACTATTTGTGTATCTAAACATAGAAAAGGTAGAGTAAAAAACATGGTATAACAGATAAGAAATAATGCATCTGTATAGAGTACTTACCATGAATGGAGCTTGCAGAACGGGAAGGTGCTCTGGGTGAGTGAGTGAGGGAGAGGTGAGTGATTGTAAAGGCCTAGGACATTACTGTACACAACTGTAGGCTTTATAAATACAGTACACTTAGGGGACACTGAATTTATTTTTAAAAATTCTTTCTTCAATCATAAATTAACCTTACTTTACTGTAACTCTTACACTTTATAAACTTTTATTTTTTTTTTTTTACTTTTTGACTCTTGGGTAATAACATTAGCTTAAAACATGAACACATTTTACAGCTATACAAAAATACTTTCTTTTTTATATATCCTTATTTCATAAGCTTTTTCTTTTTTCAATTTTTCAATTTTATTTAATTTTTACTTTTTAAACTTGTTGGTTAAAACTAAGACACAAAAGCATTCATTAGACTAGGCCTACACAGGGTCAGTATCATCAGTATCACTGTCTTCCACCTCCACATCTTGTCCCATTGAAAATTCTTTAGGAGCAATAACACAATAGTGCTGTCATCTCCAATGATAGCAATGCCTTTTTGAGGAATGCCTCCTGAAAGACCTGCCTGAGGCTGCTTTACAGTTAACTTTAAGAAAAATAAGTAGAAGAAATACACTGTAAAAGAACCATAAAAAGTATAGTATTGTAAATACATAAACCTGTGCAATAGTCGTTTTTTATCATTATGTACACATAATTATATGTGATAGACTTTTATACAACTCACAGTGTAGTATGTCTGTTTATACCGGCATTACCACAAACATATGGGTAATGTGTTTTGCTATGATGTTATGATAGCTATGATGTCAGTAGGTGATAGAAATGTTTTAGCTCCATTATCATCTTTTGTGACCACTGTCATGTATGCAGTGCATCACACTGTAGGCAATGCATGTTATGTGGCACATGACGGCATATATAAATATATATATTTTACAACTTTTACATAACTTGTACATGTGTTTCATAAGGTATAATGTTTGATTTTACTCATTTTCACACTTTATGAGTCCATATTCATATATTATTTTCTATTTTTTATTTTTCTGTTTTTATTCATTACAACATTTAGAAGATTAATGTGGATCCTTTTAATTCAAGATAATTTAACCTTGCTTCTGTAAAGTATTCAAATTTAGTTTTATTCAAATTGATTTATTACAGAATAAATCAATTCTATAAATGTGTTTTCTTTACCCTATATTTAGCCTTTTTTGAAACAGGAAAGTGTTTTTCTTCATTGTTTATTTAGTGATTCCACTGCACAATCATATTGTTAGAATTAATTGAAAAAATACATAGAAAGCTGCATAACCCAGAATAGTTTAGGCTTTGTTGCTGTAACGAACAACCTTACCCTCTCAGTGGTCACATGCCTACTTACTGTGGGTTAGCATAGCACTCTGCTCCAAATTTCTGATACTGACGAAGATTCCCATATTGGCATATGCTTTCAATATTGCAGAAGCAAGGGAAACCATGGACTAGCTCTGAAACTTCCTGACAAATGAGGAAGGTCACTTCCAATGACATTATTATCTAGGAATTTATGAGCTACATTTGATTGTGGAGACTATATATTAAGATTTGGTATTATTTATGCTGTATATTGTTAGTATGCAATGCTATATATTGAAGGGTACTGTGTTTAGAAAATTTTGGAAGATAAAGTAAATACATGAAATACACATAAAATCATATGAAGCTTTGAGCAAAGGGCATAGACTTTTATTTCATCTTATGACTGCATTAATCCTATTAATCTGTCTCTTTACCAAGAGATAAATCATGCGTATCTACTCTTTGTATATTGTTAAAATGTGCTTATTTCTAATGCATACTGAATGCATTTGTCTACTCTCTTATTAAGGATTCAAAACTAAAAGTTAGCTTATGTTACAAGTGAGTTAGCATGATAAATGATTTTTAATTCATGAATTTATGAATACTGATAATAAGTATAACACAGTAATTACTTTGAAAATTCCAAATAAAGACTTTAAACACTATATTGCTGTGGAGAAAATGGTCTACTCCTAAAAAACATGTAAAAGACTGAGGTTTATTGATAAGATAATATAAATGGGATGCGAACCTTGAAAATACATTTTCAGGGGTACTGTCTTTACATGCACTGTGTTAAACAGGAAGCAATTTCTAACACTCACGTCAATTTTTAACATCTGCACTGCTGTGGTAACATAGTGATAGCATAAGACATGGCAGAACAGAAGTAGGAGTAGGGCAAGAGGAAAACGCTAGTTAAAATATGAACATTTCCACTAGAATAACTATAACTACACCACTACTTTCCAACCTAGCTTATTATTCGGTCTGAATTTCTATAAAAGTATCTAAATCAATTTTTCATACTATAAACTGGTGGTTTACAAGCAGCAGAAATTTATTTATTTTTTCTAACATTTCTGGAGGCTGTGAAGTTGAAGATCAAGGTAGGGTCCACTTTCTAACAGATAACACCTTCTCACTGTGTTGTCAGAGAGCTGAAGAAGTAACAAGCTCCCTCTGGCCTCTTTTATAAGGACACCAATCCCATTCATAAAAGTAGAACTTAATCACCTCCAAAGATCCCCACCTACTGATACCATCACATTCGGGGTTAGCAACTTAATTTATGAAATTTGGGGGAACATAAACATCCACACTATAGCAAGAGCATCACATGGCATTTGATAGGATTTGGATCTGCACCCAACTCTCATGTCGAATTGTAATCCCCAATGTTGGAGATTGGGGCCTGGTAGGAGGTGACTGGATCATGGGGGCAGATTTCCCCAGTGTGGCTGTTCTCATGTTAGTGAGCTTTCATGAGATTTGGTTGCTTGAAAGTGGGTAGCACCTCCTCCCTCCCCTTCCTCCTGCTCCAGTCATGTGAAGATGTCTGTTGTGGCTTTGCCTGGCATCATGAGTAAATGCTCCCTGAGGCCTCCCCAGCATGCTTCCTGTATAACCTGGAGAACCATGAGTCAATTAAAACTCTTTTCTTAATAATTACCCAGTCCTAAGCATTTCTTTAGAGCAATATGAGAATGGACTAATACAGCCTTCTCTGTAATTAAATAAGTAAAATAATAAACCAGTAAGGCAATGTACAGTAGTTATTATATATGCAATCCTTGGAACAGTAAATCACTTGAAAACATACCTACAACAAACTTGGAAGACACCTTTGAAGCAGCTCCATGCTACTATTGCACTACTTATCCTATAGATGTTGGCCAGACTGGATCCTTGACATTATAATACACACTTACCTAAAGTCTCAGTCAAATGCAAGCATCATAAAAAAATTTTCAAAAAATCAGATATAGAATCCTCCAATATAGAACTTATGAAGTGAGATTGCTTATGTTTCAGCTCCCTTAATTTTGGCCTCTGTGCAGCTTCGAGTCAGCAGCTTATCTGTACTTACTTAATGCTTTCATTGTCAAAGTAACTTAGTAAATACGACATATAGTAAATGTGAAAACACAACAACTCCAATGAATCCAGTGGTCTAGTATTATAAGATCAAAACCTAAAAGCAGTCATCTAGGTTCTTTATAAAAAGGTAGCTTCCAGGCTTTATTTTGGGGGTTTATGTGTCCAACGTAAGTCCACAGTTATGATCAGTCTACTGTAATTACTATAAAGAAAATCAGATAATATTACCAAAATTTTCAACAAATATTATGAAGGAATTCATTTTAGACAAACAGTTGGTCTTTAGGAATTGTCATTCATGTGAGGAAAGGGCTGTACCCATCTTGAGAAAGTAATTAAAGAGCCCAAACTCCTCTGTTGAAGATATTATTCTAATCTGTGGAATTAAAATTCTTACTTTAAATATTGATAATTTGCCTTTAAATTGCTTATTAAAATGTGCTTAGGTCTGTAGAAAAAATATTTGCTAACAACAGTAAATATGAAAGAAAAAATTAATTAGGATTCTCCAGAGTAACAGAACAATATAATGTGTGTGAGTGTGTGCATGTGTATGTGTGTGCAAGAGAGAGAGAGAGAGATTTGTTGTAAGGAATTTGCTCACACAAACCAATCAAGTTCTGAGATCTGCAGTTGACAAGCTAGAGACCCCGGAAACCAATGGTGTAGTTCCAGTCTGAGTCGAGAAGCCTGAGATTCAGGAAAACTAATGCCTAGTTCCAGTTTGAATGTCAGCATAATTGAGACCCAGGAATAGCCAATATTTTAGTTTGAATCAGAAAGCAGGAAAAAATGGATGTTTCATTTCAAAGTAGTCAAGAAGAAGTTCCCTTTTACTCACGGTGGGGACAGTCATTTTGTTCTATTCAGATCGTCTGCTGATTGGATGAGGCCCACCCCCTTTAGAGGATGATCTAATTTACTCAGTCTACAGATTCAAAGGTTGATGGCATGTAGAAACACTCTAAGACACATCTGGAGTAATGTTTGTCCAAATATCATGACACCCTATGGCCCAGTCAAATTGACACATAAAAATAACCATCACAATTATGCAGTAATAAAGTTAAAGTGTGTATATTAGCATAAGTGTTTAATTTCTTTCTGATTACAGATAGTCAATGAACCTCTTAAAATATGGAAAATGTGGGTGGGGCGCAGTGGCTCATGCCTGTAATCCCAGGACTTTGGAGGCTGAGGCGGGCAGATCACGAGGTCAAGAGATGGAGACAATCCTAGCCAACATGGTGAAACCCCGTCTCTACTAAAAATAAAAAAAAATTAGCTGGGTGTGGTGGTGCGCACCTGTAATCCCAGCTACCCAGGAGGCTGAGGAAGGAGAATCAATTGAACTTGGGAGGCAGAGGTTGCAGTGAGCCGAGATTGCACCACTGCACTCCAGCCTGGCGACAAAGTGAGACTCTGTCTCAATCAATCAATCAATAAGAAAAATGTGGAAATAGCAAAGAATAAATTCTACATAAAAAAGTTAAGGACCTCGAATACATGTAAAATATATATATACTATGACTAACTTCAGGAGTCATAGGAATGTCTTGAAAGGATACCTGGGTTTGATAAGAGTTTAAGGCAAAATTGAACAAGCATTCCTAAGGAAAGGCAGGCACTGAGACAAATCCAATATCGATACCAAGAAGCAGTGGCCACGGATGTAGCTTCTGGTTTATATCGTGTTATGGCCATAGTATGGAGACTAGACTGCCCCCAAATTTAGTTCAGATCTTGAGATAGATGACACCACACGCAAACCGAGAGGATACGAGAAGTTCTGTAACTCACTAGTGAGACTTCTGAGTCTCATTATAGCAAAATAAACCTAAGCTGGTCTGAAAATGGCACGAGAATGCATGGATAGAAGACTGGCATAGGTTTTTATGATGTTAAGGTGATGGAACTGGGTAGCGGCTTCCTATGCCATGACAGCAGCATGTGTGGTTTGAAATTATAACTTGTGTCAAAGAAGCACTCAGACTTTCTTACCAGCTTGCCCAGAATGAGGGATAAAAGGGTAGTGGGAGAGTTGACACTTAAAAGCTATCAGCAGCCAAATATCAAAAATTGAGGTCCTATATGATACACTGAATCTGATTAAAATGCAGGTGCCTGCATTTGGTACAATGTTCGTCAAAGAGGATGAGGTTACCGGGATTGTCACTGTGTTTAAATGACTGTGCCAGCCTCCAGAGAATAAGATCTGTATTCATTGATTCATTTAACCAATATTCAGGTGACTACCACATGCAATACCACATTCTTATCTAGGCAACTTGAGTCACTGAGCTCAGTCCAGAATCTTGATGCCTGAATGGAAACACCAAGGAGGTGGGTGGCTCAAGATCACGAGAGCTCTTGTTCCGTTTTCTTGCAGTTTCTTTGTAAGCATGGAATCTTTTAATGTGTCCTGTGGTGTTTAGATTGCTCATAAACCCTAACATTAGAGTTAATTGTTGTTCAGTTTTGGTAGATTTTAGTTCCATTGGAGACTAATGAGAACACTGAAAACAAAGCAAAAATAGAAGAATAGTGATTCTATTGGCAGAAATGGCAAACCTAGTTATAAGTTATCAAAATTAGAATGTAATTAAAGTTATTCTGATAGTGATACTGAAGCTATTTATTCTCATAGTACTCTTTTATTTATGAATTTGAGCTATTGTTATTATGCAAAGCTGATATTTACACGTTTTTGTTTTGTTCTGTTTTACTTTTTCCATTATTTTTCTAGGCAAGGAATATCAAGTAATAATCATCTAGGCAATGGCATCTATTTTTTTTTCCATAGGTCTCATAGTGTTAAGATTTCCTTTATGGTCTTACTCTTATCTCTCTGTTTTGTCTGTGTGTGTGTGTGTGTGTGTGTGTGCGCGCGTATGTGTGTGTCTCTGTGTGTGTGTGTGAGAGAGAGAACTGTCTTTAAATTAGCCACACTATGACTCAATGTAACATGTTTCTCCTATGACCCAGTGAACATAACAATAAATGTGGAGTTATCAGACAAGAGGCATGACTTTTGCTCTGTACTTGCTAGCTGTTTATAGTAAGATAAATCAGTTAATAAAAAATCTAAAAAGTAGTATCTTTTTTTTTTTCTGACACCACTTGCCTTTTATTTCTGGGCTACAGCATCTTCACGCGTATGAAGGATTTAGCTTAGTTGACCTTTCAGGCAACATCCAGAAGTATAGCTTAAAATACTATAAATCACTTAGACAACATGCTGGTGGGACATAAGATTTATTTAAGATAGGAAATCATTGATTTCTTCTTTCTTCTTTGCTTTTTGCTAGTGGGTCAAGCAATCACTAACCAGAATTAGAGTTTAGAAATAATATATAACACAAATTTATTATTTGGACAATAATTTATTGTTCTTGAATAAACAATATTGATTCCAAATGTATTAGATATATCAACTGTAATTAAAAACTAAAGTATTGGGTATCTGTTGATATTGAGAGAAACAGTCTGGCATAGTAAAATGTGCTTTAAAAATTAGACTAAAGAAAAACAACATATTTTCAACAGATATAAACTTGATTTTCAATCCTTGAAAGTATAAAAAATTATAACAGTGTTAATAAACTGCATTTGATTGCTTTTTAGTTGTAAAATATGCTCTATTAGAAAAAGCCTATTAAAATTATAATCCAACAAAAGTAACAACAAAAGTAATTTTTTCTAATTAATCTTTGAATTATCTTCACTGCATATTGCACTATAATTTATAGAGTATTATTTTGTATGTATGTATGTCATATTATTATGTATATATCTCTTTTGTGAAGGCTGATCCTACAACTTAACACGGGTTTCTGAAGTGAATTGTATTAGTAAATTACATATATATATATATATAGAGAGAGAGAGAGAGAGAGACTATAAAGCATGAAATCAAAGTGAACTTCAGCTACTCAGTTATGTAGAAAGACAAAAAACATTATCATATAAGGATATGTTATTCATCTATCTTAGCATCAACAAAAATCCATACTTGGGGGTAGTATCACATAAAAATAAATTTAAATTTATTTTTTAAAGTTTACAAACTTATAATAATTACTATTTTATTCTTCAAGAATACATGAAGCCGGGCACGGTGGCTCACACCTGTAATCCCAGCACTTTGGAAGGCCGAGGCGGGCGGATCACCTGAGGTCAGGAGTTCAAGACCAGCCTGGGCAACATGGAGAAACCCCGTCTCTACTAAAAATACAACAATTAGCTGGGTGTGATGGCACAAGCCTGTAATCCCAGCTACCTGGGAGGCTGAGGCATGAAAATCTCTTGAACCTGGGAGGGGAGATCGCGCCACTGCCCTCCAACTTGGGTGACAGAGCGAGGCTCCATCTCAAAAAAAAGAGTACATGAAAAGTTCTCAAATCATAAATCAAAAAAAATTGTTTGAAAGTTTATTTACAACTAACATCTCATTTCCCCGTAAGTCTCCATTTCTCCTCATATGCACTGCAGATAACAAAACCATTGTAAACTCTATTTTTCTCCCCTTCTCACTGTGATGTTTCACAAGTAAAACCTAGATTTTCCCAGTGCAGACCTCCATTTTACTCTTGAAGACATAGGTCTGGTAACTTGTGGCTAGGAAAATGAGGAATAGAAAAATAAACATTTTGATGCCTGATTGATATTTTAAACAATTGATTTTGAGAGTATTAATATTTTTTAAAAGATAGTAAAAAAATGGAATTTATGTGTGCCAAATCATTTTTGTAATCAGGCCTTCTTACACACACAGTAATATACACACATGCACTTATATACACAGTTCTAGTTTTTGTTACTGTGTTGTTTACTATGGCATTAAGATATAATCAAAATAAATGATTTGAATGTCCATGAAGAGAGATGATTGACTAAGTCACTAGTCACGGGATGCATTTTCATTACCTATTAAAAGATTTATGTTATATAAAAATAATTTATTAAAAAACCAGTAGGGACTCATTGGGGGGAAAAGTATCACCTGTATGCATAATTTGTAGATATTTGTGAAAGACTGTACCAAATTTTTACTTGAGATTTAAAATTAAGTTCATACACTTTTTAATATTTCACTTACTGTAGTTGCATGTGTTACACTGACATTTAAATTTAAACTTCCAGTAAAAAGAAAAATAAGAAAGTAAGTTAATAAATGAGTGTATGTGTTGGAAGGGAAAGGAATTTTGAGAGTAGTCTGAGCTCTCTGTTGATCTCTTGGTCTAACACAATGGAATGGGATGTGCACCCGTGGAGTAAATCTTTGGACCTACCTCACCTAGCACATATAACACATTAGGAATTAATCACAACAGTTCTGGTCCAGATAATATATCATGATCCATATTTGAATACAAAATCTTTCTTCCCATATTAGTAGGGTGTAGAATATGAGAATTGCACCAATGCCTTGAGGTTTTAGCAAATATTAATAACAAGAGGTCTGGGATTTTGGTACTTGGCACCCTAGGCTGACCTCAGCATTATCAAGGTGAGTATTTGTGCCAGTAACTCAAGTGGTTTTGAGAGCAGCAGATAAAAAACATAGTGGATATATGTAATAGCTAACAAGACTTTTGTGTGAACACATGAGGGATCTTCAAGAGGTACTGCAAAATAATTGTGTGTGTGTGTGTGTGTGTGTATTGCTGTGTGCTTGCTGGTGTGTGCATCACTGTTTCAGTGGAAATGAACATTTCACAATACTATGTGAGGACAAGTGTCAGTGAAATTAAGAACTATGAAGTTAATCAACACAAACCAATTTCGAACTCTCAGTGGGTAGGCCTAGGAAACATTGTTCACAAATGTAAAATTGATTTGATTGAGTTTTTACTTGAAAAAGAAATGTTGCTTTTATTATAAAATGATTCTGTTCAATATAAAAGAGAAAGGAAGTGAATTCCTTTACACATTGAAAAATTTTAGTTATTACTATTTACCTGGCACTTAATTCCTTAATCTCTAAGTTATTACTATATTGATTTAAAAATTGTTATACAATTGTGTAGATTTTAGAAATTCTTCAACTTTGAAATATAGGAAATTCATCAATGGAAAAGCCCAGAGCTGATAGAAATTTTCATTAGAATCAACCTTATTTAATTTCTATTTGAGTTTCTACTATTTGCTTTGCACTGAGTTGGGAGCTCATTATCCAGTAGAATGCACCAGACAGGGTAGGCTGTTATACAAACTGGAAAACAGCACCATCAGCGTTCACGGGGAGATCCCAGCAAAGTGTGTGAGGTCAGGAAAGACTACTTTCAGGAATGGCCTTTGAGATGAGGCATGAGTGATGGGCAATTGTGGAGGAAGAGTGCTCCAGGTAAATGAACTATCATTTGAGAAACACAAAGGAATAAAAAATGTGTGAGGCACAGGGAGGGGCAAGGATAAAAACAAGGAACAAGGAAGAAGAACCTTGGGTCATGGAGGCCATACTGAAGTCACTGTTCTCCTTCATAAAAGCAAAATACAGACCCTGAAGAGAGGCAGAGAGAGAGAGAAACTGTGTATGTGTATGTGTGTGTGTGTGTGTGTGTGTGTGTGTGTGTGTGTGTGTGAGACAGAGAGAGAGAAAGAGAGCGTGTGTGTGACATAGAGAGAGAGAGAGAGAGAGACAGAGACAGAGAAATTGAAATATAATACATAGTGTATTATAGGTTCTTGACTGTAATTTTCCCAAGCATCTCTTCGAGCTGCTGGGGAAATACGTATAAAAGTTTGTCCCAAGAGAGAGAAAAAAAAGTTTCTGTGTGAGGAAAAAGAATTTAAAAACCACACAAACACCATACACAGGGTAAGTGATACAAGAATGATGATTCTTTTAATGACCAACATAAGTAAAGATAAAGAGATTATGCGAAATACAGGAAAGTATCTAGTATTGTAGTCAGAGAGAAAACTGCATGAAATATGTATTTCATAGTTCTATTGTTTAAATACATCTTATCTATGTGATTTAGAAATCACATGGTCTTGAGGGTGCATGTGTCTTAAGAAGTTGCCAGTGTTATGCGTTCCACTTTACTGCTTGTGAGGCTTAGAGCAAATTATCACATTTGCTTAGAGCAAATTGATTTTTTCATTCATATTAATAGTATCTATTTAATAAATTTTATTTAATGATTAGACATATTTTAAGAAAAATGCACATTACATAGGAGGCACTTGGTGTATGTCAGGTGCTACTAATGCTTTATTAATTAAAAAAATATTTTTCCTAGTACTGTCTTGATCTGAGTGGTATAATTACTTCTTATGCATAAACATACAGAATGAAAATTTTGCAGAAATATTATCATTTTATCCCACTACTTTTCCTTACATGTTTTATAAAACTGTATAAAATATTTATTTTATCACTCTACTGTTTAAATACATCTTATCTATGTGAATTATGAATATGCATTTAAACTAAACACTGTAACAACTTGTAAATCATTTTGGTCTTCAGGGCACATGTGTCTTAAGAAGTTGCCAAAAAAATGCATAAGGCTTTTCTGGCATCTCAGGTGAAATTAGGAATATTTAATTACATGTCATTGAACATTAACAAAATAATGTAAAGATACGCCATGCAAAATGCACTTAAATTGTATTCTTGCTTTATATAGAACACAATATCCAAATAGGGAAAACTGCTTACATTAACCAAGTAACTAGCATTCATGTATCATAACATTTATTTTTCCTATTTATTGTTTGGAATTAGAAGTTTTCTCATAGTATAAAAATGTTAAATCATAGTGATTTTGCTTTTGCATGTGGAAACATAATCAGAATCTCTAACTACCAACAAAGATCAAAAGTGCCATTTTCTCTCAAGTCTACATATGTTTGTAAGGAAGGAATTTTCATGAAGGCATGAATTTTACTTTTATGATTATCACTTGCTGTATAAGAAACTATTCATATATTTGTTGTCTGCATAAATGTCTTCTTTTGAGAAGTGTCTCTTCATATCTTTTGCCCACTTTTTGATAGGGTTGTTTTTTTCTTGTAAATTTGCTTAAGTTCTTTATAGATTCTGGATATTAGCCCTTTGTCAGATGGATAGACTGCAAAAATTTTCTCCCATTCTGTAGATTACCTGTTCACTTTGATGATAGTTGGTTTTTTTTTGTTTTTTGTTTTGTTTTTGTTTTTTTTTTTTTTGGCTGTGCAGAAGCTCTTTAGTTTAATTAGATCCCATTTGTCCATTTTGCTTTTGTTGCCATTGCTTTTGGTGTTTTAGTCATGAAGTCTTTGCCCATGCCTATGTCCTGAATGGTATTGCCTAGGTTTTCTTCTAGGGTTTTTATGGTTTTAGGTCTTAGGTTTAAGTCTTGAATCCATCTTGAGTTAATTTTTGTATAAGGTGTAAGGAAGGGATCAAGTTTAAGCTTTCTGCATATGACTAGCCAGTTCCCAACACCATTTATTAAATAGGGAATCCTTTCCCCATTGGTTGTTTTTGTCAGTTTTGTCAAAGATTAGATGGTTGTAGATGTGTGGTGTTATTTCTGAGGTCTCTGTTCTGTTCCATTGGTCTGTATATCTGTTTTGTTACTAGTACTATGCTGTTTTGATTACTGTAGCCCTGTAGTATAGTTTGAAGTCAGGTAGTGTAATGCCTCCAGCTTTGTTCTTTTTGCTTAGGATTGTCTTGGCTGTGTGGGCTCTTTTCTAGTTCCATATGAAATTTAAAGTAGTTTTTTTCCAATTCTGTGAAGAACATTAATGGTAGTTTGATGGGGATAGCAATGAATTTTCACAATATTTATTCTTCCTAACCATAAGCATGGAATGTTTTTCATTTGTTTGTGTCCTCTCTTATTTCTTTGAGCAGTGGTTTGTAATTCTCCTTGAAGAGGTCCTTCAGATCCCTTGTAAGTTGTATTTCTAGCTATTTTATTCTCTTTGTAGAAATTTTGAATGGGAGTTCACTCATGATGTGGCTGGTCATTAGAGAAATGCAAATCAAAACAATAATGAGATACCATCTCATGCCAGTTGGAATGACGATCTTAAAAAGTCAGGAAACAACAGATGCTAGAGAAGATGTGGAGAAATAGGAATGCTTTTACCCTGTTGGTGGGAGTGTAAATTAGTTCAACCATTGTGGAAGACAGTGCGGTGATTCCTCAAGGATCTAGAACCAAAAATACCATTTGACCCAGCAATCCCATTAATGGGTATATACCCAAAGGATTATAAATCATTCTACTATAAAGACACATGCACACATATGTTTATTGCAGCACTGTTCACAATAGCAAAGACTTGGAACCAACCCAAATGTCCATCACTGATAGACTGGATTAAGAAAATGTGGCACAGATACACCATGGAATACTATGCAGCCATAAAAAAGGATGAGTTAATGTCCTTTGCAGGGACATGGATGAAGCTGGAAACCATCATTCCCAGCAAACTAACACAAGAATAGAAAACCAAACACCCCATGTTCTCACTCATTGGTGGGAGCTGAACAATGAGAACACATGGACACAGGGAGAGGATCATCACACTCCAGGGCCTGTGGGGGCTAGGGGGTTAAGGGAGGGATAACATTAGGAAAAATACCTAATGTAGGTGGCAGGTTGATGGTGGCAGCAAACCACCATGGCACATATATACCTCTGTAACAAACCTGCACGTTCTGCACATGTAACCCATAACTTAAAGTAGAATAAAAAAAAAGTCAAAAAATAAAAGATGCTGCAGAGGTTGTGGAGAAAAGAGAACACTTATACAGTCTTGGCAGGTGTGTAAATAAGTTCAACCATTGTGGGAAGAAATGTGGCGCTTCTTCAAAGAGCTAAAAACAGAAATTTGACACAACAATCCTATTATTGGGTCTACACTCAAAACAATATAAATCATTCTACTATAAAGACATGCACATGAATATTCATTGCAGCCCTCTTTACACTAGCAACGACAAGGAATCAACCCAAATGCTCATCAATGACAGACTGGATAAAGAAAATGTGTACATATACACCATGGAATAATGTACACTATGTAGCCATAAAAAGGAATAAGAGGCCAGGTGCAATGGCTCACGCCTGTAATCCCAGCACTTTGGGAGGCCGAGGCAGGTGGATCACGAGGTCAGGAGTTTGAGACCAGCCTGACCAACATGGTGAAGCCCCATCTCTACTAAAAATACAAAAATTAGCCGGGCGTGTTGGCAGGTGCCTATAATCCCAGCTACTCAGGAGGCTGAGACAGGAGAATCCCTTGAACCCAGGAGGCGGAGGTTGCAGTGAGCCGAGATCATGCCATTGCACTCCAGCCTGGGCCATAGAGCAAGACTCCGTCTCCAAAAAAAAATAAAATAAAAATAAATAAAAAATAAAGGAAGAAGAAGAAGAGTATGTCTTTTATTGAAACATGGATGGAACTGGAGGCTATTATCCTTAGCAAGCTAACACAGGAACAGAAAAACAAATACCGCATATCTTCACTTAGAAGTGGGAGCTAAATGATAAGAACACATGGACACAAAGAAGGGAATGACAGACACTGGCGCCTACTGGAGGTTGGAGGGTGACAAGAGGGAGAGGAACAGAAACGAATAACTATTGGGTACTAGACTTAGTGCCTGGGTGACAAAATAATCTGGGCAACAAACCCCCAAGGCATGAGTTTGCCTATATAGCAAAACTGCATTTGTTTAAAGATAAAAAAAAATACTTTTTTTCTGTAATTTGTAGCATGTGTTAGCGTTTATAGTGGATAATTTTCAAAAAAATTCTCTACCAAAAAAAAAAAAAGAAGCTACTTTATTACTTAGTCACCTCAAATAGATATTTCACTGTACTCTTTCTTTTGTGGGCCATTGATTAAGTTCTGCTGGGCAGCTTATACTGTTCCGTGGATTATCAACAGGGAAGCTCTACTGGTCCCTGAGGATCTACATTCAAGTTGACTATGGCTGGCAACTGTTTGCTGGATTGACTCTTCCAGTTGGCAGGGGGGAGGTTCCTCTCCATAGGGATTTCTCTATAGGCTGCTTGTGCTTTCTCACAGCATGATGGCTGGACTCCAGGAGACAGAACTGGGCCTGGAAACTAGCACAGAGTCACTTCTGCCATAAAATTCTCACAGCAGTCCAAAACTCTGATCAGATTCAAGAGGAGGTAAGTAGACCTCACCTCAATAGGTTAACAGTGCCAAAAAGATAAGTGCCTATCTTTAATCCACCACAAGTAATAAATACCATCACTGTGAAAATACCCTCACGTGAAAGTTCATGGCAATTCACAGTTATTTGAAATAACTTGCTTGATAAATATAGATCTAAAAATAAATTACTTTGAGGAAAGCAAAATAGATTTTTCTTACTGACAATGTAATGATAAAATGGAACTCAAGTCTATAGTTAATGTTTGGATTCAAACAGTCAAGATATTTACCTGTCTTACTAATGCCATACTCTTTGCATTTTGAGATTCAGGCTCAGGAAGTAATTATATCCTCACCACTGGAATTGCCCTGAAAGGTCTAGACTTTGTCTTAGATAACAGTAATATTGCAAGTCAGAATATTGGTAGAGGGTGTGTCTATGATTGAATTTCCCAGAAGCAAAGATCTGTGTGAAATGTGTCTGTTACAAAGGTGGGATATATAATGCTTTGGGAGCAAAGGTGATATGAGAAGAGACAGAAAAATAATGGCTAATGTAAGTGACTTTGTGAAAACAGCTACCACTGTGGGTGATTGAAGCTTAACTTTGTTGAGAAAATTCTTTAAGTCAGTTTAGAATATACATCTCAGAATTACTCCCTGCCACAAGGGAGAGCTACTGGGGTATGTATACAACTCTTATCATCAGTCATTGGTTGAAAGTTGCTTCCTGGTTTCCCTGGAAACCAGGGAGTATTGCCCTGCTAAGAAGCATTGCCCTGCTACTTCCAGTCTAATTTGAATGACCAAGCGTGCTACTGAAACCAGATAAATCTTAAGTCAAAGAGACCACATGTTTGCTGCCATAAGTTACTGCAGTATGCACTGAAGTACTACATTAAAGAAATACCTGCTACAAAGCAATGTATAAAGAGAGAAAGGTACATCTATGTTTAAAAGATGTATCATTACAATCCTTATTTCATGTTACAGCTGTCATTATAAAGAATTAGTATGTGATAGTTTTAAGCTATATATGAAAAAATTTAATGGTCTACAATTGTTTAAAGTAAAAAGCAATCTTTAGTATTAGATATTCATTTACTTATAATTTAATTTTACTTTTTATATGAATTCTCTGAACTTTGTATAGATTTTGGGTAGCTTAATTGGAAATAATTAAATATTTTACAAAAACGTGCCAATTTTCAAAAACACATGTTTTTTGCCTTCCTTTTCTCTCTCTATATGGTTAAGTAATAAAAGCTGCTTGATTGACATCTTGGATGTAAGCAGTATAATTAGCTTTCATGCTCAATACACATATATCCTCAAAAACTAAGGGCATACTCTAAAGCAAAATTTTAATATGATGCTTTAATATATTCCTAAAAGTAATCAAACATTTGTGGGTTCACATCACGCTATGTTCATATTTTTAGGGTTTGCCTTCAAAGTTTTTAATCTAAAACACAGAAATTTTTACAGTTTAAAGTATGTTGGTTATTTTAATATTAAAAAATGGCTGGGAAAAAAATGGACCCTGTAATTTGGAATGGAGATGTGTGGGAGGACCCCAGTGAATGGAGGACCCCAAAGTATGTTGGTTATTTTAATATTAAACTCAGCTTTAATTTTATTTTAAATAAAATATACAGATCAGCATGCAACTCCAAATTATTTAAAATGTTTTATCTGTTACTGTTTGACTTAATAAATTTATTTTATAGGTTAGGGAAAACATCCTGAATGCCACTGTGAACACTCTTATTGACTTCTCTCAGATTTTCTCATTGTTACATAAAGGGATGTATTGTTACATGAAGTTCTTTCAGCCTTCGTTAAAATTCTCTAGAAGCATTCTGTATTAGGACTACAATCAGCAGTCATGGTTTGTATGCTTAACAATCATTTCACTGGGTTTACTTTTTAATATCCCTAGGGTATTAATCTTTTGAAAACTCACTTGCAGTGGAGATGATTCCATTGTAAAATGTTTCTTCATTCCCAATAGCACAATATAGTAAGTAGTAGGTCTATTTTCATGCTGTATCAACTAATTTGCAATCATAGCAGATCTTAAGATTTCTTCTTCCAAGATGTCTTAACCTGCCAGGGGTTATATTCATTCAATTAATGTTTGCTGTGTGAATTAATTCCATTGTGGTTTTGCTAACTCCTATTTTACTAAAAGTCTCCTTGAACCAGAGTGTCATGTTGTTTGTTTCTTGACATCTAATGAGAGGTCAGAGGAAATGATTTCTGAGATATCTTCTTAACCTTTCAAAGTCCAACATATTTTATGCTACTGTCTCAAACTAATTTTTTTAACCAAGGCATTAAATTGAAAATACCACAGAGGGTTATTATGAAAATATTTACTTTTCTCAAAACATGTGAAAATATGATGTTTTAAACTTTGTGGGAAAGGTGTTGTTTACAGCAGGATTGAGAGTAAAGCAATTAGGTTTTTAATCCTGCTCTCTCACTCCCTTTATGAAACTGGAAAATTTATTTAAAAATTTTGTGCCTCAGTTTCTTCATCAGCAAAACTGTTAACACATACAACTATGTGTATGTACATGTATGTTTATAATCAGTCACACTAAATAATGCACCTATGAATGCAGGATTTATTTATTAATTATTTCACAGTTTACAAGAATATGTAATTCATTCAAAATTATTACAAATGAAAAATAATTCATATAGACACAGGATCATATAGTCTGACATAAATCGACAACAGATGTGAAGATATTGTTGATGCTTGGTTCTGACAATGGACAAAGCAAAGCTAAAGTTAAATCTAATCTTAGATTATTTCATGTTGCTGTGCTTTCAAAGGCAAAGCAGGGGAAGTCATGCCACACGGCAAGAGCTAAAGCAAGACAGAGAAGGGGAAGGTCCAGACTCCTTAAACCACCAGATCTCACATGAGCTAACTGAGCAAGGACTCACTCCTTATCTTCGGGATAGGACTAAGGCATTCATGAGGGACCAGTTGTCATGACCCAAACACCTCCCACTAAGCCCACTGCCAAATTGGAGGTCACATTGCAATGTAAAATTTGAAGGGGACAAAACATCCAAACCCATCTCATTAATATCCATACCCATTCTGTTCTTCAGACATCTGCTGATATAAATTAGAAAATTCAAGCAGTTCTTTTGGAGCATAGACCTGCTCGTGGGTAGCGCTCTTAGCCACACTTCCAGGGGCCTGCTGGGACTTGAGTCTAGTTACAGGTCTAGAAGCAAAGAAGGGTGATGGGGTGGTCCCTGAGGAGAATCAGCATTGACTTGTCTGGCAACTGTCTCAGCAGAAGCTATTACTATTTCCTCAGGCAATGCAGGGTTAATATCCTCAGAAAAAGGTGGAAAAGCTGATACCATTCTGGGTCAGGGAGGGGATGTTGCCATCATGGAATGTAGAGAGGTCTCTTCCTCTGGCAAAATTAGCTCATCAGAATTTAGGAGCTCTGTGTCCCCAGCTTCATCAGGGTCCTCCCATATATCTCCATTCCAAATTACAGGGTCCATTTTTTTTCCCAGCCAATGCTCTCACTTTAACAGTAAACACTAAGCAAGGCTGAGAGTTCACCAATTGTTGTTAGCCAGCCACTCACAGATAAGAGCTTGTGTTTGATTTTTCAGAAATTTAAACCCTTTGTCTACAGAAGAGAAGATTCTCACTGGGCACCCTTAGAAACTTTTAGGCTAGGTATGTGCCTCTGCAGCAAGGAGTTAGAATCCCTTAGTTCATCTTTTTCTTTCTTCACTTTGTCCAGTGAACTTAGGACCAACCAACTTCATTATTTCTTGGTTTTCCACAAATGTTCAAAAGTATCACGTATAGAGTCACTAAATTCCTTTCTTCTCAGTAGTAGTGAACCAAAAGTATCACATGCATTTATTTTGCATAACTCTAAAAACAGCTCAAGCTAGGGACTGTCAATGTTCTCTGTACTATTAGAAGCAGAGTCCTTAGAGTTTTTAGGTTTAGTCAAATTAGAGAGCCAACTTCTAAAACCCAAAACCAACTAAGGAAATTCATCCTTAAACTTCTATTTCCCTAGAACCTCTATAAGCCAGTTCCTCATATCAAAATCTGTATTAGTCACAGTTCTCCAGAGAGGCAGACACAATAGGATGTACACACACACACACACACACACATATATATGTTTATTAGGTAATAGATTTATTATATAAGTTAAAGGTCTACAGGCAAAGAGGTGTGGTGAGGTTGAATCCTGAGGAGAAGCAGCATTATCTTGCCTGGCAACTGCCTCAGGAGAGGCTATTGCTATTTTCTCAGGCAAACATTTATATATATATAAAAGTTTATTAGGGAGAATTGGCTCACAGAATTACAAGATAATGTTCCAAAATAGGCAATCTGTAAGCTGGGGAAAGAGAGAAGCCAGTAGCCTGGCTCAGTCCAAGTCCCAAGTCTGAAAGCCTTAAAACCAGGGAAATTGACTGTGCAGCCATCAGTCTGAGGTGGAATGCCCAAGAGTCATGCACCCGAGATGGGTGCACTTCTCAGCATCTGAAGGTCAAACAACCTGGAGTCTGATGCCCAAGGGCAGGAGGAGAGGAAGCAAACCATCTGGCACAGTGGGGAAAGAGAGAGAGCAAGCAGACCCAGCAAGCAAGCTACTTATCACCTTCTTCTACCTGCTTTATTCTACATGCACTGGGAGCCAATTCAATGGTGCCCACCCACATTGAGGGCTGGTCTTCCTTTCCCAGTCCACTAACTCAAATATCAATCTCCTCCAGCAAATACCCTCACATACACACCCAGGAACAGTGCTTCATCAGCCATCTAGGCTCCCTCAGTTCAGTCAAGTTGATGCCTGTTATTAACAACTACAGTCTTCTTTGTCCAAAATTGCTCACAATTGCTTTATAATAAAAATTGAGTCAACTTTCAACAGGATTTTGTAATTGAGTTCTATTCACTAAATCATCTACAGAAACAGTGGAAATGTAAATAATTAGGCAATGCTTAGATAAATAATTGCTCCTCTGAGCAATTGTCTTTTATAAACCCATCAAAAGCAATGTTTTATAAAGTACATAATGCCATAAATTACATGAAGATGATAACTTATGAAAAAGCAAGAAATATGTCATCTGAAAAGGTTTTAAATGTATACAGAGCCAGGCACAGTAATAGAAATTTCACGTCTTCTTACTTATGGGGGTCTGACTCACAGACCCTGACCCAACAACGGAGGAATAAAGTACACTGACACAGATATTCTGCTTTGCCAGTCCAACTGAGCGTCCGGGCCCCTTAACAGATTCCAAGCAGAGTGCTGTAAACAGTTGCAACCACAGCCCTGACCAGCCAGTGAGACTCACATTTATTTAGTAAGGATTAATTGACAAAGGCTTGAGTCAACCCCACTAGAGGGTAATTGATATTGCAGACTTCCGGAGTAGAAAGCAATTAAGCACCCGTGGTAGATCAAAGGTTAGTCTTAGGATCACATGAGTAAACAAGCTAGTTAGATAAACTCCCCACATTCCTTTGTTTCTACTCTAATTTACTTAATTAAAGGGACAAGGCTGCCTTCAGCCAAGTACTATATGTAAAAACTCCCAGGCCTTCCTAAAGGGTTTGTGTATATTCTCTGTAGCTAAAATTTTTCCCACCATCATGACTGAACCCCCACAATCACTTATTTGTTGGAGCTAAAAATTAAAACAATTGAACCCCTGGTGATAGAGAGTGGAATGATGGTTAGGGATGGTCAATGGGTACACAATATAATTAGGAAGAATGAATAAGATCTAATATTTGATAACAACAGAGTGACTGCAGTCAACAATAACTTACTGTACATTTAAAAATAACTAAAAGAGTATAATAGGATTGCATGTAACACAAAGAATGGACAAATTCTTGAGGTAATGGATACTCTATTTACCCAGATGTGATTATTGTGCATTGTACGCCTGTATAAAAATATCTCATGTACCCCATAAATATGTACACCTACTATACCCACCAAAATTAAAAATAAATATATAAAATAAAATATATGCTGCGAGATACTGCAGTATTTATTTTATGTGACTTTAATTTACTCTCTTTGCTTATCCATGTGTTAAACAATATTCATTTTTAATAAGCAAATGAAATGATTTATTATAAAAAGACATTATTTCATGAAATAATTTTTGATATCCAAATTATCAACATAAAAATAACAAATATTTAATGTCAATAATTTGTATGATTGTCAACATCCTGAAAATTAAAACAAACATCCATTTAGCATTTGTAGTGGACTGAAATATATCTCCTCCAAATTCATATGTTGAAGCCTTAACCCTCAATGTGATGGAATTTAGAAGTGCGGTCTTTGGTAAGTAATTAGGTTTAGATGAGGTCATAGAGGTGAGGCTTGCATGGTGAGATTAGTGTTCTTATAATCAAAGGAAGACACCAGAGCTCTCTCTGTCTTTCTACCATGTGAGGATAAAGCAAGAAGGCAGCCATCAGCAAGGCAGGAAGTGAGACTTCACCAGGAACCAAACCTGTTGACACTTTGATTTTGGACTTACCAACATCCAAAACTGTGAGAAATAAATGTCTGTTGTTTAAGCCACCCACTGTATGGTATTTTGTTATAGTAACCTTAGCTGATTAAGAGCATTCATTGAAAATCCATGTTATTTCTTTGAATGTGAAAATGTGCTTAAAGGAGCCCTTACGCAATAATGTCCTTTCAAAGCTTTTGCAAGTTTTTTTTTTTTTTGCTTCTATATAAATGATTTTCAGAGCATGCAAGTTATAAGGCACACTTGCTTTCCTTTGCAAAAATAAATCAATGCTGGTGGAGTGCATAGGCCAGTGGATAGGAGTAATTTTCCTGTTTGACTTTTGATTTTGAAAAGAAATTATATAAAATGACATTCAGGAGAGTGTAAAATCATTCACAAAGCTTCACCTGTTTTGACCCCTAGAGCAGATATTTTGCAAAACTGTTCTAGGGTACAACTTTCTTTTTATATGGAAAAAGAAACCATATTATTATTTTTTGAGTGAAAACATAAGTAAAAAGAAAATGTGAATAAGAAATGTAAAAATTCTGTTTCACTTTTCATAAGTAGGTAGTAATATTTTTTGTGATGCTTAAGCAAGAGAAGGTCATTTGAAGGCTATGATTTTAAGGCAATTATTTGTCTATGAGAGCATAGTGGATTTATAAAGATAAATGCTTTATATAAATGGCCCTTGAGAAGACTAACGAACGGTACATTGTATCATCTGCTATTACTTTATATGATATTCAACTAATTTAATACACAATAACTTATATTGTCTTTTAAAAATTATAAATTTTTTTACACTCCCTTCTGATACCTGCTCAAGGAATATTATGATTACATTAGAAAATCAAGTTGGACATTTTTGGATTTGAAATGTGTCATAAGAGAATTCTTTTCCATTTAGCATTTGTAGTGGACTGAAATGTATCTCCCCCAGATTCATACATTGATGCCTTAACCACCAATGTGATGGAATTAAGAGGTAGGGCCTTTGGTAAGTAATTAGGTTTAGATGAAGTCATAGAGGTGAGAATTGTATTTTAAATACAATTCACATAAATGTTGAATTGTATTTAAAAAATAAAACTAAAGAGTGTGTTCTCCATTTAATTATTTTATGGAATAGATTTATGTTTATTCCATTATGTATTTTATAAAATACCCATTTGCCCTGTGATGTGGAAAAAACAATATTTAATAGATAATAAAATCCCTTTTTAGAAATATTTCTGAAGAATGCAATAAAAAATATATAGCATTTGAGGCAAGAGAGTTCAATTAGATGGAAAGACAAAGCTTAATTAAAAATAATGCCTTCCTTATATATATACTAGAAACTACCAGTTAAAAAAGAAAAATAATTCACATTAGTAAAAATGACTATAGCAATACTACCAAGTGACTAAATGAATGTAACAAAATGTTCAAGATATTTAGCTGCATACATCAAAATGTAAAAGAACGCTTAAGAAAATCTGAGTAAATGAGAGAGAATTTGTATTTCGTGGTTCAGAAGACAATATTGTATAATGTCAATACTCAATATTTATCTGTAAATTCAACCTAGCCTAATCAAAATAGCAACAAGATAATTTAAAGACCTTGGCAAGCCAATTCAAAAGTTAACATGGAAAAGTAAATGTTCAAAATAATATCTCAGAAAAAAATTTTAATAAATTTTACTCTTCTTCTGTAAGTAGAAAAAAATGGATATTTTAATTTTTGGTACATCATCCAACACATGAATTATTTACTTGGAAAAAGATTTACTTGGAAAAAGTAATGTTGGGAGAAATATTTATTTTTTTCTCACATCTTTTACACTATTTTATAGTCTCAGTAACTATGCATCATATGTAAATGATATTGACATTAGAGGTAATAAATTATACATATATAATTTGTTATAATTTATATTAACTGGTCATATAAGACAAATTATGCATATAAAATATATATTACACATGGAGAGCACACACACATATATAATTACAGTTTGGACATAGTCATTAAAATAAAATATTACCATAGAAATTAAGTGTATGCATATGTTTGTACCTGTCAAATTAAAATGAGCTGCTATATATAAATGATTAATTTTTTTACATCAGCCTTTACATTTTAAGAAGTGTTGAATTATAGTCTAATTTTAGTTGCTTGAAATTGACTTCACAAAGCTTTATTTTGAATCTCACAAATATGTCAATATTTTGTAGATACTATTTTATAAAATTTAATCTACTATTTTACTTATAACTATAGCTTTTATGTTTTCATTTTATAGACAGTGATTACCTAGATCCCCTTAACAATTCAAAACTAATAGACTCCATATCTTGTTTCGGTATACATTATGGACAGATTTTAATTGAACAAATGACTTGCTTTTCTGTCTACCATGGTTTTACTCAGTCCGTGACTATTTCTACTAATTTAAATGATCATATTGACATAAAGTCAATTATCTTGAAGTGCTTCTGTATCTCTCATATGGCTTGGCTGTGTCCCTACCAAAATCTCACCTTGAATTGTAATAATTCCTATGTGTCAAGGGTGGAGCCAGGTGGAGATAAAAGAATCATGGTGATGGTTTCTCCCATAATGTTCTCATGGTAGTGAGTAAGTCTCAGGCGATCTCATTGGTTTCATAAATAGGAGTTCCCCTGCACAAGCTTTTTTTGCCTGCTGCCATGTAAGATGTGACTTTGCTTTTCCTTTGTCTTCTGCCATGATTGTGAGGCCTCCCCAGCCATGTGGAACTGTGAGTGCATTAAACTTCTTTTACCTTATAAATTACCCAGTCTCAGGTATGTCTGTATTAGCAGCATGAGAATGAACTAATAACAATCTAAAATATCCTATTGAAATTAGTAAATAGTTGCATTTCTCCTTTTTAATATATACACAGATTTGCACCTATTCTATAAAATAGTCATCTATGTATAATATTAAACCTCTTTGAAAATATAAAGTAGAAACTCATGTTGGTCAAATTCCACCAAAAGATTAGAACAAAGTCACCATGGTGACCCCGCCATGTGATCCTGTCTCTGGCTCTGAATTCCTCTTTCACTTGAGGTTTCTCACTATTTACCACTGCCATTATCAGGCTGTTTCATAGACATAATCCATTCTAATAATGAAACACAATCTTTCCCTTCTATGCTGAAGAGAGGTGCACAAAGTTATGTTCAAACATATGTAATAATGCCACTGAGGGGTACTTGACTTCAAAGTCTCTTGAACCTTCAGTGAAGAAAGCCTGGAAAGGAAGTGGCAGAGTGCAGCACAGCTCACCCTGTGTAGACTGCTTTTGTCTAATACATATGAGAGAACTTAAAAATGTTTGTGAAAAAACTGAATTATAAAAAAAAATTAACAATATAAACTTTCCTTCTCAACATAAGTTCCAGAAAGTTCAACGCACCTTTGTATATGATGATACCAGCCATTAAGTCCAGGCCTAAAGAACTGAGGGTTCTAAGAATTTAACCATGTGAATGCAGTAGTTTTTTCATTATTAACTGTAAAAGGGGTGTGTTTTACAAACGTTTCAAGATTAGGAAACATAAATGAGTTAGAAAGAGACAAGTCAGTACTGTATAGGGTCTGCTTAACAATTTCCCATTGAAATTCTCACAAAATTATCCTTGCTTGATGAGAGGAATGAGCAGGACCATTATCATGGCAGAGAAGGACTCTTTGGTGAATGTTTCACAGGAATTTTTCTGTGAAAGCTTTGGCTGTCTCAAAACTCTTTTATAATAAACAAAGTTATCATTATTTGGCCCTCTGGAAAGTCAACAAGCAAAATGCCTTGAGTATCCATCCCAAAACACTGTTGTCATGTGACCTTTGCTCTTGACTGGCCTGTTTTTGTCTTGACTGGACCATTTCCATGTCTTGGTAGCCATTGTTTTGATTGTGCCACTACACCTTCAAGATCGTATTTGTAAAGCTATGTTACATCTCCTGTTAAATTATTCAAAGAAATGCTTCACAATTTTGAACCCACTTGTTTAAAATTTTCATTGAAAACTCTATTCTTGTCTGCAGCTGATCTGGGCATAACAGTTTTAGCATCCATTGAGTGGAGAGTTTGCTCAACTTTAATTTTTCAGTAAGAATTTATGTGAACTAAATAAATTGAGATGTTTATAGTGTTGGCTGTTGTTGCTGCAGTTATTCAGTGATCTTCAACTAGGGCAAGAACAAGACGTTTTTCTTGCACGTCAATATGGATGGTCTGCCACTGTGGACATTATGTTCAAGGTCTCATCCTTTCTTAAAACTAATTATTCATTTTAAACTGCTGATTTCCTTAGGGCATTGGCCCCATAAACTTTTTGTAAAACATTGATAATTTCACTATTCTTCCACACAAGCTTTATCATAAATTTAATATTCTTGTTGGTTCGATTTTAGCAGAATTCATGTTGCTCTGATGGGGGTTGTTTTCAAACTGATGTCTTATCCTTCTTAGTGACTCAAAACTAGATAACATTCAGACATGTTATTACAAGTTAATATAGTTTATTTTGGTGCCATTTTTAAATTCATGCAGAGCTTTTTTCATAATATGCAGTTTCCATGAGCCTTTTGAAAACCCCTTATAGTGTCATTTACAGTAAACCAGATTTCATGAAAAGGTCAACAAGGTGATAATGTATTTTCATATCAATTGTTAAAACTTTCAACATTTTAAGTGTCATGAAACTAGACACTTCCCTAGAAATTACATAATATCTTACATTATGAAAAAGCAATAATTTGTTCAGTGAGCCTCCTGTAGAATCAACAACATTAAGCTGTTAAACTGGATGTGCTTTACTGCTACCTTGGTACAAGATATGATAGAAGGGCTGGGCGTGGTGGTTCACACCTGTAATCCCAGCACTTTGGGAGGCCAAGGCGGGTGGATCACGAGGTCAGGAGATCTAGACCATCTTAGCTAACATGGTGAAACCCCATCTTTACTAAAAATACAAAAAATTAGCCGGGTGTGGCGGCGGGTGCCTGTAGTCCCAGCTACTCGGGAGGCTGAGGCAGGAGAATGGTGTGAACTCAGGAGGCAGAGCTTGCAGTGAGCCAAGATCACACCACTGCACTCCAGCCTGGGCGACAGTGCAAGACTCCATCTCAAAAAAAAAAAAAAGATAGAAGATGCTTAATTAATTTCAAATTTTATATAAGCAACAAATAATAATTACAATATAATAATTACAAGTATGTATCACTGCTGTTATAACCAATCATCAATATTTGAGATAGAATAGAAAAATACCCCTTGCTAATCTGAAATTAAGTATGTGAGGTGACAGGTTACTTAATTCAATTGAAGAAACCATTTTGCAAAGTAAATGTATAAATATCACATTATACTCTTTAACTATAAACAAGGTTTGTCAATCATACCACAACAAAAAATAATAAACTAAACATATTTAATTGGATGTCCTTTTTTATTTGCTAAATCTGACAGCTCTAATGCGAATGTAGCTACTACATCTAGTACTCCTACTGGCTAACTTGTATTGCTGCTTAACATATGCCATGTACTTCTTAAGTATTTTATGTGGATTATCACCATATTTACTGAAATCCTATAGAGTAAATACTATTATTATGTCTTTACCAATGATAAAACTAAAGCATAGAGAAGGCAAGTAACTTGTTAGAAGCCCACACACCAAGTAAGTAGTATGGCTAGTTTCAGAACTAGTTATTTTAAGTTCCAAGCCCACATTATTACAATCTAAGGCTTACTGCTTATAATAATTTTTTCCACTTCAAATTATAGTAGAAAATTCCATCGTATAAAAGGTGCTTCAATCAATTGTGCTTAAATTTAGAATTATGAGTTAGACTCTGCGGGCCAGGCTATTTTAGCTGGCTGCCAGTATGGAGAAGACAGTTTGATAGAGGAAGGAAAGAGGATTCAGTAGCTGGGGTGATTTACAGCACAAAGAGAGTATTGTCTCATTTCCATTAGGAGAAGAAAGCCTACTTTCAAAAAGTTTTTGATCACATATTTTTTGTTGACCTATGCACATTTCTGACTCACAAAAGCAAGTATGTATCACCTCTGTTAGAATCAAGCAGACTTTGCAATCAAGACCACTGCCAGCTTATTTCAAGGGAGGAAGGTACTAACCAGATACATAGATTTCAAAATAGTCTTGTTGTGTATTTATACTATAATTTGCTGGATTTCCCATTTACTTTCCTATGAGAAATCTGATGATATTAATCTACAAGGTCAACTCTGTTGAGATTCTGAACAAATTCTGACAAATGTGAACTGTAAATCAGGTCATTTCTACCAGGAATTACTATAGGTGTGGTGACACATTGGCTTGGGCCATAACTCTAAGGAAGTAATTAACACAACCATATTGAATGAAAAGACATAAATACAGCAGTATATAATGTCTTCTCGAGTATTTTATGGAACATATGTGGGTGCTTCCTAATGCTACCCCCACAGATCCTTACTTACAACCTCATTACATTTTCTGCCTCCTTTTTCCCTACCTGCATTTACTATAGTGACAGCTGTTCCTTGTTTTGGCTTCTGCTTCTGGATTCACTCCTGGTACATGGTCACACATCCTTGGTTTTCAGGAGGTTTAATTCCTGCTTTCTGGCATCAGCCACTGCATTCATTCATATTCTGCCATAGGTTCCCAGCAGGGCTTTATTCTCCATCATTTCAAATCAGCTTACATCTATTCAGACAAGCCATTCCAGTCAATTACCCAGCTATAGCCATGGACTGTACCCCTGGTTGGCCCCATGGATTATAGCACATGCAAATCCTCTTCTAGTCAAAATCTATATTCACAGTTCTGTTTTCACACCAAAACTGGATCTTTGCCCTAGCAACAATCTGTATGACTGGAACCTTAACATTCTCACTAGTGCCTGGCAGTTCTGTAGAAGACAGTTAATATATTACAATGTCTCAAATCAACAGACTGGAACATCTGAACTATTTCTATCATAGCCAATGACATGGACTGAAATTATTTGGATATCAACAGAAACTCAAAAGAATCTTGTAATATAAAAACGTGACCCCCTGCTATCTCTTTTACCTCTCATTCTCGTACCTTAAAAAGAAGAATGCAGTCAGATCAAGACCTTTAGTCTAAACTTACTTCCCAACTAATTAGTCTTCCATTCTATTAAAGCTTCAAGTAGCCCTATTAACATTTTCCTTCAGCAATTCTTCCACTTTGCTTTTTCTTTTCTCTCTCTCTTTTTCCTTCTTTCTACTTTTTATGTTTTCTTACAGTTTTTAAACTCTGGTGTAAATATTTAAGTAACAGTATCACCAAAACCAAAACATTTAGTCAAAATATACTTGTTTTTGCAGGGTTTTAAAATATCTTTTAGAGTAAAGAGACCACTATTTCAAGTAAAATGTCATTTTGTAAAAATTCCATTTTTTTTCTGAGGGGCAGGATATATCATTTTTATTTTTATTTTTATTTTAGCTTTGTTGCTTTTGGGATTTTACTTTCACTTGTAACTTTACTGATGATCTCTACACTACTTGTGGAATAACTCAATAACTTTGCTTCCTCAGTTGCTCCATTTTTTGCCATATAGACTACAAGATATTCCATATTTTTGGCCATCATTTCTATTAACTGCCTTTTTTAAAATACTGAGAGTTGCTGCTTTAGGCCTTAATTGTTTAAAGTGTTTCCATTCTTGTTCAAATAAGCATATTTTTTAACACTTCCAATCAAACACATTGTGAGGTTTATCTTCTAGAATCCCCAAAATGAGACATTTTCTGAAATACTGAGAATGACCTCTTCTTTGTATGGAGGTCCTGAATCACATAAACAAGATATTGCTGAAATCTGAGAGATGTGTAATTTCATTCTGCTCCCTTTGCTGTGAAATATAGAACCATTGGTGTCATGAAATCGAAGAAGGATAAAAATGAAGGTCTTTACTGATAGAAGCATGTGCAGTTTATATTAGATTAAGAGGGATGGAAACAGATCTGTAGTTTTTGAAGTACATGAAAAACTACAGTAGCACTGACGATACTGGCAGGTCAGGGCTGTAAATGGAAATAACTACTTTAGGGACAGACTGTTCAAGACCCATATTGAGAACCTGTGTGTCGCATATTTCCAGAAAATCAATTTATTTTCAGTAACTTGGGAGCGCTATGGTTTATGAAATATAGTTATAGTTCAACTGTCAGCACAAAGCAAAATTTCAAAGTGAGTTCACCAGTGTTGTTTTGCTCCTCTAGGAGAAAAACACACCAGACACTTTATTTCACTTTGCACTTTTCAGTTTTTCTGCCTAAATGCACCCACTTGATTTCTTAGTAAATGTGTTCATTCCTTTCAAATTAAAATAATTTGAGCCTTTGTGTGAACTTGTTCATATGACAGATATGAGATGTAAGTAAATTTGTCAAGCTGAATAAAATATTTTAACAAACTGTGATAAAAACAACTTGTTATTGGTCACAGACTAATAAGTTGAAGTAAGGCTCTGTCTACTGAAAAAAGGTACACCTGCGGATATCTTCAGATTGTACTAAATAAATCATTAAATTTCCACTTATAAGTTGATATCCCCTTTAAATACATTATAGTCAACATACAGATATCCTGAAATACCTATTTTAATATTGTATGGTGCATAGTAGTAATGGGAAACATTTGGCAAGCCCTATTAGTTGTGATATTTAAAAAAACAGCTCCAAGAATTATATACTGTATCCTTTCTAATTAATGACTAAACAAATGTCAGTGTGGTATTAAATTCAATTACCATTTATTAGTCATTTTCAATCTGGGAAAACACGTTTTTATACAGTCTCCTGAATGTGCATAGAATGTTATTATAACTTACGAAGTCTGTTTTAAGTAAAATCCTCTTTGTATTATTAATAAGAGAGCCAGAGTTTAGTTTACCTGTTGGTATCTGAACAGTTTTTACTTTCCTCCTCCAATAGCACAAACAATATGGTCTTTTATTGACATCTCAAGATCTAAACACAGAGCTAATGGTCTTTGTTTTCTTTCAAGAGGAATATGTAACATACTTATTTAGTTTATGAAAATATTAATAGTTTTGGGTTTCATATGTTTTGAATAATTAAAAATTAAATAAAATATTTTATCACAATTTCGTGAAAAAATTTGTAATGTCATCTAGAATTTGAAGTTATAGCGATAACATCAAATGGTTCGATAATGGAATTTATGTAGCACTTTCAAACAACTCATCAGGAAGAATTAAAACTTTCATTGAACAAAAATATAAATAAAATTGGTTATTTACGAAACAAAACTATTCATAGATTATAGGTGAGAAAATTAGACTGGGTATTTTTACTATAATGATATCTAGTAAAGTGAATAAAAAAGACAATTTAGATGCATAATCTATGTAGAAAGTTTTTTATTTCTGGACTTTTTTTCCTAGAAAAATAAAAGAATAAAAAAGAAGGAACAATATAATTCTATACCTGTCATAAATTGTCAGCCAAGGAAGAAAACATGCACATTTAGTGCAGCGTGGTGCTAAATTTACCCCATTCTCTATAAGCCACATAGTTGACTTGTTAAAATAGTGAGAATTTTTAATAATAATAGTGAGTCTAGATCAAAGTTAAATGAGTAGATATTCTTTATTTTCCCTCCGCTGTATGGAAAGTAGAGCAGAAGGTATTAAAACAATCACTGCTGACTCTCACAGATGGCAAGGTTTCAGGACTCCACAATAAATTGGTGGAATTCACGAAAGTCTGACTTCATTCCCACTTGGGGATGTGTAGCAACTGTCACAACAATGTAGAATAAATGTACAGGATGCATAACAAAATTTCAGACAGGTAAGCAGATAATTGTTATGCTGATACAGATTAAACCAAGTTTTAGTTAAGTCTTCCCACTCACTTCCAACTTCCTAAAAGTCTAGCTTAGAGAACAAAGCCACACAGTGTCAACTAAACTGAGATGGGAGTCAAGAAAAAGTCACTAAAGCTGTGTCAGATGAAATAGTCATATGGTGAAACTGATTCATTTTAACATCAACTAAAATAAAAAGAAATTAACTCACAATCAATTTGAAATTTAAAAAATGAACTCAGCCTGCAAAAGATTATCAAAGGAACTATTTTGGGACAGATTGAAACATTGTATAAATGTTTCAGGTGTAAGAATTGCTGAGGTGGAATATGAAGTCAATTTAAAAAAAAGAAACCTCAATAATGTAATGTCATAATAATATAATTAGCCAAAAATAGATATTGGTGAGCCAAAGAGGGGAAATAAGTATTCAAACAATGCTTTTAGGCATTTACAAATGCATTAAAAATAGGAACAAATAGAAGAGACATCTGAAAAAACATAGAAAAAAACTTGAGAAAAGTACAGTAAACATAAAAGGAAAGGGAAAGAAATTAAAGCAATAAAGAGAAGACATTGGACATAAGGGATAGAAGTAGAAAATGTAAAAATGATATCCAGCAAATCAAACAGAGACAGTGTTTGAAGATAATAAAAGAAATTACTTTGAAATTAAGGAAGATCTGAAACTGCATATCAAAAACTGTTATCATAATTCAGGCAAACATCGAAACAATTTTACTAACACTCAAATATCTGTTGATTCAAGTGTTCAATTCAGAGTCAAAGAATTACTGGTTTCATAGATATATCAGTTAAGAATGAAAATCATAGATCACTTGACTGTACTCGCTTAAGTAACTTATTTTCTTCCCCCATATATCAAGAATTCAATACTAATGCATCAATTTAGGCAAGTCACTAGTATCATACACAGGCTTCCTCTATCCTTTTCTTCTGCCATGTGACTGTCATCTAATGCATTGGTCCCCAAATGCCCAGTCCGCATAGCAGGAGGTGAGCAGCAGGTGAGCAGGCAAACCTGAGCTGAGTCTCCTATCAGATCGGTGGTGGCGTTAGATTCTCATAGGCGTGCAAATCCTGTTGTGAACTGTGCATGTGGGGGATGTAAGTTGCATGCTCCTTTGAGGATCTAATGCCTGATTATTTGTCACTGACTTGCACCTTTAGATGGGACCGTCTAGTTGCAGGAAAACAAACTCAGGGCCCACTGATTCTGCATTATGGTGAGTATGTAATATAAATAAAGTGCGCAATACATGTAATGTGCTTAAATCATCCTGAAACCATATCCCCCACCCCATCCATGGAAAAATTAGCTTCCATGAAACTGATCTCTGGTGCCAAAAAGACCACTGGATGCAAGATATTGTTCTACTAATCCAGGTGTTGCTTCTTATGCTCAGGTATGAGGGGTGGGGTTGGATGAATTTTGGGCAAATATGGAGGAGGACAAAACCTTTTCTTTAGCGAGAATTTGTCTATTTTTAGAGAAGAGGAGACTATGGTTATGTAATGTGTCACTTTAGTAAAATATAACCAGATTTTATTCTTCAATATTTTCAATTTAGAATTAGCTATAAATAAAATGTGCAATTGAACTGCAGCAAGTTGAAAGGAAAATGATCACATAGCTAAAACTGTCTTCTTTAGGCCCTAATTTAAAATTTTTGTGTCATTCAAAACAGCATCATTCTTACTAAATTACCTTATAATTATATAATTGTTACAAATTTGAACTTAAAAAATAAATAAATAAAAAATAAAATCTGCAAAAGATTTGATAGAAAAAATATCTAGCAGCAACTGCCACATTAAGAAGGTCATAACTGGTTAGAGGGAGAAAGGAAGGTAGCTGTCAGATTGTACATTCTGTTCACCATTGAACATCTTATTCACCTTCCCATGTCTATAACTTCTGATCAGTTGCCATCCATGAAGATCAGTTGTGACCCCAAGCCCACCACTGGGAACATGCTTTGAATTCATACAGCCAGCAATCTCCCATGGGCATTACCAGCAGCCCCCTCTACAATTGTATTGTGGCTGCTGGAATAGCCTGGCTTTCTGCAAACTCCAGCTTGTTCATCTGCACCGAAGTTGGCTAGTGACATTCTGCTGATTGTTTCTGAACTTTTACACTTAGACAATCTAGTTTCTGTAGAAAATTCTTTGTTGTTGAATATTCATTGAGTATTTGCTTTCCTGATTGAGAGGTAGTTCATTGGAAGGGCTATGTCATTTGAACATTCTTAAGTAGAAGAGAGTAGGCAATGTGAATAGTTTTAGCTAGGTACATTGCTACCTCTAACAGAATTAGACTGATTTTATTACAGAAGTAGTAGGATCGGTTATTAGGTAGGCAAATAACAGCGTATACAACACATCGTCTCTTTGGCTAACTACCATACATTCACATACACCTCTACAGTGATGACACTCAGCTGTTCTCCCAGGGAGAAGCCCCAGATCACATGCAATTACTGCACTGATCTTGTGGACCTAACTCTTTGGGTTTGTATTTCATTCTTCATTGGTCCCAAGGTAACTCCTCATGGCCTTGCCATTTAAAATCACTAAAACATATGTTATATGCTGCTAACAAAACCAAAATAACACTGACAGAGAAAGAATGAATAGCTGTGATTAAAGCCCCATCCTGACAAGGAGAGAATATAAAACCTATAGCAGTCACTGGTTGAGGACACATAACAAATTCTGCTGGTTGTTAATTGGAAAGACAACGCACTCCTGTAAGTAGAGGATATTACCTAGTTAGTCAATTATTCTGTCCCTAGTTCATTTTTCTAGGAGAATTTTCAATCCCCATTTTACTTCATGTTTCATGGATCTGTCTTCTGGGAAAATTCATTCATTCTCATTATCCACACTTTAAACCAACCTCAGTGATTACTTTTCCGGGGACTGTGTAATGTTTGTGCTGGAGGATGTTATTGATGACCTATGCTCCTAATTTGTTCCTGTTTAGCCATCCATATCATGGTTTTTGTTTTGTTTTGCTGCAGTTTGTTTGTTTTTGTTGTTCTTGTTGTACCACATCCAAAGATTAAGACTGTGTTTCAAGTAGAAAGAAGAAAAAGGCCAAATGAGTCAAAGGGGATGTTTCTTTCTAATATTTTGCCTTTTCATTTGTGAAGTGTTGCCTTACACAGAGATTTTCATCAAAATTTTATTGGCCAGAATTCTGTTGCATGGACACCACTATCAGTGTGGGAATGTAGACAAATTTATATTTATCACTGCACATGTCCTAAAGAAAATTGGGGCCCTCTGAATGAGAAGTGGAGGGGGATTGATATCAGATAGATATCCACCAGAATCAACTACTCTTGTCAATATATTGAATAAAACATACTTTTTAAAAATCTATCTCTGAGAAAAATATAAAGTGTGGGAGAGAGAGAGAGATAGATCCTACACAAATTTTAAAAAGCAATCTCCACTTGACCAGAATTCACAATTATAAATGGTAGCTGATAATATGCAGCATTTGAACTGACAGGTCCAGATATAAACTATTCAATGTAACCAATAACAAGCTGTTAAAAACTGGGGTAAAGGCAAAATTACCCACACAAACATAATTCAAAAATACAGTGTTCATGAATTTTAAGCCCCAGTTGGGTATTTGTTAGGGTAAAATCGTTAAACTGAACAATAAGCAGAGGAATTGATGAGAAAACTTATATTGCTTTGTAGCAATTGGAAGCAAACACAAAACATGTCCCCAGAAAATAGGCAGAAGTAAAAAAGGCAATCATAGGAGACACAATTTAACCTAGAATTAGGAGGTTTCAAAGCCAAATTACCTCAAAGTTAAATAGGCAAAGAAGACTTTAGTTGAGACTGTGCAATACGGGAGAGGCCAGAACTCAGTCTGACCTGAAATACTTTGAAACAAAAGACTGGAAATGTTTCAGGTGCTGGGGTAAGGAGATTAGAGGCCGCTTGTGTATGCTAATTGCCCTTAACCAAAGGGAAGTAAACTTCCTCATATCTTCACTAGAGAAGTTAATTTTACAGAAGGTAAGTTTACAATGAACTCCAGTGAAATTAGACTCATATCCTTCTACAGAGAGACTGCCAAATAGAGGCATTATCTTTCTTGATGATGACATTTCAAAGGCATGAATTCCAGGTCCTAGAGAAAGGCATTCCTAGGTTGTAATACCAGCAAGAGACTTTGAAAAGGATTACATCTCTAAGAAGCAAAGAAGTAATTTACCAACAGAATAAATAGACGACCTACAGAAATGAGAAAAAATTGCGCTGCCTATGTATCTAGACAAAGGTCTAATATTGAGCATCTATAAGAAAGTTGAACAAATTTAAAAGAGAAAAATAAACACCCTTATTAGAAAGTGGGCAAATGACATGAACAGACAGTTTTCTAAAGAAGGCACGCATGTGAGCAAAATGCCAATAGAAAAAAGCTCAATATCACATATTATTAGAGAAATGGAAATCAAAACCACAGTGAGATACCATCTCACACCAGTCAGAATGGCTATTACTAAAAAGTCAAAAACTAACATGCTGGCAAGGTTGCAGACAAAAGAGAACACTTATACACTGTTAGTGGTAGGTGTAAATGAGTTTAATCATTGTGGAAAGCAGTATGGTGATTCCTCCAAGAGTTAAAAGCAGAACTACCATTTGATTCAACAATCCCATTACTGGGTATATATCCAGAGGAATATAGATATATGCTGTATTCTACCATATGACACATGCATGTGAATGTTCATTGCAGCATTATTCACAATAGCAAAGACATAGAATCAATCTAAATGCCCATCACTGGTAGACTGAATAAAGAAAATGTGGTACATATACACCATGGAATATTATGCAGCCATAAAAAAAGAAAAATATGCATTCTATGATAAAGACACGTGCATGTGAATGTTCATTGCAGCACTAGTCACAATAGCAAAGACATACAATCAACCTAAATGTCCATCATTGGTAGACTGCATAAAGAAAATGTGGTACATAAACACCATGGAATATTATGGACCCATAAAAAAGAACAAGATCATGTCTTTTGAGGGAACATGGGTGGAGCTGGAGGCTATTATCCCCAGCAAACTAATGCAGAAATAGAAAACCAAATACTACATGTTTTTTTCTTATAAGTGGGAGCTAAATGATGAGAACTTGTAACACAAAGAAGGAAATAACAGACACTGGGATCCACTTGAGGGTAGAGGGTGGGAGGAGGAGAGGAGCAGAAAAGATAACTATAGGGTACTGGACTTAATACGTGGGTGATGAAATAATCTGTACAACAAACCCCGATGACATAAGTTTACCTATGTAACAAACCTGCACGTGTACCCCTGAACCTAAAATACTAGTTTAAAAAAATTACATCTCTAAGAAGCAAAAAAAGAATTTGCAATTACAAATTTTATAAAATAAAAGCTCTCAGATAAAGGAGCTCTAGAATCAGGAAGGGGCTTGTCTGAAGTTTAGTCAAGTTGAGGAGAACATTAAGGCCATAGCGGTCAGAGGCACACAAGAAAGTTGAACATGGTTGCATGTTCTCAATGGATTCCAGAAGTAGAGGAGTTCATATTCAAGGAAAGGGAATAAAGAAAAGAGCAAATACAAAAGACTTCAAAATAAACACATTTGAAATACTCTAGAAATTGGGAGAGGATAATATTGATCGAAAATAAAACAAGTAGGGAGAAAAAGAGATAATTTAGACATCATGAAAATAAAAACATACCTGGGAGGAGCCAAGATGGCTCAATAGGAACAGCTCTGGTCTACAGCTCCCAGCGTGAGCGACGCAGAAGACGGTGATTTCTGCATTTCCATCTGAGGTACCGGGTTCATCTCTCTAGGGAGCGCCAGACAGTGGGCGCAGGTCAGTGGGTGCGCGCACCGTGCACGAGCCGAAGCAGGACAAGGCATTGCCTCACTTGGGAAGCGCAAGGGGTCAGGGAGTTCCCTTTCCGAGTCAAAGAAAGGGGTGATGGACGGCACCTGGAAAATCCGGTCACTCCCACCCGAATACTGTGCTTTTCCGATGGGCTTAAAAAACGGCGCACCACAAGATTATATCCCTCCCCTGGCTCGGAGGGTCCTATGCCCACCGAGTCTTGCTGACTGCTAGCACAGCAGTCTGAGATCAAACTGCAAGGCGGCAGCGAGGCTGGGGGAGGGGCGCCCGCCATTGCCCAGGCTTGATTAGGTAAACAAAGCAGCCGGGAAGCTCGAACTGGGCGGAGCCCACCACAGCTGAAGGAGGCCTGCCTGCCTCTGTAGGCTCCACCTCTGGGGGCAGGGCACAGACAAACAAAAAGACAACAGTAACCTCTGCAGACTTAAATGTCCCTGTCTGACAGCTTTGAAGAGAGCAGTGGTTCTCCCAGCACGCAGCTGGAGATCTGAGAACCGGCAGACTGCCTTCTCAAGTGGGTCCCTGACCCCTGACCCCTGACCCCTGAGCAGCCTAACTGGGAGGCACCCCCCAGCAGGGGCACACTGACACCTCACACGGCAGGGTATTCCAACAGACCTGCAGCTGAGGGTCCTGTCTGTTACAAGGAAAACTAACAAACAGAAAGGACATCCACACCAAAGAACCCATCTGTACATCACCATCATCAAAGACCAAAAGTAGATAAAACCACAAAGATGGGGAAAAAACAGAACAGAAAAACTGGAAACTCTAAAAAGCAGAGCGCCTCTCCTCCTCCAAAGGAACGCAGTTCCTCACCAGCAACGGAACAAAGCTGGATGGAGAATGACTTTGACGAGCTGAGAGAAGAAGGCTTCAGACGATCAAATTACTCTGAGCTACGGGAGGACATTCAAACCAAAGGCAAAGAAGTTGAAAACTTTGAAAAAAATTTAGAAGAATGTATGACTAGAATAACCAATACCGAGAAGTGCTTAAAGGAGCTGGTGGAGCTGAAAACCAAGGCTCGAGAACTACGTGAAGAATGCAGAAGCCTCAGGAGCCGATGCGATCAACTGGAAGAAAGGGTATCAGTGATGGAAGATGAAATGAATGAAATGAAGCGAGAAGGGAAGTTTAGAGAAAAGAGAATAGAAAGAAATGAGCAAAGCCTCCAAGAAATATGGGACTATGTGAAAAGACCAAATCTACGTCTGATTGGTGTACCTGAAAGTGATGGGGAGAATGGAACCAAGTTGGAAAACACTCTGCAGGATATTATCCAGGAGAACTTCCCCAATCTAGCAAGGCAGGCCAACGTTCAGATTCAGGAAATACAGAGAACACCACAAAGATACTCCTCGAGAAGAGCAACTCCAAGACACATAATTGTCAGATTCACCAAAGTTGAAATGAAGGAAAAAATGTTAAGGGCAGCCAGAGAGAAAGGTCGGGTTACCCTCAAAGGGAAGCCCATCAGACTAACAGCGGATCTCTCGGCAGAAACCCTACAAGCCAGAAGAGAGTGGGGGCCAATATTCAACATTCTTAAAGAAAAGAATTTTCAAACCAGAATTTCATATCCAGCCAAGCTAAGCTTCATAAGTGAAGGAGAAATAAAATACTTTACAGACAAGCAAATGCTGAGAGATTTTGTCACCACCAGGCCTGCCCTAAAAGAGCTCCTGAAGGAAGTGCTAAACATGGAAAGGAACAACCGGTACCAGCCGCTGCAAAATCATGCCAAAATGTAAAGACCATTGAGACTAGGAAGAAACTGCATCAACTAACGAGCAAAATCACCAGCTAACATCGTAATGACAGGATCAAATTCACACATAACAATATTAACTTTAAATGTAAATGGAGTAAATGCTCCAATTAAAAGACACAGACTGGCAAATTGGATAAAGAGTCAAGACCCATCAGTGTGCTGTATTCAGGAAACCCATCTCACGTGCAGAGACACACATAGGCTCAAAATAAAAGCATGGAGGAAGATCTACCAAGCAAATGGAAAACAAAAAAAGGCAGGGGTTGCAATCCTAGTTTCTGATAAGATAGACTTTAAACCAACAAAGATCAAAAGAGACAAAGAAGGCCATTACATAATGGTGAAGGGATCAACTCAACAAGAAGAGCTAACTATCCTAAATATATATGCACCCAATACAGGAGCACCAAGGTTCACAAAGCAAGTCCTGAGTGACCTACAAAGAGACTTAGACTCCCACACATTAATAATGGGAGACTTTAACACCACACTGTCAACATTAGACAGATCAACAAGACAGAAAGTCAACAAGGATACCCAGGAATTGAACTCAGCTCTGCACCAAGCAGACCTAATAGACATCTACAGAACTCTCCACCCCAAATCAACAGAATATACATTTTTTTCAGCACCACACCACACCTATTCCAAAATGGACCACATACTTGGAAGTAAAGCTCTCCTCAGCAAATGTAAAAGAACAGAAATTATAACAAACTGTCTCTCAGACCACAGTGCAATCAAACAAGAACTCAGGATTAAGAATCTCACTCAAAAGCGCTCAACTACATGGAAACTGAACAACCTGCTCCGGAATGACTACTGGGTACATAACGAAATGAAGGCAGAAATAAAGTTGTTCTTTGAAACCAATGAGAACAAAGACACAACATACCAGAATCTCTGGGACGCATTCAATTAGTGTGTAGAGGGAAATTTATAGCACTAAATGCCTACAAGAGAAAGCAGGAAAGATCCAAAATTGATACCCTAACATCACAATTAAAAGAACTAGAAAAGCAAGAGCAAACACATTAAAAGCTAGCAGAAGGCAAGAAATAACTAAGATCAGAGCAGAACTGAAGGAAATAGAGACACAAAAAACCCTTCAAAAAATTAATGAATCCAGGAGCTGGTTTTTTGAAAGGATCAACAAAATTGATAGACTGCTAGCAAGACTAATAAAGAAAAAAAGAGAGAAGAATCAAATAGACGCAATAAAAAATGATAAAGGGGATATCACCACCGATCCCACAGAAATACAAACTACCATTAGAGAATACTACAAACTCCTCTATGCAAATAAACTAGAAAATCTAGAAGAAATGGATAAATTCCTCGACACATACACTCTCCCAAGACTAAACCAGGAAGAAGTTGAATCTCTGAATAGACCAATAACAGGATCTGAAATTGTGGCAATAATCAATAGCTTACCAACCAAAAAGAGTCCAGGACCAGATGGATTCACAGCTGAATTCTACCAGAGGTACAAGGAGGAACTGGTACCATTCCTTCTGAAACTATTCCAATCAATAGAAAAAGAGGGAATCCTCCCTAACTCATTTTATGAGGCCAGCATCATTCTGATACCAAAGCCGGGCAGAGATACAACAAAAAAAGAGAATTTTAGACCAATATCCTTGATGAAAATTGATGCAAAAATCCTCAATAAAATACTGGCAAAACGAATCCAGCAGCACATCAAAAAGCTTATCCACCATGATCAAGTGGGCTTCATCCCTGGGATGCAAGGCTGGTTCAATATACGCAAATCAATAAATGTAATCTAGCATATAAACAGAGCCAAAGACAAAAACCACATGATTATCTCAATAGATGCAGAAAAAGCCTTTGACAAAATTCAACAACCCTTCATGCTAAAAACTCTCAATAAATTAGGTATTGATGGGACGTATTTCAAAATAATAAGAGCTATCTATGACAAACCCACAGCCAATATCATGCTGAATGGGCAAAAACTGGAAGCATTCCCTTTGAAAACTGGCACAAGACAGGGATGCCCTTTCTCACCACTCCTATTCAACATAGTGTTGGAAGTTCTGGCCAGGTCAATTAGGCAGGAGAAGGAAATAGAGGGTATTCAATTAGGAAAAGAGGAAGTCAAATTGTCCCTGTTTGCAGATGACATGATTGTATATCTAGAAAACCCCATTGTCTCAGCCCAAAATCTCCTTAAGCTGATAAGCAACTTCAGCAAAGTCTCAGGATACAAAATCAATGTACAAAAATTGCAAGCATTCTTATACACCAACAACAGACAAACAGAGAGCCAAATCATGAGTGAACTCCCATTCACAATTGCTTCAAAGAGAATAAAATACCTAGGAATCCAACTTACAAGGGATGTGAAGGACCTCTTCAAGGAGAACTACAAACCACTGCTCAAGGAAATAAAAGAGGATACAAACAAATGGAGGAACATTCCATGCTCATGGGTAGGAAGAATCAATATCCTGAAAATGGCCATAATGCCCAAGGTAATTTATAGATTCAATGCCATCCCCATCAAGCTACCAATGCCTTTCTTCACAGAATTGGAAAAAACTATTTTAAAGTTCATATGGAACCAAAAAAGAGCCCGCATCGCCAAGTCAATCCTAAGCCAAAAGAACAAAGCTGGAGGCATCACACTACCTGACTTCAAACTATACTACAAGGCTACAGTAACCAAAACAGCATGGTACTGGTACCAAAACAGCGATATAGATCAATGGAACAGAACAGAGCCCTCAGAAATAATGCGGCATATCTGCAACTATCTGATCTTTGACAAACCTGAGAAAAACAAGCAATGGGGAAAGGATTCCCTATTTAATAAATGGTGCTGGGAAAACTGGCTAGCCATATGTAGAAAGCTGAAACTGGATCCCTTCCTTACACCTTATACAAAAATCAATTCAAGACGGATTAAAGACTTAAACGTTAGACCTAAAACCATAAAAACCCTCGAAGAAAACCTAGGCATTACCATTCAGGACATAGGCATGGGCAAGGACTTCATGTCTAAAACACCAAAAGCAATGGCAACAAAAGCCAAAATTGACAAATGGGATCTAATTAAACTAAAGAGTTTCTGCACAGCAGAAGAAACTACCATCAGAGTGAACAGGCAACCTACAAAATGGGAGAAAATTTTTGCAACCTACTCATCTGACAAAGGGCTAATATCCAGAATCTACAATGAACTCCAACAAATTTACAAGAAAAAAACAAACAACCCCATCGAAAAGTGGGCAAAGGACATGAACAGACACATCTCAAAAGAAGACATTTATGCAGCCAGAAAACACATGAAAAAATGCTCATCATCACTGGCCATTAGAGAAATGCAAATCAAAACCACAATGAGATACCATCTCACACCAGTTAGAATGGCAATCATTAAAAAGTCAGGAAACAACAGGTGCTGGAGAGGATGTGGAGAAATAGGAACACTTGTACACTGTTGGTGGGACTGTAAACTAGTTCAACCATTGTGGAAGTCAGTATGGCAATTCCTCAGGGATCTAGAACTGGAAATACCATTTGACCCAGCCATCCCATTACTGGGTATATACCCAAAGGACTATAAATCATACTGCTATAAAGACACATGCACACGTATGTTTATTGTGGTATTATTCACAATAGCAAAGACTTGGAAGCAACCCAAATGTCCAACAATGATAGACTGGATTAAGAAAATGTGGCACATATACACCATGGAATACTATGCAGCCATAAAAAATGATGAGTTCATGTTCTTTGTAGGGACATGGATGAAATTGGAAAACATCATTCTCAGTAAACTATCGCAAGAACAAAAAACCAAACACCGCATATTCTCACTCATAGGTGGGAATTGAACAATGAGATCACAGGGACACAGGAAGGGGAATATCACACTCTGGGGACTGTTGTGGGGTGGGGGGAGGGGGGAGGGATAGCATTGGGAGATATACCTAATGCTAGATGACGAGTTAGTGGGTGCAGTGCACCAGCATGGCACATGTATACATATGTAACTAACCTGCACAATGTGCACATGTACCCTAAAACTTAAAGTATAATAAAAAAAAAAGAAAGAAAAGAAAAACATACCTAACATCCCACAGACAGTTAAAAGAATGGATCAGGCATTAGTGAGAAAACATTTTGAATTAGAAGAAAGCTCTGAGGAAATATGTCAGAATTTAATAGAGATTAATAAGGAGATGCAATATATGAAGAATTTAGAAACATCGACAATTAATCATAAAGTGCCAACCTACGTGGAATAGCAATGTGTGAAGGGAAAAATGTTCCTGAGAAAAAATTGCATTTATTATCCAAAACAGGAGAGAAATGAGTCTATAGATTGAAAACGCCACTTATGCCACACATAGCAGGAGAAAAAATAACACCTAAACATATAGCATGACTGCAAAATACCATAGCTAAAGAAAAATCTTCTAAAACTAACAGGGAACAGGCAAACAACTTGTGAGGAGACAATTATATCAACAACATTGTCAAAAGAAGCAATACACAACAGAAGAAAAGGGAATAAAGCAGCTGAAAGATTCAGGTAAAGTATCACTTGAGAATCTGGCGTATACTAACTGTTGCCTTCACCAAAAGCATTACCTATTTTTAGTACATAACAATATCCTTTGAATGGTGTTATCGTTCCTGAGATGTTGGGAAGGCAATCCCTCAACTCCAAGCGATGGATATCCTACACCCTAAGGCAATTGTATAAGAGTCATTCCCTTTGTCAAATGATTGTATTAAGAATGAGCATACGGGCTGGGTGCAGTGGCTCACACCTGTAATCCCAGCACTTTGGGAGGCCGAGCAGGTGGATCACCTGAGGTCGGGAGTTCAAGACCAGCCTGACTAACAAGGTGAAAGCCCTGTCTCTACTAAAAAAAAAAAAAAAAAATTAGCCAGGCACAGTGGCATCATAGCATGCACCTGTAGTCTCAGCTACTCTGGAGGCTGAGACAGGAGAATCCCTTGAACCCGAGAGGCGGAGGTTGCAGTGAGGTGAGATCGTACCACTGCACTCCAGCCTGGGCGATGGAGAGAGACTCCGAGGATGAGCATATGACATGATTCTGAGCCACCTGTCCTAAAGGGAGGCCTTCTGCGGGTGTCCTAGTAAAATTAAAAAGATAGTCTCAATTCCTGTTTCATACTCTTGATGGTATGTGTGAGAACAGGAACCTTAAAGCTCCTAGTTATTTCTTGGCGGTAAAGGAAGGCACAATAGTAAACTCAGCTTCATGGCACTGTGGATGGCATAGAAGATGGAAAAATGCTGGGCCCTTATTAACAGCACTGACTTACTAAATTAAGCAAACCTGAATATAACTTGCCTTTGGGCTTCTTATAATTTGAGAAAATAAATGTTGGAATTGTTAAAGCCATCTTTAGTTGACTTTCCTATTGTATGCTACTTAAAGAAACCTAAGTGTTCCAAAGTGGTGTAAGAATTGAAGTACTCATAGATCATACCTGCCAAGGATTACTAAAGTAATTGCTTCAACAAGAAAAATAAAAATAAAAGAGGCAGTGGGAACATATGTGAAAGGGAAGCTAAAATCTATGTACAGAAATTATCTGGAATAATGAACAGCTCATTACAACAATAATTATCTTCTGTTGACTAAATTTGGGAAATTTTAAATTTCTCTCTGACAATCCTTTTTTGCGTTTTGTAAAATAAATGCATGGCATTTTTTGAGATTAAAAAATCTTGCAATTTTAAAATAAACATCAACGGAACTTTATTGAACACTATTTTAACAGTTAATGATGGAAAATACAGTAAATTGTGATAGCAACTCACTGGTGTTACAATGTTCCACATATATTTTTATTACCAAATTTACCTCAATCTTATCATCACCTTTGATTAGTGTTATCTTGTAATTTAAAAACTGCTGTAAAACTTTTCTTCCCTTTTCTAACTGTATTATGGTGCCATATAATTATTTCTATTTTTAATACCACTTGTAGAATAAAAATATTTACTCAGCAAAATTATCTCAGCAACTCTCAGTGGCATTTTGAAAAACAATACATTTTCCAAAATAAAGATGAAAATATGCTTGTGATAGGTGCTGCCAATGCTACCATAAAAGGAATAGTTTTCTTCCCAATTTTATCTTTCCGTTGGTTGCCTTCTGTTTAGTTATAATTTTAAAAATATCCTTCAAAATACCATTCCTAACAAGCTTATATAAATTTAGCATTCATTTAATTAACCTTTCTTCAATAAGGATTTTCATTTGAAGTTCTGTGTTTCTATTTGTTCTGCATTCTCTTTGTATTAAATGGAAAAGCTTTCAGGAAGTTATTTTTTGAATATAGGAAACTAAACTTGAGCTGATGCAGAGGAAGTTGAAAATATAGACAATGTCATTTGCAGTTAAGGTCATATGAATGTTTATTTTGCTATAGGAGCTGGGCCTTGCTGGTGAGAACTACACAAATTTGACATAGAAAATAAGGATATATGAACAACCATTCACTGGTCCCATCACCGACTGAAGCCACCTGTTCTTGTTTATGGATGAGCCCACACAGACTGTGTAAATGTAGCTGGGGGGAAGACACCATAATCAGATGCAGTAGGTAGAAACAAATAGGCTTGAAAAGTGTGAATTTATTTAAAATGACAGCTCAAGAAGTTATACTTTTTAGAAAAGTGCATATTTTAAAAAATAATTTCAAGACAAGCCAATTACCATATGTTGTGAGATTTATAATTCATCATAAAATGAAATGTGTTAAAAACTTTCAATTATTTTCTTTTACTGGTAATGCTTTTGAGTGTTTCCTTTTGGATTCTATCAATTAATTTTTGGCTTTTAAAAAATTTTATGAAGCAAGATAACTTACAGTATTCAAAAGACACAGACAACATGAAATGGAGAAATTAAACATCACATATACAAACATTTCAGGTTCTTTTGCTGACATTTAATGCTTTTTAAGTAAAGAGGTTGTTTTAAAAACTCTATATCATGGAATATTATACAGCCCTAAAAATGAAATCATTTCCTTTGTAGTAACATGGATGCAGCTGTAAGCCATTATCTTAAGGGAATTAATGCAGGAACAGAAAGCCATATACTACAGGTTCTTGCTTATAAGTGAACATAAGAAGCTAAACAATGGGTTCTCACAGACATAAAAGATGGCAACAATAGACACTGAGGACTAATAGGGGGACAGGGGGAAGGATTGAAAATGTCCTGGGTACTATGCTCACTACTTGGGTGACAGGATCAATTGTACACCAAACCTCAGCACTTTAAAATATATCCACGTAACAAACCTGCACATGTAACTCCTGAATCAAAAATAAAAGATGAAATCTTAAAAATGAAAATAAAGTATTTTTAATATAGATATAATGTGGATGTATTAGTTTCCCATTGCTGCTATAACACCTTAAACTTAATGGCTTAAAACAACACACATTTATTTCCATTGAGTTCTGTAAGTCAGAAGTCTGAAGTGGAACTTACAAAGCTAAAATCAAGGTGTCAGTAGGGCTGTGTTGCCTCTGGAGACCCTAAGGGAGGATGTGTTTCTTTTCCTTTTCAGAGGCTAGCACATTCTTTGGCTGGTGATCCCCCCTCAATCTGACCGCTGCTTCTGTCTTCACTTCACATCCCCTAGTCTAATTCAAATCCTCCTACCTCGTCTTACACACATCCTTGTAATTAGATTAACTACCTAAATCATCCAAAATAATCTCCCCAACTCCACAATTTAATGATTTTTTAATTAAATAACATCTGCAATGTACCTTTTGCTTTGTAAGGTAACATGTCAACCAGTTCTAGAGACAATAACATGAACATCTTCAGACGAGGGTACTATCTTGTTTACCACAGGTGATCTCTGTGACATTGTATCAAATGCTCAGTGAGTACCTACTGCTTTTTAATTTTGAAATATCTCATTTTATCAGCTAAAATAGTTTATCATTCTATGAATTTGATAGTTAACATATATAGGATAATACACAAAATTAACAAAATAACCTTCTATAAAAATTATCATGCTCAATATTGCAATTAAGCAAATAAAATATTTTTGGTACTATTTTTAGCCTATACATAAAATGTACTTATTAGAAAAAAATAGTCTGTGAAAGGCTAAACAAACGTTGCTAATACAGTAAATACTTTCTAGCTTTAAAAAGTTATTTATTTAGGAAAGATCTAAACAGTAATAATGGTGAGCATTTTATTTTTTCACATACACACATATTAGTGTAATATAAGTTTTATTTTCTTTTTTATGGAAACTTTTGCTCTTCATACAAAACTTTGAAATTGCAGGGAAAAATAATGGCATCTATCTAAAAACAAGCACTCTTAATATTGTCTCTGTACTCTTTCATGTCCATGTAAATTTGTTTTCCATTTATATAAATTTTAAAAATTAACTTTAGTGCTACTGGTCTTTATATATTTAATTTATTTGCCCAATTTTTCTTCATATTTTGAAGGGAATGCTTTTAGAATTTTAAACACTTAAAATTTAGTTAAATCATATTTAATTTGCTTACATTTTATAAATTATTTACATTTTATTAATATAACTGTGATGAGCATAATTATGCATTTTTTTTCTGAGAACAATTTTAAGGATGCAAAATGGAAATTTTTTTTTAAAGAATTGTTGGCATATAGTAGGTATATATATATATATTTTTTTTTTTTTTTTTTTTTTTTTTCAGACGGAGTCTCGCTCTGTCGCCCAGGCTGGAGTGCAGTGGCGCGATCTGGGCTCACTGCAAGCTCCGCCTCCCGGGTTCAGGCCATTCTCCTGCCTCAGCCTCCCTAGTAGCTGGTTCTACAGGAACCTCCAACCACGCCTGGTTAATTTTTTTTTTTTTTTTTTGTATTTGTAGTAGAGACGGAGTTTCACTGTGTTAGCCAGGACGGCCTCAATCTCCTGACCTCGTGATCCGCCCGCCTCGGCCTCGCAAAGCGCTGGGATTACAGGCGTGACCCACCGCTCCTGGCCAGTAGGTGTATATATTTAAGGGGTACATGAGATACTTTGCTGTAACCATGCAATGCATAATAATTACATCATGGTAAATGGGTATCCATTTCCTCACGCATTTATCCTTTGTGTTATAAACATTTGAATTATACTCATTTAGTTATCTTAAGATGTACAATTAAATTTTTACTGACTACAGTCACCCTGCTGTGCTATCAAAAACTAGGTTTTACTCATTCTAAACTACTTTTTATAACCATTAATCATCCTCACTTCCCCTCAACCCCTGTATGACCCTTCACAGCCTCTAGTTACCATCCTTCCATTTTCTATCTCCATGAGTTCAATTGTTTTAATTTTTAGCACAAACAAATGTGAGAATATGCAAATTTTGTCTTTCTGTGCCTGGCTTATTTCACTTAACGTAATGATCCCAGATCCATCCTTGTTGTTGCCAACTACAGAGTGTCATTCTTTTGTATGGCTAAATAATACTCCATTGTATATGTGTATCACAGTTTCTTTATCCACTAATCTGTTGATGGACCCTTAGGTTGCTTCCAAACCTTGGCTATTGTGGACAGTGCTGCGATATGCATGAGAGTACAGATGTCTCCTCCATGTACTGATTTCCTTTCTTTTAGGTATATACCCAGCAGTGGATTTGCTGGATTGTATTGCAGCTATTTTTTAGTTTTTTTTTTTGAGTAACCTCTAAACTGTTTTCCACCGTGGTTGTATTACTTTACATTCCCAACAACAGTGTAAAATTGTTCCCTTTTCTCTACATCCTCACCAGCATGTTATTGTCTGGTGAGGTGATATTACACTGTAGTTTTGATTAGCATTTCTCTGATGATAAATGATGTTGATCAATTTTTCATATTCTTGTATATTTGTATGTCTTCTTTTGAGAAATGTCTATTCAGACCTTTTGGCCATTTTTTCATCAGTTTATTAGATTTTTTTCATGCAGAGTTGTTTGAGGTGCTTATCTATTCTGGTAATTAATCCCTCATCAGGTAGTTTTCAAATTTTTTCTCCCATTCTGTGGGTTGTCTCTTCATTTCCTTGATTATTTCCTTTGCTGTGCAGTATGATTCTGTTTGTTCACTTTTGCTTTGATTGCCTGTGCTTGTGGAGTATTGCCAAAGAAAGTTTTGCCGAGACCAATGTCTGGAGAATTTTCCCAATCTTTTCTCGGAATTCTTTCATAGTTTGAGGTCTTTGATTGAAGTCTTTAATCCATTTCAAACAGATTTTTTTTTTTTTTTTTTTTTTTTTTTTGCAATGGAATCTTGCTCTGTGGCCCAGGCTGGAGTGCAGTGGAATGATCTTGCCTCACTGCAACCTCCATCTCCCGGGTTCAAGTGATTCTCCTGCCTCAGCCTCCTGAGTAGCTGGGATTACAGGCACCCACCACCACGCCCAGCTCATTTTTGTATTTTTAGTAGAAACGGAGTTTCACCATGTTGGCCAGGCTGTTCTTGAACTCCTGACCTTGTGATCTGCCTGCTTTGGCCTCCCAAAGTGTTGGGATTACAGGCATGACCTACCATGCCCAGCTGAATTGATTTTCTATATGGTGAGAGATAGGGGTCTAGTGTCATTCTTCTGTATATGTATATCCAGTTTTCCCAAGACCATTTATTGAAGATACTGTCTTTTCCCCAATTTATGTTCTTGGCATCTTTGTCAAAAATGAGTTTACTGTAGGTGTATGGATTTGTTTCTATTTGTTAAAATTTTGTTCATTTGTTACTATTTTGTTCCATTGATCTATGGTTTTTTTTAATGCCAATATCATGCTGTTTGTGTTATAATAGCTCTGTAGTATAATTTTAAGCCAGATCATGTAATTTCTCATATTTTTTCTTTTTGCTCAGAATGGTTTTGGCTATTCTGGGTCTTTTGTGGTTCCACAGAAATTTTAGTATTTTTGAAATATCTTGACAAAATATCGTTAGTATTTTGATAGGGATTGGATTGAGTCTGTGGATTGATTTAAGTAATATGGGCATTTTAACAATACTGATTCTTCCAACCCATACACATGAAATTCTTTGTGTGTGTGTGTGTCTTCTTCAGTTTCTTTCCATCAGTGTTTTATAGTTTTCATTGTAGAAATCTTTTACTTTTTTAAGTTAATTTCTAGAAATTTAATTTTATTTGTGACTATTTTAAATGGAATTACTTTTTTAGTTCTTTTGCAGATTGTTTACTCTTGACATGTAGAAATGCTGCTGACCTTTGTATGTTGATTTTGTATCGTACAACTTTACTAGAGTTTTTTTTTTTATCAGTTCTGATGGTTTTCTAATAGTCTTTAGGTTTGTCCAAATATAAGATCATATTATCTGCAAACAAGAATAATTTAACTTCTTTATTTCAAATTTGTAAGCCCTTTATTTATTTCTGTTACCTGATTGCTCTAGTTCAGACTCCTGGTACTATGTTTAGTAACAGTGGTGAAAGTAGGCATCCCTGTTGTGTTCCAGATCTAAGAGAAAAGGCTTTCCGTTTCTGCCCTATTCAGTACAATACTATCTGTGGATCTGTTGTATATGACTTTTATTATGTTAACATATATTTCTTCTATCCCCAGTGTTTTGAGATTTTTTATTATGAAGTGATGTTGCATTTTATCAATGCTTTTTCAACGTCAATTGAAATGATCATATAGATTTTGTCATTTTGTTGATTATGTCATTTTGTTGATATAATCTATCACTTTGGTTTGCAAATGTTGAATCATCCTTGCATCACTGGGATAAATCCCACTTGGTCATAATGATCTTCTGAATGAATTGTTGAATTCAGTTTCCTATTATGTTTTTGAAAATTTTTGCATCAATATTCATCAAATATGTTTGTCTGTGGTTTTTTTTTTTTTGATATGTCTTTGTCTTTTTTTTATATCAGGGTAATATAGGTCTCATAGAATGAGTAAGGAAGAAATCTCTCTTCCTTGATTTCTTTTAAAATTTGAGAAGGATTGGTATCAGTTCTTTAAATTTCTGATAGAATTCAGCAGTGAAGCCATTGGTTATTGGTATTTCATTACTGGAAGTCTTTTTATTATGACTGTAGTCTTATTACTTGTCTTTGGCCTGTTCAGGTTTTGGATAAATCTTGGTCAGCTGCATGTGTCTAGGAATTTGTCCACTTCCTCTATATTTTCCAATTTATTGGCATGTAGTTGCCCAGAGTAGTCACTAATGATCCTTTCAATTTCTGTGGTACAAGTTGTGATGTCTCTTCTTTCATCCGTGATTTTATTTACTTAGATATTCTTTCTGTTTTTACTTAGTTTAGGTTACAGTTTGTCAATTTTATTTATCTTTTCAAAAACAAACTTAGTTTAATTGATCTTTTCTTTTGATTTCTTCATTTCAAATTTATTTATATCTGCTCTGATCTTTATTATTTATATTCTGCTACTGATTTTGATTTTGGTTTAGTCTTGCTTTTCTAGTTTTTTGAGATATATCATTAGGTTATTGGCAATTTTCTTGTTTTTCCATGTAGGCATTTTTAGCTATAAATTTTTCCCTTAGTTCTGCCTTCATTATAACCCATAGGTTATAATGAACCCATAGGTATGTTGTGTTTCCATTATCCTTTGTCTCAAGAAATATTTCAATTTCCCCCTTAATTTTTTCATTGACTCACTGGTCATTCAGAGGCACATTGTTTAATTTTCATGTATTTTTATGGTTATCAAAATTCATTTTCTTATTAATTTCTAGTTTTATTCTATTATGATTAGAGAAGATGCTTGATATTATTTTAATTTTTGAAATTTTAAGATTTTTTGGGACCCAACATGTTCTATCCTTAAGAAACATTCATGTGCTAAGAAGTATGTGTATTCTGTAGCCACTGGATGAAATGTTCAGTAAATACCTGTTGGGGCAATTTGTTCTATGGTGTAGATTGTGCCTGATATTTCTTTAGTAATTTTATGTCTGAAAAATTGATCAAACGCTACAAGTTGGGTGCTGTAGTCTCCAGCTATTATTGTATTGGGGTCTGTCTCTCTCTCTGTAGCTTTAATAATATGTGCTTTATATATCTGGATGCTGCAGTGTTTGATGCATATTATATTTACAATTGTATCCTCTTGCTGAAATTATCCGTTTATCGTTATCTCATGACCTTCTTTGCCTCTTCTTACAGTTGTTGTCTTGAAATCTATTTTGTCTCATATAAGTATAGCTACAACTGTACTTTTTTGGTTTCCATTGGCATGAAATATCTGTTTTCTTTCTCTTTCAGTCCATGTGTATGTTTATAGATGAAGTGTGTTTCTTTTAGGCAACATCATTGAGTCTTGCTCTTTTATCTTTATCCCTTCATCTACTCCATGTCTTTTTATTGAAGAGTTTAGTCCATTTACATTCAATGTTATTATTGATAAATAAGAACTTACTTCTAGCATTTTGTTGTTTTCTGGTGTCTTCGTCCCTCTTTCCTTCCTTTTTGTCTTCATTTTAGTGAAGGTGATTTCTTTGGTGGTATGATTTAATTTCTTACTTTTTATATTTTTGTGTATTCATTTTATGCTTTTTTTATTTGAGTTTACCATGAGGCTTGCAAATATTATCTTATAACCCATGATTTTAAGCTGATAAAAACTTAACACTTATTGCATATGCAAACAAACATGCAAAAAGACTAATACAAACTCTATACTGTAACTTTATCTCTCCACTTTTTAACATTTTGTTGTTTCTCTTTATGTCTTACCGTACTGTCTATATGTTGAAAAGTTGTTATAGTTATTATAATAATTATTATTATTTCAATAGGTTTTTGGGGAATATTTCAACAGGTGTTTGGTTGCATAAAGAAGTTTTGTGGTGGTGATTTCTGAGATTTTGGTGCACCCATCACCTGAGCAGTGTACACTATACCCAGTGGGTAGTCTTTTATTCCTCACTCCCCTCAACCCATTTGTCCAAGTCCCCAAAGCCCATGGTATCATTCTTATGCCTGTGTCCTCAAAGCTTAGCTCCCACTTATGAGTGAGAAAATATGATGTTTAGTTTCCCATTCCTGAGTCACTTCACTTAGAATAATGATCTCCAATTCCATCCAGGTTGCTATAAAGGCCATTGTTTTTTTCCTTTTTATGGTTGAGTAGTATTCCATGGTATATGAAATATATATATTTACCACATTTTCTTTTTCTACTCATTGATTGTTAGGCATTTGGGCTGCTCCCATAATTTTGCAATTGTGAATTGTGCTGCCACAAGCACGCATATATAAATATTTTTTTCTTATCATTACTTCTTTTCCTCTAGGTAGATACCCAAGAGTGGGACTGGTGGATCAAATGGTAGATCTACTTTTAGTTATTTAAGGAATCTCCACACTGTTTTCCACAGTGGTTTTACTAGTTTACATTCCCACTAACAGTATAAATGTGTTCCCTTTTTTACCACATCCATGTCAACATCTTTTATTGCTTATGGCTATTCTTAAAGGAGTAAGGTGGTATCACATTGTGGTTTTGATTTTCATTTCTCTGATCATTAGTGATGCTGAGAATTTTTTATATGTGTCTTAGCCATTTGCATATCTTCTTTTGAGAATTGTCTTTCCAATGTTATCTTATAAAATTTTTATGGTTTCAGGTCTTAAAGTCTTGGATCCATCTTCAGCCGATTTTTGTATAAGGTGGTAGATAAGGATCCAGTTTCATTCTTATACATGTGGCTTGCCAATTATCCCATCACCATTTGTTAAATAGGGTGTCCTTTCCCTGCTTTATGTTTTTGTTTGCTTTTTCAAAGATCAGTTGACTGTAAGTATTTGGCTTTATTTCTGGGTTCTCTATTCTGCCCCATTGGTCGATATTAGGGTGATACTGGTTTCACAGAATGATCTATGTTTTTAGATCATTATCATGCTCTTTTGGTGTCTATAGCCTTAGAGTATAGTTTGAAGTCATGTAATGTGATGCCTTCAGATTTTTTTTTGTTAGTCTTGCTTTGTGGGGTCTTTTTTGGTTCCATATAAATTTTAGGATTTTTTTTCTAGTTCCGTGAAGAATGATGGTGGTATTTTGATAGGAATTGCATTGAATTTGTAAATTGCTTTTAGCAGTCTGGTCATTTTCACAACATGATTGAACACATCCATGAGCATGGGATGTGTTTCCATTTGTTTGTGGCATCTATGATTTATTTCAGCAATGTTTTGTAGTTTTCCTCATAGAGGTCTTTAATCTCCTTAGTTAAGTATATTCCCAAGTATTTTATTTTATTTTATTTTTTGCAGCTATTGTAAAAGGGGTTGAGTTCTTGATTTGCTTCTCAGCTTGGTCACTGTTGGTGTATTGCAGGGCTACTAATTTGTGTACATCTGAAACTTTGCTCAATTCATTTACCAGTTCTAGGGGATTTTTGGATGTGTCTTTAGGGTTTTCTAGGAATATTATCATGTCATCAGCAAACAGTGACAGTTTGACTTCCTCTTTAGCAATTCGAATACCTTTTATTTCTTTCTCTTGTCTGATTGTTCTGGGTAGGAATTCCAGTACTATGTTGAATAGAAGTGGTGAAAGTAGGAATCCTTATCTTGTTCCAGTTCTCAGGGTGAATGCTTTCAACTTTTCACCATTCAGTATAATGTTGGCTGTGGGTTTGTCATAGATAATTTTTATTACCTTAAGGTAGGTCCCTTCTATGCTTATTTTGCTGAGGGTTTTAAGTATAAAGAGATGCTACATTTTGTCCAATGATTTTGTTGCATCTATTTAGATGATCATGTGATTTTTGTTTTTAATTTGGTTTATGTGGTGTATTACATTTATTTGTGTATGTTAAACCATCTTTGCCTCCCTGGTATAAAACCCACTTGATCATAGTGGAATGTTTTTTTGATATGTTGTTGGAATTGGTTAGCTAGTATCAGGGATATTGGTCTGTAGTGTTCGTTGTTGTTGTTTTGTCCTTTCCTGGTTTTGGTATTAGGGTGATACTGGCTTCATAGAATGATCTAGAGAGAATTTTCTCTTTCTCTGTCTCTTGGAATAGTGTCAATAGGAATAGTACCAATTCTTCTTTGAATGCCTGATAGAATTCAGCTGTGAATCCATCTGGTTCTGGACTTTTTTATTTTTGGTAACTTTTTAATTGCTATTTTAATCTTGCCACTTGTTATTGGACTGTTCAGAGTTTCTATTTCTTACTGGTTTAATCTAGGAAGGTTGTATATTTCCAGAAATTTATCCATCTCCTCTAGCTTTTCTAGTTTATGTGCATAAAGGTGTTCATGGTAGCCTTGAATAATCTTTTGTATTTCTGTGGTATCAGTTGTTTATTTATCTTTTCAAAGAACCAGTTTTTTGTTTAATTTTTCTTTTGCATTTTTTTTTGGTTGTTGTTTCAAAATAATTTAGTTCTGCTCTGATCTTTCTTATTTCTTTTCTTCTTCTGGGTTTGGGTTTGGTTTGTTCTTGCTTTCCAACTCCTTGAGGTGTGATCTTAGACTGTTGATTTGTGCTTTTTCAGACTTTTCGATGTAGGCATTTAATGCTGTGAACTTTCTTCTTAGCACCACCTTTGCTATAACCCAGAGGTTTTGATAGGTTTTATCACTGTTATCATCCAGGTCAAAATTTGTTTTAAATTTCCATCTTGGTTTTATTGCTGACCCAATGATCATTCAGGAGCAGATTATTTAATTTCCACATATTTGCATGGTTTTGAGGGCTCCTTTTGGATTTGATTTCCAATTTTATTCCACTGTGGTCTGAGAGAGTACTTGCTATAATTTTGATTTTTAAGACTTTGTTGAGACATGTTTTGTGGCGTATCATATGGTCTGTCTTGCAGATGTTCTAAGTGCTGATGAATAGAATGCATATTTTGCAGTTGTTGGGTAGAATGTCCTGTAAATATCTGTTAAGTCCATTTGTTCCAGTGTATAATTTAAGTCCATTTTCTTTTGTTGACTTTCTGTGATGACCTGTCTAGTGCTGTCAGTGGAGTATTAAAGTCCTCCACTGTTATTGTGTTGCTATCTATCTCATTTCTTAGGTATAATAGTAATTGTTCCTTAAATTTGAAAGCTCCAGTGTTAGGTGGATATATATTTAAGATTGTGATATTTTCCTTTTGGACTAGTCCTTTTATCATTATATAATATCCCTGTGTCATTTTTAACTGTTGTTGCCTTAAAGTTTGTTTTGTCTGATATAAGAATGGCTGCTCCTGCTTGCTTTTGGTGTCTATTTGCATGGAATATTTTTTCCACCCCTTTACCTTATGTTTATGTGAGTCCTTATGTGTCAGCTGAGTCTTTCAAAGACAGTAGATATTTGGCTGATGAATTCTTACCAATTCTACCATTCTATATCTTTAAGTGGAGCATTTAGGCCATTTACATTCAACATTAGTATCAAAATGTGAGGTACTATTATTTTATCATGCTATTTGATGCTTGAATACCTTGGGGTTTTTTATTGTGTTGTTGTTTTATAGGCTGTATGAAATTTCTGCTTAAAGGAGATGCTATTTTTCTGTATTCTGAGGTTTTGTTTCAAGATTTAGAGCTCCTTTTAGCAGTTCTTGTAGTGCTGAATTGGTAGTGACAAATTCTCTCAGCGTTTGATTGTCTGAAAAAGACTGTATTTTTCCTTCATTTATGAAGCTTAGTTTTGCTGGATACAAAATTTTTTCCTGATAATTGCTTTGTTTAAGGAGGATAAAGATAGGACTCTAATCCCTTCTCAGTTGTAGGGTTTCTGCTGTGAAATCTACTGTTAATCCATTTTCCTTTAGAAGTAACCTGTTGCTTTTGCCTCGCAGTTTTCAAGATTCTTTCTTTTGTCTTGACTTCAGATTACCTGATGACTATGTACTTATGCAATGTGCATTTTGTGATAAATTTCCCAGGTGTTGTTTGAGCTTCTTGTATTTGGATGTCTAGATCTCCAGCATGGCCGGGGAAGTTTTCCTCGATTATTCCCTCAAATATGTTTTCCAAACATTGAGATTTGTTTTCTTCAACGGAAACACTAATTGTTCTTAGGTTTCTTTATTTAACATAATCCCAAACTTTTTGGAGGCTCTGTTCATTTATTTTTCTATTTTTAATTTTTATTTCTGTCTTTTTCAAATTTGGTTAATTCCAAAGCCTTATCTTAGAACTCCAAGGTTCTTTCTTCTACTTGTTTTATTCTATTGCTGAGACTTTCCAGTGCATTTTACAATTATCTGTGTCCTTAATTTCCAGCAGTCGTGACTGTTTTTTTATTTATACTATCTATTTCATTGGAGACCTTTTCATTCATATCCTGTATCTTTTTTGATTTCTTCAAGTTGGACTTTACCTTTCTCTAGTGGCTTCTTGATTGGCTTAAAAGTCGACTTTCTAAATTCATTTTTTTGGCAACTCAGAGATTTTTATCTTGATTTGGATTTATTGCTGGTGAGCTACTGTGATCATTTGGGGGTGTTAAAGAACCTTGTTTTTTCATACTACCAGAATTGTTTTTCTGTTTTTTTCTCATTTGGATAGACTATGTCAGAGGAAAGATCTGAGACTCAAGGGTTGCTATTAAGATTATTTTGTCCCATGGTGTTCTCCCTTGATGTGGTGCTCTCCTCTTTCCCATAGAGATGGAACTTCCTGAGAGCCAAACTGCAGTGATTGTTATTTCTTTTCTGGATCTAGCCATCCATATGAGCTACTGGGCTCTGAGCTGGTACTAGGGAGTGTCATGTGATTTGATCAATCTTCAGTTCTCTCAGCCATGGATACCACCATCTGTTCCAGGAGAGGTAGCAGAAGAATGAAGTGGGCTCTCTGAGTGTCCTTGGTTGTAGTTTTGTTAAGTGCACTGGTTTTGTGTTCGTTGGCCTCCATCCAGGAGGTGGCGTTTTCAAGAGTGCACCGGCTGCACTAGTATAGGGAGGATCAGGCTGTGGGCAGGGCCGTAGAGCTCCCAAGAGATTAAGTCCTTTGTCTTCAGCTACCAGGGTGGGTACAGAAAGACCATCAGATGGGTACAGGGTGAGGCATATCTGAGCTTAGACTCTCCTTGGGCAGGGCTTGCTGTGGCTGGTGTTGGGGATGGATGTGTGATTCCCAAGTCAATGTAGTTATGGTCCCAAGGGGATTATGGCTGCCTCTGCTGTGTCACACAAGTCACCAGGGAAGTGGGGAAAAGCCAGCAGCCTGGATGCCCAGGCCTCACCCAGCTCCCATGCAGCCCACAGCTTGAAAGGCTGATCTCACTCCCCCACTATGCCTCCCCTGACCCCAGCAGCACCAAGTTTATTACCGGCAGCCTGTGCGCAGGGCTGAGACTTGCCCCAGGCTACAAGCCTCCCAGCTGAGAAAGCAAGCTAACTCACAGTTCCTCAGCTGTGCTACAGAGCCTGCAGTGGCAGCCCATCTCCTGTGGATTCTGTCGGCTTTCCTGATATGTTCCTACAGTACCTCTTGGAGCAAAAGTTCATGATGTAGGTCTCCAAATGCTGCTCTGTCCATCCGAGTGGGAGCTGCAAGTTAGTCCTGCCCCCTATTCACCATTTACCCCTCCATCATAGTTATTATTTTTGATTAGTTCATCTTTTAGTCCTTCTACTTGAGTAGTTTACACACAACAATTACAGTGTTATAAGAGTTTGCATTTTTCTGTAATTACTGTTTATTACCAGTGAGTTTTGTACCTTCAGATTATTTTTGCTCATTAATTTTTTTCTTTATTTTTGCTCATTAACTTCTTTTTCTTTCATGTTTAAGAATTCCCTTTAGCATTTTTTCGTAAGACAGGATGGGTATTGATAAAATCCTTCAAATTTTGTTTATCTGGGAAGGTCTTTATTTCTCCTTTACACTTAAAAAATATATTTGGCCAGGTAAGGTGGCTCATGCCTATAATCCCCGCACTTTAGGAGGCCAAGGCGGGTAGATCACCTGAGGTCAGGATTTCGTGATCAGCCTGGCCAACACAGTGAAACCTCATCTTTACTAAAAATACAAAAATTAGTCAGTCATGGTGGCGGCTGCCTGTAATCCCAGCTACTTGGGAGGCTGAGGCAGAAGAATTGTTTGAACCCAGGAGGCAGAGGATGCAGTGAGCAGAGACTACGCCATTGCACTCCATCCTGCGAAACAAGAGCGAAACTTCCATCTCAGAAAAAAGATATTTTTTTACCAGGCAGACTGTTGTAGGGTAAACTTTTTTTTCTTTTAGCACTTAAAATATGTCACATCACTCTCTTCGTGTCTATAAGGGTTCCACTAAAAAGTCTACTAGCGGACATATCGAAGCTCCATTCTATGGTATTTGTTTCTTTTCTCTTGCTGCCATTAGGATCCTTTGTTTTTCCTTGTCTTCTGGGGGCTTTATTATGAAATGACTGTCTTGATGTGGTCTTCTTTGGGCTACATCAAGGCATTGTGGTTCTTGCAGATTCACAGATGTACTGCATAGGCGGTCCTGAATAAGATCTGGAAGAATTCTCTGAATCTGCTGGTGTTCTATAACCAACTTGTTCTTGAATGTTGACACCTTTGTCTAACTTATGGAAATTCTCTGATATTATCCTTTTGAATAAATTTTCTATCCCTATGTCTTTTTCTTTTAGATCAATAACTCTTAGATTTTCCCTGTTTAGGCTATTTTACAGATTTTGTAAACATGCTCCATTGCTTTTTGTTCTTTTTTTTTTTGTCCTCTCTGACTGCATTCTTTTTTATTTATTTTTATTTTCTTATTATACTTTAAGTTCTAGGGTACACGTGCACAACGTGCAGATTTGTTACATATGTGTACATGTATCATGTTGGTGTGCTGCACCCATTAACTCGTCATTTACGTTAGGTATATCTCCTAATGCTATCCCTTCCCCTCCCCCAACCCCACAACAGTCCCTGGTGTGTGATGCTCCCCTTCCTGTGTCCAGATGTTCTCATTGTTCAATTCCCACCTATCAGTGAGAACATGCAGTGTTTGGTTTTTTCTCCTTGTGATAGTTTGCTGAGAATGATGGTTTCCAGCTTCATACATGTCCCTACAAAGGACACGAACTCATCTTTTTTATGGTTGCATAGTATTCCATGGTGTATATGTGCCACATTTTCTTAATCCAGTCTATCATTGATGGACATTTGGGTTGGTTCAAAGTCTTTGCTATTGTGAATAGTGCCGCAGTAAACATACGTGTGCATGTGTCTTTATAGCAGCATGATTTATAATCCTTTGGGTATATACCCAGTAATGGGATGGCTGGGTCAAATGGTATTTCTAATTCTAGATCCTTGAGGAATCGCCACACTGTCTTCTGTAATGGTTGAACTAGTTTACAGTCCCACCAACAGTGTAAAAGTGTTCCTATTTCTCCACATCCTCTCCAGCACCTGTTGTTTCCTGACTTTTTAATGATCACCATTCTAACTGGTGTGAGATGGCATCTCACTGTGATTTTGATTTGCATTTCTCTGATGGCCAGTGATGAAGAGCATTTTTTCATATGTCTGTTGGCTGCATAAATGTCTTCTTTTGAGAAGTGTCTGTTCATATCCTTCACCCACTTTTTGTTGGGGTTCATTGTTTTTTTCTTGTCAGTTTGTTTGAGTTCTTTGTAGATTCTGGATATTAGCCCTTTGTCAGATGAGTAGATTGCAAAAATTTTCTCCCATTCTGTAGGTTGCCTGTTCACTCTGATGGTAGTTTCTTTTGCTGTGCAGAAGCTGTTTAGTTTAATTAGATCCCATTTGTCAATTTTGGCTTTTGTTGCCATTGCTTTTGGTGTTTTAGACATGAAGTCCTTGTCCATGCCTATGTCCTGAATGGTATTGCCTAGGTTTTCCTCTAGGGTTTTTATGGTTTTAGGTCTAACATTTAAGTCTTTAATCCATCTTGAATTAATTTTTGTATAAGGTGTAAGGAAGGGATCCAGTTTCAGCTTTCTCCATATGGCTAGTCAGTTTTCCCAGCACCATTTATTAAATAGGGAATCCTTTCCCCATTTCTTGTTTTTGTCAGGTTTGTCAAAGATCAGATGGTTGTAGGTGTGTGGTATTATTTCTGAGGGCTCTGTTCTGTTCCATGGGTCTATATCTCTGTTTTGGTACCAGTACCATGCTGTTTTGGTTACTGTAGCCTTGTAATATAGTTTGAAGTCAGGTAGCATGATGCCTCCAGCTTTGTTCTTTTGGCTTAGGATTGTCTTGGTAATGTGGGCTCTTTTTTGGTTCCATATGAACTTTAAAGTAGTTTTTTTCCAATTCTCTGAAGAAAGTCATTAGTAGCTTGATGGGGATGGCATTGAATTTATAAATTACCTTGGTCAGTATGGCCATTTTCACAATATTGATTCTTCCTATCCATGTGCATGGACTGTTCTTCCATTTGTTTGTGTCCTCTTTTATTTTGTTGAGCAGTGTTTTGTAGCTCTCCTTGAAGAGGTCCTTCAGGACCTCTCTGACCGCATTTTTAAATAGGCTGTTTTCTAGCCCAGTCATTACTTTATTTTCTCAATCAATTCTGCCATTAAGAGACTCTGATGTATTCTTCCCTATGTCACTTGCATTTTTCAACTTTACAATTTCTGTTGGATGCTTCATAATTTTTCGATCTCTTTGTCAAATTTATCTGCTAGAATTCTGAATTCCTTTTTTGTGTTATCTTGAATTTCTTTGAGTTTCTTCAAAACAACTACTTTGAATTCTGTCTGAAAAAGCACATATCTCTGTTTCTCCAGGATTGATCCTTGGTGCGTTTAGATCAATGGTGCCTTTGGACCAACTTGTTTGTTTGGTGAAGCAACATTTTTCTGTATAATCTTGATGTTTGTAGATGTTTGTCAGTTTCTTGGCATTGAAGAATTGGGTATTTAATGTAGTCTTTATTGTCTGAGCTTGTTTGTGCCTGTGTTTCTTAGGAAGGCTTTCCAGCTATTCAAAGGGAATTAGTCCTCAAGCCCAATAATGCTGTGGTTCTTGCAGATTCATATAGATAGTGCATAGGTGGTCTTGAATAAAATCCAGAAGAATTCTCTGAATTACCAGAAATAGACTCTTGTTCTTTTCCCTTACTTTCTTCTGAACAAACAGAGGCTCTCTCTCTCTCGGTGCGGAGCCTCCTGTAGCTGGAGGTGAGGTGATGCAAGCACTCCTATGGCCACTACCACTGAAACTGCCCTGGGTTAGACCTGAAACCAGCACAGCACTGGGTCTAACCCAAGGCCTGCTGTAACCACTACCTGACTACTGCCTATGTTCACTCAAGGCTCTAGGGTTTTATAGTACAGCAAGTGGGGAAGCCAGCCAGGTTTGTTTCCTTTCCTTCAGGGTGGTGAGTTCATAGGCCCTGGACTGGTCCACTGAGTTTGTTTGGAAGCCAGAGACTGAAGTCAAAGACCTTAGAAATCTACTTGATATTCTATTCTACTGCAGCTAAGCTGGACTTCAAGCCGCATGACAGTCTTTCCCAGCCTTCCCTCCCCTTTTTACAGGCAGAGAAGCCTTTCCCAATGGCCACCACTACTGGACCACAGAGAGTTTTACCAGGCCATCGCAGATGTTCACTTAAAGCCCAAGGGCTCTTCAGTCAGCTTGTGAATGCTGCCAGGCCTGATACACACCGTTCAGGGAAGATGGTTCCCTTTTTGCCCAGGGCGGGTCCAGAAGTGCTGTCCAAGTGCCTAGACCTGGACTTGGGGACCCTAAGAGTTTGCAAGGTGCTATCCCCACTGTGGTCAAGCTGGCACCTAAGGTACAAGACAAAGTCCCCTTCACATTTCTCTCTGCTTTTCTCAACCAGAAGGAGTCTTTCATCAAAACCACCATAGCTGAGAATGTGCTGGGTCACACCTGAGGTCAGCATATCTCAGAGTCTCACCCAAGGCTCAAAGCATACTACCTGGGTATCACTGTTGGTTATTCAGGGCCCAAGGGGTCTTTAGTCAACAGGTGATAAATCCTGCCAGGACTAGATCCTTCCTTTCAAAGCAGCAGGTTCCCTCTTGTTCAGAGTATGTCTAGAGATGTCATCTGGGAGATGGGGCCTGAGATCAGAGCCTCACGATACTGCCCAGTGCCCTATCTTAGTGTGGCTGAACTGGTATTCAAAATGCAAGATGAAGGCCTCTTTGGTCTTCCCTCTCCTCTCCTGAAGGAGAAGGAAGGAGTCATTTTCATTGCTGCAAGCTGTGCCTCCTGGGTTTGTGAAAGTGGTGGTGCAAGCATTCCCTTAGCCACTCCAGCTGATGTCTCCCTAGGTCACATGCCACCCTAGTGCACCGGCTCTAAGCCCAGTCCAGCGATAACGCTTGCCTAGGAATTGCAGCCCTTATGTCCTAGACCATCTTTCAAGTTTGCCTAGAACCCCAGAGCACTTGAGCCCGTGGTGGTGATGCTTGCCGAAACTCAAGTTCTGACCAAGGGGACAGGCAATTTCCGTGTGGTTAGGGCTTATCGAAATGCTCCCTTCATAAGCGAGTGCTGGCTGAGCCCAGCATGACTTTTGTCTCTGCTATGACGAGATGGCACTGTGTTCAACGCCAAATTCTCAGTTGCTGTGCTCGCCCTCACCCAAGAGCACAGATGCTCTCTCCACACTATGCACCCACTGCAATGGGATATGGGAGGAATTGACATCAACAATTCAAGACTGTCTTTCTTACCCTTTTCAAGACCTCTTTTAGTGATAGGAAGTTTTAACCCAGTACTGTAATTGCTAATCTGACTTTTGATTCTTATGACTGTGTTTTTGTTGTGTGTAGAAAGTTGTTAAAATGTGGTCTTCCTGAGGAGAGGAATGATCAATACAAGCTTCTATTTGGCCATCTTCCTTCACCCTCAGGAAATAGGTTCTTAAAACTGTTTTTCTACCAGTGATCATTAAATTTTATTGATGAAGAATCACAAACCTATATTTTAATCCACCCAAATATATTACAGAAGAATTGCAGATAATTAAATAACATAAGGAAAGTCACCCAATTATAAAAATAGAGACTATTAACATGATATAAAGGTATATGTTTTAGTTATATTTGCAATCTCATTTTGTTTCTAAAATATATTTGAATTGTTTTGGACATATCAAAAGAAATATGAGGAACAGAAGGTATATCCAAAGAAAAAATGGATATGATATGTATCGACATCTTTTATATGTTAAAACAGAGCATTAATTCTCATTAACTTGATTAAATATTCTAACTCAAGATTTTCTTGGAGAAAGATAATTTTGAGGAGATGGATATGTTAATTTACTTGACTACAGTAATTAGTCACTATGTATATCAAAACCTCATGTCGCACACCTTAAATGTATACAATTCTTATGGAAACATTTTTAAGAAGATAGAAATTTAGAGACTGTTTCTCAGTATTCTACAGGCAATGTTTTCATGTGCTGTGTATTTAAATGAGAGTAATAAAGTGTCATATAAATGGCAATTACTCATATTTCACAGCTTATCATCTTAAAACACTTTTTAAGCTGTATATTATGGCCTGGTGAATCTTAAGTAGCAAGAAATATTGCAGTTATTGTGAGCAAAAATACTGAAAGACTATCTTTTCATTATTTCTGAAGAAAAATCATCAATATTTGGTTTTCAAGTAAGAATAATTTCAATTGTAGATAAAATGAAGATGTTTTGTTTAACCACACTGTTTTTTTACTGTGCCACAATTTACATAAGTCTATCCTACCATTTACTGGAATATAAATCTGATATACCATTTAATTCTAACCAATAAAAACATAAACTTATAGGGACCTTTGTTATTGGAGATAAGTTAACTTAGTAAAACAATTAACATGAAAAATAGGAAGGGAAGCAAAACAATACAGGGTCTTTATTAATACTGATGTCCAAAGTCAAGGTTTTTAGTCTCATATAAGAATGAGTTATAGTTCACGTGGCAAAAGTCAGACTTTAATATATCATGTATTTAATTGTCTATGACTAACATATGCTTAATTAATATTTTCCTTTTTTTTAAAGAACAGGTCAAATTTAACTTGAAAGTCTTAAATGAAGAGGGCAACACAAAAGCAAACACACACATGATAAACCATCAAAGCATTAACATGAACACCACCACCCATCATAAAAAAACAATGTCAATAGAAATACATTGAGTTTTTAATACATCAAAATGCAAATGATGCACATGAGTCTCTTAGGAACACAACCACCTACCCAGATAATTACCCTTGAAGTCCTAGTGATTCAGCATGATCCTCCTCCAAAAATCAGATTTATCTGGACCAGAACTGGAAACTTTCTGAGAAAATACATTAAAAAGAATTGACTAGCAAAAGTGCAAATAAGAAATAGCATTACATGGAGGATCTTGAATATTTAAATTGAAAACAAATTTAGACTTCTATTGATACTGCAAGAAATCCTACTCTCTCCCATTTTAACATTATTGAAATTCCTATTCCTTTGTAAACTGATTGTAAAATTACTCTGGCTTCATTTATAGAGCTAAACTATTGCAATACTCCGGAAGAAATAAATGGTAAGTTTCTAGATGGGGGGAAAAGCTGTGTGACAGTGTTGAGCAATGAGAAATAAAACAGTAAGTGCTTTGAGACAATGAGGCATTCTGAAGAGATAAAATAAGCAATTTCTTGTGAATATAGAGTGGTCATGACCACTTTTTAGGTGGCATCCAAACTGTGCAATAAATGAAAACAAAATATACTACTGCATGAGGAAATTCAATAATTCAGGTCTTTTTAAAAAAATTAACATACGACATAGCTCTCTCTGAAAACATTTTTCCCCACTTCCTAACATACACAAACATACATAAACAGCAAATAGGATTGGGTACTAATGTGATATATGGTGTATTAGATATAGTGTATATATATTGTTTTATGCTAATAAATGTGGTTTTGTTATTTGATTTTCAAAAAAAGCATTTTTCTTTAGAACAATTTCAGGTTCACAGCAAAATTGAGCACAAAGTAGCATTCCCATTTACCACCCATCCTCACCTCTGCAAAAACTTCCCCCACTATCTGCATCCCACAAAACAGTGGTGCATTCTTAACAATTGATGAACCTACATTCATTATCACACTATATCATTAACGCCCAAAGTTTATAGTTAACATTAGGGTTCACTCTTGGTGTTGCACATTCTGTGGGTTTTGACAAATGAATAGTGACATGTATCCACCATTGTATTAAGTTGGTGCAAAAGTAATTGCAGTTTTTGCCATTGAAAGTAATGGCGGAAACAGCAATTATTTTTGCACCAACCAATAGCAAGTACTATAGACTCAGTGCCCTAAAAATCCCTTCTGTTCTGCTTCTTCATTCTCTCTCCTGTAACCACTAGCAATAATTGATCTCTTTTCTGTCTCCATAAATTTGCCTTTTCAAAATGTCATATACTTGGATTCATATGGTATGTATTTTTTCACATTGGCTTCTTTCACTTAGTAATGTGAATTTAAATGTCCTCTATCTATTTTTAAGGCTTGATAGTGCATTTCTTTTTAGTACTGAATAGTTCTTCATTGCCTGTGTGTATTACAGTTTATCCAGTTGCCTAATGAAGGATATCTTGTTTGCTTCTGAGTTTTGGCAATCATAAAGCTGCTTTACACATTTTTGTGAAGGTTTTTGTGTGGACGTAAGTTTTCATTTGGGTAAACACTACAGAACACAATTGCTAGATTGTATGGTTAAATTATACTTATCTTAGTAGGACACTCTTAAACAGTCTTCCAAAGTGGCTATACCATTTTGCATTTCCACCAGAAGTGAATCACAGCTCCTGTTGCTCTACATCCTTGCCAGCAGTTGGTGGTGTCAGTGTTTTAAATTTTGGTCACTCTAATAAGTGTGTAGTGGTATCCCATTGTTGTTTTAATTTGCATTTCCCTAGTGACATATGATGCTGAACTTATTTTCATATACTTACTTGCCATCTGTAGATTTTCTTCAGTGAAGTATGTCCTCAGGTCTTTTTCAAAAAAAGTAATAAGATTTTCTGTTTTCTTATTGTTAAAAAGTTTAAGAGTTCGGCCGGGTGCGGTGGCTCATGCCTGTAATTCCAGCATTTTGGGAGGCTGAGGCGGGCGGATTATGAGGTCAGGAGATCGAGACCATCCTGGCTAATACGGTGAAACCCCGTCTCTACTAAAAATACAAAAAATTATCTGGGCATGGTGGCGGGTGCCTGTAGTCCCAGCTACTCTGGAGGCTGAGGCAGGAGAATGGCGTGAACCCGGGAGGCGGAGCTTGCAGTGAGCCGAGATCGCGCCACTGCACTCCAGCCTGGGCGAAAGAGCGAGACTCTGTCTCAAAATAAATAAATAAACAAATAAAATAAAATAAAGGGTTCTTTGTATATTTTCTTTTCTTTTTCTTTTTCTTTTTTTTTCTGAGACGGAGTCTCACTCTTTCGCCCAGGCCGGACTGCAGTGGCGCTATCTTGGCTCACTGCAAGCTCCGCCTCCCGGGTTCACGCCATTCTCCTGCCTCAGCCTCCCGAGTAGCTGGGACTATAGGTGCCCGCCACCACGCCTGGCTAATTTTTTGTGTTTTTAGTAGAGAAGGGGTTTCACCGTGTTAGCCAGGATGGTCTCGATCTCCTCACCTCATGATCCGCCCGCCTCGGCCTCCCAAAGTGCTGGGATTACAGGCGTGAGCCACCGTGCCCGGCCTGTATATTTTCATTAGCAGTCCTTTATCAGACGTATCTATTGCAAATATTTTCTCTCAGTCTATGGCTTGTCATCTCATTAGCTTGACATTGTCTTTTGAAGAGCAGAAGTATTTTATTTTAGTGGATTGCAGATTATCAATTGTTTCTTTCATTAATCATGACTTTGGTGTTCTATCTAAAAAGTCGCAATACCCAAGGTCGTCTAGATTTTCTGCTGTGTTATCTTCCAGGAGTTCTGTAATTTTGTGTTTTACATTTAGGTTATGATTCATTTTGTGCTAATTTTTGTGAAGAGTGTAAAATCTGTATCTAGATTTACGTCTTTGCATGCAGAGGCTCGGTTGTTCCAGCACTATTTATTGAAAGGAGTATCTTTTCTTCATTGTGTTGCCTTATTCCTTTGTTAAATATCATTTGACTATATTTATCCATATCTATTTCTGGACTCTCTTACCTATTTTTTCATCAATTTCTATCATTGTCTAATATTTCTAAAGTTATGGGACATTGCTTTCATTCTTATTTTTATTTTATTAATCAAAACTTCAGAATATATTTTATATGAAATACTTATTGCACTTAGAATTAAAATAAAATTTTACAGTGTAAATTCTACGTTGAATTTTTCATAATTTTTGTTTTTTAAAGTTATACAAAATGCACAGTTCCTCTTCTTACAGCTGTTGGTAAATAATATGTATAGATCTGTATCTAAATACTATTAATGTCACCTTTCCTTGGCAAGAATAACACACCATTTATTGATTCTATATTAACACTGTACCAAATTTAGCATTGGGAACAAAATTCTAAAGAAAATTAGAGGTATGGAGAATTTTATAAAGAGTTTCCCATATGCTTCAGAAATCCATGTGTGTTAAGAATAAAACAATGAATTTTTATTATAACAAAGAAGAATTGAGACAGATGGAATGACACAGTAAAAAAATACTTTCGAAAAATGAATTTTTAAAATAATCACACTTCTCTTATTTTTCTTCAAATTCTTAACCCAATGGTGTATTGTCAATTTTGTAAAAACAAACAACAATAAAAAGGTGTCATGACTTTAACTTTTCCTTTCATCATAAAATGGTAATTTTCCAGTAAAATATGTGAAATGAATTTTTTAGTGATGACAATGATCATGATGATAATTTTATAAATACTGAAATAGTTTAAATTTACCAATGACAAAGAGCTTTTACTGCTTTCTGAGGCTGTTTATTAATGGATATAATGGGTTTTATAATGCCTATCATAGAGGTTTGAAATAAGAAATTATAAAACATTGAATAGCACTTAAATATATCTTTTTAAAAAAACTTCTTGTGGGTGATCTTCAATACATACTTCACTGTACCAATTGAGATGTGATTTAAGGATATTTTATCAGTTAAACTATTACCTTTTTATATCTGTTTATCTGGATTTGTGTTTGTTTCAGAGATTTGATCTTATGTAATCTTCAGAGCTGGCTAAGCTTCCTGGTTAGGCCAGCTCTGCAACTCTCTTTGCCTCTGATACTGGAGTTGAAGTCTACAGGAGAGGAGTCAGGAAGGAAAATTGGAGGTAAGATAAGGAACAAGAACAAGCTGGAATTCACAGCAGAATTGGAGCCCATGATTATGGACAGAAAACTATGCTTGTTTTTGTGGCCTTAGACCCGGTATCTGATAGGGTATCCTGCAGAAGCTGGGCCTCTCATAGCAGAGCTCAACACATTCACCTAGCATAGATTGAGAGAAGCTTCAAGGAGGATTGAGGGGATGGTAAAGCATTTTAAGGCCAAGCTGCTGCTCCTCTTGCTAATGATGTAATTCCATCTTTATCAACCTAAGAGATTAAAAATTGTAGCGTCACCTCTGCTCTCCAAATCAAGAACAATAATTTATCTAGGGCCCATCTTAACCAGAACACACAGGAAGAGGAATTCTGGGTAACATAGTCTGACACACCAAAGTTAGCACGTTGAAAAGAATATGAGTGTCAACTGGGCACTTACACACATCTCCTTACAATATGCATAATTTTCAAATAAGAAAATAAGTCACCTTTTCCTAGCATCATGCAAGCCTTCTGCTAAATGAAAACACTGTAACCTTTTCCCTATAAGAGGCCTCCAGTCTTCTCTTTTGTCTTTGGATGATGTTCGTTCTTTTCCTAGCTGATCCACACTTCCATTTGATATTATGTAACTTAAACAGTGAGTTTAAAGTAAATTATAATGAATATATCTCATGTCAGGTGACGAATTAGAAAGGGAAAAAAATATTTAGTGAACGTATGTATATTATATCAAAATAAGGATGAAATACTCAACTATTATGGTCCTCATTTATACAATTGATCACATAATGATAGCTCATATATATAAGAGTAAAATAATAAAGGCCATTATTTAAAAATTACTTGCATGCAAATTTTGAGCCAGTAAAATGATATGCAAAGGCTATTAAAAATGTTAGCCAGGGAGAGATACATTTGGGTGTTTTTAATTTCTGATACATATAGAACATCTCTACTTTTAGTACTTTATTTTCAGTTATTAATATTAAATAAAATACCGATTTTTCTCTGAGTAAGAAATTACTGGAAATTGATTCTTCTTTTAAACAGATAATTTTCACAATATTTTACTTTCTTATAGGCTGAAATCCTTTTCTTGTAATCTTCATTTTTAATACAAATTAATTTATAAGAAATATTTATTCAACATAGATTTACTTTAATGCAAATCCAATGTCAATATAACTCTTCCAATGATTCCAGCATTCTTATATTTCATTAGGAAATGAAATTACCTGATATAATCCATGTTGTAATGTTAATTTTTCTTGCTATACAAGTTATATAGCAACTATGAATGGCACTAATAACAACCAATAGTAGTCATGGCTGTAGATATGTTCAGGAACCCAAAAAAAAGAAATGATATTTTCTATTTTCCCACATAAGTTACATAATATCTAGGAAGGGTCTCCAGTTTGACTCATGCTCTCTGCTCCTTTTGGAACAATCTTTCGTGGTCAGAAGCAGTATTGTGGCCAGGCCTGGGTGATGTGTATCTAAGAGGTCAGAATGACTGTATTTTTACTGGACAGAGAACATTTCTCAAAAAGGTAATAGAGAGTGGGGTTGTCCATCAGACCAAACAATAGATGCATTGCAGTGCATCTAGCTTAATGAGTTTTGCTTTATCCCATTATTAATATTCTATAGGTTGGTGCAAAAGTAACTGTGGTGTTTGCCATTAAAAGTAATGGCAAAAACACCCTCCGTATTGTTATTTTCTAGAACATATCCTTAATGTTCTGAATTCATTTAGGTGAGATTTTTATATAACTAAGCAACATTAGGAAGCTCAAGTCAATAGAAAAACAATAGAAATAATCCTAAGTGACACTGAAAAACTAAATTTCTGGAAGCCATATTTTTTGCAAATTATCCTTAACTACATTTTTTTCTCTGACTATAATTATATTTACACACTATAATGCTTCAAGAACCTAGAAAACTTTTTTTTAAAGACTTTATTTCCTTTCTGAATTATGACAAAAATCCAAGAAAGCTCACACATTGCCCTCTCATGAAATTTGATTCTCAGGCAATATTTTAAGGTTTGCACCTTTTTTTTTGACATGCTTGCAGCAATCATTTTATTTGAATATCTGTTTCAAATAACAGAAGATAGTATAAAGCAGATTGTATTTTTCACACTTTTGTCTACATATATATATGAAATCTTACTCCTTCCTAAAATAAATCCCATCCTTTGCCAGTTTCTTTAAAATTCTGTAGTGTATTGCTGCTTCATGGCAATGAAGTTCATTTCAAGATTAACCACTGCATTTAAAACACTAGAAAAAGTCCTGAAAAACTTAATGCAGTCTTAAATTTTGAACATATTTCTATAAATGAACATAGTTATAAGCACATTGCACTTAAAAGCTTACAGCACATCTTTAGTTATTGTAAAGACATTAGAACGTACTTAGATTCGTGTGTTTTATTGTTTTAAAAATAAGGCTATTACTTTAGGGAGGGTAAGCTCACCTTACAACATTTGCTGTTGTAAAAGTCTTCTAAAAGTTACCAGTATCACTAATTATCGTTGACGCATCATTACCAACCTCTCTGTCACATTATACGTGTTTCCCTAAGGGAAACACTGTAAGAAATGATCCATAAAAGTGGTGTCAATAATAGGGTGTATGAACCACTATACCTATATTTGCACAGTAAAGGCATTGAAATAAACCAGATGGTCTCTTCCTTTCTTGAAGGTTAAATTAAATGCATATTTACTTTTCCTTTAATTATAACCTTCATCCTACAGGGCAACTTTTAACCAAAGACATGGCTGCATAATTCACATATAATTTGTCAGGGCAATGAATAAATAAAAAAAAACACAGTAGCCTGGTGCTGCTAATATTGCTAGGCATGGCACCTTTCTCACAATCATAGATTATTTTTTAATTTGGTTGATGTAAAAGTTATGTGACTTATTTTCTTATCGATATTGAGAGTTTTTTGAGTCTTTAGAACCTTGCAACCGTTGCTTCTGAGAGTCGTTTCACCCCTTGTAGCCTCATTTGTAATATATTTATGAGACTATCAGAACACAGTTTATTTGAGTATACATATAGTTACATGGATTAATCAAGCATACTAGATCATACTAAAAAAAAAGAACTCCACTTTTAAAAAGTGGAATAATTAAGAGCTTGGGAAACTTCAAATTGACCATATCAGCCCACAAATTTAATTTCTTACCCATGGTTAACTAAAAAGTAAAGAATATCTCAGATATTGAATACTGAATATTGGAAACCTTAATTAAACCTAGTATTGTTCTATGGTGTATTTCTCTTATCAATATCAACATGATAAATCAAAGAACTGATATTTACCAAGCCCTCCTATAATGTATGCATAATGTTAAATGTTTGTTATCTTGATGTTACAGATCAGCAAACAGGAATTTAGGTTTGTAACTTGTCCCAAATTGCAAATGTCTCTACCCATTATTATATTAATTAATAGATGACAAGATTTTTAAAATAAATGTTAAACAAATTTGACAATACAGTTAGATCATATATGTGCAAACAAAGTGTCTAAAACAGTGTGGGAAGCAAATAAAGGCAACCCATTCACACACAAAAAAACTTGAATTCATTCCTATTTGTAATGCTTCAAGTTCCTGCAGACTTGGAAGTCTGACTATAACTGAGGTTTACTGCTAGGAAGAGGATAGACTTTATGTGTCTTGCTCAGACAAAGTGGAAAATCTCTCAAAGCCCTGTTCTGAAAATTATAGTAGGAGTGGACTTGTGTTTTGGAGATGGAATGATGTGTAATCTCATGTATTATGTTCATTTCGAAGGAATCCCAGTTCAGCTAGCCAGGGTTGTTTGGGTTAAAACTCTTTCATTTATTTCTTCCCTTAATGAGATTAAGACGATACAGATCCAGAGAATGCTACATGAGGCCTTGGCCAATGAAAACTAAAGCAAAACAAAAAACAAAAAAGAACCAGAAAAACAAAAACATTTATAAGTGCAAAAAGAGTTCCCTAGGGAAGGAAATAACAGCACTTTCTGCCCAGGAGATAATAAATATTTGAGATAGGACCTCACTTTCTCTTAAGTGATTTTAAGACATATTCCTGTAATCCCAGCACTTTGGGTGGCTGATGCGGGCGGATCACCTGAGGTCAGGAGTTCAAGACCAGTCTGGCCAACATGGCGAAACCCGGTGTCTACTAAATACACAAAATTAGCCGGGAGTGGTGGCAGGTGCCTGTAATCCCAGCTGCTCAGGAGGCTGCAGCAAGAAGCATTGTTTGAACCCAGGAGGCAGAGGTTTCACACCGTTGCACTCCAGCCTGGGTGACAGAGCGAGAATCTGTCTCAAAAAAAAAAAAAAAAAAAGTTATCTGTTGCCTAAATTTTAGGAGGAACATTAATACAATGCACATGATTTCTGATGTTGGGGTCAGGTCCACCTGAAAAATTTTTAAATCTTTCATTTACGTAAGTGACACAAATATATGTATAATTTTGGATGTCATAATTTAAAACATATTCCTCTAAGGTAGAAGGTATTGGCAAGGAATAGTGAGGATGGAGAGAAATCTAGAAGTTCTGCCACGTAAGAATGTGGTAGAGAACTGAGGTCCTTGCAATGAAGAAATTGAGTAGTTCAGGGTGAATGGGCAAGTACCAGCAGCATTCTTTTTAGGATTTTCTGTGGCTATGAAGTGGGGTTTTTATTGTGATTCAATGATGAAAATGAAACAGATTTCTCTATATAATCTTAGACTTTAAGATTTAATATAACTTTAATTGGTCTAACTTAATAAAACTCCTATGTGAAAATGGCATTATGGCCATAGCTTGAAGAAGTCGAGAGGAAGAAAGAGAATGATGAAGGATGGATAATTTCCAGATGATGGAATGGAAAAGTTTGTCACTTTGAAACGTCATCATGTAAACTCAGAGGAAAGAATTGTCCAGTTTATAATTATAAGGTGTAGGAAAAAATGCTACAATAATTATTTATTTACCATAGCCAACTTTCATTCCTTGAAATTTAAAGCAAGCTATTCTAGGAATAAACCTGCCAATCATAACTGAGACAAGTATAAATATTCATCATTCTAAATATGAAGATATAAAAAGATTAATGTTAATATGTTCACGTAAAAATGGGTATTGTTATGGTCTAAGGAAGAATATTGTTTTAAGTAGGACATTAATTTCAGTAAATAATATTTCATAAATTTTATTTTCATAAGTAAATTAAGAAAAAGTAGATAAATTTAAAAAAACTCCAAAGATAAGTGCTATAATTGAATTGCATCCTCCCAAATTAATATGTTGAAGGCCTTACTGCAGACGTGACCATGTCTGAAGATAGAATCGTTAGGAGGTAATTAAGATTCAATGAAGCCATCAGAGTGGAGTTCTAATGCTACAGGACTGCTAAAAGGAAAAGATCTCTCTCTTTCCTCTTCCTCCATCCTACTTCCTGTCATGTGACTGTCATGTGAAGACACAACCAAGAGAGCCATCACCATAAACCATACTGAACCTTGATCTTGGACGTTCCAGGCTCCAGACCAAATGTCTCTCTTTTTTTTTTTTTTTTTTTTGAGACAGAGTCTTGCTCTGTCTATCAGGCTGGAGTGCAGTGGCGCAATATCGGCTCACTGCAACCTCTGCCTCCCAGGTTCATGTGATTCTCCTGCCTCAGCCTCCTAAGTAGCTGGGACTACAGGCGTGTGCCATCACTCCCGGCTAATTTTGTATTTTTAGTAGAGATGGGGTTTCACCATGTTGACCAGGATGGTCTCCATCTCTTGACCTCGTGATCCACCCTCCTCGGCCTCCCAAAGTGCTGGGATTATTTTTTAAGCCATCTAGTCTATGGAATTTTGTTACACAGCTCAAACACACTAGTACAAAGGACAAATTGAATCCAATTCAAAAAATTTTTATAAACATTTTATATAAGACCTTCTATGAAGTGCTAAGAAACTTAAGACGTTACTTTTCATTAAAGTAAAAACACGTTATACAATCATACCTGATCTTACCAAAGAATAGAAACCTATATAAACATATATGTATATAAGCCTAGAAACATGTAGAAATATGTTGTCTGCACTTGTGTGTGGGATGTGTGTGTGTGTATGCGTGCACATGTTTAAGGAATTATATTCTCACTCTAATTCCTAGCAAGTTTAGCAATAACACATTCATGTTTTATCAAGTAATATATTAAGGGCTGGTGATCATTTTTTCTAATTTTTATAGGATTGCCTTGTAAAAGTCAGGCCTTTAAAACTAGAGTTTGTAAGTAAGAAGAGTCTAGATACAAAACATCAATATTCCTTAGCAATGAAGCATGGCAAGTCTTGAATGTACTATAAATAGCACTAAATTTCCAAATCGTATTGAAATGGAAAACTGCTTAGTAAAGACACTATGTCTCAAACAGAGTCACAGCAAGTTTCTTTTGTTCCACTTAAACCAACTGCCTGAGTTCGCAAATATTGGCTCTTCCTTCTCATTCAAAAAGAAAACAGAGGAATGAGGCAATTTCCTGGGTGATTATCACAATTCAGTGCCTCACTTTTCTACAGAGCTCTCTGTCAATTATTCTTATTTAATGGAAGTAGAATTTGAAGATGAACACATTTGAGTGACAGTAATATTTCTAAAAATTGCTGAAGAAAAGCAAATTGTAAAGAAAAAAAAAAAAAAGCCTATCAACTTCATGAGACCTGAAGCAGATCGGTTGTTCTTTCTGAGGTAATAGCAATGCTATCAGTCAAACAGGGCCTTAACTCTAAAAATAACTTTATTCACCAAATCTGTGATAACTACACTCATTCAAAGATGATATCTAGAAAGAAATGTGTTATATGATAATTTATATGAGGCAAGATAGCACATGTTATGTATGAACACATTTGTTTTTTTCAATAAATCTGTAAAATATGGTAACATCATAAGACCATGCTGATACACTTATGAACAGGCAAATGAGTGTCTGTTCTCTTTGAGTAAAGAAGTGAGGAGAAAACAAAAATCAAACAACATATACATTTAAATAATTGTGACAAGAACAATGAATGCTATCATAAAAATCAGAAAAGTTGAGGTGGAAGAGAACAAATGGAGAGCTTATCTTAAAAAAAGCGATCTGCCGGGCACAGTGGCTCACGACTGTAATCCCAGCACTTTGAGAGGCCTACGCCGGCGGATCACGAGGTCAGGAGATCGAGACTATCCTGGCTAACACGGTGAAACCCTGTCTCTACTAAAAATACAAAAAAATTAGCCGGGCATGATGGCGGGCGCTTGTAGTCCCAGCTACTGAGGAGGCTGAGGCCGGAGAATGGCATGAACCAGGGAGGCGAAGCTTGCAGTAAGAGGAGATCACACCACTGCACTCCAGCCTGGGTGACAGAGCAAGACTCCGTCTCAAAAAAAAAAAAAAAAAAGTGATCTTTCAGGTAAAACCTGAATGAAAAATAGAGCTAGCTGTATTAAAATGTGAAACTAATATTCGAGGAATGAGAAAGAAGGAAAAAAAGGGCATAAGGTACCAAAAAATTTGACAGATTAGAGTTCACAGTGGTAAACTTTTTTCTGTGAAGGGTCAATTAGTAGGTGGTTTAGGTTTTGCCCTTCTACACTAGAAGAGCAAATAAAAGACAAATAGGAATGGGTTTTAGTTGGTCAAATAGCGGAGCCCAGATTCAAGACAGTCTAATTTAAAAATATGCTGTCAAACACTATCCTACCTTACTTTACAACAATATTTTCAATGAGAATAAATAATATTCTGAAATAACATGAAGATACAGATTACAATTTTTTTTCTCATAGTGTGTTAGTATCTGAGAGGGTTTCTGGGGGGGCGGGGGGAGGCGATACCTACACAGAATGTTAGAGGATGATGTCCCTTCATTTTAATCCCTTCTGTTTTAGTCTGTTTTAATCTTGAGCCAAAAGCTTCTATCTTTTTTGTTTTTTTCAGACGAAGTCAGTGAAATACATATATATTGAGCACTTTTGCTATGCCCAGCATTGTGGAAGGCCCTGTACAATGATAACAATACGCTGGAAGACACAGTTTAATGCCCCTGAGAGAGGCATTATGAAGTGGCTATAAGAGCCGATCTTTTGAAGTCAGACTATGCTGGGTTCACATCCACATGGGCAATTCCTTTAGTTGTGTGACCTCAAGCTTATTATTACCTCACATCTCTGATCTTGGTTTTCTTTTTCTCTAAAAAGTCTTAATAAAAAGAAACTCACAAGTTCCAAGTTGAAGGGAAAAAAAAGAAAAGAAAAGAAAACAGCAAATAAGAAACAGTTCTTCACAGTGCCTTACATATACTTTGTTGTGTCCTTTTAATTTAAAAATAAGATATCACCTTTCTGCAGCTGTAAATTAGTAAATAATGTGCACACATAACAAATGTATTAAATCAGGTATATTTGGGACAAAAATATTTGAATATGTAACTCTGATGGAAAAAGTAAAAGTAAGCAGAGAAATGTATGAGGTTTGAGAGATGAAATGAAAATAAGATGCTTCAACATAAGAATATTAGCCCCCAAATGTGAACAGAGACATTAGAAAGAGAGAAGGCCGGGCGCGGTGGCTCACGCCTGTAATCCCAGCACTTTGGGAGGCTGAGGCCAGTGGATCATGAGGTCAGGAGATGGAGGCCATCCTGGCTAACACAGTGAAACCCGTCTCTACTAAAAATACAAAAAAAAAAAAAAAAAAAAAAAAGCCGGGCGTGGTGACGGGTGCCTGTAGTCCCAGCTACTTGGGAGGCTGAGGCAGGAGAATGGCATGAACCCGGGAGGCGGAGCTTGCAGTGAGCCGACATCCTGCCACTGCACTCCAGCCTGGGCGACAGAGTGAGACTCCATCAAAAAAAAAAAAAAAAAAAAAAAAAAAAAGATAGAGAGGAACTAACAACAACAACAACAGCAAATCTAGAGAAACAAACATAAAAAATATATACATAAATTAAAGCTCCCCCAGGCAGGATACTTTGACTACTTAACTCAAAGACAGCACCACTGAGTCTTCTGTGGCTTAATTTTATTGGCGGTGGGAATGGGAGGTCACTGTATGAATTACTTTTATATCACTGCCTGATATGGCTTGGATCTGTGTCCCCACCCAAATCTCATGTCAAATCGTAATCTCCAATATTGGTTTCTCATGGTTTAACAACATCCACCTTGGTGTTTTTGTGGTAAGAGTGAGTTATTGCAAGATCTGGTTGTTTAAAAGTGTGTAGCATCTTGCTTCATCTTTCCCCTCCTCCTGTTGTATAAGATGTGCCTGCTCACTTTTTGCCATACACCATGATTGTAATTTTCCTGTAGCCTCCCCAGCCATGCTTCCTGTACAGCCTGCAGAACCGTGATCCAATTAAACCTCTTTTCTTGATAAATTACCCAGTCTCAGGAATTTCCTTATAGCAGTGCAAGAACAGATGAATACACTGTCATAACAAATTACTACAAATATTGTGGCATAAATAATGCTCATTTATGACCTCATTATTTTGATGGGGCTTAAATCTAGGCACAAAATAGCAAAGGTAGGTTCTCTGCTCAGTGTGTCACAAGAACAAAATAGAGGTGTTGGTAGGACCACTCTTTTCTTTCTGGAAGCTTCAGGGGAGTCCTCCCACGTGGTTGACAGCCATTTCTTTTCTGGCTGTCAGCTGGGAACCACACTTACCTGCTAGGAGTCACTCTTGGGACTCTTTGGTGAGTCCTTCATTTAAAAACCTGCCACCACACCTCCTGGCCTTCTTACATCACTGTGTTGCATCTTCTTGACTGTTCTGCCTATTTCTTCTATTTGTAAGAGCTCAAGTGATTACAATATCTGAATTACACCCAGATAATCCAAAATAATCTCCTTATTCTAAGGTCTTTAGCTTTGATCACATCTGCAAAATCCCTTTTGCCAAGCAAGGAAATATATTCACAAGTTCAGGGAATTAGGGCATGGAAAGCTTTGGGTGAGTCATAATTCTGTCTACTACTGGGAAAGTAGTAGTAGTATAACTATAGGCATAGTTATATAGATATGTATGTATATGAATATTTATATAGAACTATATATCATACAGTTTTAATCAGTGTTGAATGGAGAATTGGTAGTAATCTTTAGAAAAGTACATGATATTCTCAGGCCACTTCAGTTATGCCATACATTATAATACAGATAAGTGAAGAGTAAAATAAAATTATTGAAGAGACAATTTGTCATAATGGCTTATAACCAGACATGGAAATATCCAGCATGCCTTTGTCACAGGTCGTTGAAAAGGGAAAGAATTATGAAACTCTACCAATGTAGGTTTCAGAGGTTGCACTAGATAAATTTCAATCCAAAGGAGAAATTTATTTAATGTTATGAGGATTTTTAATTGAAGTGATAATCAGGTTTGGGGAATTGTAGATTATGTGTAAGAGAGTGGTAAAATGAGTCTGAGTTTGGGGCCTAAATGAGTTTATATAATAAACCAAACAAATCTACCATCTATGAGCAGAAGGAAATTACTTCAATGGAAAGTAATGAGTTACTTATCAGTTTCCAGAATTAACATGCATCTGATCATCAAAGTCATATCAACAGAGTTGGCCCTGACAATAATATCTATAGTAAAGTTATTACACAATTTTCTTATTGGTTGTTCAAATAATTTGTCCCAAGGAAGTCTATTTTTTTCTATCCACGTCCATACATACCAGAGGAAAAGGTTACTCTGTGTCAGCCATTTCTAACTGGTTATTGATTAGGGTTATTCCACCCACCTTGCTGCTAATGGTTACAGGATTCCATTGGCCTCTGAGCGCACAGCTTCCAATCATTTTCTTGTTATTAGGTATGCAATTTCTATAACAGAATATACTTCTGTAAGCACTGCACTACACAGACCAGCCACCAATCACATTCTCAATGCTTTTGTTTCCTCATTGCCACCATAACACAGTGTCCTCCTGTGCCCAGGAAACACAGTCAGCTGGTGGGTTTCAGATTTTATACAGTAGAGTCATTCTTTTAAGGCCAGTTCTCTGAACCTCTTGACCCATCTTCCACAGTCTTCCACAGGGCTTCTGAAAACTCTGCTTCATTTCATAGGGACTGTTTCTTTAAGTCTCTAAAATGCATCCTTGAAGAATATTATACCTGGCCCCTCATTCTCTTGTTAGCAATTTAAATAATGTGATATAAAAGAGTGACCCTTTTTGACAGACTCGTTCAGTTATAGATTAACTTCTAAATCCCTGGATTCAGAACCATTCCTATGAATATGCTCCATGTTTGTGCCAGTACATATTATTCAGGTTCAGCAGCTACTTTACTATGTAATCCCATTCTTCCTTTAGGCAGGTTCATTGATTTCCCTGCTAAGTCAGACTGAGTTTTCACCCTAATTAGTGGTTTCATTGCCAAGAGTATAACTGGGGTATATAATTAAAAGGGCAAACATTATCTTGTATGATACTGCCTCATTTGAAGCTTCTGCCTAGTCTTCAAGCAAGCGAAGCAGAGGGCTCTTTCATCTAATGAAGAATGGGCTTTTCCTGCAGATCCATGCCTTTGGAGGATTTTGGGCCTTCCCGTTTCTCAGTCATCGGCTATGATATATTTCAGGTTCTTACTTCTTCTCTGTTCAGGGCCCAGACTTTGGCATAGCAGATTTGCAAAGCTAAAAAATTCAGCCTTTACTGATGTTCTGCTTCTCATAAATAGGACCTGTGTGTGGTGTTCAGCCATTCAACTACAGTAGACGAGGACTTTTTGCTGACCAGGAGGACTTGCGGGTGCCACATTTTTCTTTGTATGCATGATGAATTTCCTTGAGTCTAACATTTTTCTCTTTCAGAATATTACTGGTGCTCAGTAACAGTCAATTGATTGCATGGTCCTAATAATTACTACTACCTATATATCTCTAGTCCCAGCAATATCATAAATATCATACAAATCAGTACATTCCATTCTGTGTATCTCATCCTAGTTCAACACAGGTGCACATCTTAATGTTTGTACAGCTACAGAATACCAGGGAATATCGATGTTGTATCTACCTCCGTGAAAGTGTCTTTAGTTTTATCCAGCTGGTGAGTGAGCTAAATCCATAAACTCATCTTTAGCATTTCTTTTCTGGGATCGTATATCAAAGGCATCCTTGATCATATCTTTTACTCAGTTTTCAGAACTAAACTACGAGCTAATCGTATCAGCCTTATCTTCAAAATGTATCCAGAATCCACCTTAGGTAGTCATTCCTGAAAACAGAGGCTGAAGTAAGGAATCTGGTGTGCATGATTTTCTGAGAAAATGCGCTTCTGGAGAAACCTGTACTTTTTAAGCCCGTATTTTCAGCTGTTGCAAAAGCTTGCAGATGATTACATCTACAGGTCAAGGGAATCAGGTAGAATACCATAAATTCCCACTATAATCAACCAACTCAATCAAACCTATAGATATGAATGCTATGAAAACTTTCACTCATTATTCATGGGAAATTAATACAATCTTCCGTATTGTCTTATACATTTCTTAGAGATGCAACCTTTTGTCTCTGACTTTTCCCTCACTATCTTTGCTTTTTCTTGTTTGGTTTCTCTTTCTTGCTTTTCTTCCAACATCACAATGTGATAAGGTCACAGCACTGGGGAAACCTACTCATCACTTATCCATTTGTACTACCTGAGCATGAAATAATAGCCGCTTTTGTATTTAGAAAAAATATTTGCATTACAGTTACTGGAGATATTCCTCAGCTTTCCAGTCAGTTGTTTTGTTCTTTGCCATGCAATTTCATCTGGTTTCATGGCTTTAAATATTATATATGCTTAAAAAAAACCCAGCTTTATAATTCCACATCTCATTGCTCCCATAAACCCATATCCTTGTATTCAACTCCCTTCTCATGAACACCTCCAATTGGACATCCAAAGAAATTTCAAAACATACTCTTTACCTACCTCCCCCAACACTCCTGCTACATATATTTTCTATGTAAGTAAAGTTTAATTCTTTATTCCAGGTTTTTAGCCTCAAAACTTGGAGTCATCTTGATTTTCTTCTGTCACCTCCTAACATTCAATACATCAGCAAATGTAGTTGCTTTGCCTATCAAACAATAGGAAAAACTTGAACATTTCTCACCACCTCTGCAGTGATCCAAGTCAATATTATCCATCTCCAGGAATACCTCGTAATCACTAACCAACCCTTCTGCTTCCACACTCAACTCTTCCCAGATTGTGTCACTCCTCTATTCTATAGCCCATAATGACATCCTACCTATCTCATTAAAAGTGAAACAAATACATTTTTAGGAGACAAGGTCTTGCTTTGTCTTCCAGGCTGGAATGCAGTGGCACAATCACAACTCACTGTAACTTCTAGCTTCTGAGATCAAGGGATCCTCCTGCCTCAGCCTCCCAAGGGGCTGGAATTATAGGTGTGAACTACTGCACCCAGCCCTCAAAAGCACATTTTGTAACAGACTACAGGCTTTGCGTGATAGACGTTCAATGTGATTAACAGATAATAAATCTAGCATCATGATTTATTTGTTACTTGCAACCCAGGGAACAAGTTTTTTGCAGGGTCTACAATTTCTTGTCTTCATATGTGTAATGTGGAATACATAATTTTACAAAGTAACTACATTGTATTTAAAAAATATATTTATGACCCAAGTTCAACATTGAAATCACATTTAAAGAGAAAATAACAAAACTACCAGTAATTAAGCATTTACATTGAGTCCTTTCAGAAGCCAGCTTCTATTCAACAAAGAAAACAATAATACATTCAAAGCCAAAAAAAGTGAGGATTTTTTCTCATTTATTTTTCCTACTATATTTCTTCCCTTTATCAAATCAGTCGCTATTTGACCAATGTTGCATGTATTGTCAAGTTTACATTAGACCCCAATAAATATCTCCCAATTCCTAAGTAATAGCCTGTAACCTTTCTCTCCCAGCATTTACTATATTACCACTAATAACACATTTTGAAGTTTCAAAAATTTCCAAAGAAAATGAGTCTTAGAAATTTGCTCAAAAGTAGAATACACACAAGTAATATGGCTGAAATTTTAACTTAGAAGCTTCATTTGAATCTGGAGCCTGTAACCTGGATTATAATCTTATGCTGACTTTCAAGAACTGAGATGACCAATGGCCACGTGATGATGATGATGATGATAATGATGATGATGATAATGATGATGATGATGTGTTTCTGTTTCTCTTATTTTGTGTAGAGCCGCTAACCAGTTTTTGAAAGTTTTTGGGAAAAAATCAGTCATTTCAAATCCTTTTTGAAGGAAAATTTGAAGGAAAACACTCTAGTAAGGTGTTTTCAAGTGCAAGCAATATTAAACTCTAGTTCATCTGCTTATTCAATTAAAAATGTCTGTAATCTAAAAGGTAAGATGTACAGGTCCTGAGTTCAGGGCCTATTTCTATGTTATGATTCCTGCTGGTGACTCTGCCCTGCCTTCTTTTGAATCTTTCTTTTATCTTCAGGGTAACTTTCCTCATTGTCACAAAGAATCTATCAGCAGCATCCCAGCATCTGAGGTCATACACTTTATCTTTTCTACCTGTGGGAGATTGAGGAAGGCACTTCCCCTATTAAGGGAACAAAGTCTTTCAGTTTGAATAGGCCAGCTTAGGTCACATGCCGTTTCTGGATCAATAACAGTCATCAGGAGAATACTAGGTGAGCTTTGGCTGAAAGTCTGTATTCCTGTAATAAGTATTTGGAGTGAGAGTGGGTGGATGTGATAGATATTATTCATTTAATGTGTATTTATTTAGAGCTTTTTGCATGCTGGGGAATGTTGTTTATGTTGGATACATAACAACAATCAAAATTGACAAAATCTCTGCCATCAAAGAGCTTTTCAAACAGGTAGACAAATAAACAAGGCATGTTAATATATAATAGGAAATATAAAATTCATATGCTACACACAATATACTATGGAATGTCTTACATGCACACACGCATGTGCACACACACACACATGCGTCAAACCCATGTAGAAAAGTAAAACAACTATGCAGACTTAGGTGAGGTGACCCTTGAGCAGAGATCTGAGTGAATTTATTTTTTCATAATAAATAACAGTGCTCTTAAATTCATATGGAAATAGTAAGAGTCAATACAAATTAGGAAAATTCTGAGAAAGGGAAAGCAATAGGTGTGGCAAAAGTTGCCCGACTAGATATCAGTGCTATTTTAAAGCTATAAAATATAAGTAAGTGTGATGTTGCCTCAGGGATAAACAAATAGAGCATTTAAAGAGAATATAGAAATTTATTGACGTAATAACAAAGTCAGTTATGGCACTCCAAGTGAGGAGGAGGAGAGATGGTTCAATAAACACTGCTTGGGAAAATAACTTTTTAAAAACTTTTAAAAATCCCTTATTTTATATTACAAATAAACAAAAATTTCCAATGGATTAAGCGCAACAAATAATATTTTTTAATTTTAGAAAAACTAATATATCAGATTTTCCTTTTTAAATCAGATCATGATGATTTGTTAAAAACAATAAAGTTTTATAAAATTGATTTAGTTACTGATGGACCTTCATTAGGTTAGAGAAAATTGACTTTTTGATTTGTTATGTCTCCTTTTACATACACATGGTACACATTCTCTATTTATGAAGTATTATTGCAGGTGCTTTCTAGAGTTTTATTTTTTTCTATTAAAAACTTATGCTTTATATTATGTGATGTGTTATATATTATTTCCAGATATATCCTATTTTTTCTATCGTTTGGATTCTTTCTGTCTTAAAAAAAAAAATAGGCTGGGTGTGGTGGCTCACACCTGTAATTCCAGTACTTTTGGAGGCCTAGGTGGGGGGATCACCTGAGGTCAGGAGTTCAAATCAGCCTGGCTAACACGATGAAACCCCATCTCTAGTAAAAATACCAACAGGAGCTAGACGTGATGGTACATGCCTGTAATCCCAGCTACTTGGGAGGCTGAGAATCACTTGAATCCAGGAGACGGAAGTTGCAGCGAGCCAAGATTGTACCACTGTACTCCAGCCTGAGTGACAGAGTGAGACTCCATCTCCAATAAATAAATAAATAAATAAATAAATAAATAAATAAATAAATAAATAAATAAATAAAAATAGAGACAGTGTCTCCTTCTCTTGCCCAGGCTAGAATGTAGTGGTGCCATCATAGTTCACTGACACTTGGAACTCCTGGGCTCTCTGACTGGCTAGGACTACAGGAACACACCACCATGCCTGGCTAATTTTTAGAAGTTTTGGTGGAGATGGGAACTTCCTATATTCCCCAGGCTGGTCTCAAACTCTTGGCCTTAACCAATCCTCCTGTCTTGGTCTCCCAAAGTGCTGGGGTTACAAGCCTGACTCTACCTCATTTTTTATTTTATTTTCAGTGTGGATTTTGCTTGGTATGGGGAAAACTACTCAATTCCTTTGATAGGTTGCATCTATATGTGCAGCTTATTATAATAATCTACATCTTAATTTCTACCTTCTCTCTCACATGCCTTTGTCTTGTTTTATGGCAATAGTCATTGTATTGAGCAAGGCAGGCTGAAAGTTTCCCTTAGCTTGACTAAATATTTAGACAATTTTTTGTTTGTTTGTTTTTTTGTTTGTTTGTTTGTTTGTTTGTTTTAACCTGGACTATAGGCCTCTGAATTTCATCTTTATAGAGGATTTTCTTTAGAAAGCGTTGTAAATTTTTTCTCTGCCTCTTTGAGATATAAGCATTTTTAAAAGTCTCTTGCCAGTTTCACATCCCAGGAATGTCCTTCTCATGGACCTTCAGGCCATCCCTTTAAAAGGTTATCATTAGGAAAGATAGAGCCCCTGTTTTCCAGTCATTGTGAGACTGCAGGGGCCTAACTTCCATAGGGGCCAATTATCAAACACAGATGGCTTAATCACAAAGACCAACACCACCCCCACACCAACCCAAAGCCCTCCAGTACCTTTTCATTGACTCACTCATGCTCAGAAACTCTTCTGCTTGCCTTTTGCAATGGTCTTGAATAAAATCTCTGTTGCCTATTGTATTAGTCAGGGTTCTCTAGAAGGACAGAGCTAATAGTATAGATGTATATATGAAAGGGAGTTTATTAAGGAGAACTGACTCACACAATCACAAGGTAAATATCCACAATAGGCTGTCTGCAAGTTGAGGAGCAAGGAAGGCAGTGGTAGATCAGTCCAAGTCCCCAAGGAAGGGAAGCCAACAGTGCAGCCTTCAATCTGTGGCCAAAGGCCTGAGACCCCCTGGCAAACCACTGTTGTAAGTCCAAGAGTCCAAAAACAGAAGAACTTGCAGTCTGATGTTCGAGGGCAGGAAGCATGCAGCGCGGGAGAAAGATGAAGTCTGGAAGACTCAGCAAGTCTAGTCTTCCCGTTCTTCAGTCTGCTTTATTCTAGCCATGCTGGCAGCTGATTAAATGGTTCCCACCCAGACTGACGGTGGTTCTGCCTCTCCCAGTCCACTGACTCGAATGTTAATCTCCTTTGGCAACACCCTTTCAGACACCCCCAGGAACAATACTTTGTATCCTTCAATCCAATTAAGTTGACACTCAGTATTAACCGTCACATCTATTTAACTGCTCAGTTCAATTCTCTTTTACCATATCCATTATTAAGTTGAACAGAAGAACTTATACTAATGGGAAAATTTTCTAGGAGGAAAGGGTTTTATATGTTTTAAAATTTTGGTTAAAGAAACTTGTAAATATCATGTGTGGTATAATTGTTTTTTATTCTTTGTATATGTGGGAACTTTTGATTAATAGTTTATTTTTATTAATACATAATTCTACATATTTATGGGTTATGGTGATATTTTGATACATGCATACCATGTGTAGGAATTAAATCTGAGTTACTGGAACATTCATTACGTCAAACATTTATTATTCCTTTGTGACAAAAACATTTTAAATCTTCTAGCTACTTTGAAATATGTAATATATTATTGTTAACTATAGTCACCCTACTGTGCTATTGAACACAAGAATTAAATCTTATCTATCGGTATGTTTGTATCCATTAACTAGCCTCTATTCATCCCACCCCTTCATCCTTCCCAGCCTCTGGTAACTATCATCTTACTACTCTCTACATCCAGATTAATTATTTTAGGTCCCAGATATCAGTGAGAATATGCAAATTTTGTCCTTCTATGCCTTGCTTATTTCACTTAGCATAATAGCCTCTAGTTCCAGCCATGTTGCTGCATATAACAGAATTTCATCGTTTTTTATGGCTGAATGGTACTCCTTATTTTATACCACATTTTAAAAATTCATTAATCCATCGATGGACATTTAGGTTGATTCCACACCTAGGCTACTGTGAATAGTGCTGCAAGAAACATGAGGGTTGCAGGTATCATTTTTATGTACTGATTTCCTTAAAATTGTATTTTTAAATGGATATTGTTCTATTCAGTAATCAAACTGAAATTGATTGCTTAGAAATCTTTGCATATATGTGAAAGCCCTTTGACTGGAGTGGATATTAAGGAAGTGGACTATCAATTATTTTCAAATACAAACAAAATGTTAAAATAAAGGTTCTGAATACATATTTAGGATCCCTACAATAATATTACTTCTTACTAAAGTTAAATATTATAGTGTTCAATATTATACAGAAGGGAAATATGTGAAACAATATTTTTATTATCATATAGTAATCCTGTTATTAGATTAAATTGTATAATCTGATTCTGTGAGTTTCATTAAAATATATTAATATAAAAGTGTAGGAATTAATTTTGTTTAAAAGGTTTCATTATTCTTAAATCAATTAGACTATTTTTGTGGCTTTGGGAATAAAAATTCAACAACCTTTTGAAAAGCTTTTGAGTATAACTTGTCTATTTTATTGGTGTTAAATGAAAATATGTAAGTTTGGAATAGAATTGAAAAACAGTCTTGTGGAAAGTTGATGTTGATGCTTTTCTTTCTTCACTAATCTCCCTGAGAGTACTGATTATGCCAAAAGTGTAGGTTTCACTATAAAACCCATACGAGTTAATGTGAAAAAGAATTGGTGGAAGTGTGTTAACAATACCAAAACCCTCGATAATACAAAAGTTCTTTCTTTCAACATGAAGTTCAAAGGAGATCTTAAACGTAATTATATGTTCATTAATAAATGCAATATAAAATATATTGCCACAAGTTTCTTTCAATAAGTCTTTATTTGGGGGTGAATTTTGGTGGGAGGGGTCAAGGGCATCTTTGACTTTCAATATTTACATTAAGTACTCAGTTTAAGGTCCAAGCTTCCTCTATGCTAGAGAAAAAGGACCAAAAGAGAAAAGCATTTTTTAGTTTCTCCATTATTCTGTTTAGCTTTCTAGTAGAGGAAAGTAAATTATCAGCAGCAATATGAAAATAACTGCATTTGAACAGAGTACATTCTATTGTCTGTGCAGGACTGGTGCTCAAGATAAATAATTATAGCTTTAAAATAAAACAACTCATTTAGTAAGTTATATTTATGTATCACTTATGTCTCAGGAACTGTTTAAAACTAGATGTGTGTGTGTGTGTGTGTGTGTTCATCACTCTTCTCAACATTACTATGCAGTAGGTAGTGTAATTTCCCTAATTTACAAATTACAAAGACAGAATATACATGCCTTGTCTTTTGGCTATGAGACATGCAGATAAAATACCTCTAAAACTCATTAAAAACAATGAATTAACACTGCATTTTCATCATCATTTATCCCAAATTCTTATACATGAACTAAAAATATACATTTATCAAATGTCTACTGTGAATCAGGCCCTTATAGATATCCATGTGTCTATCTATGTATATAGATATAGATAAATAGAGGTAAAATAGAACTACTTGCTTTCACGGAATTTAAGTTAACGTGTAATCTGTTTAAGGGGAAGACACAAAAACCAGCACCTACAAATATACAGTGTGAAACTATTAATGCTCGGGGAGTTGCTTCACCAGCCAGAAATCTCTGTGGCCAGTGGTGCATTTGCCGAGTTTTGCTCTAGCCTGCTGGGTTTGTTCCACCCACTTGGCCTGGCAGGCTGCATTCAGCTTCTGCTACTGGTCTGAATCCCATACCTGCCAAGGGCAAGCCAGGCATGGAGTGGACAGGGATGTGTGAGTGAGCGTGGGGTCTGGCCACTGCACACAGGCTGCCATGGGGTGGGCAGCTCCAGGCACCAACATGGGTGCCAGCTCACTACAAGTCTGGAGCTGGACTGTGCATACTGTTAGCAGCTTCCATGGCTGGCACTGGGGAATGTGGTGTAGCACTCAGAAGCTTAGAGATGCCAGGAACCACAGAGCCCTAAAGAGCATGTCACAGCCCTGGCTCAGGGACCTCCTAGGTCTGGGCTCCCTGATAGGCTGCAGCTCTTCCCTCTTCTCTCCTTCTGTGGCCTGCAATATGGCATGCAAGGAGCGTGTTTCAGCCCTGTCTGTGTTACAGCTCTTTTAGTCCCACCATTTGGCAGGTCCCCAGTTATTGTCTTGCATCTAGGAAGAATGAGGTACACAGACAAGTGGAGGGTGTGTAAGATGAAGAGGAGCTTTATTGAGCTCCTCTCAGAGGAGATCTGCAGTAAGCAGCTCCTCTCCACAACCAGGTGGTCCCAATGAGTGTTAGGCTCTCAGCAGAGAGGGTAGTTCCTTTCTGCAGCTGGTCATCCCATTGTCTTCTCTGCTGTCAGGAGAGAGGAGACCCTGGGGTGGGCAGCTCCTCTCTGCAGTTGATTGTCCCATCTCCTTGAGTCTGGCTGAGTCCTGGGCTTTTATGAGTCTCAGTGGGGAGGAAGTGTTCACTAGTTGGTCCATGGGCAGCCATGGGCAGGCCAAGAAATGCACCATGAGTTCCCATTCCAGGCCACAGGACTGGCAACCTGGTCTCCATGCATCAGGCCCTCCCTGACTTGAAGGTGGGGCTTTTCCGGGGTCCCACCCCCTTCCACCCAGGTGCCTATCTGCCTCCTGCTGATGTTCATGATGCCCAGGCTGTTAATGCCATGGGTCACATGCAGGCCAGCACCAGGCTGTCCTCGGCCCCCCAATCTGTCCCCCTCCTGTTCCTATCAATGCCTAAAGTCCAGAGGCACTGAGGCAGCAGGAGCCTGGCATGTCAGTTATGTCCTGAGTGTGCTCATACCCAGTCAGGTTGCAACAGTGCCTGGGTTTTTCTCCAACTTTGTTCTGAGAATGGAGTGGGCATCAATAACAGGGAAAAGCCAGGCAGCTGGAGCAGGCACTTCTGAGTCTGTGGGGGCAGGAGGTGGCCTTCCCAGGCCCCTGAGAGTACAGAGATGCCTGGATCCACAACCACTCCCGGGTGGCTGCAGCTGCACCAGGGAGCTCCTTCCCCATGAACTTGGAAGGGGAGGGGTTCCTGCTTGTCCCTGGCAGCCACTGGCCCTGTGAAACTTGCAGCCCCAGATGTGCATCCTTGCAGCCTGCAGCAGGGACTCCAGGTCCTTGTTGGGCCCCGGCCAGTGTCCAGGGCAGGGGTGACTTCACCGTGAGTTTTTCCTGTGGCCCTGGCATTCAGGGGCTGCCTGGGGTTCTGCTTCACCTGGCTCATGGCCCTTCCTAGGGGACATCTCCAGGAATGGATCTTGGGCCCTGCCCTGACTGTTGGGAACATCAAGCTCGGTGGTCACGTGGATGCAGGGTGGGTCCTGGGTGTGCAACCTCGAGCAACCCCACACAGAGCCTTTCCCCGAGGTGCAGGAATGTGGCTCAGCTGGTGGGGTGGGTGCAGTGGCAGCATCACTGGCTGGGTCCTCAAAGCAGGCACCACTCCTACTTCCTGCCATGGGCCTCTGAAGCATGGGCCCAGATCTGCATCTTGGGCCCAGTCCCCATGCTCTACTTGCAAGCCCGGCTCTGCCCCAGACCAGCTCCACTTTGGGGCCCCTCTCTGCCTACTCCTCCATGCCCGACCATCCTGCTCTTTTGCTGGCAGGTGGCTTGGCCTGGCACCATTGCAGCAGCTCTCAGGGGCAGGTTCCCAGGGTGGTGGGTTTCGGGGCGGCTCCCAGGGGCAGGATCCAGGAACTGCCTGCCTCAACATCTGTACCTGAGGACCCACAGCCTGTGCCTGTAACCCACTGCAGCTGGTGTCATGCCAGTGACCACTTCAGACCAGCTGCCACTGCCATCAATCCCCTCTCTGAAGAGGTACATCTAACTGCCATTAGAATAAGGACAATTACAACTCTTAACTGCTTCATGCTGACAAAGGGCATTGTTTTTGGGGAAAATAGCAGTCAGAGCTCCTCTCAGGGTACCCAGTAAAAAGGGAGTCATTGTCTGAGACTCCAGTTTTATGACTGCTTGGATTTTGATGGCCCATCCCTTTTGTTTCTTCTGAGCTGCAGTCAGGGATCACTGGTTGGTTTACCTCACAATTGACAAAAGCTGTAAATGGCTCAAAAAAAAAAAAAAAAAAAGGTTCTCTGACTCTGAAAAACAAAACAAAGGATCAGCAATGTTCCAAACAAAAAGTCAAAAGTCAAAAAAGATTACTTCTGTCTTCCACTAATTCAGTCCACCCAGTCAATACTTTTTCACAATTTCCAAAGTTATCAGAAGCATGCAATGGAGTACTATAATCCATCTTTTGAGGAGGATCAAAACAAGACAACAATTTTCTGCGAATGTCAAAATGTCCTAGAGTAGTTATAGTCAAAAACACTACTGACAAAGAAATTTGGTCACTTCTGCCATCAAAATCACTGGGGCATCTTCAGGAGTCCAGTGAAATAATCTACAGATGGACATATTTGAAATTCATTGTGGCAAATCTCCTTGTCCCTTATTCTCCTTACCACCCAAAAGAAACAAAAAGAATACATAATAGAAAATAGAAAACTGCGGGTTATTCATTGTATAATCTGAGGGGGGAAATTTTGCACCACTCACGCAAGAAAGAAACGTGAAATACATTGTAGGTGATTTCATTTTCATATTTTATGCTTATATTATCTTTGAAATTGGGGTATTTATTCAAAACCAATTATATATTTTAGGAAAATTGATATACATTGAGTAACATGTGAATTGAAAAAAGGTGTATTGTTGAGGCATTTGTGTGTGGCCAGTCTCAAGGCAACACATGAGTCTGAATATGATTCTACGATATCTGCAAGAACGGACATGGCTTCAAATATAACACACACCAATTCCAGAAAACTTTTACAGAAACAGTTAATTATATGTGTGATTTATTTAAGAAATTTAATGATGTAAAGAAATTAAAAAGTACTCTACACTTATCACAGTGAATACATGGGATTTGACATAATTTTTTGATCAAGCATCTGAAACCAAAGCTTTTCTTTTAAACCTACAAATGCACTGACTCTGCCCCTTTGAATTTGTAAGCCTGCCACATGTAAATATCACTCAACTTCTCACAACATTTGACTCTTCTGAATTTAAAGGAAAGGGGAAAAAAGCTAAAAATGACTTTTACGGATGTATTTTACTTTTACCAAAAGTTTCCAGAGTTCCTTTATCTTTGCTCTGCTTTCTGTTTGTTAATTTATCTCATATAAACTTCATAAAGAATAATTTTTTACATTAGTTTCTATCTAACCCTAAATGCGACCCCCTATCCTGAGATTATGCTTTTTGTTTTTTCTACCCTAAACAGAGGATTCTTACCTAAACAGAGGAGTGACTCATAACTACATAGTATATGAAAAAGAAATAAATAAAAATATAGTCATTTGAACGTATAGGATAATACTATTGAAATGTTAAACTGTTTAACATTTTAAACAGTTTAAAAATTAAGACTGTTGAATGTTATAAAGAATGCCATAATAGAAACGGTATCTAAAACTTTGTATATGACATGAGAGAATGAAAGAGATACCAGCATATCTATTTTTTACTCTGGAGGGTCATGCTTCCCTCAATACGAGGTTGAAAATAGGAATCATTCACATTTCTAAAGCTATTTCCCACTGTTAAAAATCAATCAAAAGAATAACATTTCTAACTCTGGTGAGACACCATGCCATTCATAACTATAATATTCTAAAGGAGAACAAAATCTGAGACTGTTTCTTTGAAATGGCTGGTAAAAGGTCACATATTGGTAGTAGAAGAAAGGTTTAAATTTTTTAAAGAATATATTATTTATTAATTATATTTATTTGTTCTAGAATTTTGTATTTCTAGATTGCCTATTTGAAGAACAAATCTATTAGAGCATGCTTAACACAAAACAAAAGTAGACAAAAACCGAATCATCTCTTGCACATCAGGAAAGGGCTGTAAGAACGTGTAGTCCCCAAATCAAAAGGGAGTTCACCTTAATGGAGTTAACAGGATCCCCAAAGGCCTGGATTTTCAAAAGCCATTTTATTTAAAACTGACAGAAAAAATTTCAAACATATATTTAAGTATTAAAAGATAAAATTATGACAAATTTAGTTACAGATTTAATTGGCTTTTATTCATGCTTCATGAATCAAGGTAGTCTCCATTCTACAAAAGAGAATGAGATTTCCCTCTGGGCAAAGGCAGAACAGTGGGTTTTGCAAAGTGGGAACAATGGGAAAAAAGTTGATTGATTAATATCAGGTCACTTCAGGTTATTTTTCTTGTAAGGATTGAAACAAAGGGGAACTTTCTCATTACGCTGACTCAGCTAGAGTAGAATCTCCTATTTTCAGGAAAAACTGTTTCTGTTTTAGAATCTATCTGCTTCCCTAATTTTTCAGTTAGATTACGTGACACTTAGCATGAGTGAATCCATTTTGGTTTGGTTTGGTCCACTGGAGACTAGGCAGGCACACAGTTCAAAACAATGGGATCCCATAATTTTGTTTAATATGTTTTTTTTCAGAAAGATGATTTTTGATTTTATACTAGGAAACATGATTTTTATATACAGTGTATATTTTGATATATAGTAAATTATTTTCCCAGTAGAAAAATAGTAATAAAAAAGAAACTAAAATAAAATATATATTTAGTACCTGTAGAATTAACATAAGTACATATCCTTAACAATCACCAAAAAGAAACTCTTTTGTTCTTTAATGTCACACTTTGAACTGACATGGATAATTGAAAAAGTTCATTCTTTCTAGAAATAATAATGTAGTTATTATGCATATTCTTACACCTTCCCTATAGTTAAAGTACATATAATTTATTTCCCTAAGTAGACTATAAATTTTCCAAGAATACAGAAACTACTACATATGTTACCACATCCATGACAGACTTGATCATCATCATCACTGTTAGGGATGGACAGGCTTTGGTGTGGTCCAAGTGAACACCAAAATCTCAGTGGCTTTCTGGTATAAAGGTTTATTTTCAGAGGCCAGTGTTGTTTCCAGTAGTAACTTAGGGCTCTGGACTCTTTGTGTTTTTGATAACATCGTCTTCATCATTTGCTTTCCCAGGTCCCACAACAGGGCAAGAATGACAGGAGGTGTGGACACAGATAAATTTCAAGGCAGGCATGGTGGTGTCTGCCTTTAGCTCTGCACACATCTCATTGGTCCAAATTCAAGTAGAGTCCCCAAGTGGACAGCAAGGGAAGCTGGGCAACGTGGAGCAGCCTGTGAATGTTTGGAGAATCCTACTCATTTCACCACAGTTATTCTAATCAATTAAATAGAAGATATGTGTTTGACCTTAACTAATATCAGGCTCTGTTCCTGGTGTTACATCTATTAACCCACTAATCCCCACTTAACTCTATGACATAAAGACATTTACAACCTCATTTTTTTGTGCAGAGATGGATAATTATATTACGAACCAGTTGAAATCTTAAACCTTTGTAGCTTTACATAAGGAAAATATATTGGTTTTTTGCATCATTGTGGGTTCCACCTGGTGCCAGAAAGTTTCTTCCCTACACAGTCATGCAGGCTCATTGCCATCTTCCATCCTGTAGACTTGGCCTTGCATATCCTCAGAGTTCTTTCCATTTTATTACATATTGATGGGGAAGAAGAACACAATTATGCATAGATAGATTTTTATGGGCCAGGCTTCGAAGTGTTTTAACTACTTATGTTTACCTTTCAGTTGCAGGGACTATTTCCTGGATTGTTGTGAACATATATGGGATGAGGAATATAAGTAGACTCTACACTCACGAACAAAAGGAAAAAATGGGTAGTGATGAGTTTCAGCAGTTGTCACACCCCACATTGTAGGGAAGAATCAAGAAAGAGAGAGCTTAAATAACAGCTTGCTCAAGTTCACACGGAAAAATGACAGAAAAAGAACTTGAACCCATGTAAATTAGCTTCATATTCTTTGTTCTTACCCACTTTGCTATACTCAATGCAAAATTTTCAATACATATTAACTAGTTGAACGACTGTAGAATAAATAGGTAATTTAGCCCAAAATTTAGAACACAGATTTTTTTTTTCTCAATAGACCATTACTGGGTGGTTGAATCTAGAGAAGATAATTTTACTCAGATGTTTGACGTAAAGCACTGTTTTTGGCAGTCACTCATTGGCATCTTAAGATCACTAGTAAAGTATAATCAAGGCACATTGTAATCTTTCATTACTGGGAAAATTTTTTGTAGATATTCAGTTTTATATCAATAAAGTATTTCCATTCCAGATTTGATGAGTAGCTGTGCAGCCTTGCATCTGTCCCTTCAGCTTCCTGATCTTCATCTTTATCTGTTCTAGCACACATCCTTTAGTATACAAACAGGCAAACTTAGGGTTAGCTCTTATTTTCTCTGATCAATTTTAAAAGTCCTTACAGAGCACAGAAACCCACACAAAAAAATTCTAATTATTATTGATAAAAAATAACAGATGGTGGATTATCAAACATTTCTGTCTTAGCTTTAGAGAAAACTATTGTAGGAAGGTATTCTTCTCCTGGAGGAAACCTGGAGAAAATGTGGATAACTTTCACATGGGATAGGATATAATTTTTGAAACAGCTTTATTCATTTGCCTTAACTGGTAGTGAAAGTGCTATACTGTTAATGGTCTGTGAATCTTTAATTACAGATAAATGTTCATGTTAGTATCTGTCCTCAGGGCAAAAATGCAAACACATATACACCACTAGAGAAGCAAAGAAATGAATTTATGCTTTAATGAGCTGTGGAGTCTTATTATTCGCTTAATATAATATGACACTTTGACTTTGTACTGGAAACGAACTGGGAATATGAGGTTCAATTTGTACTCTGGGAAATTGTTTACTCTGAAACAATGTAGCCAATGATTAATCGTTATTTTCTTTCATATCTTGAAGACTTCCTTTCATTGATTTTTCTATCTTTAATTAGTTTAAAGTAATTATTTAAAAATTCAACATTAATTTTGCCTCTGTTCTGGAGAGAAATTATTCATGAAAAAAATCACATTAGAGTTGTCATTTCACTGTGACACTATGTATTTTGCTATCCAGCAAAATCAGATGTAAAATCAGATGTAATAATTGCCCCAGATGCTAATGACCTCTCCACCTAATGAAGTACTTTTCATTATGTCACATTGACTGATTTAACTGAGCATTTAATTCACAGTTTGTCACTCTGATGGTTGCTTAATGATTTATTTATAGCCAATCCTTACACCAAAGCTAGAAGGTAATGTCAATTTAAATGAGATATTGAAAATCAAGTATTTCCAAATATTAAATCAAATACGTTTAATAGATATTTTATTTTCATTGCCATCGTTTTCATGTTTATTATTGTCACTTACGCTGCAAGTGTGATGCATGTAGAAAGAAAAAAATAATAATGGCCAATGGACTTACGGTTTGACAAATGAAACTTACATTTATTACTATCATAAAATAGAAAATTAAATGTTATTTTAAGGGCCACAATTATTAAATAGCCAATCAAAATTTTATTTCTCTTACAAGGTAACATTTAACCTTTAAAGTTATAGTAGTAGTTCTATAATATGGATTATTCTATGGAACTGCAGAGAAAAGGAAACATTTTTCTTCTTCCTGAGATTTGCAACAGTTATATGGGCTTGCAGCTGCAAATCTAAGTAAAGTCCTGGAATCACAGTAGTTAGCACTGAGATAGAAAATCAGTTCCGGAAAGCTAAAAATTAACAATAAGGATGAGAGTGAATATGATAAAAAAGATAACGAGACATTTTATGTTTTATACATCACAGAGGTATTATCATCTCCAGTTCTAAACCTAGGAGAATAAAGTATGTGGGTTTAAATATATTTATTCATTCAAAATGTATTTTATTGAATTCTAGTTTTCGATAGAGACTGCTATGAAGTGAGAGTTATAGCTATGATAAAGTGTACTCATTCTAACCTTGTGTAGCAACATAAAATTAAAACCATCTCCCAAAATATTTACTTACTTTAAATTGTATGAAGTCCCCAAAAGAGAATTAGAAGGTGCTATGAGATATAAAACAAGAATTTGATCTTGTATGCATGCCAAGGAAAGCATTCGTGAAGAATTGCAATTTTAAAAGTCACCTGAAAATGTGCATACTTGTTTAATTACGTATGCATAGGTAAATATGAGAAAGAAAGAGAGAGAGATAATGAGGGAGTAATAATTTGAGAATGTATAATACCATACTACTTTTTTGTCTGTATGGCAGAATGGAGAAAATGTCTTGGACCAGGGGAAAATACTTATTGTCTTTTCATACTGTAAATGTTTTGATTTAACTGTCTAGTTGAACAGCAGGAAAGGATTTATAGATAAAAACTTTATATTTGTGAAAGTACTGTATTGATGTTCATTCATAGAACAAATGAATTAATCTATAAAGTATTTTTTGGGCCAGGCATGGTAGTATCCCAGCACTTTGGGAGGCTGAAGTGGGAGGATAACTTGACGCCTGGAGTTCGAGACCAGCCTGAGCAACATAGGGAAACTCTGTCTCTACAAAAAGTAAAAACACAAAAGTAAAAAAATAGCCAGGTGCATGTCTGTCGTACCTGCAGAAGCCCTAGGAAAGCTGATGTGGGAGAACTGCTTGAGTTTTTGAGGTGGAGGCTGATGTGGACTGTTTGCACCACTTCATTCCACACTTGGCAATAGAGTGAGACCCTTTCTCAAAAAAATGTTTATCTACATAGATATGGATATAGATACAGATACATACATGTATATACACACTATATAGATACATATATATCTACATATATAGTCTAGCTATTATCTATATAGTTTTTGAGATGCATGAAACAGAGTCTTAAATGCTGAAATCATCATATATGTATTTCTCATTTCATATCTACTCTGGTTTACAGTTTAGTGTTTTCATGCTACTTAAACCATCACACTTACTATTTCTACTTTATAATTACCTCAAATCTCTATTTCAGTTGCTGAATCTTTTCTTACATTTTTCTAAATTCAACTACTGTCCCATTTCTTATTTGAAAGCCATTGAGTATTTTAACATATTGCATCTTTCATCTTTCACTATTTTTATTACTTTTACATTTGATAAATTTTTGTCAATACCATTACCTCCAACATACACTATTTTAACACATATACTTAACAAAACACTGATTATTTCCTTACATCTTGCAATTTGCAAGCTTATTATGCTCACTTATTCATGGAACACTTTGTCCATAATATATATATATTTCAGTAGCCTAGGAAATTGTCTTGGTACAATGTAACCACTCAATAGCAATGAATAGATCTCAGAACTTAAATTCATAATTTTATTCATTGATAGAAGAAGATAAATATTATAAATCACACAATATATGGTAACGTTATTATTTTCTGGCATAGAGAAAGACACAGTATAAAAATGTTAGCAACTGAAGAGGCCATAACATGTCATGATAATATAAGGAAATCATCAAATTTTCAAATGTTAAAGTTGAACATATAAGAAAAAGTATAGCCTTAAAAACATATTATTTTAACTAATTCTAAGTCTCTCTATCCCTCTTTTTATTTACGCTAAAATAATTTCCATTTTTCATCCTCTGTCTTCTTACATTCTTTAATTAATGCTCTAACCAAAAGATGGTAACTTTTATGGTTCAAGCAAATATATCCTGCTCTTTCTCTCCCCCAAACTACATTATTTTTGTCTTTATTTGTTAAATATATCTATAAGCCACACATTATAGTTTTTTAGTTTAAAATAAATTTGAAATATTCTTTCAATATTTTTCCTCATAAGCTTAAAGACTTTGTTTTCCAAGTGAAAATCCTGCTATTGGAAAATATCCAGATTGTCTTATATTTGCTGTTTATATTTTCAAGAAACAGCATTTTTAGATAATTTATAAGCAAATATTATTTATTTATAAATACATTACAACTATAAATATTTTATATTATAAAATAAATATATTAAATTATTATAGACTGTTTTAACACATCACAGTATATTTTTATATTTGTCAAATTGTATTCCTTCACATATGTGTGGATACCTCTTGCCAATTATTTGTTCGAGTATTTGAATATTCTTTAAATTCTATAGTAATTATTGTAAGGATTGGGTTTGATTTTTGTATATTAGTAATGAATGTTGAAATGATCAAATATTTTTAAATAATTTATTCTCTCTTCTTCATACTTACATATTTGGCGAGATATGTCATTAATATACTATTTTGATTTTAGAAAATTAGAATTTGCAGTTATTTTTTCCCATGTGGGTCACTTTAAATGACAAAACATACGTAACTCTTGAACATTTGAAATGCTTTAATAAATAAAACTCATATTTGTATAATTTACAAAAGACACATTTAACACTGTGATCATATTTTTAAGTCATTAATAATAATTATTTTATATACATTTATTAACTCAAAAATGTATATTTTCCTAAAAGTTTTACCCATTTAATTCTGTTTTTCGAATCTACACACAGTTGTAGATATCTATGTGAGATCTAATTCTGAAGTCCTTGCATAGTTAAGAAACATTATTCAATGCCTTCTAGTCTTTATGACTTTAGAGGACACTTCAGATTCTGATATTCCTGGTCCTTCTTCCTGTAACAGTCAGGCAGGGAATCACCCATAAGTAAATGTGTATTGAGTCACTGTGTATGACAGTCCTGTTCTAGGCACTGAAGACATGGAGGTAAAGCAAGGGACAGTAGATTTACATTTTATTTGAAATTATAAGATTATAATAAAAACAAGTGAATAATAAAGATAATTTCATGTACTGATGGTAATTAAAAAAAGATAAAATAATCATATGTGATTGACAAAATAACTTTTAGCAAGTGGAGAGGAAACAGCTTCTACACGAGGTAATCTTTATTTGTGAATAAATGACAAGAACGAGGAATTCATGCATAAATCAGGAAGACGAGCTTCTAAAAGAAGAAATGTGCAAAAGCTTTACGATCAATGTGAAGAAAAGAGACTGAGAGATAAAGGTGACAACTTTAGCAGGAGATTACATTGAAAGGTGGCTTTGTCAAAATTACACACTATTCCAAGAAATCTGCAACCAATCCATTTTCTGATTTAGACATCTGACCCTATATGATCAACTTCCAAATCAATTTTGGACTTCTATATTTCTCCCATCTATCTGCTTTTTTTGTGCTTTATTTTTATGAAATATTCCATTCAAATACCATTTCAATAATACGTTAAAAAATATTTCTTCAATGCACCTAAGACTTTGAAGACACCTAATAATGCTTGAAGTAGACAAAGCTGATCTCCCTGAATGTCTTCTCAGATTTTTGGTAAGAACGTTTATATAGCCATCCAGTGATGAAGGGGAGGTTTTCCAGATTCCTCTTTGTGTGCATCCTTTACTTTCTGAATTGAGGAGATACTGCTCCATAAATTCTGAGATCTTCTGATCCTTTAGGGAAATCAGAGCATGATTTTTGAGATCCCACCTCTTGTCTTCTTAGATATCTGTGAGTTCCATACACCATTTCTGGTCTGATAATATTTATGATATCTAAAACTTATCTAATAACTTTTTGAAGAGCACATACATCCAGGTTTCAAATATAGTTTATATAGATTCCTTTATATATGTTGAGATTGGACTTTAAGTTTTTACTTACTGGTTAAATTTACCCAGACTCTCCTATAAAAGTTTAATTTTTCTGTCAATTAAATCTCTTTCTTAAGCCAGCTTAACTATTCGCTCTTTTCATATTTATTTACCCACATGTTCTGATTGTAAGGCTAACAAGTTTTATTTTTATTTTTAATTCTTTCAACAGTTCTATTTTTCTTTATTTTCCTGAAGAAACTTAGTTTTAAGAAAAAAAGTATTAATGATGAGCTTCTTTATACTTGAAATAATTTCATAGATGATGTTGTTTCTCTACTTGATTGCAACATTATAATGCTGTTTCTGCTTTCTAATATATGTTTCGTCTTAATAAAATATACCACCTTCCAAAGGAAAATCTACAGTTTAGATTTTCAAATTTTGAGTCCTTCCCATAAATTAAACATTTAGCTACAAATGGTAGTAATGGGTAGGGGTGGGAGTTTAAACTTGGATCACCTGATCAAGTACTGTCAACTTAGGTCCTATTCTAAATATTTAACGACATATTCTCACTTGTCATGCGTAGATAACAAAAATCTTTGCAATTTAAAGGCCAAGACTCATATAAACATGGCTAAGAAATATAGCAAAAACAGCAAATAACATTCTAATGTGATATCTAAAATGCCTGTATAAAGAAAGGATGATAAAATAAGGCAGAATTTACATCTGCTAAAGCTAGAGAAGCCCATATGTGTTTCCAAAGCTCTGCAGTAGAAGCTCTGCCTGTGTGTAAAGAGTTCCTCTCATACATTAAAATTACCCACCTCTCTCCTGAGGACAAACTACTGCACATTGGACAGATCTGCGTCAAAAACTTTTAAAGCCCATATGGTGGGAATTAAGACTTAACACGTGACCCTGTTAAATAACAGTGAAGTTAATTTGATCGCTAATTTTAAACCTCTATTTCTCAAGATTCCTGGTCTCAGAACCCAGATAGTTATGAACGGCAAGGATATAGCATAACACTTCCCTGTCTCTGTTCAAGTTTTGGAACAGCTGAGTGCTAGATAGAGACAGAACACAGATTAAGATCAAAATGGTATCCTTTAGTCTGATTAAAAATATGTTGGAATATATGGCTTGGGAGTGAGGACAAAATGAGCCATGTTGACATTACTTCTTGCCATTCCTAACTTTCACAAGCAGCTGTTACTTCTACATCCTACATAGCTGACCCAGTCCTTCAGGGTTTACTTATGTCTTCAAATCTGTCCAGTGTTTCTTTTAAGAAAAATTTTATTTTATCTAACTTAAGTAGGACAAATTAATTATCTGTGTTCTATCCTAAATACTTATTATTTCTCTTTAATTTTTTAAATTTTCTCTTCTGAATACAAAGTCCTTTTTTGAAATTTATTTTATAGACTCATTCAGCCTTTTAATTCATCCAGTGTCATTTTTTCTGTTTTTATTTATAGTAGCCTCATTTGTAATTTTTCTTCTATTCTTATAGCTCCATGTATAACATACTCAATTACAATTTCTTCTTTATTTATTGTCATCATACTTTGTATTTCATCAAGGATCAATAGCATTTATTGACTATAATATTTTATAATTTCTTGAAATATTTTATTAAAATATACTTTTATTTCTGTTAAAACCACTTATTAACTTCCATTTTTGTATATTGGAATTTTTATATATGCTTTTTTGTTATTTTTTCTTGTTTCTTCATCTTTCTTTGTGGAGTCATATCTACTTAGTTTTTTTGTTTTCACCAAATTGTGTAGGAGGTATCTCTTTAAATGTATCAATAAACATCAATTTAAGGGCCAGATGATATTAATTTTGAGTGCCGTTCAGTTGTTCAGCAATCTAAGGGAGCTAGTGAAGAAGGTGACTTATGCGTAGTCAAAGGTAAAATAAACTTTCTGTTTCTGGACAGTGACCTGCCTCAACTCTCATTTATTTATCCAACCAACAAAACCTTGTCAAACTATGAATTCTTCCAGGATATCTTCTATGTGCTGTGAAAAATCAATGAAACAAACAAACAAAAAACAACACTTATATTCTATTGAGAAGACGTACAGTAAATAAAAAGATAAAACATACTGAATGTTGCGGTAAGTGATGAGGAGCAAATGAAGCAGAAAAATTATGTGGTTCTCACAGATGTTACCTTCAAAGACAGTGACAACTAGATTATCTATCCTACATGTGATGATGTTACCACCTTGCCATTAAAAGTAGTATCTAGGTGACATTCTCCTGAACCTTGGTGGACTTAAAACTGTTTTATTCAAAAGAATGCAGTTGAACTGACAACATGTGGCTTTGCAGGTGGGTTCACAATAAACACTTCACTTTGCTCATTAGCACACTAGCTTTTGGAGCTCTGTGCCCCCATCTAAAAATTCCAATTATCCTACAATTTCTATTTGGTGAGTAAGCCCAGGGCATGTGTAGATCATCTGATTTAAAATCCCTTCTGAGGATCCAGTTGAAAGCCAAATATGTGATTGAAGATATGGCCAGATAGTTTCGTCTTCTTGCCTTCAAGTCCCCACAGCCATAGATAAACTATTCTATTCTTGGTCTTTCCTAATTCTTGATCCAAGGAATTTGTGAGCTTAACAAAATGACAGTTTTATATTCCACCATGTTTTGGGATGGTCTATTACAATAGTAACTAGAAAGTGAGATTTTACATTTTAGACAGGATGACCAGGGAAGGGTGATATTTATGTAAAGTTTGAACTGCCTGTTAGACATTCAAGTGGAATTATCAGCAAAGAGGAGATTATTTGAATCTCAAGTTTAAGGAAATGTTTCAGATTCAAGGGAAGACTCTAGTGATCATCTGTTGGGAAATACGGCATAAAAGTGAAGCGTATTAAAAGATCTACTACTCTCAGTACTATTCCACATATTCAGAAAAGAAGTATGCTTTCCAACTTCCAGCATCTTCTTTCAATTTTATCCATGGAATGCTGTTGGACATTTCACAATTTTCAACATGTTCTACACATCTTAACAACATGAATGATTTTTCATTGTACCTTTATTCTTACTATTTAAGTTTCAGTGTCAGTTAGGTCAGAAAAAAGAGTGAAATTATTATTATTACTTTATATTTTCCACTAAGTTGCATGTTTTCTGGGTTATAATCATCTGTACTTAATGCATATCATTAGATATTTTCAAAGTCTGTCTTATTATAGCTTTTTAGGCTTTTCCTGTTGTAAGCTACACTGATTGATATGTTAGTTGGGTTCTCACTGCTAAGCTGTAAAAGTTCCCACCTAAGCTGTAAGGTTTTATGATGGGTCAATAGTCAATTATTTATGCCGGAATTCATAGTTAATTGTGAGGCCTTCACACACCACAATCATGCAATTAATATTCAGCACAGAAGCAGCAGTAAAAGAAGGCTAACAAACCACAGTATAGTTTAGAGGCAGTAGCAAAAGGAGGCTAACAAACCACAGTGATAGTAAAAGGAGGCTAACAAACCACAGCACGCCAACAGACTAGTCCAGTGGGTCCTGAAGTCCTTTGAATGCAGGTCAGTGAGTTGGTCACTGCTTCTCTCCTGCAGAGTCTTTGGTAACAGCTGCTGAGGTTGGAAAAATGCCTCAGAGTTCTTATGGGCAGAGTCTCCACAGGTATCTCAGACAAGGCCAGGACTTGGCTGTTTTTGTATCTTCTGCAGGTTGGTCTATGCACATTATCTCAGCCACTCTTCATTTTCTATGGTGTGTTTCAGGCCTCCTATGGTACCAGGAAAAAGTGGGTATTATCACCTCAGTCCATTACACAAATGTTTTTCATTTTGAAGAAGGGGTGAAGAACTTCAGTGTGGGCTCACTGCTACTTGACATGAATGACTTTATTTTGATACAGGATCACAAACAATTATGATATATCACCTCCATACATTAGCATAATTGTATATATTCATATTTTCTATTTAGAACAAAATATTCTGAAGAAATAAAAATTGAGATAAATAACATGTTTCCGTAACAGTATAATATGGAATGATTATGGATTATGATTATTCCATTTCGTGGATTACTTTATATCAACTACACTGTTTTTTTTTTTCCTAACTTGCCTATGTGAGAGCAGGGTCTTAGGCTGATCTAGGTTGAGTTTAGCTTATGTTGGATGGGTTTGTTCGAGTGTCAGTAGATGGCTGGTTTACTTATGCATCTGAAATTTGCTCAGGGCTCTGCTCTAGGTTGTGCTTGCCTAGGGCACCTCAGTTGATATTTCTCTGCTTCAGATGTTGTTCATCCTCCTCACAGCACCATAGGGCTACCCCAGACATGGTTTTGATGTGGAGATGTGAGAAGCTCAAAAGCTAGTGAGATCAACCTTGCAAAAACTTTTCAAGACCCTGCTAGTGTCTGGTCATATTGGCCAAAGCCAATCACAAACCAAGCCTAGGGACGAAGAATGATACCTATCCACAGTGGGAGAGCGTTGAAAACTTAGAAGAAGTTATGGATAGATGGAGTGGTAAGGAATTGGGGCCATTAATGCAATCTAGACAAAGTCTGTAAACTATGCTAATTTAATCTTCTGAGTACTTCCTGCTTTTGTTCCAAGTCTCAAGCTGCTTGTTTCCCCATATTATATGAATATTGTTTCTTCCTATACTGCTTTTGTGATTGCTGTGACTGCTTTTGTGACTATGACAAAATATATACAAGCCAAACTAATATTTTGATACTTTATATGTTCTCAATTAGCAATTCATCATCCAAAAAAGGAAACAAATTATTAAAAAAAAAAATATATATATATATATATAAATATAAACCTGGGAATTTTACCAATTTGGTTCAACAAATTGAATCGTAAAAAAATTTCTAGGACTACCCATATTTAATGTTATTTATCACATTTCTGATGACTAAACATTTGAATATGTTACTCTCTAATTAGCATACTAATATTAATATTTCTAGATAGATTTACATGGATGAATAATGTATTTTCTATTTTTTGTGGATTATATGTCATTTTAAATTGTTTTTTCCAACAATAACAAAATCTGATAAATTTAGTCGGCTTTCTACTATTTACTGGATGTCTCAGAGGCATAGTTTAGAGATGCGTTGTGTGCAATAGACGTATAAATGATTTGTTTACATTACTCCATATAAATGATTTGTTTGTTTAATGTCTTGGAAATTATTTTATGTCTTATGGTTGCTGATTCTGTTGTCATCAGATTACTATAATAAACAAGATCTGTATCTAATTTGATCTTCTTTTAACTTCCCTAAACCAAAGGCAGGTGCTATTATCTCCAATATTTTTTATGTTAATGGCATTTATAACAATTTTATAATAAAGTGTAACATTTATAATATTTTAACTTTTCCTTATTATTTTTTCAAAAATTATAAAATATTTTGAGTAAGAAAAAAATAACACATTATAAGGAATACCCGTGCATAACCTACCAGGATGTAAGAAAACTTAGCATGTAGATACATTTGCAGCAAACCTATTATTTTAAAAATCTAAAATATTATAAATGAATGGTTGCATTCTTTGATTTCTCGGTAATTCTTCAATGAGGCACTATCCAGGTATTGGTTTTCAGACCATTGATTAATTTTGTAATATTTTTGCTATATACATATATGTGTACACATAAGATATAATGTTTTGCTACTTTACTGTACAGGAATAAAATCATCTGTACGCACAATTTTTGTAGTTTTGTGGTTCTACTAATAATTTTGTGTTCAGGTTGATCTGTGTTTATATATGTAAAAGCAGTTTATTTTATAAATTGCTTGTTATTTAGTCCATTTTTAAAATTCACATGAGCCATGGTGTTTTCACAGCATTTATCTAGATCTGGATTTGTTCAGTCTAACGAGACCTTTCAAATTTACTAGATGCATTAGTTATCTATCACTGTGTAATAATTGTTCCCAAAACATTCTACCACATTTTTTGTGGGTGAGGAATGCAGGCACGGCTAAGCTGGATCCTCTCCCGGCTTTGTCTTTCTCAAGGCTGTAGTCTTCTCAAGGTTTGATTGGGGGTGAATCTGCTTGTAAGATCACCTGATGCAGTCTTTTGTAGGATTCCATCGCTTACAGGATGTTGAACTAAGGGTCTCTTCTTCATTGGCTGTTGATTGAAGGCCAGTCTTAGTCCTTGCCAAAGGGCAGTTCACAAATGACAGTTGGCTTTGTCAAAGTGAAGAAGTGAAAGAGAAGGAAAGAAAATAGCTTTTGTAATCTAATCAGAAGTGATATTCCATCGCTTCTGCTCTATTCTTCTTATAAGAAGCAAGTGACTAGATCAGCCTATACTCAGGGAGAGAAGATTGTACAAAGACATGGATACCAAGGGGTGGGCATCATTGGAAACTATTTCTGATGCTGCCTACTACACTGGCTATTTGCAAGCTGCTTTCAAAGCAACTGCTCCAAATTTGAACTTCACCAACATATTAAAAGTCACTATTCCTCTGTTTCTTGCCAACACAATATAGATGGATTAGTGATTTTACCCATGGATTGTTAAATGTCTAAATGTTTATTCTTTATACTCCCAATTATCAATGTTATTTATTAGTTTCTCTATATGTTTATTCAACTTTTGAAGTCCTTTTTGCTGTGAATTATTGGTACATTGCCGCAAATTTTCCCCATCACTATAAAATGCGTGTTCATTTGCAATGTGACTTTGCAGTTCCTGTCTTGAATAAATAAACATGATTTCTCTAACCCTTTGATTCCGAGCTGCAATAAGCTTGCTTTAATTTATAGAATGTTATAGAATTGACGTTAGGTGCGTTTCAAATCTAGACGTTAAGAGGATTTATAACCTCAGCTTATACTCAGCTGAAACCCTGACCTGAGACGCTCCTGAGGAAAATCTTAGTATAGTCTCTGATGATGAGAGACCACATAGAGACAGAGAAGCCCAGCTAAGAGGTTTTGGCAATGCTGAAACATGTGAGTGAGACTTTCTCATACCATGTAGTCACAGTCTAACTATCAAGTAATTGGAATTACATGAGTGATCCCAGATGGGAATAGAACAAGAATTCCTCAGTTTAGGAAAACTCAAATTCCTGAACCTACACAGCAATCAGTAAATAAATAATTGTTTGGAATGTGACACTATATAACCTACACAATGTTTAAGGTTGTGAAGAATTTTTTTTTCTTTTTTGAGATGGAGTTTCACTCTGTCTCCAGGCTTGAGTGCAGTGGCGCAATCTCAGCTCACTGCAACCTCTGCCTCCTGGGTTCAACAGATTCTCCTGCCTCAGCCTCCCGAGGAGCTGGGACTACAGCTAATTTTTGTATTTTCACTATAAATGGGATTTCACCATGGTGGCCAGGATGGTCTCAATCCCTTGACCTCGTGATCTGCTTGCCTAGGCCTCCCAGAGTACTAGGATTACAAGCATGAGCCACCGTGCCTGGCCAGGTCATGCAGAATTTAATGACTACCTAGGGGATTTGAGAAAAGATGCGTGCAAATCAGTCAGGGAAGAGCCTTAGCAAATAAATCAGATCATCAATGAAATGTTGAATTGTCAGCACAATCACCATGATCATCATCATCCTCATTATCATCATTATCACTATCTCAAGAAAGGAACAAGGCAGGAAATTTGTCTTTTTGGTTTGGGTACCATATGAGGTGAAAAAGTAATGTTTTTACTCAAATTTTGAACCAAAATTAGCTATCCTAACAGATTTGGGTTTAAACCATTCAAATTACTACTACTTGTCTATCTAAAGAAACATCAGGGCAAGATTTTAATACAAAGTTATCCTTATAAATTGCATTTATTGGTGAAGAAAACACATCATTTGAGGAAATGCAAACAAAAGTAATTCAGGTTTCTATTGTAAAGTTGCATGGATATGATCTTAACCTGACACATTAGCACAAACAACTGTTGAAATAGACAAGAAATAAACATATATTGTGAGCAAATATCTTTAAAAATGGGCAAGTGATACCAACAAAGACTTCAGATGTCTGAACATCTGACAGTCTGATAGAATTGGTAATATTTAATATTATCAATTTATATTGTGGTATTAGTACATCCAACAAAGATGGATGTACTATGATGATCAATATAAATATTTGTTTAAATTAGTACATCTTGGTCGGGCGAGGTGGCTCATGCCTGTAATTGCAGCACTTTGGGAGGCCAAGGCAAGTGAATCATTTGAGGTAAGGGGTTCAAGACCTGCCTGCCCAACATGGTGAAATCCTGTCTCTATTTAAAATCCAAAAAAATTAGCCGGGCGTGGTGGCAGGTGCCTGTAATCCCAGCTACTCGGGAAGCTGAGGTAAGAGAATCACTTGAATCCAGCAGGTGGAAGTTGCAGTGAGCCGAGATGGTGCCACTGCACTCCAGCCGAGGCGACTGAGCAAGACTCTGACTCAAAAAAAAAAAAAAAAAAAAAAGCACATCTTTGTTGGATATACTAATGCCACAATACAAATTGATAACATTAAATACTTTAAAGTAATAAAAATAAAGGAAGAATGAAAAACAAGCAAAAAATTAAGTAATCAAAAATATTTAGGTATGCATAAAACAAATTAAATGGAATTACTAGATATGGGAACTATTTGAATTACAAACACAATGACTTGTTTAATAATAGTTTATATACAGATAATATAACAATAGTTATATACAGATAAAGCTAGGATTAATAAACTGAAAGGCAAATTAAATAAAAAACTACAGCCAATAGAGTCTAATATGTTAAAAATATAAATTAGAGATCCAGAGACATACTGGATAGAGTTATGCAAATAGAAAGGTACATTCAATGTTGCAGAAACCAATGATAATGTTTCCAAGTCTATGTTATGACAAGAAAAGCATCCATTACCACATCATACTCAAAGGCTTCCTCTCAGCAAATTTCTGACAGCCAGGGCTAAATTTCTTATTTTTTGTTTGCTTTTTTTTTTTCTTTTTTTTTGAGATGGAGTTTCACTCTTGTTGCCCAGGCTGGAGCTCAATGGCTTGATCTAGGCTTACTGCAACCTCTGCCTCCTGGGTTCAAGTGATTCTTCAGCCTCAGCCTCCTGAGTAGCTGGGATTACAGGCATGAGCCACCACACCTGGCCAGGCCTAAATTTTAATTCCTATCCTTCTGTATGGGCCAAATGAATAGGCTTTCTTTCTCAGATTAAGAAGCCAATGTGTGTGCAGAATATTTTGGAACCAACCAGTCAAAAATGGAGTTTCTATTGGAATTACTAATAACTTGCTAGTCACATAAGGTATATATCTGTTATGTAGCCATAGTATGTTTGCATCAATCAGGTATTAGCTGGTTTTGCATGGTATCAAATAATCCAAAATCTTGGCAGATTATTATAATAATCCCTCAAGGCTTGCTTCCATTAAGACTCACTGAGCTAAGATCAGAGCAGAACTGAAGGAGACAGAGACACTAAAACCCTTCAAAAAATCAATGAACCCAGGAGCTGGTTTTTTGAAAAGATCAACAAAATTGATAGATTGCTAGCAAGACTAATAAAGGAGAAAAGAGAGAAGAATCAAATAGATGCAATAAAAAATGATAAAGGGGATATCACCACCGATCCCACAGAAATACAAACTACCATCAGAGAATACTATAAACACCTCTATGCAAATAAACTAAAAAATCTAGAGCAAATGGATAGGTTCCTGGACACATACACCCTGTCAAGACTAAACCAGGAAGAAGTTGAGTCCCTGAACAGACCAATAACAGGCTCTGAAATTGAGGTAACAATTAATAGCCTACCAACAAAAAAAGTCCAGGACCAGACGGATTCAAAGCCGAATTCCACGAGAGGTAAAAGAGGAGCTGGTACCATTTCTTCTGAAACTATTCCAATCAATAGAAAAAGAGGGAATCCTCCCTGACTCATTTTATGAGGCCAGCATCATCCTGATACCAAAGCCTGGCAGAGACACAACAGAAAAGGAGAATTTTAGACCAATATCCTTGATGAACATCGGTGCAAAAATCCTCGATAAAATACTGGCAAACTGAATGCAGCAGCACATCAAAAAGCTTATCCACCACAATCAAGTTGGCTTTATCCCTGGGATGCAAGGCTGGTTCAACATACACAAATCAATAAACGTGATCCATTATATAAACAGAACCAAAGACAAAAACCACATGATTAACTCAATAGATGCAGAAAAGGCCTTCAATAAAATTCAACAGCCCTTCATGCTAAAAACTCTCAATAAACTAGGTATTGATGGGACATATCTCAAAATATTAAAAGCTATTTATGACAAACCCACAGCTAATATCGTACTGAATGGGCAAAACCTGGAAGCATTCCCTTTGAAAACTGGCACAAGACAAGGATACCCTCTCTCACCACTCCTATTCAACATAGTGTTGGAAGTTCTGGCCAGGGAAATCAGGCAGGAGAAAGAAACAAATGGTATTCAATTAGGAAAAGAGGAAGTCAAATTGTCCCTGTTTGAAGATGACATGATTGTATTTTAGAAAACCCCATCATCTCAGCCCAAAATCTCCTTAAGCTGATAAGCAACTTCAGCCAAGTGTCAGGATACAAAATCAATGTGAAAAAAATCACAAACATTCCTATACACCAATAACAGACAAACAGAGAGCCAAATCACGAGTGAACTCCCATTCACAATTGCTACAAAGAGCATAAAATACCTAGGAATCCAACTTACAAGGGATGTGAAGGACCTCTTCAAGGAGAACTACAAACCACTGCTCAATGAAATAAAAGACGACATAAACAAATGGAAGAACATTCCATGCTCATGGATAGGAAGAATCAATATCATGAAAACGGCCATACTGACCAAGGTAATTTATAGATTTAATGCCATCCGCATCAAGCTACCAATGACTTTCCTCACAGAATTGGAAAAAAACTACTTAAAAGTTCATATGGAACCAAACAAGAGCCCACATCACCAAGACAATCCTAAGCAAAAAGAATGAAGCTGGAGGCATTACACTACCTGACTTTAAACTATACTACCAGGCTACAGTCACCAAAACAGCATGGCACTGGTACCAAAACACAGATGTAGACCAATGGAACAGAACAGAGCCCTCAGAAATAATACCACACACCTACAACCATCTGATCTTTGACAAACCTGACAAAAACAAGAAATGGGGAAAGGATTCCCTATTGAATAAATGGTGCTGGGAAAGCTGGCTAGCCATATGTAGAAAGCTGAAACTGGATCCCTTCCTTACACCTTATACAAAAATTAATTCAAGATGGATTAAAGACTTAAATGTTAGACCCAAAACCATAAAAACCCTAGAAGAAAACCTAGGCAATACCATTGAGGACATAGCCATGGGCAAGGACTTCATGACTAAAACACAAAAAGCAATGTCAACAAAAGTCAAAACTGACAAATGGGATCTAATTAAACTAAAGAGCTTCTGCACAGCAAAAGAAACTACCATCAGAGTGAACAGGCAACCTACAGAATGGGAGAAAATTTTTTACAATCTACCCATCTGACAAAGGGCTAACATCCAGAATCTACAAATAACTTAAACAAATTTACAGGAAAACATCAGACAACCCCATCAAAAAGTGGGCAAAGGATATGAACAGACACTTCTCAAAAGAAAACATTTATGCAATCAACAGACACATGAAAAAAATGCTCATCATCTGTGGCCATCAGAGAAATGCAAATCAAAACCACAATGAGATACCATCTCACACCAGTTAGAATGGCAATCATTAAAAAGTCAGGAAACAACAGGTGCTGGAGAGGATGTGGAGAAATAGGAACACTTTTACACTGTTGGTGGGACTGTAAACTAGTTCAACCACTGTGGAAGACAGTGTGGCGATTCCTCAAGGATCTAGAACTAGAAATACCATTTGACCCAGCCATCCCATTACTGGGTATATACCCAAAGGACTATAAATCATGCTACTATAAAGACACATGCACACATATGTTTATTGTGGCACTGTTCACAATATCAAAGACTTGGAACCAACCCAAATGTCCATCAATGATAGACTGGATTAAGAAAATGTGGCACATATACACCATGGAATACCATGCAGCCATAAAAAAGGATGCGTTCGTGTCCCTTGAAGGGACATAGATGAAGCTGGAAACCATCATTCTGAGCAAAGTATCACAAGGACAGAAAACCAAACACTGCATATTCTCACTCATGGTGGGAAATGAACAATGAGAACATTTGGAGACAAGGTGGGGAGTATCACACACTGGGGCCTGTCATGGGGTGAGGGAAGCGGGGAGGGAGAGCATTAGGAGATATACCTAATGCTAAATGATGAGTTAATGGGTGCAGCACACCAACATGGCACATGTATACATACGTAACAAACCTGCACGTTGTGCACATGTACCCTAGAACTTAAAGTATAATAATAATAATTAAAAAAAAAGACTCAGTGAGCAGATCTGCTGTGTTCCACATAGTGATAATGCAATGTAGGTCATGGCAGGTCCGCTTGCACAGGTGATTCCACAATCACCAACTTCGGATAAAAAAAACTTTCTGGGAAAGCAACATACTTTCTTCTCATAGTGTGTTTCCCTACATTAGTCAAAATGACACAACTGACCTCAAAGTGCTCAGAGAAGTATAATGTATATTCTGCAGAGAAAATAAATTGTCAGTAGCCCTAATGATTACTTACCATACAGTTGTTTTAAAAAGAAATAAGTAAAAAGAGATTCCTTCAAGATTTAAAATATTTCATACATACTAGGAAGACCATCCCAAGAAATTATCTAATCTAGTTCTTAATTAATATTTAAAATATTTTTTCATACTTATGTGAACTCTAAAGTTTACCCTTAATGAAAATTTTATTCAATATTAAAATTAATTTGTGTCAACTTTAAAATTACATATTTAGAGAAAAGAATAACATACTTATTGAAATGGTTTGTGTGGTTATAAATCAGAAGACATTCAGACAGAAGACTGTCATATTTTAAACTCTAATTGTAAGAAGAATGTAAATGAACTTCAACACAACTAGTTATGCTTAATAACATTTATTTTATAAAATTTAATGAGCACTTCAAGACTCTAATGTTAATGTATTCTTGTTAGAAAAATAAATTAGAAACAGAAAATTATAAAAAGTATATTGTCTAAAAATTTTAAAAAAGCCATTATTAAGATTTAACCTTGGTTGAGGCTGGGAGGGGTGGCTAATGCCTCTAATCTCATCACTTTGGGAGGCTGCAGCAGACAAAGCACTTGAGCCCAGTAGTTAGAGACCTGACTGGGAAACACAGCGAGACCTAGTCTCTTAAAAAAAAAAATAAAAAAGATTTAACCTTGGTGCATATGGACATATATCTACATATAGGTACAAATGTCTATAGAGATATATACATACAGATAGGAATTTAATTATTCAGTTCTTCAGTATTCAATATTTATTAAGTACTATATGCCAGAAAGTTATGACATTTGAATACAAGATGAAACAAAACAGAAAAAATGTTCTCACATTCATCAGACTTAAATTCTAGTAAAATCAATGTTACTTGATTGACCTCAAAGTAATATATTTGTCATAAATACTACCATATGCATTTTAGAAGTGGTTACATATGTAAATGTATAACACATATAGCCACGATACACATTTAGTCACATATATTAATAAGTAATAATGTTCACATATAAATTTTTTAAAGTTATGTACACACACATATAGAGGAAACATATATCTAGTTTATTTCAGAGTTGAATGCATATTTATGCATATTTAGAAGTTTGTCTTTTCACTTAATGATGCACTGTAAATATGTTTTTGTGCCTTCAAAATACCTACATCATCAATTTAAATGGGTGAATAGCTATTCAATTATTTTGTTACCATATTGACATTATTTAATATGTTTAGTTGAAATTCAAGCTGTTTAAAACATTTTGTAGTTTAATAATATTAATAAAGCTATAAATAAAAAAATAAGATTAGTCTATACTAATATGTTCCTCATGTTCAAATTAAAATTTACTGCCAAAACTAATGACATATATTTGATGGATGAAAATGCCCATTTTTTTTTTGTTGATGCCTTTAAAGGCTAAACTGAGTTTTTGCTTAGCGAATTAATCTAAATACTCAAATACATTTTCTCAGTGGATCTCTCAAGATACATACAAAACTCAGAATTCATATTTAAATTAAGGCCAGGCGCGGTGGCTTACGCCTGTAATCCCAGCACTTTGGGAGGCCAAGGCGGGTGGATTACCTGAGATCAGGAGTTCGAGACCAGACTGGTCAACATAGTGAAACCCTGTCTCTACTAAAATACACAAATTAGCCGGGCTTGGTGGCACGTGCCTGTAATCCCAGCTACTCGGGAGGCTGAGGCAGAGGAATCTCTTGACTCAGGAGGAGGAGGTTGCAGTGAGCTGAGATTGCACCACTGCACTCCGATCTGGGCAACAGAGTGACACTCTGCCTCAAAAACAAACAAACAAAAAAAAAACAAAAAAAAAAAAAGAAAGAAACAAGGAAAGAAAGAAAAACAGTATATATATATATACACACACACACATATATTATATATATTTAATTAAAGTACATTTTCTAGAACATAAAGTACATAATCTTCAATTTAAAAATACAATATGCCTTTTAAAAGGGGGGTGGATATCCCTGTTATGTAAATTGTTCTTTCATTCTTTTTGTAAATCATTTTGGTTTACTCTGACATGAACACTTTACTAAAATTATATTGGATAAAACATTTCCTGTTATAATGCTGAATCATTTGCTAATACTATTTGAAATCCCTGGATCAGTTCTTTACTTTGCCTCAGTGTACATGGCCACAAAATGTAAGAAAACTAACAGTATTTTTATCACTTTAAATATTTTTCAGTCTCAGGAATGCTGAAATTAATAATGTGAATCTATTCTATGCGATTTTATATGCAAATCAGAGAGTAAAACAATGTCCATTCAAGAAACCGGTAGTAATATTCTTAAGCATAATTGTCATGCTTTAAAGCTGTTCAGATTTATTTTAGAATGAGAAAATACTAAGTATATTTTATGTGGCATACACATTTCAGGAATTCTGAAGAGAAAATATTTAAAAATTATAGATACAAATAAAGTAACACAATATTTAAAAATGATTCTCTTGAAAAAGATAATTTATAAAAAGTGAAAAGTTTAAGGTAATAGTTTACTTTTAAAATTATTAATATTGCATATATTAAAACTTAAACATAGATTTATTGTTCTGCTTGAATATTCATGGGATGAACATCTCTTTTTAGTATTTATATTAGTATATTTCCTAATATCTAATTCAGTTAGTTTACTATTACGAAGATTCCATCATTTATCATGCGTCTCTCTCTTTCTCTCTCTCTCTCTCTTACTCTCTTGCTCTCTCTCCTATTTATCTATCATCTGTCTATCTATTCAGGTTCACTTATGTACATCTGTTTCTCTTCTTGTCTGCCTTATTTAGACAATTTGAAGGGATTCTTGCAACTGTAAAAAACTAATATTCAAATAAAAGCAATCTATTTATAAAAATTTGGCACCAGTATAGGTTCAGAAATCCATGTTGAAATATTTTATGTGGATAAAATCACTTTGGTGATATTATTAGCATTGATTGGTTTGGATATAAGTAAAATGAACTTCAAGCATACATATATATTTTAACCAAAACTCTTCAGCTCTTACTTTTAATTAAGGATAGCTTAAGTAATGACTAGAATGCAATACAGACAGTTATCAAAGGTACATTTGAAACTTAAAAGAAGAGGAAAGAGTTGTGTTTAATCACTGGAATGTATATAAATATATGTTTTTATAATTTTTATGTAAAAGCTTTATTTAATTCTTTATATACAAATTATTCTTCTCTAGGCTTCTAGCTTTAGAAAATCAATCTAATGAAGTAAAACTAACAAAGTTTGCCTGAAACCAAAATTAATGTTTCTTTAACTTACCACATATTCTAGATTTAACTATGTATTTTCTTTCTTTTAGATGAAATGTTTGTCTAATTACTGTAATTAATAACTTGCTAGTAAAATAAAAATAAAAAACTTTTTCCTCTTAAATTGGTATGTATACATTGGGTAGGTGAGGGATGTACTCACGGTGACCAGGCGTGAAGCCCTTTAGTGACTGGAGTACAGGTAAGAGGCAAATTTAGTTAAGGAAGATGTGACAGTTTATGGAGAAGTGCCAGAAACTAGCCTCAGTATTAATTGCCTGGAGAATTGCACGCAGTGTGGCAGAGCTAAAACGTAGACCTCAAGTCAGAGATAAAAAAGGCTACGAAAATAATAACTCTAAGTTGAATATCTCATAGGCATAGTTCCACAGAAGCCCGACACATCTCAAATAATCGTAAGTATTTTTATTTTTAATTCACCAAAAATTATACAAACTTATGGTATACAGCATGTTGTTTTCAAATATATAAACATTATAGAAGGATTAAATTGAGTTAATTAACGTGTACATTATCTCACTTATATGTGGAATCTAAAGAAGCTGGACTCATAAAAAGTGGAGAGGGGAACAGTGGTTACAAGGGACTGAGCGCTGGGGGATTGGGTTGATGTTGGTCAAAAGATACAAACGTTCAGTTAAATTGCAAGAATAAGTTGAAGAGATGTATTGTACCATGCGATGACCATAGTTAAAACCAATGTTTTGTATTCTTGAATTGCTAGGAGGGTAGACTTTAGGTGTTCTCATCTCAAATGATTGTAATTAAACTACAGTAATAGATGTCTCAGGCAGAATTATAAGTTTATGTAAAAGGCGTTGATTTGAATCAAACACATAGAAATTCACAGTATTTGAGAAAGCTGACCCACCTGGAATAAAAGCAACAATGACTTCTTATGTTTGATTTCAGAAGCCTAATTTTTTGTATTCGGGAAGCAGAATAACTAAGCAGGTCATCCTCTTCAATGCACTCATGAGGTGGCTAAGGAGGATGACTGAAAAGAAAACACATCCAAGAAGTGGAGGCAAAAGTGATGGAGAATATTCAACCGGAGCGTCACTACATTCTTAAAGCTTTCTATTTCTTTTATTGCTAAGAAACTACCATCTTATGATTTTTCTTTTGGATGGCTAATTTCCAACATGGTTTGCCTGCTTGACTAACTCTCAGGATTCCAGTTTTGCTAAACATTATCTTTACTTACTATTTAGACTTTTCCTAGCTTGTCTCAAACAATGTGTGGTTTCATCTACCATATGCATGAGGTTGAGTTTCAAATTCAAATAGCTCCCAGCCAAACTATTTCCAACTATATATATTCACTTGAATGTTTAAAAAAGTACTTACTGTAAAAAATTACAAAATTACATTTAATATCTCTTTTTCTCTTTCCCCTTTTCCTACACACACACACACACACACTCACACACACACTATGCACACTCTTATCCACAAACTCATACAGGTATTGTACATAAACAGGCATTCACACACACTCAAAAATGCTTTTTTATCTTTTATTTCATTGAATGTCAAACTATTAAACAGGCAACTATAATTTTATCTTAAAAAATGTAAATTAGTTTTAACGATATTGTTACTGTGAATTTTAGTGGAATTGCAGTAACACAAATGGAGGTTTAATGGTAGTAGGTAAGAATTGCATTAAAACAGGAAAAAAAATGACGAAGTTACAGAGAGGAGTATACATGTTTGAAATGGAATTGCATTCATTATTTTAAAATTGGGAAGACGGTGATATTAAAAGTTGGTATGAAAAATAGGTTAAATGCATAAAATAAGATTTCTGACCACATGAATGGGAAGCAATTAGTCATAAAAATATTTCTGGGAAGAAATTTTATGATCTTCTCATAGCTGAGTAAAGAATATTATATTTATGCTTACATTATGCAAAAAAGGGAATATAAGTCTTCAAATAAAACATTTAAATAAAATCAGTCTATAAATTGTGGTAGCTGTTAGTAGCTATGTAAAAATTTATTTAATTAATAAAATGTTTATTTAGTGGCTTAGACTTTCAGGTTCTCAGAGTTATGACTGCTGTTGACATAAAGAGAAAAAATCAAATAGAAATTTTAAAATGAAAGATAATTGAATAATCTTGTCTAGCAATGATATTGGAAAATACTGTCTTTTGAAAGTTTTTATTACCCTCCTTGTCTAATAACTGATTTTTTGAAATAGATCATAAAGTTATAAATTACTATACCTTTTAACATAATTATTAGTGATACAGCATATTAAAAATAGAAAAAATTAAATATACATTTAGGAAAATGTAAAATCACCAGATTATCTTAAAGACCCATTTTTCTGTTTTTGATTCTCACAGTTTTTCAAAAGAAATGTATAGAAACCTGCAAAATTATGAGAAGAAAAAAATAAACTGTAACAAGAGCAAACTTTAAAATTATCCCTGCTAATATTCCTGTTGTGATTAATCATGATCTTTAACTGACCTGTCAAACATGGCCAAATGTAAGATATAATATGGCTTCCAACTTTTATAGATACTTCAAAATACACTAGTTTCTCCAGAGGAAATTTGTAGCATTTTAAAAAACACTCACTTCATAGGTTTTTGCAAAAACATTATGATCATATCACTATATGCAGAAAAAGCATTTCATAAAATACAACACCCAATTGTGATAATTCTCAATAAACTGGGAATAGAGAACTTCCTTAGCCAGAAATAGAATATTTACAAAATCCCTATAGCTAACTTTATTCTTAATGTTGAGAAACTTGAAGCTCCCCTACTAAGATTCAGAGAAAGGCAAGGATGTCTTCTTCTCACCACAGCTTTTCAATATCATACTGAAAGTTCTAGCTAATGCAATAAGAAAGGAAACAAAATGTATAAGTATTGAGAAAAAAGAAATAAGCCTATTTTTGTTTAAAGATGGCAAGACTATCCATGTAAAAAACCTAAAGGAATCAACAACTACAACAAATAACTTCTGGAACTAGCAAACAATTATAGCAAGGTTGCTGATTACAAGTCTAATGTACAAATGTCAGTTTATTTTTTATAGACCAGCCATGAACAGTTAAATTTGAAATTAAAAAAACAGAAATAACATTACTTTTATATTAACTTCCCCCAAAATGGAATACTTTAGGTATAAATTGAACAAAATATGTACAAGCTTTATACAAAAAAACTATAAAATTCTGATGAGTTAAACAGAAAAGGACCAAATAAATGGAAACATCCCATGCTGATAAATCAGAAGACTCAATATTGGCAATATGTCATTTCTTCCCAATTTGGTCTATAGATTCAATAAAATTCCAATCACATTCCAGTAATGTATGTTGTGGACACTAGCAAGCTAATTCTAAAGTTTATATGGAGCGGCAAAAAACACAGAATAGCCAAAGCAATATTGATTGATAAGAATAAATTGAAGGACTGTCTATACCCATCTCTAAGGCTTACTATAAAGGTACAGTAATCATGACAGTCTGGTATTGGCAAAAAGAGACAAATAGACCAATGGAACAGAATAGATAACCAACAAATAGACCTGCATAAATATAGTCGACTGATTTTGGAACAAAAAGCAATGCAGTATAATGTAGCAAAGATAGTCTTTTCAGCAAGAGGTACCAGAATAACTAGACATGCAAAAAAAGTGAGTCTAGACACAGATCTTACACCCTCCACAAAAATTAACCCAACATGAATCATAGGATCAAATGTAAAACGTAAAACTATAAAACTAAGAGGTAACAAAGGAGAAAATCTACATGATCATCAGTATGGAAATAACGTTTTAGGAAGACCACCAAAGCCATGATCCCAGAAAGAAATCAATCATTAAGCCAGCCATTGAAAACTTCTGCTCTGCAGAAAACAAAGTCAAGAGAATGAAGAGGAATGCCACAGACTGGGAGAAAATGTTTGCAAAAGATAAATCTGATTAAGGGGAGTTGTGTAGAATTTACAAAGTACCCTTAAACCCCGATAATAAGAGAAAGTCTGATTGAAAAAATAGCTCAATAACCTTAACAGACACTTCATCAAAGAAGACACATGCATGGCAAATTAGCATAGGAAAAGATGCTCCATATCGTATGTCATAAAGGAAAGGCCAGTTAAAACAACAAGATAACAAGATACCACTACCCACCTATTACAATGGTCAAAATCTAGAACACTGACAGCACCAAATGCTGACAATGATGTTGAGAAACAGGAACTGTCATTCACTGCTGGTGGGAATACAAAATGGGACAGTTACTTAAGAAGGCAGTTTGGCAATTTCTTACAAGACTAAACATATCCTTACCATATGATCCACCAATTGTACTCCTTGGCATTTACCTAAAGGAGTTGAAAACTTCCACACAAACCTGCACACAGATGTTTATGGCAGTTTTGTTCATAATTAACAAAACTTGGAAGAAATCCAAATGTACTTCAGTGGGTGAATGGATAAATAAACCGCAGTAAATCCAGACAATGGAATATTATTCAACAGTAAAAAGAACTGAGTTATTAAGATGTGAAAATACAGGAAAGGAACTTAAATGCACATTGCTAAGTGAAATAAGTCAATCTAAATCCTTTATATATTACAGGATTCCAACTACATAACATTCTGGAAAAGACAAAACTGTGAAGACAGCAGAAGAGAATTGGTTGCCAACAGATGACGTAGAGGTGAGAGGGATGAAAAGGCAAAGTAAATAGTTTAAGGACATTGTGTAAACTCTATATGTTACTATAATTATATATATGTGATATTGCAAATGAATATTACATTATGCATGTGTCCAAACCCCTAGGATGTACAACATTGAGAGTGAACCCTAATGTAAATTACAGCCGTTGGATGATGATGATGTGTCAATATATGTTCATCAATTGCAACAAATATGCCTTCTGGTGAGGGATGTTCATAGTCCCTCACCAGAGCAAGCTATACAACATGTGTGAGGTCACAGGCTACATGGGAAATTCCTGTACCATGCTCCCAATTTTGCTGTGAACCTAAAACTGCTCTGAAAAAAAAAAAAGAAATCTTAAGAAAACATTGAACAACATTATAGGTAATATCTTCAATGATAATTTCATAGAAAACGTGATGTTTTAAATAGAACCATTTTGAAGTAAAATTTATTAATGCACATCATTTGATCAAATGGGTTTACATGGTAGTTGATTTATAATGATAGCAAATAACAGAAAAGATGGAATGAACAGTACAATGAACATACCACACAATTAAATGATATCCCCTGAGGCCATTTTTATATAGACTTGGAAAAAGAACTGTACCGAGTCAATTCAAGCTTAAATACAAGAGATTGGCAACACTGGTCATGTGTTGCTTTTTAAAAAATTTAGGTGACAATTTTCAGATCTATCATGAAAGTCAAAAACACTTACCAATTCTCCCTGAGTTTGGAGGATCACTCTGGAGATGAGGCTGATTGATGTTTTTGGCCAAGAACAACTTTTTTTTTTCATCAATACAAATATCTGATTTTCTGAAATGTGTGAGACGTGAGATGTGTGAATGAATTCTGAATTGAATTTCCAATAATGTAAAAACATCTACGTATTTTCTTAGAAAATGTCAAGACAAAGTTTAACAGCCATCTATATTGGTAGACTATCTGATTTTAAGTTATACTACCCTCACACAAATTCCTATAGAGCAGTCAGAATGGATTTATTGCATAATAAACCATTAGATAGCTAAAAAATCTCCAGTTGATTGAACTATTTCAAGTTTATTATCAAGATAGCATAAGACATTTTTCTTTCAATCTCATGATAGATAATCCTGCAGTGTTTTTCTAAACTTTATTTTCAGGTTTTAAATATGATTTAAAGAAAAAGATGAAAAAATGTTCGTTCTATCATTTTATGCTGAATTCTAATCATTCTTGTCTTGCCCATTCTTGTCTTGCCCATTCTTTTCGATATAGTAACAATAGATAAAGCACAAGGTACCTATCAGGCATTGCATGTTTATTATGTACATGTATTTTTCCAATAACCCTTTAAGTTAGTATTCTTATAATTATTGCCGTTTTATAGATGAAGCAACTTGTGAGTGTTATTTCGACTACCACTGTTGTAGATGAATAATTTACTTTTCCATACTCAAAGATATAGTAAGTGACAAACCTGGATTAAAACTAGTTATTTTCAATTCCAAGCCAATATACTATAATGCTTCCCACACAAATGGCAATATCACATATACTTTGGACCTTTTGAGTTCATATTATCTATATCAGTACTGATTTTGGACAGTGAAAAATAGTTATTGATTGCAATGTTATCAAGAATCCAGTATCAATAGTCTTTTAAAAGACTATAAGCCTGCAGTATTACAGAAAGACACGATTATTCAATTAATTTTATTCATGGATTTAAAAGCATTTATTTGAATATTTTACTGTATTTGAAGAATTTGAACAATTAAAAATGCATGAAATTTTTAAACCTATAAATTGTAAGGAGAGATTTTAACATTTTATAAATCCAGTATCAATCAAAGGAAATTATATTTGAGAAATTAAATTTAACATCTAACAAATATTGGTACTGTCACTCATAAAAGGGTCAAATTACTTTATGCCAAAAAGGGATTCCTGGAGTCCATTATTCAATTTAATGAATGTAATCAAATGAGAAAAATAAAAGGTGTTAATCAAAGGGGAAAATTCTAGAAAAGTTTCTCTATTGAGGATGTATCCGTGGTCATAGTGACAAAGTTAATGAGATTTTGACATGTGGATGTTAAATCTCTTGTTAAGGGGGAAAATGTGTCAGATCTCTGAAGGATCTTAGCATACATTTGCCAAAATCGATGGTTGTAATACATAAAAAGCTTAAATTTCTATTTTACATTATCATTTATTTCTAAATGTAGCTAGCTTTATTTAAAAAATAGAACATTCACACATATACGTATGCATACATACACACACGAATCTCCCCAGGGGAACACATTCATTTCTAGCAGTATTACCAAGATTCAAGCACATGGGTAATGTGCTGCCCTACCAGATTGCCATTGCTATGATGTCCCCAGGAGACAGAAACTTTTCAGCTTCATCGTATTCTTACAGAACCACTGTTGTATATGGGTCTATTGTTAACTAAAACATCATTATGCAGTATATGGCTGTACTAAAAACGAAATGAATCAGGATACACAGGGTTTGTGCTACGAATTTAGGGTAATCTATTATTAGAAAAGCCTATCACAATTATCTGTTATCTTATTCTCTATCTTAGAGATATTTTGTCTTGGTTAATAAGAACGTTGACAGTTATGAAAGAGAAAAGTATATAATAGCAATTTAAAGAAGAAATAAAAACTAAATAAGCATGATATAGAGAAAATTAACTAGTTTTTTTAAAAAAATTTTATTATGCATTTGGAAATACAAGAATTGGAATTATCACTGTAAACTGTAAAGTAAAAACCAAAAAACAAGAACCTTTGCGCTTTGCAAAATGTTAATGGCAGCATTTTAAAATGTGGTCTTTCAAACCATTTTTATAAGCTCCTAGCCTTTAAAAAATTAAATATAAGCTCTCAGTTTTTATATTTAATGCTCTTTCCAAATTGAAAAGTAAGTACATAAACTATTTCAGAGTAGCTGATTTCAGGATGTTTGCAGACTTTTTTTTTTCTGTTATAAGACACTTCTAATAACCAATGTTGCTTATTACCATTATGAATGAGGGAAAATTATAAAATAAAATTTGTGTTTTATATCTGTATCTGTTTTCATATCTGATTTTTCTGAGGAGCCAAAATAGTGTGAGAAAAATTAAACCCTCAACAAGAAAAAAAAGGAAAAAAAATGTAGTAAGCATTTTGCTTGGGTGCTTCATACACAGTAGTCTTTTCAACTCTACTTTAGAGAAATTGACAATGAGTCACTGTGTGCGATATACTCACTCTGGAGAACCAGAACCACACCCATACAAAGTTCTAGGCTGAGAGCAGATTTTACTTGCTCTGGTGTCCTGAGCTCCGTTTTCTTTCTGCATTGATTCAGTGCCTTGCACAAGCCAGACTTTCACCTCAATTGTTTTTGCATAAGTTTAATATTTCCTTAGGCAACCTTCAGGCAAACCTGAGCTGCTTGCATGGTCTGCCAAGTTATTTTCTAAGACAGCAGTTATTATTTTTGTTAGTGCTCTGTTTACATGCCTGCGCAGGTTTTGGCCAATGTCATTTTCCTCATAAGCCCTGGAATCGTTTGCGGTGATTTTGCAGAATGCAGTAATGCAGTCTTTCACAAACATATATATTGTACCCAAGCAGATATAAAGATGTTACTGGAACACCTTGCTCCAGAAAGCAAAGATGCTTTCAAGAATAGGAGAGGTGTACCTAAATGTTAAAGGGGCTAATAATGTTAATAGGAAAGCCATTGACTAGGCAGTGATAATGGACAACATAATGGAATAAAAAATAGAAATATTTAGAATATATTGACACAGTCAAATCCCACCAGTATGCTCACATGGAAAAACTATAAATGAAAAATTCATAAAAAATTAAGACGGGTGACATTATTATTAGTAGTATACATCTTTATTAATTTGTCTTTATTTAAAAATAAATAATTGTATTAGATGTTTGTTCATTTGCTTTTTTGAAATGGAGTCTCACTCTGTCGCCCAGGCTGGAATGCAGTGGTGGTGCAATCTTGGCTCACTGTAACCTCTGCCTCCTGGGTTCAAGCGATTCTCCTGCCTCAGCCTCCTGAGTAGCTGGGATTACAGACGTTCACCACTATGTCTGGCATATATATATATATTTATATATATAATATATATTATATATAAATATAAATATATATACATATAAATAAAATACCCAGCCTGTATTAGGTGCTACAAGTTTATATGTGGTTCCGATTATCTCACAATGTTAAGCATTTGTCTGAATAAAATCTAAATTTTGGGAACAGTTTTCCAAGTAAAAAATAAAGAAGCCTAAACAAAGGGAACTGAGAATAAGCCAAAGCATCCTGAAAAAAAAAAAAAAAAAAGAATATTAGGAAAAAAAGAAAGGCTTATCAGCTCCATTTCTCAACAAGGTAGTCAGGTTAAAAAGTACTTCCCAAATCTGATGGAAGATAGCAACTTGACCGACTGTCAGAGAGAATACCAACCTTTGCTCTCACCAACTCTGCTTTCCAAGGTGACATAAGCTTTGGATCATCTACCAAAATGTAATATATGACGCACATAGGAAAGCATTATATTTCTGGAAATTAAAGCAATGTGTGAAATTAAGAAAATTAAACTTGGACAACATGGGGATAGATAGAAAAAGCTTCAAGTTAAAAAGACATGCATGAGGTTTGAATGTTCTTTTGAAGTAGGAAATGAGCTCTATAAAAGAGTGGCCTACATCAATGTTGTAATGGAGATTATTGAGAGAACTTAGAAGATACAATGAGGACTCATGTTTGACCTGGAAATCAGTTGATTGACAAACCAGACTGGGGTTTTTTTTTTTTTAATTTCTAGCTCTGCAATTATTATTCACTCTTTGAAAAGTGTGAAAAAAGTATGAAGATAACAAGGAAATAAAATATATGATACAATAACTTTAAGTAGTGTAGGAGTAAAAATAATATTCTATACTCATTCAGTAATTATTGTATTGTATGTCATTTGAAGCATGTAGGAGTATATGACAAAATGATTTGTTAAACTGTAAAATTAGTACAAGAAAATGTGAAATTACTTAAGAAAACTATTGCTATAAAAGTCAAAAAAGTGATTCATCATATGTGTAGACTCTTCATTTTTTAGAATAAATGTATTTACAGTTGATAAATTAACCATTAAACAAAGTAAAAAAAATCAATAACTGTCTGCAACAAAAGATCCTTGGATATGATTACTTATAGCAATGGTCCCCAGCCTTTTTGGCACCAGTGACAGGTTTCTTGGAGGACAATTTCTCCACTGCTGAGAGGATTGGGGGTGATGATTTCAGGATGAAACTATTTCACCTCAGATCATCAGGAATTAAATTCTTATAAGGAGTGCACAACCTATATCCCTCATATGTGCAGTTCATAATAGGGTTCCCGCTCCTATGAGAATCTCATGCCTCTGCTGATCCGACAGGAGGTGAAGCTCAGGTGATAATGTGAACGATGGGGAGCAGCTGTAAATATGGATAAAACTTCACTTGCTCACCGGCCGCTCACCTCCTGCTGTGTGGCCAGTTCCTAACAGGCTATGGACAGGTACAGGTCTGTGGCCTGGGGGCTGGGGACGCCAGACTTATAATACTTACTACAATTTCCTATTGTGTTTATGTGTTAACGTCACTGCTTTTTTTTGTCTAAGTGTCACATTTTTCTGTTTACTATTATTTCTGACATACAAGACACATCAATATATACTGAAGTAAAGGAAAGAAATTAATGACGAAGAGAAACCAATAAATTATTAAACTTCATCCAAAATGTTCCTAGAATGTAATAAAATTCTACAGACTTAAATTTTAAAAAGATTTCTGTTAAACTAAAAAAAAAAAAAAAAAAGAGACTATTCAAAATTATAGAGAAAATTGTCTGAGGATACCCCCAAATAATAAATTAAACTAGAAACATGATGCAGATTTGAATTTTATTTTATTTTACTTTATTTATTTTTTTTGAGACGGAGTCTTGCTCTGTTGCCCAGGCTGGAGTGCAGTGGCGCGATCTCGGCTCACTGCAAGTTCCGCCTCCCGGGTTCACATCATTCTCCTGCCTCAGCCTCCTGAGTAGCTGGGACTACAGGTGCCCGCCACCACGCCCGGTTAATTTTTTGTATTTTTAGTAGAGATGGGGTGTCACCACGTTAGCCAGGATGATCTCGATCTCCTGACTTCATCATCCGCCTGCCTCGGCCTCCCAAGATTTTACTTTTATTACTATTGATTCAGAAATCCTAAATAAAGCATGCATAAATCATGATCTTCACCTTCATCTTGCTCTTCTTCTAGCTTGAAGCCCCATAAAAACAGTAGGGGCATTGGTCTGGGATCCTTTGGATCGGTTGTGTCCTCACTTTACAGGGTCTTCTAAGGCTACCCAACTTTGAGACGCAACTTTATGACATACTAGGCAAGAATGGACGTCTTGGAGAAACACATGATTGCTTATTTACTAGCTTGGTAGTAAAACAAGTGGAAAGTATCTCAGAAGTCCCTGAATTTCTTACCAATTGTCAAATCTAGACCTTTGTGTCTCACAGAGATTAACACTTTTTTTTCTTTTTTTCTTTTCTCTTTGAGGCAAGATCTCACTCTGTCACCCAGGCTGAAGTGCAGTGGTGCCATCAAGGCTCACTGCAGCCTTGACCACCCTGGCTCAAGTGATCCTCCCACCTTGGCTTCCAGAGTAGCTGAGACTATAGTCACGTGCCACCACGCCTAGCTAATTTTTATATTTTTCGTAGATTTGGAGTTTCGTCACGTTGACCAGGCTGGTCTTGAACTCCTGGGCTCAAGCAATCCACCAGCTCCTGCCTCCCAAAGTGCTGGGAGCCACTGCACATGGCCTGAGATGAACATATTCTTGATTAGAAGTTAACATAGTAAAGCCACCAACTCTTGAAATTACAAACTAATAAAATATATTAATAATTAGAATTTTTAAAAAATTATTTTACTGAATAGAACGGGGCAAATATTTGCAACCATATATTCGATAAGAGTTGATTTCCGCAATATTTGAGACTCCTACAACTCAACAGCAAATAAATAAATAAAAATAAATAAATAAACAAACTTAAAAAAATGGGCAAAGGACTTAACTAGACATGTCTCTAAAGAAGATATACAAATGGTCAACAGGTATATCTATATCTATATCTATATCTATATCTATATCTATATATATAGAAAGATCAACATCACTAATCATCAGGGAAATATAAAGCAAGATGACAATGAGTTATCATCTCACAACTATTAGGTTAGCTATTATTAAAACATCAAAAATTAATATGTATTGGCTACGTCGTGGAGAAATCAAAACCATTTTCCACTGTTGTTGAAAATGTAAAATAGTGCAGCTGGTATGGAAAATAGCATGGAAGTTCCACAAAAGAAATTAAAAATAGAACTACCATATGATCTAGCAATCATATTTTTGGGCGTATATATAAAAAATTGAAATTAGAATCTCAAAGTGATATCTGCACTCCTATGTTCAGTGAAGCATTATTCTCAATAATATTCAAGATATGGAAATGTCCCAAATGCATATCAAAAGGTGAAAGAAAATTTGGTATACATATAAAATGGAATATTATTCAGCCTTAAAAATAAAAGAAATGGTGCTCTTTGCAACAACATAGAGGGACTTAGCAGATGTTACGTTACATGAAATAATCCAGTCACAGATGGACAAATCCTGCATTATTCTTCTTATATGAAGCATATAAAATTGTCAAATGTATAGAAGTTGGCAATTGAATGGTAGTTACTTGAGAATGGAGAAAGAAGGAGATGTGTGTTTTGTTCAGCAGATATGACATCACAATCCTAAGCTATTTTTAATAGTGTGGTGATGAACACATGAGTGCATGTATCTTTTGGTAGAATGATCTGTTATCCTTGGGGCATACGGTAGATGCCCAATAATGGGATTACTGGATTGAATGGTAGCTCTGTTTTAAGGTCTTTGAGAAATATCCAAACTGCTTTCTACAGTAGTTTAACTAACTTACATTCCCACCAAAAGTGCATAATTGTTCCCCTTTTCCTCTGCAGCCTCATCAGTATCTGTTGTTTTGTAACTTTTAATAACAACCATTCTTACTGGCGTGAGATGGCATCTCATTCTGATTTTGACTTGCATTTCTCTGATGATTACTGATGTGGAACATTTTTATATGTTCTTTGGCCACTTGTGTGTTTTCTTTTGAGAAATGTCCATTATGTCCTTTACCTATTTTTAAAATATTCTTATTATACTCTAAATTCTAGGGTTCATGTGCACAACGTGTAGGTTTGTTACATATGTATACATCTGCCATGTTGGTGTGCTGCACCCATTAACTCATCATTTACATTAGGTATTTCTCCTAATGCTATCCCTCCCCCCTTCCCCCACTCCCACTCCACATCAGGCCCTGGTGTGTGATGTTCCCCACCCTGTGTCCAGATGTTCTCATTGTTCAATTCCCACCTATGAGTGAGAACATGCGGTGTTTGGTTTTCTGTCCTTGTGATAGTTTGCTCAGATGTTGGTTTCCAGCTTCATCCATGTCCCTTCAAAGGACATGAACTCATCCTTTTTCATGGCTGCATAGTATTCCATGGTGTATATGTGCCACATTCTCTTAATCCAGTCTATCATTGATGGACATTTGGGTTGGTTCCAAGTCTTTGATATTGTGAATAGTGCCACAATAAACATGTGTGCATGTGTCTTTAGAGCAGCATGATTTATAATCCTTTGGGTATATAAATAAGTAATGAGATGGCTGGGTCAAATGGTATTTCTAGTTTTAGATCCTTGAGGAATTGCCACACTGTCTTCCACAATGGTTGAACTAGTTTACAGTCCCACCAACAGTGTAAAAGTGTTCCTATTTCTCCACATCCTCTCCAGCACTTGTTGTTTCCTGACTTTTTAATGAGCGCCATTCTAACTGGTGTGAGATGGTATCTCATTGTGGTTTTGATTTGCATTTCTCTGATGGCCAGTGATGATGAGCATTTTTTCATGTGTCTGTTGGCTGCATAAATGTCTTCTTTTGAGAAGTGTCTGTTCATATCCTTTGTCCACTTTTTGGTGGGGTTTTTCTTGTAAATTGGTTTAAGTTCTTTGTAGATTCTTGATATTAGCCCTTTGTCAGATGGGTAGATTGCCAAAATTTTCTCCCATTCTGTAGGTTGCCTGTTCACTCTGATGGTAGCACTTCTAGTTAAGTATTGTAGGATTTAAGAAGATACATCTCATGTTAAAAACTTTTAACACACAGGCACACACACACACACACACACACATGCAAACATAAAGCAAAGGAGCACAAGAATACACTCAGTATTGAACAAGTTTACCATCTAGAATATGGTGACAGTAATGCAAATGTATACATATGTCCAAACTCCCCAAATTGTATGCATTACTTATGTGCAGTTTCAAGAATTTCCTGGGAAACACTGAAAAAAAAAGAGTAACAAGGGAGAAATTATCCTGAAGATATTTCTTGAGGATATTTAAAGATGCAATTGAGAATACATACAAGTATATTTACAGTGAGTTGTTTGGAAAAAAGTTTGAATCGATAAAACAATCCAGATGTGAAAACAAAAATGGACAGATTTTACAATATACATTTTTATGTGTTTGTGTATATTTGAAGACATTATAAGTATGTACAAATATGAGATTGAGAGAAAATGTCTCAAATAATTATAATAAGAGATGGGCATTCCTGAAGTAAAAATAATTTCTACAAATTAATAAAAATAGTATATGAACAAGTAATGACAGAAGATAAAGACAGGAGTCCAAAAATATTGTTAGTCACTGATGATTACCCATATTCAAATTAATATATTGTTATACTGCTTTTGTTTTGATTTATAAAAGTCAATTTATTGAGAACATTTAATAATAGACTAGCATTAAAAAACATTCTCATGCACTGCATGTAGATGTGAAAATTAGAATAATCTTTTTAGAATGTATTCTTCTGTATTTGAAAATTAAATATGCATTACTGTTCAGCCAAGGATGCCACTCAACAGAGTATTTTATATCATGTATTAGATTCAAATCCAGTAATGAGTTTAATAGCAAAAATATTTTGGAATTGAAGTTACTTTTTTCATGAAACTGCATCTAATGATTATCTTTATGACATTTAATTCATTCATTATATTTAGTTTCCCAGCACTATGTAGTTTCACAGACCCATTTGTTATATTTGAGGAGAAAATTTAAGATTTTGAAAAACATAATTACATTAGCATACATTGAAAGCAAGAATAAAACAGCAATAAATGAGGAGAAAGTATAAAATACTATACTTATTTATTCAGAGACAAAAACAAATTCAATTTAGTTACCCATTGGCTTAGAAAGCCTGAGTTATTACTGATGCAAGGGATCAGAAGCAAACTAGGTGTCCAAGCAACAGATCTGGTGACAAGCATTCACAGACCCAATGCAAGTAAAATTCCTTAAATAAAAAAAAACTGAAATAATGAACAATTATTGGTTTTAGAGCAACAAAATACTCTTACCTAGGAATCAATAGTGCCTTGTGAATTATACACTAGCAATACTTTTTCTTAATTAATTCAAAGAGTGGAACAAAATTTGATCTCTGATGGAAGACAAAACACTCAGTACTAAGAGGCAAAGCATCCTTTGTTGGTCACCGTTATCCCAGAAGGTGAAACGGAAGTGCTATCCATGCCAAATGAAAAATTTTTTAAAAATTCTGTTTCAGAGTTAATGATCTTTGGACCTATGCATATTTGAGTCTCTCCTGAACTGCTAAATTTTTGTGCTGGATTTTTAGATTTAGTTTAATTCTTCAATTTTTCTAATTTTCATCAGAGGTACTAACACAACTCTAGGGGAAACTCAAAGTAGGTTAAACAAAAAAAAAAGCTCTTGATTCATCAAACTCTTCCTCCCGAGATCATATATAGTAAATCATCTGATCACCTTCTCGTCTTTTATCAGGATAATTTTATTGGTGCTTCAGGGTCTAATGTTCTTTCGCATTAATTAAAAGCTGATGTCAAATGAATATCCTGCTACTCCTACTTTTTCTGCGAGAATGTCCATTAAAAAATGTGAGGTTTACATTTTAGTATAGTGAGAATTGAAAACAATTTTTCAAAAAACATTCATATTTATAGTGTGTTTTTTTCTGTGAATTTACAGTTAACCCAATTAACTTACTTAGCAAAGATAACTTGTTGCTGTCATGGATATTTCATAAACATAAATCATATTTCAAATATAAATGATATGTAAAAATCAAGGAAAAAATTGTGGTTAAGATAAGAAACAAGTTTTCAAATTTATTCCATAAACTTCTCAAAATCAGTGCTTAAATGCATGGAAATACAGAACAGAAACCAAAGTCCGGATGCAAAAATATAGAGTTTAAAGTATATTTTCTAATGTGTAAATTTTAGAGAAAATACACATTATAATGTATTTTTCCTTTCTTGCCTTCATCATCTAGCAATTTGTTGATCTCCTTCCCACATATTCTTATGACCAATAGGCAAAACACTGTTCTATTTTATTAAGGATGGAATGTTTAATAATTTATTCTATAAATATTTAGCAAACAATTACTATATGCAAGTAATTATATAAGGCACCAAAATTATTGAATATATAATGAACAAACACATATTTAGATAATTTGCCTTATTATTTATTATTTCTTTTTAATTCTGTGCCATTTTTATAACTGAAGACATCTTTCTATATACTATGTGGGTAGAGACTCGAAGAAGATGATGAATGAGAGAGAAAAGAGAGCTTGAAAGATATTCAAACTAAATCAATATTTTCAGAGAGAAAGATTTAGGCAAAACCACCATGCTGGTTAAGTGCTGACTGCTTTAGAGTCATGAAAAGATCAAGGACTAGCACATTTAGAAATGTGGCATATGCCGGAGTTTAGCATGATTCATGTCCCTTGATGGACTGTAAATTCAAAAAGATCATTCTGGCTGAATAGATTACAGTAGAGTGGTGTCAACAGCCTGAGGAACCTAGCCAAACAACACTGAACCTGAGCTACAAAGTGCTTTTGGCATTTGTTGTTATTTAGACAATATTGCTATTATAGGGAAAATTTATAGAAAGCATTCATAGAATCTGAGCAATGTATCCCTGTGGTAGAAAAAATATGGTGTCAGGGTAAAGTCGGCTAAATGTGAATTCTTTCAAAAGGAGAGCAGGTCCTGGAGTAATGTGATAGCTGCAAGTGGTTTCTTGGGCAAAATGATAAAACACTGTCTGTAAAATATGTGCCATGCCCAAAACATGTTAGGCTGCTTGAATTCTGGGATTTATACACTAATGGTTTTGCTAAATTTCGTAACTCTGAATCACAAAATAACAATTGTCTGTAACCTATGTGAGTATTTTAGATTGTCATGTTTTAGAATTTCATATAGTTTTCATGCTTTGTGAACAAAGTCTTAAGCAATATACAGCCTACTACTTTCCTTCTATAACTCCTAACCAAGTTAATTTAGCATAGTTCACTGTATCTCAAAAATGAATGTAGCAACATTTAGATCAAGGGACAGTTATACCAATGGGAATACTGGATATGCTATGCTTTTTTAAAAAAAGTTTTTTTTCACTTACTCTAAGACATAAGAAACTTCTACAGCCAAATCTGATTTTATTGGCTCTCAGTGCTTTTTGGCCCTCAGCCTAAAATGATGCCGTATTCTTTTTAGCTATTCTGAGTTGACAGAATATAACCCCAATCTAGTTATTGAGATTTGAAGGAGGAGAAATAAATAGCAGCACTTGTCTTTATTCAATTCTGAACAGATTGAGAAGACCAAAGAGTAAGCAGAATAGAAGACTAAATAAGACCTTAATTCCTGATTCAGCTCACACTGAGGAAAGTGATCTATAAAACTTTACTTTATTGATTCAAAGACCCATATCACTTTACATTTTCAGTTATCCAAAATCAGGCTGCATGTAGAGTCAATGTAGCTTTACAATTACTATAGTCAGCTGCAATGCATTGTGTATTGGTTAGCTCATGTTTATTTTCTCCTCCAAACTCAATTATTAGATTTAATCACTCATCAAGCCCTAGGGGGAAATTACTGAAGAGGAGGAAGGCAAAGAAACTACTTATGTACTTATGCCCACAATAGCCACCTTCATTCTCTGCACGTGCTTTCATTTAGTCACTGGAATGCATAATACATTCCAAACATTATCAGAGTTAATGCTTAATATTCAATAACATGCTTTAACATGGCTTTGGCCCACAGCATTCTGCATTCATTATCAGTTTTTGTTAAAGACCATGACCTCCGTGACACTTTTTAATCGATATTCTTTAGTCAGCTTGTTAGCATTTCAGCTTCAATTGGAACTATTTACCATTTGCTTCTTCTTGAAGTAGTCTCTGACTTTGATTGGAGTGGCAAAAAACTCACACAGATTTTCAATTTCTGCTATGATGAAGTAATCTTGATAAGCCAAAAGTCCTATCCAGAATGGGTAGAATAGCTAGACAAAATAATGAGAACAATGAAAACAATAATGTCACTGAAGAATAAGCCCCTTAGAATGCTCCTGTGGCAATGAAGTCATTATGATCCAGTACCTAAGATAGAAAGGAACATAGTAAGAATGAGTCAATATTCTCAATACTCTGTTTCAACACTGTTTTTATTCTCCTCTTAGGATTTCACTCTTCTTCATACAGAGTGAGAAAGCTGAGATATCCAGAAGTCAAGAAGTCAGGAGAGATTTCATTAATCTTCACTGGAATGAGAAAACGCAGTTTTGGTATTTGTGACTACCAAGGTAAAAAAAAATATTGGGGGCCAAGGTCACAAAGAAAACAAAGGTACAAAGATATGAGCAGGAGAATTAGTCCATTTTCTTCTTGAGCATTTGCCAATATATTATACTGTACTGGAAAAGATGTTGAAAGTCAAGAAGAAAGAATCTAAAAAAAGAGACTAGGCCTTTTTTGGTAATTTAGACCAAATGGAAACAAAATTGCTGGGAGAAAAAAATTTGAATTCAGTACTTGCCAAAAAGAAGAAACTCAATTATACAACAGATATTAATATCTTCTATTTCTATACATCACAGGGGTAAACGTACCAGAAAATCAAACTAGAGAGTACCAAAGAATCACTCAAAGATTACTATCATGGCTTACGTCAGTATTAATGTGGTCTACTCTCATTTTTCATTCCTATCAGAAAATAATGTTCTCTCTCTCTGCAAAATTGTAAAGCATCATTGAAATATTTTATATTTTTATGCATAATGGTGAGGATTAATTTTCTCTGCCAATTTGGCTATACTATGGTGCCCAGTTGTTTGGTCAAATACTAGTCAACTACATGTTGCTGTGAACGTATTTTTAGATGTGATTAACATTTACAATTAGTTGACTTTAAGAAAATGACTTGCAATAATGTGGGTAGATTTTATTCATTCATCTGATGCCATAAGAGCAAGCACAGACGTTTCCTGGAGAAGGAACTCTTTTAGTTAGAGACTGAAACATCAACTCTTACTTGAATTTCCAGCCTACGGGCCTATCTTACAGATTTCATACTTGTGAGTTCTCACAATTGTGTGAATGAATTTATCAAAATTTGTCTCTGTCTCTCCCCTCCCTTTCTCTCTCTCTTCTCCCTCCCTCTCTCTCTCTCTCTCTCTCCCCTCCTCTGCCTCCATAGATAGACAGATAGATAGATATCTTATTGGCTCTGTTGCTTGGGAGATCCCTGACTCATACAGTAACCATTACAACATTAATGTCTAGGCATACAATAAAGAAGAACAAAAGAAAAAGAAAAAGAAAAAAAGTGGATACTAGAAACAGAATCCAAGATGTATAATATACTAGAGTTACCACATGTGTATTTAAAAATAAATGGGAATACTATGTTCTCCAATGTAAAGGATGAATAAAAAATTTTACCATAGAATAGAAATAATAAAGAACCAAATACAAATACTAGAACTGGAAAGGAAGTAATGGCTATTAAAAACACAATAGACTATTTGGGCATGAGACTGATCACAACATAAGAGGATTCCTGTACTAGAAGCCAGATGAGTAAAAATTTCCATGGATGAAAAATAAAAAATTAAAAAGTAGTATGAAAGATATATGACACAGAGTAAATGGATTGATATACATATAATCAGAGTCTCAGATAAAGATAAAATAGACAGACACAGTGGGATAGAAGTTATAACTTAAGAAGGATGTCCTGAGAATTTTCCGAAACCTATGTGGGGTAATTACTTAATAAAATATAAGAATATTGGGCAAATATTATAAAGCAACTGACTCTACTATTGTGATTTTTTGTTTGATTTATCATCTCAAAGAGTCTATTCTTTTTTCTGCCATACATATTTTAATAAAAGAATTTTATATAATATAGAATTGCACTGTCCATATTTGTTGATAGTACAAGATGAGAGCAGTATATGAAAAAAGCAGCATTCATAGGTATTTTTAAGCAAAGTATAATAGCCCAGAATCAATAAGCTGATATTAAATATAAATTTAAGTTTCTTATATAATATAGAAAAAGTTCAGTTTAGCTCAAATTTCAAAGTCCAGATTTACAGAATTCCATGTTGAAATACTTGAATCCCTAAAGAATCTGAACACAATATGAACCATTATTTTAATGCTGTTGACACAGAAATCATGAACTTAAGACATAGAATATAATGATGGGTCACAAAAGAGCCATGATCCTATTATATTTTTACATTTGAAAATGATATGCACCATGTACATTTCTATAACAATGCCACATTTCAAAGGGCATAGGAAATATGTCATACAAGGAATAAGACAAAAAGAAATGTAATGTTTCCATGGTAGGTATGTAGAGAATGTGAAAGAGCTAATTATATAGCCTATAGTTAGTTTGGCATTAATCAAGAAGTGTGTTTAACGTCATGTTTAGAGATTTTACATAATTTGAAAAATGATTTTGAAGGTGTTTGAATAAGGTTGTGTGGAAGCCATTACTTGAAAGAAGACAGAATAGATTGAGGGGATAAGAATGTTTAGAGCTTATAGTTGCTTATAAGTATACTAATATAGTTGAGGAAAGGAGTACTAAGAGAATATACTTAGAAAAATGTAGTATAAATTAAACATAAAATTATTTTATTACTTTATGAAGTTCATTACATTTATTTCAAAACCTAATGTTCCATATATAAAAGAATTCTGTTCCACCATTATTTGTTAAGTTCATCTTTAAAGGCACTGCACAAGATATTTTTGAATATGTAAAAGATGTAGACATCATTTCTGTCCTCAAAGAACAACCAAACAAGTAAACACATATTTTTATTATTAGCTTGAGAATTCTAATGCTGCAAGAAAGGTCCTAAATAGCTCTTTAAGTTCGGAGGGAGAAGTAATTTCCATCTGTTTGTGATAGTGGTTATGATGGCGGTGGGAATATAATGGGATTTTTAAAATTTGAAAAGGTCAATTTCCAGAAATTTTTATTTGATTTGTTTGTTGAGGACTGAAACGGAAATGGAACAAATTATGTACAAGCCCAGGGAAAGTATAGGCAATCACCATGATATATTTAGCCAAAATATCTAGAGCAAAGCAAAATAAATAAATAAATAATTAATTTAAAAAAAGGTTGTGTCGGGTCTTTAGCGACCTTTAATATCAGCGTGAAGTAGTAAAAAATTTGCTGAGTTGTTAAATATGTCTTTAGATATTTTCCCAGGTCTTTGAATATTGTTCCTTTAGAAAGATTTTGATAGCATTTTCTCAAGGAGATTTAAGAATAGCCAGTGTTCTGTTAGTTCTGGTATTGAGCTAATAAGGTCCTGAAGAATAGCATTTGCATTGGGAATATGAAGAAAAGGAGTAATGAAAGGAATATTACAGAGCTAGAATCAGCATTATCTAGGAACTGATTATTCGAATTAAAATGAAGTACACGATGATAGTTTGAAGGCTTCAAGCCTAAGTACCTTGAAGGGTTGTGAAGCCATTAAAAGAAATAAGGCATACAATATGAGGGGAGATTTGAAATTAAATCATGAATTAAATTTTGCTCATGCAGAATATGACTCTAGCCCCTAAAATAAAGAGCGCATGAGAAGCGCATGATATTTCCCGCTTGTAAGCAAAGAGAAGATAACTTCTGATTGATAAATAGATACACTGTTATTAGGAATATAGAATTTAATATTACTGAAGGGAAAATCTTTTTTTCCTAAACCATATTTGGTAGATATAAAAGGTGGCCAAAAGTTCCTCCCATTCCTGCATACCTAAAAGGTTAGAATGTGAACTTGCTGCTGCTTCTTTCTTCGGAAGGTGGAATCTATCTCTCCACCACTTGATTCTGGGATTTGCCATGTAATTTGCATAGGGCAATGAACCATTAGCAGATATGACAAAAGTGAAGGCTTGAAACACGCTTTTGCACTATAACTTGTCATTTCTGGAACTTTCTTCTAGGCAATCATATGAAGAATAAGACTTAGCCATTCACAGTCATCTTATCTGAGGTTCCAGACATATAAGTGAACCAATGCTATGTTGTCGGCATATGTCTAGATGGAAAGAACTGCTCAGATAACTGTAAGTTTCTTGAGAAATACTATGAAGTGCTGTTTTAAGCCAATGTATTTTCAAGTCACTTATTTCACAGCAAATATGAACCAATACATAAATTGATGTCTACAAGTGGGAATTCCGCCGTAACAAAAGCATAAATTATGTGTTTGGTTTTGATACCAGGCACCAGATGCACTAGATGCACCGCGGAAAAATGACAAGAAATCTGTTAGAAAAGACTAGAAAAATGACTTAAAAGTCTTTTAATACTTTTAAAGGGATTGTCGCATAACAATTAGACACCTTTTTAAGACTTTTAAAGGGATTGCCCTATAACAATTAGCCATGTGGTCTAAGCTAGACAGAACTCAGTTTTATAACATTTTTTTGGATGTGTCTTTTGAAACGGAGTGTATTCAAGGGTGACAGAAAACTCACTGTTTATTTCAGAGGGTTGTATAGGTGGATGTAACAATGACTTGGATTAAATGATAGAGATTGTTTCAATTGCAAAATGGGATCCAACTGATAAAGTTGCATTGACTGTTACTAACTTCAATCACGGTCCATTTGTATAAAAAGCACAGGTCATTACAGTGGACAGAGTGAAAGTTTCATCAAAGGGTAAAGTCAAAAACCAAAGAGATCAATAAACTGGGAAACAATTTCCAGGAAACAGATTAAATATCCACCTTGAATTTGTAATTGCTTCATATTCTCCTATTTTGAACACAAGCATCCATGTTGATTATTTTCTTTTTGCTTCACTTTGTATGTTGGATCTATGGGGGGTAAATAACTTGTCTTTCTCATTCATTTCTTTGGAATAAGAAACAATGCTCTTAAGGACTTACAGCCAATGAACTTCATCTGTATCTGGACCTAATGCAGCTGGTGAGATAATGAATTGTAAACCCAGTGTCCAAACTGAAAAAGAATTTGGTGGTTCATGAAATAAAGATGAACATGTTTTTATGGGTTAGTGGCTTAGATTGAGTTCTACAAAACATACTCTGAGGAAGTTGCTTGCAAGTTGTTTATTAGTAAATGCTCTTAGAAACAGGTCTTTGGTGGCCTAATAGAAACCTCTTTAGGCAGAGAAAATTTGAACTTAAATGAAGAGAGGTAAACCTTTGAAGTTGACCCAGGCTGTGACAATGAGGCCAAGCCTTTATGCCCAGCATCCATAGATTACTTATGCAACCTTCACTGAAAGATGTATTAGCAGAGGCACTCTCTTAGTATGAAGACAATTCCTAGGAAGGTGTTAACTTTTGAACTTTTTGAATTAAACTCTCCTGCAGCCAGGGGAAAGATTGCTTTTGTCATTAAAGAATGATCTAAGGTACAGATCATATTATCCACTAGAGTGAGGAATGTAACTAATCACTGGCCAGGGACCTGTTGATAAATGGAAAAAAATGCCCAAAATTCCTCCCATGCTTGCATGCATATCCACTTTAAATGTAATTTCAGCATCCCCTCTGTCAAGACAAGAATCTCTCTCCTTGCTTCTTGAATTGGAAGTTGGTCATGCAGCTTTTATTTGCTCAGTGAGATGCTTGAAGACATGTCAAAAAATGAAGATAAAGGCCAGGCGCAGTGGGTCACACCTGTAATCCCAGCACTTTGGGAGGCTGAGGCAGGTGGATCACAAGGGCAGGAGATCGAGACCATCCTGACTAACACGGTGAAACCCTGTCTCTACTAAGAATACAAAAAATTAGCCGGGCGTGGTGGTGGGCACCTGTATAGTCCCAGCTACTCTGGAGGCTGAGGCAGGAGAATGGCGTGAACCCAGGAGGAGGAGCTTGCAGTGAGCCAAGATCCCACCACTGCACTCCAGCCCGGGTGACAGAGCGAGACTCAGTCTCAAAAATAAAAGAGGATAAAGTATCACTTGAAAAGAGAACATGAAGGACAGCATGGAGACAGAGGTATAGCAATCGGTGTGGTTCCACAAATCCCAACTAATGTCTAAGACATGCACCATAGCTATCTTAGATAATTAACTCAGAGTTGTCCCAGAACAGAACTGCCTATCCATCCATAACTCTTAAAAATTTTAAATCATTGTTGCATAAAAGCCACTAAATGTTGAAGTGGTTTGTTTTGCACATAATTGATACACATATCCATCACGTATGTATATATAATTATTCTCTTTGATTATAAATTAATATATTTTTAATTCTATATTGCAGGTTTAAGGAACATCGATTGGCTAGATTATTCAAGGATAAAATTAGCTAACAAAAAGTATTAAAAGTGAAGTGAAGTGATAATTTGGAAAAAGTATGAAATAAGTGAAAAAATAAAATGATTTGTGGATAGCACAACCAGTATATGAAATGATCTATAATTGACATGGAAGTACTTGCCCTCATTATTCTATTTGTCCAAGAATAAAATGAATGGAATCTGTGAGCATTTTAAATATGTGTTTATTGCCTAATAATATTCATTTCTCTCATAGGGAAAATGAAACGCACACCATCAGTATGTTTGCAAAAAATTACCATTTGTGAAATAGACCATATAAAATAATTTGAAAAATGCATGCATTATAAGAAAACTACAGCAGGGCAAAGCAACAGGATACTTTCTGTTACCTGATAACTTCTGTTTAGTTTCTTTTCCATATTTAATATTTACAAAGTCATCATTGTTATATATTTACTTGTATGTTTACAAATTATCTATGTTTGTGGTAGTACATTATTTAAGAATAATGTATATGTATATTATATTAAGAATAATGTATATGTATGTATATGTGTATATATGTATACGTATATTATATTATATATGTATATATAATATATGTATACATATATTATATAGTATATGTATATTATACATTATATAAATATATATGTTATATAAAGAATAATGTATATACATATTACTTATATGTATATGTATACATATACATATATGTTATATTAAGAATAATATATATATACATGTATAATGTACTACCATGAAGATAGATAGATATAGATACACATATATAGATACATAAATACATATACATATATAAACAATGTATATGTGATGAATTGATAAAATTAGATATTAATTTGTAATTATTCTCAACATCATTGTTACACCTAAATCTCAGTGCACATTAGCGTAAGTCATATCTAAAAACCACAGGTTTTCTAACTCCATAACTTTGGCTCTTTCCTCACATATTGTATACACAGACATAATATTCTTTTCTGATTAACATAAGTATTTGTTCTTGAATTACATATTATTTCACCAAAAACAACCCTCCTCTAATTAATCATTATTATGAAAACAAAATCTATTGTGCCATAATATTTGTGACAAATTACCAATTTTCCTTATTAAGATATGTTCAGAATCAAATGATGACCTAACAGAATGTTTAATTATTCACTGAGATGAACCTGTGCATTAAATTCTTTAAATTACAGATTTTTTATATAGTATGCAAAACAAAGAGAAATTTAAGCTTGCCCTAGTATCATCTGTCCCTAAAAAAGTATGTCAAAACTGATCACCATTTTGACTTCATGTGAGGTCTCATCTTTTACTCTAGGTCCATCTGCTATATATCATCAGGGACAAAATTATTTCAAAGAATATCATAGTGTATCACTTTTATTCTATATGTAAATAGGTAGGGTACGTACTTTTTATGAACACTCATTTAACATTCTTCCATAAAATAGTTATACTATATATAAAAGCACATCCAATTGACGGTAAAATATGTCATACTATATTTTAAGTTCCAGACTAAAAACACAGAAGTAATCATGGGTAATTTTTATTTTATCAAACAGAGTAATTCTTAAATAAGTAAGCATACACCCAAAAAATTACACACAGAATGCATAATATTTGGTAAATTTTAAAAAATATTCTTTTATGAAACTACTCAGGCATGTAAAAAAGTTATAAATTAATTTTTAAAGTTATATTTAAATACTAACATAAAACAAGAGCAAAGTACATTTTAATGACACATACATTAAGAACGTATTTTAGAAATGGAAAAAAAACTTCCTAAAACTGGAAAATTTAATTAAGAAGCCACCCACATTGATCAAGTTGCTGATTAATCTCATTGTTTTTTAGTGTCCAAGATGGAAGCTGTTATTTTGAGGGAGTTGCTGAAAGGTCTAAGAGAAAAATTCCCCTGGGTTGATGGGACAGGTATCCAAAGCAATCCAAACTATCATTACAAGCCTGAGACACTCAGCATACAAGGATCTCCTCAAGCTCCCTGACTCTCTCTTTAGGTAGTGCTTTTCAGCTCTGGGAGGATGCTACTGCCCACTTCATCTTATCCATGGCTATAGGGGGCAAAAGACAGGGGGCCAGTTCCATGGGAAGGAAGATAGTTTTGCAAATTTCTATAGCTAATGAGGATATATACAATTAATTTATTTTTTTTTGAAATAGTTAGAAATCCATTATAAGACAAAGTGGGAGTTAATGATTCCTCCATCACTTCAATACAAGGTTATATCAAAGTTCAGGCCAAATGTTTTCACACATCAGTTATTTATTCAATATTCAATACCATCAATACCATTATTTTTAAAATAACAAAACACCAGGAAGCTAGAACTGCTAGAACAGTTTTGTGTTCACGCAACCTAGTCCATAAACTGGATGGAGTTCAAGCTTCCTAGCGTTTTGTTTTAGTTTTTAAAGGTTTTAGACCACATGCTGCAAATAAGGAGAAGAGATGCTTGTTATTTTGATGATTACATTTACAAGGAACAGGTTGAGAAATGCAACAAAAAGAATCTTGAAAATTGCTATCATCTAGAGGGTACAGTGATTTTAGAGTGACTAAAAGTGTATGTTTTCTTAATGCACAGTAATTTTCGATTTAGGTATTGTTTTTGAGATACAGGTGCTTTGCAGTGACGCATACTAAGGAGATGCCCTGTGTATGTCCTTGTGAATGTATCTTCTCTGAAATGCAACCTTTGTTTTTACCTAAAAAGTGTGCAATGTAGTATTTTCAAGGTAGAAAAGCAAAGGATCTGTGCAATAAAAGAATAGTTCATTTCATTATTCACTATTTGGGAGAAATTAAGAAGCTTAATTGTTTAAACACACTTGTATTAATTAATATTAATCTGTAAATATAGATTTTCTTAAAATAGTCAAATATGAGACTAAATTATTGACTTTCCAGTGACTTATTAAATAGATATTATATATTTCTAACCTAGTATTATTTATTAGAAAAGCTTTCACTTATTATATTAGGTAAGAATTTATAATTTTGAATATATTTTGCATAGCTTAGTTGATTTCTCAATTGCACAAGTGTATATATGTACATATATATGAATAAACATAGTATGAATTTCTAGATTTGCTATTGTAGACCAGAAACACAAACAAAAACATGTAATTTATTCCATATCCTACTTTTCTATTTATAGTCATCTTATATCAGTTAAGGCACAAAGTATACGGAGAAACAGTACAATTTTTCTGTACCATTTTAACTAAAAAATAAGATACACATTGGCAATTTAAAAAAATAGTATACATTTACGGTGATTTCCATATATATCTATAGATCTGTCTGTATTTGTTTACATTTCATCATCATCTATGTACTTTGAAGTGGCAATTATTAGAAGCCATATATTAATATTTAATTTATTAACAGGGTTCAGGTCCTAGATTAAATATCACGTCCAAATAGTGGGTTTGCTCCTCATTTCCCTCTTCCCCTCATATAGCAACTATGATGTCTCTTTATCACAGGTATCATGATGATGATGATTTGTGTGATTATATTTCCACTATATCTCCCTTGATGAATCAACCTAAGGGTAAAAAATTTTTATCTTTGTTTTTGGCTGTATTATCAAGCTGGTTGGTGTCATAAGGTCAGTAATTGATTTAAATAAAACCGTTGCTCACATAAATAAACTCCCTAACCAGAATCTGTGACAATTTATGATATAAAATATATTAGATAAATCTAAATCAGTCTCATTATTCAGGGTCAGTGTGGATATTTAGTTTAGCTGTTCTGGATTTTTATTTCTATTCAATAAAAATCAAATGACATTTTACAAACATCTCCCTCAGCTTACAAAGCTTACTATACATAACAATTTGTTATTTTGGCAAAATTTGTCAATGCAATACAGATGCTGAAATAAACAAACAAAAGTATTAAGGCTTAGGATTATATTTCATGTTATTTTACATTAAACATCTTTTCTAATTTTACATAAAAAGTATTTTTAAAACTAATACAAATTAATAAAAATATAGAAAGTGCACAAGTACAAGTCTATGAATCTTTAAAAGTCATTCTCCATTAACTCACAATACAGGGAAGAGTCTATGCTAATATTTTCATTTATTGTTCTAAGTAGTTTTTCCTCTCCTGTGAAACTATATAGTAATCAATATGGATGTGGATTTGGTTTATAGTACTAGAGATTATCCATTGATGAATTATATATGTACTTATGCATATATATAGTGTGCTTATATATATGTAGTTATGTGCATGTAACTGTGAATGGATAACACATATTATAGATATACTGTAAGGCAGCATATGTATTTGAAATTTGTATCATAATTTAAATTTTTGTATTTGTTTAAAATACTTGATACTTTTTTATGAAATTCATTTTAGAATAATTTTTAATTGTTAGACCACCTTTCTTCTCTTTATTCAACTTAAGTGATCTCAATCAATATACAATCTCCACACAGCAACTGTTCCTCTTTCATAGGAAAGAATTGCCAGTGATGAGTAAGTATTCATTGACATGGTAGTGAAATAATGACTAGTTTAGATGACTTATTCTTACCCATTTTTTGAATAATCTGTATCTATGTATCTCCAATATTAACAGCTAAGTCCATTCCTTATTATTTGAACCTTAATGCTGTTCTTGTTTTCAGTTAAGGGATATGTGTTACCTACTATACAAAATCTATCAACATTTTCCTTTTTTGTCATTTATCATATGTTGCATCTTCTGCATCAGTGCAGGAAGAGGGGCAGCATTAAAGGCAACATGAGAGTGAAGAGTGTTCTGGGAGGTTATCAAGTCAACATCACATCACTTCCACCTGTCATTTGCCAGTGGTATCTTGTATGCCTCCCAATCTGGTTTTGCTGTTATAATAAAATATCTGAGACTGAGTAATTTACAAATAATGGAAATTTGTTTCTCACAGTTCTAGAGCCTGGGAAGTTCAAGAACTAGGTGTTTGTAGGTTTTGGGTCTGGTGAGGGCTGATGTCTGCTTTTAAGATTCTGTCTTGAATGCTGTGTTCTTACATGGCAGAAGGAAAGGAGGACAAAAGGGTCTAGCCAATTGTCTCCAACCCTTTAATAAGGCACTAATTTCATCCATGAGGGCTCTCCCTTCGCGGCCTAATCACCTTCTAAAACACCAGCCTCTTAATACTGCTGCACTGGGGATTGAGTTTCAACGTGAATTTTGCAGGGAGCGCAAACATTCAAACTATAGCAGCATGCTACTATATATAGTTTGTTTGTGTGCTTCTTTTGTACTCATTTTTATTACCATACAGCAAAGGGTACCATGAACCATGAAGGAAGAATTATCTTGACATTTTTAGGGCTGGGTAATATAATATTTTGATTCATCAAAATAGTTTTTCAATATTGAGCGTATATTAGGTATTTATACACAGAGCTACATCAATAAATAAGCAAAGAGCTTACTCTATTATTGGAGACAGGAAATAATATGCACATATTAAACAAAATGACTTAAATGTACATTAATGCTATTAGTAAACATGGGAGAGGCTAACATCATAGAAAATTGTGAGAGTGTCTAATGTAGAGTGGTCAAAGTAACTTTCATGTTTAAATTTTGAGCTGAGCTTTGAATGACAAGAAAGAAGTAATCATGAAATTTTGGAGGATGAGCATTGAATACATGGGGATTAAAGAAGATATGTAATGATGCATTACATTTTCTGAAAAATAAAACTATAGTAGTTAGTAGGGCAGAGAACCTGAGAAGTGATCAAGGAGGACAGTAGGAATCAGATAACATAGTTATTTTAAATTTGTTTCTCAGTAAGATATAAACTTCATCTAATATATGTATTTGCAGTCAGAAAATGGGGTTTGGATTTTAAAAAAGACAAAATAACAAGATGTAGGTTTTAGGAAAAGCTGTGACATTACCTCATATATCTATATCTATCTATATCTATATCTCTATATATACACGCGTGATACGTGTGTATGTATGTACATATGAATGAGTTAGATGCAAGTCAAGTGTCAAGTGTAGAGATGAATCAGGACATTCTTGGAATAATTTGTCCGTGTGATAAATATTTAAAATGCTGACTTACAGAATACAACAGTGCTGAAAAATATCCAAATTATTTATACACCTAATTAATTGTGATTTTTACTGCAAAGAGTTTTAAATGATAGTACTGTAGCAATATTTAAATAAAAATTTGTTTAACAATTTTAATATTCGAAAAAGACATTAAAAGTATTGCCTATGTTCTAATATTATACTGCCCATTGAAGCTATGATTTAAAGTTATATATCATGATATAAGATGATGTTTATATCTCACTGAAAGGCAGATTTTAAAATAACCTGTATATGTATACTTCTATTTAAATATAATTGTATGCCACTTTTGCCTGTGCTAATATTATTTTCCCCAAATCCCCCTTAAGTGGAAAAGAAGGAATAAAGAGAAATATTAACTTATGAATTACAAAGAATTAGTGAGTTTGGTTCCCAATTAGAAGAGGGCATGAATAACTGAACATATATCAAGGCTTGCTGAAATATTATAGTAATTAAATTGATTAGCATTAAAATAAGAAATTAGAAACTGTACTACACAATAAAAATATAATAACTTGTGGAATTGATATTTCAACTGATAAGTAAATAATTTTGAGAGACAAGTAGTTATCCAGATTTTTTAAACGTAGGTTCCTAGTTTACAATACATGCAACAATAAATTAGAGGTTCTTCCAAACTGTAAGAACAAAACTTGAAATATGTGAAAAAATGTAAAAGAAAAGCTATAATTAGGGAAGGTTTTCTTAAGACAGAAAAATGCAAACTACAAAGAAAAAGTTCAAAATTGTGAATAAATTAATACTAAATGTTTTAATAGCAAAGTAACCATGTGATATTCTGAACAAAGTAAACTGAGAAATCATAGAGAAACATTGCTACAAATTGTCTTAAGCCATTTGTGTTTCTGAAAAAGAACACCTGAGGCTTGGTAATTTATACAGAAAAGAGGTTTATTTGTTTCATAGTTCTATAGGTTGTATAAGAAGCATGGCTGTGTAAGAACCCATAGTTCCATGGGCTGTATAAGAAGCATGGTACCACCACCTGCTTTTGGTGAGGGCTTCAGGGATCCTCCTCTCACGGCAGAAGGTGAAGGGGAGCAGGTATCACAGGGTGAAAAAAAGGAAGCAAGAGAGAGGAGGGATATGCCTGATTCTTTTAACAACTGGATCTCATGGGAACTTGGAGTGAGAACACACTCAATACCACAAAGACAGCACCAAATCATTCATGAGTGATCTGCCCCCATGATCCATATTCCTCCCAGCAGGCCCTACTTCTAACAATGGGGATCAAATTTTAACATGAGATTTGGAGGCGATGAATATCTAAACTATATTTAAAAATTCCAAAAATAAATAAAATGCAGTGATTCAAGACAAATTTTTAAAAAGCAAATGATTCTACCACAATTTGAGCAAACTTGGGCAAAACCTATGATCGGACGTTTTCTAGAAAAACCACAACACAGACGACTCGCTATTAACCAGTTGTCAAGGAAATTCCAATTCATCTACATGAGATACCATTTTAAATTTGGATTACTGAAGCAGTGGCAACTTTCATACATGGTTGATAATGTTGACATTTGTAAAACAACTTAGAGTGGCAATTGGGAGAGGTCATCCAAAGATGGAATGAATATACTCTACCCTATCCTAAGCAACATGGCAGGAAAAAAGGATTCCCTGAGATCCATCCCTAATCTTCACAGCATGAACAACAGAATTTCTACCTGAATGACATTAAAATACATGTAAAAAAGAATTCCAACAGGGCTTTTAGAAGAGATTAAGAGGCTGGATATTATTTTTTTTATGGAAGAGCAAGAATTAAATTAAAGCCAAGACACTGGTGAAAACACAAAACATGTTAAGGGACAGTCCCTACCAGATATCTTGACCTATTATTATGTTGTATTTTCTTAAACCAGTAGTTTTATATCTATCAGGGGATGTACGTTACCTCAAAATGTCAGTAACAGCACTGTTGTTAATTTAAAAAGCACGGGTAGGAAAAAAGTGTCAAAGAAATATATGCTAATATAATTGATAAATATGTTGTGATCTATTCATATAATGGAAAATTACAGAGCTGGGAAAATGAAAAAATGAAGGAAATAAAGTTGCAAGCATCTGTGTAGATGGATCTTAAACAAAATTTTTAGAATAAAATAGATACCAGAATCTCTGGGACAAAGTCCAGGCAGTGTTAAAAGGGAAATTTGCAGCCCATGTCAAATACTTAGAAAGATCTTAAGTTAACAATCTAACATCACAACTAAAAGAAATAGAGAAGCAAAAGCAAACAAATAACAAAACTAGCAGAAGACAGGAAATAACCAAAATCAGAGCTGAAATGAAAGAGCCGGAGACACCAAAACCATTCAAAAGATCAAGGAATAGAGGAGCTGGGTTTTTTTAATTGAAAAAATTAATAAAATAGACCACTAACTGAGAAAAAAGAGAGAAGATTCAAATAAATTTAATCAGAAACTACAAGGAGGATATTACCGCTTACCCAACAGCAATACAAATAGCCATCAGAGACTATTATGAACACATCTACGCACATAAACTAGAAAACCCAAAAGAAATGGAAAAATTCCTGGACACAAACAACTTCTCAAGACTAAACCAAGAAGGAACTGAATCCCTGAACAGAGCTATAATGAGCCCTGAATTTGAGACCATAATAAATAGCTCATGAACAAAAAGAAAGCCCAAGACCAGACAGATTCAGTGCTGAATTCTACCAGATGTACAAAGAAGAGCTGGTGCCATTCCTACTGAAACTATTCCAAAGAATTGAGGAGGAGGAACTCCTCCCTAACTCATTCAATGGACAGCATCATTCTGATACCAAAATCTGGCAGAGATATAAAAACAATAAAATAAAAACTTCAGGCCAATATTCTTGATAACCATCAATGTAAAATCCTCAACAAAATACTGGTAAACCAAATCCAGCAGCACATCAAAAAACTTATCCAGCACTATCAAGGAGGCTTTATCCCCAGGATGCAAGGTTAGTTCAATATAAGCAATTCAATGAATATAATTCATCACAGAAACAGAATTAAAGACAAAAACCACATAATGATCTCAATTGATACAAAGGCTTTCAATAAAATTCAACATCCATTCATGTTAAAAACTCTCAGTAAATTAGATATTGAAGGAACATAGATGAAAATAATAAGAGCCATCTATGACAAGCCCACAGCCAACATCATATTGAATGGGCAAAAATTGGAAGAATTCCCCTTAAAACTGGCACAAGACAAGGATGCCCTCTCTCTCCACTTCTATTCAACATAGTATTGGAAGTTGTGGCTCAGGCAATCAGGCAAGAGAAAGAAATAAAGGCATTCACATATGTACAAAGGAAGTAAAACAATCCATGTTTGTAGATGACATGATCCAATATCGAGAAATACCCATAGTCTCAGCTAAAAAGCTTCTTAAGTTGATAAACAATTTCAGCAAAGTTTCAGGGTAAAAAATCACTGTGCAAATATCACAAGCATCCCTATGCACCAAAAACATTCAAGCCAAGAGTCAAATTAGGAATAAACTCCCATTCACACTTGTCACAAAAAAGAATGAAATACCTACAAATACAGATAACTAGAGAGGTGAAAGATCTCTACAAGCAACGCTACAAACCACTGCTCAAGGAAATCAGAGATGACACGAAGAAATAGAAAAGCATCCCACGCTTATGGATAAGAAAAAATAAATGTTGTTAAAATGGCCATACTGCCAAAAACAATTCATGAATTACATGCTATGTCTATTAAACTGCCATTGATATTCTTCACAGATGTAGTAAAAACTATTTTAAAATGTATATGGAATAAAAAAGAGCCCAAATAGTTAAGGAAATCCTAAGCAAAAAGAATGAAAATGGAGACATTATGATACTTGACTACAAACTACATAAAAGGGCTATAATAACCAAAACAGCATGGTACTGGTACAAAAACAGACACATAGACCAATAGAACAGAATAAAGAACCCAGAAACAAGGCCACATGCCTACAACTACCTGATCTTCCAAAAACTTGACAAAAACAAGCAACGGGGAAAGGATTCCCTATCCAATACATGGTGCTGGGATAACTGGCTAGCCATACGTAGAAAATTGAAACTGGACCCCTTTCTTACACCATATACAAAAATTAACTCAAAATGGTTAAAGACTCAAATGTAAAACCCCAAACTATTAAAAAAATCCTGGAAGACAATCTAAGCAATACCATTCAGAAGATAGTCATGGGTAAAGATTTCTTGATGTAGATGCCAAAAGCAATTTCAACAAAAGCAAAAATTGACAGATGAAATCTAATTAAACTAAAGAGCTTCTTCAGAGCAAAGAAAACTATCAACAGAGTAAACAGGCAATCTACAGAATGGGAGAAAATTTTTCACACTATACACCCAACAAAGGTTGAATATCTAGTCTCTGTAAGGAACTTCAATAAATTTACAAGAAGAAAACAAGCAACCCATCAAAAATGGACAAAGGGCATGAACAGACACTTTTCAAAAGAAGACATACATGCAGCCACTAAGCATATGAAAAAAAAAATCAACATCACTGATCATTAGAGAAAAGAGAAACAAAACCACAATAAGATATCATGTCACACGGGTCAGAATGGCTATTATTAAAAAGTCAAAAAATAACATGCTGATAGGGTCGTGGAGAAAAAGGAATGCTTATACACCTTTGATGGGAATTGGAATTAGTTCACCCATTGTGGAAGACAGTGTGAGGATTCCAGAAAGACCTAAAGACAGAAGTACCATTTGACTCAGCAATCCCATTACTGGGCATATACTCAAAGAAAAATAAGTCATTCCATTATAAAGACATGTGCATGGGTATGTTCATTGCAGCACTATTCACAGTAGCAAAGACATGGAATCAAGCTAAATGCCCATCAATGGTAGACTGAATAAAGAAAATGTGGTACATGTATACCATGGAACACTATGCAGCCATAAAAAATATTGAGATCATGTCCTTTCAAAGGACATGTTTGGAGCTGTAGGCCATTATCCTTAGTGAAAATGCAGGAACTGAAACCAAATATCGCATGTTCTTGCTTATAAGTGGAAACTAAATGACGAGAACACACAGACACATAAAGGGGAACAACACACCCTGGGCCCTATCAGAGGGTAAAGGGTGGGAGGAGGAAGAGGATTAGGAAAAATAACTAATAGGTACTAGGCTTAACACCTGGGTGATAAAATAATCTCTACAACAAACCCTTATGACAAAAATTTTCCTAGGTAACAAACCTGCACCTGTACCCCTGAACTTAAAATAAAAGATAAAAACAAAGAAAAAAAAGACATAAGGGCAGGTTACATTTTTTTAAAGTTGGAAAATTCACAAAAGACCATTGCTTTTAGAATCATAAGTTATTTTTAAAATTTAAAAATATTTAACTGAAATTTAAATAGTTATTTTGGAATAGGAGGAAGGATATTCTTAAAGGGAGGGAGGCACTGGCAGTGTTCTCTTTATCCACCTGTGTGGTGTTTTCACTGAGAATTTTTAATCGTGTTAGAAACATATTTACATTTTATAAACTTTATTGTGTGAATTTTATACAATAAAATATAACTAGTAAGTTGTTAATAGCTATTTATTTTAGTAAAAATACTGTATTCATAGTCACTGTGAAATTTATTTTCTGTATATCAACACTAAAATTTAAGTTTTAAAACTTTAAAATTACATTGGGTTTTAAATATAAAAATAAAATGTAAGATAAGTTAAAATACAAAATTATATGGGAATATTGGAGACATATTTCATGTAAATATATTTTTCTATTTTTAACTTATCTTTGATGATTGAAAATATAATTTCTCTTTGAAAACTTTGAATAGCTCTTAATCTTTAACAATGTTGCAAAAATACACACAAATACACACACACTATCTTTTTATTAATTTAAAATACACCTAATTTTAGTTTCTTTAGTTGTGATGCATTCAATTATTTATGTAATACAATTTATTATTAAGAATCTAAAAGCATTTTATGGTTATTAAAATATCTTAAGCTTTTAAATATTTCATATTTGCACTGTGCTCTAATATAATTCATTTAACATTGTTTTATTTCTTGACTCTCTGCTTTAGAATTGAATTTGTTTTATAACTTTACAACCATAATAATAATAAAACACAGAGAGAAACAAATAATAATTCATTTTGAGAGCATCTATTCAGAAAATTGCTACATCTTTGAACTTTAAAACAATATCATATATTTGATGTAGTAATTGATAAACTATGCTAAGATAGCAAATATTTATTTCAGGAGGTGTTTTACATTTTTATTCATTTCTTACAGAGAAAAAAAACCTCTTTTTAACTGCATCTTATGCAAAACACTTCTGTAAACAGTACACCAAAGATTATGAAATAGGAACATGTAACTTTTGAACAAATAACTATCCTAAGGCTATGAATGAGAGGCAGAATAGTACGTGGAATATTTTAAATAAGTTATATATGAGAAGCAGAGTGCAAATATTGAACAGGAGATGAAAGTAGAGTCAGAAGTTGCAGCCTTCGGATTTGATAGTTTGATGGTTGTATTTGTCAGGGTTCTCCAGAGGAAAAAAGAAAAAGAAAAAGAAAGAGAAAAAAAGAAAAAAGAAAAAGAAAAAAAATTGCGTGCGCGCGCGTATGTGTGTGTGTGTGTGTGTGTGTGTGTGTATGTGTGCGTGTGTGTGTTGGGGAAGGATGGAAGAAAGATTAACTGTATAAGTTATTATTTTTGGTCGTTTTCCAGGGTTCTTCAATGAGGAAACCCAGCCTCCCCTTTGCTTCATTCAAGGGGTTCTGGCTCTGTAAACTGGTTCAAATCTGAACACTGAAAGTCTGCGACTCTCTGTTTTATCATTTGTGTTAGACTTCTGTTTGCTTGGCCTAAAAGTTTTCTGCTCGTACAGATAAAGTACAAATTTAGTAGTCTTCCTATTTTTCTCATTTCCCGGAATGCCTAACTGGCCAATGCCAGAGGTCTATGGGTGAGACAATTTTGATAGCTTTTTTGACTTCGTTGTCCATCACAGTAACCACACTCACATTAACTTTGGAGGTTGGGGGCTGCCACTTGGCCCCTGGCCCTCCAATGTCTAATTATTGAAGTTAGGTTTTCTAATTAAGTGTTTCCAGTTTTTATTGCAGGGTCTGGCCTACATAGAAGAGTGATCACTGAACTCATTAAGGATGTTGGGGTCCCCTCACCAATTTATTTATCAAAGTATTCATGAAATTATGTCTTCTGGGCCCTCCCAGTGTGGATGAATATGTCTTAAATAACAAACTCAATTTTAACATTATTCTTTTTCTAAGCTTTTGAGTCCTCTCCTCCATATTAAATCAATGGAGATAGGACATTCTTTTCTTTTCTTTTCTTTTTTTGAGACAGAGTCTTGCTCTGTCGCCCAGGCTGGAGTGATGGAGGTTCTTCGGTGACCCCTTTATACTTGGCTATCTCACTTTTTTCCACCTCCAATCTGAGGGTATAAATCCCACATTTCCGGAGGGAAAGGGAATGGCCTCCCCTAAGGCAGTTACCTTGTAAGACAATTCTGATTCTTCTTAGAACCAGCACCTATCATTCCTCCTTGCTTCGAGAAGTATAAGTAGACTCAAGTATCAGCAAGTACCTAAACGCGAGTTACAAAGCATGACCCATCAAGAGTATGCTAACTCCAAAAAAATCTACGTGAGTTTTTAAAGTTCTACAAGCAAATTCTGGAGAAAAAGTGTCGGAATGGATATAAATGATTAGGATAATGGTGGAAAGAACACAAAGTTGAATCATTTTGAATGTATTGATATGTCCTCACTGAGCAGAGAATCTGCATTTACTGTTGAAGCTATAGGAGTTAGTAAGGGCTCTGACAGTTTAGTTGGCTGTCCGAAATATGTAACAAAAGATGACCCATCTTGAGCTAATTGAAAATGCCCAATCTGGGCTGGGCTCTGTGGCTCACGCCTGTAATCCCAGCACTTTGGGAGGCCAAGACAGGCGGATCACTTGAGGTCAGGAGTTCGAGACCAGCCTGGCCAACATGGTGACACTCCATCTCTACTAAAAATACAAAAATTAGCTGGGGGTGGTGGCGGGCGCCTGTAATCCCTCAGCCTCAGGAGGCTGAGGCAGAAGAATCACTTGAACCCGGGAGGCGTAGGTTGCAGTGAGCCGAGATCGTGCCACTGCATCCAGCTTGCACACTGGAAGAGTGGACACTGCAGTAGAGCCTTGGAAAGTTTGCGTCATGTGCAGGGGGCAGGAGCCTGGCCTCTCCTGTTCCAGGGTGGTACCCGGGATTCAATCTGTAAGGCAGGAAACCGGCTTGCAGGACTCTCACTTTGCTGAGTCCCTGTTTTCCTTTTTTTTTTTTTTTCCTTTTCAGCTAAACGTTCAAATTTTTTTCCACCCTTCAAAATGTCTGCAGGCCTAATTTTTCATGGTCGTTTGAGAAGGACCCCACTTTTAGCTGAACTAAGGAGAAACTCCTACAACAAAAGGATACTACTATGGGTGGTGAGACAGCTAAACCCAGTCCGGGAGAGGCTACTTCTCAGATGATCCGCCTGCCTCGGCCTCCCAGAGTGCTGGGATTACAGGCGTGAGACACCACGCCTGGCCTGAGAAAAATATATTATGCCTTCCATGTGTATTAGGATCCTATAAACATGAGTTAAACAGCACAAGCTGCAAAAGTTAAGAACTAAAGTCTTGAAGTAATTCTGACCAACTGGATAACGGCAATAATGGTAAACCATTCCATATCCACTTGATAACAGTAAATAAAATCTTCTACAGTTATCAAGGAAAGATATTTTGTTCCAACACTATCATTTCAAAACAGAAATAGGGAAACATCAGGGATTATATTTAGCTAATTTATAAGCACCAAGACCTGGAATACTACCTCAGCATCATTTGAAGTCTGTTGGAAAGGGTTACACTGGATCAGAGTTCTGGAAGACATCGGATTCAAAGATGTTTTCCATAAAAGAGCCACATAACAAGACTGGGTAGAATTTTAATTGCCTAAGCTAGGATTACATAGACTAAAAATAGCATAAGCTATAATTGAATTTAAGAAAGTAGTGTTAATTTACCAGGACAGAATTTTCAAGACACAATTGAAATAAAACCTAGATATTGAATATTCTTTGTAGAGGATAGAAAATGAAAAGAGGTTCCACATTAAAAAACAAAACCACAAAAACTTTCATTTTCTCAGTTGGAAACTGTATAATGTCTGCTTCTTAAAAACAATTTGGGAAACTCTTTGAGTGGAACACTTTAATCAAGTTCACCACATAGACTCATTTGTTAGGCTAATGGTAAATTATATTTAAATTATTATATTTTGAGTCCAAACCAGAGTAAGAACTGTAGATAGTGGGTGTTCATGAATGCAGCTGTGAGGAAGTGTGCATAACAGCAGAAAGACAATGTTGACGTCCATATATACACACACACTTTCCTAAAGTGAATTATGAGAGTAGCTATGTATAGAGTAAATATTTATTGCATTAAAGAGTACATGCAAAGTGTTTATTTTGCTGGAAAGCATTGGACAAATAAGAAACAGTTGAATACTCAGTATCATTCTCTTATCAATGAGATTATCATGTAAACAAAGATATTCTTTTCTTCCAAGAAGAGAAGGAAAATGGGAAGCATTCCTTGTGTCTGGAGTCACATATAATTATTACACAGTGATATAATGCCAAAGCAATAACACTAAATAAAAACAAAAACCAAACATAAAATAGAACATTCTCTCCTTACACTAATTTCTCACAGAATACATTTGTAGATTGTGTATTGCTGTATCCCCGCCACCCCCCCAACACCCCCAGCCGGGGAATAACTTAAAGAAAACTTATGTAATTATTCAGATCATGAAATGCTCTTTGTGTCACATAGAAACTTGTTTCTCTCGTTTAAAAAATATGATATAAAGGCAAGTTATGAGCCTAAATTGCTGCTTTCATATTCTTATTTTCAAACATTTCTTAAAATGTGAATTCATTGATTTATATAAGAAAATTTGTTAAATCAAGCAAAATTGATTTGAAAATGGATCAGACTCTTATCTTGGGAATGTGATTTTGTTCAAGGCAAGGGATTTGTTCCCTGAGGTTTACGTTTGGAGGATTTCTCAACCAAAGTCTAATCTTCCATTGGGGGATAAACTCCTGCAGGTCCATGACTGTGCCTTGTGCTTATTCAGATCCCAAATGTTCTTTGTATTGCCTAACAAGACATGAATATCATCTAGCAAACTTACAAGATAATTTACTAATTTGAAGTTAACGTACCGAGATATCACCATTTCTAAAGCGATATGATACATTATTTTATTTAATTAGAACAGTTGATGGTATCAGTAATGATATGACACTTGACTCTTGAAAAATACAAGGGTTAGGATGCCATCCCCCCTACTCCCTCACAGTGGAAAATTTGGGTGTAACTTCAACTCCCTCCAAAACTTAACCACTAATAGTCGACTCTGGACAAAAGTAAACAATCAATTAACAAATATTTTGTATCCTGTATGTATTATATAAGGTATTTGTATGACCAAGTAAGTTAGAGGGAAGAAAATGTATCTATTATTTAAGTAGAAGTGGATCATCATAAGGGTCTTTTTTCTGAATGTCTTCACTTTGAATAGGCTGAAGGGTGGGGGAGGGATTGGTCTTGCTGTCAGGGGAGGCAGAGGCAGAAAATGTGGTAGAGATACAAGGCGAGGCAGAAAATGTGGTAGAGATGGAAGGCGAGGCAGAAGACGTAGGCATATTTGGTGTAACTTTTTTTGAAAAAATCCATGTAGAAATGAATTTGTGCAGTTCAAACTTTTGTTGTTCAAAGGTCCACTGTATTTGAAATAATTATCAGAAAACACACTTTGAGGGGTTGTTAGGACAAGGTCATTTTGGTTGCAGGAAACAGTGCTCAATGTTTTTTGAAAAAACTAGACTTCCAATGCTTCGAGGAATGTGAAAAGCATTTCTCTTCAGCTATAGAGAAGCCTCACACATTTTTCATATTTTTTATTTAGAAAAGACAGACAAATTGTCTCCGTGTATTACTGTACTACCCATCATTTTACTCCAATTGGACCCCACATTAATCCAGCTTTTTGAGGCTAGAAGAGACAATTTTAGACACTGTGTTGATTGTAATCATAGCAATTTTATTCTCACTCCCCTAAATAAGATGGTTTCCTATGTAATTACCTTTTGCTTTTTCTCAATAATATAAAATATTATCCTGAATGCATCTTCTGTAACATGAGAAATTCAAGCTTGGTTTACTTGTACTTTATTTTCTTGCCTTAAGTTGAGATATTTAGGTCTGTAAACAAAGGAAAATTGTGTTGGATAACTGTACATTAAAAATATAGGTAATTTTGTTAGGTTATTAAGATTACCTGACAAACATAACCTACGTACCTAACCTACCTACCTAACCTAACCTACCTAACCTAAAAATGTTAGGTAAAAATTTTAATTACCTAACATTTATCAGTCATAACTGTCTTAATCTCCTTTATTTTAATGTATTTAAGTATAAGAAGATCCACACAACTGGCTAAACTCATATAACCTTTTTAAGATCTGTACTTCAATTATTGCTATTATTACTGATACTTTTGTTGTACTGTTTGTCTTGTGACATGGGTAATTAAACATCAACACGTTCTATATATTTTAACATGATTTGGATAAATTTCAAACTTTCTACATTTTACTCACATTTCTCTCATGGCCTTCATAGAAAGTGGTAACAAATGTGACAGTGGAAATGAGAGCTGAAAGACACCAATACATAGCTGAAAATATATTTTTCTGAGTTTCAATAAAGTGCAGGATGTCTCTTGACAAAAATATTTTCAGTCATCTCTGTATTAAGCAATAGACTAGTCAATCAATCGGAAGATGACATTGTGTCATAGAAATGTAGTCTAGGGAACTGTGATATAGAACCTTATATCTATTTTAATCATACATATTTTTAAATGTGAATTTTGTTACCATTATGTTTTGGAAAACATACAAGCAAACAATGTGGGGTTATCTTATAACATAGAATATCACAGAAAGAAATAACAAAGAAAGAAAAAATATATATGTGTGATGAGAAGTATCTCCAAATGGGCCATCAATAATATATATACTAACTTATTTGAGTCAAATAAAATATTTCATTTAGCAAGATTTTGACCTATAATAGCAGTTAGTAGTTTAAAATACATTGGCTATAATGTGAAATCTTGACACTTCAGAAAACATTGAGTTGGATACAATGGATTTAATAAACAAACATTGCTCTTTCTATTTGTATTTGCATATATATATACATGTGTTCATATTTAGTATTACATGCATACATTTATCGATATACTACATTATATGTACATATTGGAAATGCATATATATTAATGTATACAATAAAACATTCAAATCTACAAAACGAGATTATTGACATTTGATGTATCTTTTCAAAATTGTTATGATAGTCGTGTCAGAGGTTATGAATAAAAATAAACCTAATATCAATCTATACACCAGCTTCAAGTACACATAATGGAGCCTAACACAAATAATTTATATTATGATAATTCATTGTGTGGTTTCCTCAAGCTGATAGATGTCAACACTGCTTTCCTATAACTATGCAGATAAAACTGGGTATCAGATGTCTTATTGTGTAATTACAGTAGCAAAAGAAAACAGCACACTTGTAATTATAATTGTGGTGTCATATACACATTTCATTTAATGTTACACATTGTTATATGTTAAATAGTTTTAAAATGGCTTGCATCAGCAGTAACATAGTCTGGCTAACGATGTAATTTTAAACGGTAAGTGAGAAGTATTCATTGTTCCTGTTGAACTTATCCAACAATTAGTACACCATAGATAGTGTCTTTACCATGGTCCCATGATGGCAGTAGATTGAGAAGTGAGATCTTCTGTTTGCCATGAATAGAAATCTATTTTTTATGTTCTTTTTATGAAACGTGAACAAGCATGGTCAGTCTCTTCACTGAGTTATATCTAAACCAAAAGCCAAATTTAAGAAAATAACTAATTAATAGAATTAGTGTATTTTTGAAAATACATACGATTCATAACTCACTGCTATAATTTTTTCTGTCTTTACAGTCCTTTCATGTCTAACAACAAACAACACTGACCAAAAGCACACATAAAATTGCCTTTCTCTCTTTCCTAGCTTCCCTTTCTCCCTCCCTAACACCAGTCTCTCTGTGATGTGGACCAATGCAGTTTTCTTTCTAATCAATTCCCCCTATTGGTGGATGTCTTGGCCTTTCAGGCTTCTATAATAAAATACCTTGGACTGGGTAATTAATACAATAATAGAAATGTATTTCTCACAGTTTTGGGGGCTGAGAAGTTCAAGATCAAAGCACCAGTAGATTAACTCAGTGAGTAATGAAGGTTTCAAAGATGATGTGATGCCTATTATTGCACCCTCACTTGGCGATAGCACGAAAAGGGCACTAATCCCATTAAAGTGGGTGGATCCTTCGTGACTCAGTCAAATCCCCAAAGGCCCCACCTATCAATATTATCACATTGGGTATTAGGTTCCAACTTATAGATGTTGGGGAGACATCAGCATTCAGACCATAGCAAGGGCCTATCCATTTTCTGATGTGGCATTACAAATGTCTAGGAGCTGCTCTGTTAACCTCTACTCTTCTGAACTAGGCAA